>NC_050575.1:127002300-127722115 GCF_011100635.1 Trichosurus vulpecula | reverse complement strand
ACAACAGCTGATGTATTTAGTACTTGTTGATTCACTTAATTGGTGAGTGTACTACATTCATAACAACTCCAACTACGGAAAACAATAGGTCAGTGTCTGCTATTTATGCATAAATAGTCACATAGAGGCAGAATATGTCTGAAAGGCAGAATATGTTATTTTGAAGAGTAATCTGTTACATGAATGGGGCTATTGCTTATACCATACTGAGGTGGGTTTTATGTGTTCCTGTATTCAATAATTGTCTGTATACTTACAATCTGGGAAGCTTGTAAACTATGCTTAAGATATTAGGTTAACTGTAATATTGAATAGTAGATAGTAATATATCTGAAATGCCAGTATTGAAGGAAATATAAAAAGAAGAGCTCGTGTGGAAAAACATGACTTTTCAGATTGGTAATAACCCAAATATTTTTATATCTGCTGTATTCTTTGTGTTTTTAAATTGCTTTGGGTCCTAGAATTTTTTTTTGGGGGGGGGTGAGTGTGTATATTTAAAAAAAATACAACTGTTCTTTTGTAGTTGCTGAATATACATTTAAATGCTTTGGTCATTTACTCTGTCATAAGTAGCATATTCAGAATCTGAATTTTGAACTGGAAATAATTTTTTGGTATGATAGTAATAACTCATATTTATGTGGCACTCTGACTTCCCCCCAAAAACCCTTGTAAAATATTTATCTATTTTAAGTGGACAAATTAAGGGGAATGGATTTTTTGTTTGTTTGTTTTGTGGGTGGAAATTGGAGAAAGGGAGAATCTGTATTTAGAGGCTGGAGTAATTGTTTAGAATAATAATAATGACAATAATAGGTCCCATTCAGATAGGTAGCATTTTGAATTTTGTCTTAATAACCCTGTCAGGTATGCAGTGTCTTAGTCTAAAAAGAAAGGCTAAGCCTGTATTTTACTACTTCTCCTTAGATAGCTGAGTTATCAAAGGCAGCAGAAAGAAATATTGACTGGGTTTTTCGTAATTGGTTGTTGTTTTTGTTTTTTGTTTTTGCTTTTAAAGTAATATAAATATGCCCTTTCAAAAAATATGTAATGCTTTAATAATCCAAACTTGGAAAATTAAAGTTATAAAAAGGATCCATCGCTAGAAGAGTTGTGATTGTTTAATAAGACTGAACTAATTACCTAGGCATTTTACAATTTAGAGTAAACAAAGCCGAATTTTTGTAGCGGAAACAGTTTCTTTGAAGGTTTTCATTAGCATAATTAGAGTTTGTTGCAATTTTCTGTCTTGCTATCAAAACTTTTTGTTTTTGTCCTACCAAAAATTAGCTTTTGTCTTTTTCCTTTTAAATAAATATTTTAAAGTTGAGACTTAAGGTTATGAAAGAGATTTTAACTTGCCTCTGAAACACACAGCTTCTGTGGGTGTGCACGTTGTGTGTATGTGTTTTGTGTTTATAAGATCGGATATTACTATGATGATTCAAAAAGTAATATAACAGACTTATAACTCTTTTGTAGTATATTCTCATCCTCTCATCTGGAAAATTAAATCAAGCTACAGTGTGGATTAGTATTTAGGTTGTGGGGAAGGGAAGATACTATCTTAAATAACATGAAATTGAACGAGATTATAGTTTGCATGTAATTCCAAAGTCCTTTTTTGTGTTACCTTTGGAGAGGGGCAGTTAGGGTAGATTTTTTTTTTATGATATACAGCCTTAAACATTAAATTCTGTCTTAATGACTGAGACATTATTTTGGTAACTCAAAGATAGTGTTAAATGTGATGGTCTCTGAATTGGTACTTGGCATTTTTTTTTTAAGCCGAGATAAGCCTCTTAATTAGCCACATTTGTAATGTTTCAATTTTAAAGTTACTTTATATGTGGTTTGGTGTGCTTTTAGAATTGTAGGATATCCAAGTTGGAAGGGAACTCAGAAGCCATCTAGTCTGTTACCTGAGCAGTCAGAATTGAAACTCACTTCTTTTAGTGTGTATACGAAATGAAATAGACAGACAACACATACACGAAATTAAGTCTCATTATTATGTGGAATCCACACAAAGAAGAAACTTTGTGTTTCTTCCTATTTAAAATAAACTACTTTGCTTAAATGTAGTTACACGAGTCCTGAGCAAAAACTTGAAGTGATGTATAGATAATGTAGCTACTGAGCTGCAAACTAGACCTCATAAGTATCTACTGAAGCCTTACGTAGCATTTCTGGTGCAAGGAAACAGTGTCTGCCATGTTTTCCAGGAACTTTAAGCCTAAGGCAAAACTTGGGGTTTTTGGAGTTTGTGTAAAATAATTTATAGCACCTACCCAGCAAATCTGGCCCAAATTCTTTTTCTACTAATTAAACATCCTCTGGCAAATTCTAGTATATCTTATAGGTCTAAAAGTACACGTTAGAAGAGTGGCAAATTTGGAATAACATGAAAAAAGAAAAACTAGCCCCTTATCCAAAAAAAATTCTGAATTCTTCCTCAATTTTTGTGCTCTGGAAAACCCAATCTTTTTAGATACAGTAATATTCTTTCTTTTCTTAGGTCAGGTTGGGGTATACAGTCATGTCTTGTGAAAAGGCCCATATTAAATTTGGAAAAAATCCATTATTCCTTGTACTAGCAGAGTGCTTAGGGAGAGGAGTTGTCTTTTCTTTGGGTGACTCTGTTACACTGGAGGTAGTCTGTTGCATCTATAAGGGATGAAGACCGTCAGTTCAAGAATCTAGGGCTACCAGAGGTTCAGTGGTTTATAGATACTCGGGACTTGTTGGCAAGAACTTGCCTATCAAACTTTCAGTTGAAAAGTATTTTCTTGAGAGATCCTGGTATTGATTTTCAAGTCTGCAACTATTTATCATTTAAATAAGAAGTAAGTAGCAGATAGTGACAAGACTAGGGGGAAAATAAGATGGGGAAATATAATCATATCATGTCTAATACAAATTTTATTGTTAATATTTAAAGGATTAATACTTTCATTGATATGATTATGCTATTGATACAGATGGTAACCAAATTTTTTCAGCCAGAGCATGTGATGAATACATTTTCAATAGTAATTTTAATTTTCTAATTGTCTTAGTCATGCCTAATGCTGGTATCATGTTTCAAACTTCATTTCTTCTAATGAGAAAGGATTTCTGTGTATATATTTGTCTTATTTTCCAAACCAGAAACCAGGACATGTGTTCTGACAAAGGATGTTACATTTGCAGAGCCTTGTTAAAAATATGTTTTCTTTTCTGCAAATCAGAACCATCCTAGAAAATCCAGGACATGTAGAATTGAGAATAAACTTTTCCTTGCCACAGTTCCCTGCTAGTAGATCTTTGTAGTGAAAGTTCACTGCTCATGACCATCTATTTTCGATTGGAGAGTATAAATGTGAGGTGGCATTTTGGAAATTAACAATTGTAATAGTGGATAATAGTTTAAGAACTAGAGATATAAATATTAGATCGATGCACAGTTTTCCAGTGTATGTTATTTTCCACATAAAGATATAGAACATTTCATAAAATGGTCCCAGACCATTTAAAACTCAAAGAAATGCAGCTGACGCAATGAAATACATAGAGTACTTGTAAAAACATACAGACACGCAAGTGGATTGCTGCCAGACAGAAAATATAAAGGCGGTTTGCCTAACTGCAGGGTGCTGGGTTTTGTACATGTGCCATGCCCGTGCTGTTAGTACAGAGTATGTTGTGTTGCTTGGGGAAAAGCAGATTGCATTTGGACCTTTTTAGCTTAAGAGTCTTCTGTAGATCTTTAGGTGAAAATTATGGATTAGCGCAAAGTGAAGAAACCATGGAAAATAGGCGTTTTGTGAAAACACCAATGCAACTTGTTTTCCTTTTTGGTGTTAATTTTGTAAAAACTATTGCATAATATTCTTGATTACCAGCTGCCACCAAGTTCTCTTCTATTGCCTCCTTGTGGAGTCAGGGGGCCCAGAGGTTCTCAAAGCTTGCTAATTGAGTAAAAGTTTTAGATCTTCTTTCAGGTCTAGAAGGTTGATTATAGTCTAGGCTCAATTGATGGGCTATGGGTCTCTTGTCAAAGAACCAGTGTAGCTAAATACATAGAGGCTCATTACTAGAATGTTCATCAAGATGTGTTGGATTTTTTTTGATCACAGCAAACTTTTGTAAAGATAGTTTGCAATAGCATAGTGGTCTTGCAATCTGCGTTGGTAAGGGTATACTATGCTGACGCAAATGAATCATGAATTCTAGAAATAATGAAGTGTGAAGTATTGATTGATTGCTATATTGGATATTTGTGGTTAAAAGGAAGAAGCTTTGTTCCTTTAAATTGACCCAATTTATACGTGCCAAAGCACTATTAGGTAGACTTTAAAAAACTAATATTTGTTAAGAGTTTAGGAAAATCAGAGCTGCAAAAGCTTGTAGACTGATTGTAGCACATGATAAATTATTTATTACTTGTCTCTAAGAAATACTGAATCTCCAGTAGAGTAGTCTTAGGAAAGGTAAGTAGATTGATTTAGTAGATTGTGTTGCTATGCTGAAATAAAGCAGGATTTCATGGGGAATCTAGTTCTTATAATCAGTCCTATCGATTTATGCATTCTGGAGTTCAGAAATGTCCATTTACTATTAGTATTTTAAAGTAATTTGATGCTTCCATCCACACAATCACTTTCTCTCTGCTCATTTTATTATTGTTTGTTGTTTAGTTGTTTCAGTTGTACCTGACTCTTCACCTTATTTGGGGTTTTCTTGGCAAAGATACTGGAGTGGTTTGCCATTTCCTTCTCTAGCCCATTTTACAAATGAGGAAACTGAGGCAAACAGGGTTAAGTGCCTTGTCCAGGATCACACAGCTAGTAAGTGTCTAAGAACAAATTTGAACTCGGGAATATGAGTCTTCCTGATTCCAGGCCTGGAGCTATTTCTACTTTGCCATCTTGCCCTCTGTTCATTTAGTGTATGTTTTTTTTAAAAATAATAGAATTTTCTGGTTTATAAACAGACCCTTGAACGTAAAAGGTTAAAGCTGAAAGAAACCATGTGTATTTGCCTGTCAGTCTCCCTCAACTCCATTGCCCCCTCATTGTATCCCCATTAGAACCCAAGCTTCATGAAGGCAGGTACTGCTTTGCTTTTCCTCTTTATTTTTATGACAGCAAGCATAGTGCCCTGTACATAGTAGACATTTAATAATTTTTTAAATAGAATATTAGTAGGTAGAACAAAGAATGTTAGAACTGAAAGAGATGGTAGGATCTAGAACAGACAACATTAGATCAGGAAATCTATAGTAATTACTTATATGTGTTAGTTTAAAAATTTCTAGTTCCTTAGTGTTCTGGTTGGTTAAAGCAACGACTGCAAGTTACATATTTAGCTGACTTTTTACCACCATCTAGAAGAATCAAAGTATTTTTTGAAAAAAAAACTAGTAGCACATTACATATTTGAATGGAAAATGGCTGGGGATATTTGTTATCAAAGGGCTGATAAGAAACAAAGTTTTGCAGGAACAGAGTGAGTGATTTCAAGGAAAAAGAAGAAAGGGTTCTTAATCTTTTTTGTGTCAGGAATCTCTTTGGCAGTCTACTGAAGTCTATGGACCCCTTCTCAGAATAATCATTTAAAATGCTTAAAATATATCAGATCAGAAAAAAACCATTGAAATACAGTTATCAAAATACATATTTTTTTAAAGAAGTTCACAGACTCAGGGTAAAGAACTCCTGCTGTTTGGAGATTTTTCTTTTGGGGCATCAGTTTGTGTTGAATTCAAGTTGTCAGTCATATGTGTTATAGAAATTAGCAATTATTTTTATTCTTTCTCATAGCAGTAATAATATAAACTTCCATTTATATTATGCTTTAAGATTTATGTAGTAGGTAGTACAAGTACGGTGATTCCCATGGATTGATGCAGAAGCAGACATAATGAAGGAAAAGGTCTTGCCTGTGATCTTCTGATTCCAAGCCTGGCACTCCTTTTACTGTACCACATTGCTTGTCAATACATATCACACTTTAGAAGAGCTTTAATAGATGGCAAGGCAGCTCCTTTGCCTGCTAATCCCTGCTTGTGTAGGGCCTTTCCATTCAGTAGGCCGTTTTCATTGCCCTGTAGGCTGCTTTCTGTAGAGATGGAGTAAACTGGTTCCAGTCCTGGAAGATCGCTCTTCCAGAGTTGCAAAAGGTTGTTCCAAGTTGGTACTGATGTCCCAACCAGTTTTGAAAAGTAGTTGGCTCCCGGGTTTTGTGCTTTTCCCACAAACCTTAGTCCTAATGCATTCTGTTAATTGAAGAACAAAAATTTTTCCTTTTTCTAACGTCCTTTTCCCATGCTTGACAATAGTGTGGTGATTACTTTGGGTTCTCTAAGGCTATTCCAGAGGTACGTAAGCTCTAGGTAGATCATACCAAACTGTAAAGTCTTCTAGTAAAAGCTTGGTGATGAATTTAATGTCTGACATCTGGAGACTTGCCTAGCTAAATTGGGAGAGATTCGTTATTGGAAGATGGATGAATTCTTCTGCTCATAGCAAATCATGCTAAGTACCTGCTAAGGTGTGGAGGGATTGCTATTGATCTGTTGGTGGATTGAGCACTAATAATGATGAATTCATGGGTCTTTTTGATTCTTTTTTTTTTTTAACAAACCTTAACCATAGAAAATGATCAAAATTTGGGTAAATATGGATTGGAGAGAGACTAGCATCTGGCAAAAATGCATTCAACACAGCAAACTTATCAATAGAAAGAACAAATAGTTTGAATTTACCAGATGCCTGTTGTATATTTTGCAAAAACAAACTATACTGATGATCGTAATGTCCCTCTGAAAATAAACCAAATCCTTCTTATTTTTGAAAAGTTGGCTGTTTTACTAATCAATAGCAAATGGTATCGTAATAGCTCCTAATTAGAAAGCTGTGGTGTAATGGAAAGACTTAGACTGAATTTAGTCAGAAGACCTGCATTACTTCCTAGTTGTAGGACCCTGGGCAAATCAAGCACCTCCAGAATTTGTCATTTTCTTTTTTTGTCAACTTAGCCAATCTGAGGTGTATGAGCTGGTAGCTCAAAGTTATTTTAATTTGCATTTTTCTAATTATTAGTAAATTAGAGCACTTTTTCATATGACTCTTGATAGCTTGGATTTCTTCCTCTGAAAACTGCCTATTCATGTCCTTTTATCAATTGGGGAAGAAATAAGTTTTTATTAAGCACCTTCTATATTCCAGTCACTGTGCCAAATATTTTATAAATGTTATCTCTTACAATAACCCTGAGAAGTAGGTGGTATACCATCTACAGTTAGGAAACTGAGGCAAACAGAGGTTAAGTGATTTGCCCAGGATCACCCAGATGCTAAGTATCTGAGTCTGGATTTGAACTCAGGACATCCTGATTCCTGATCCAGTACTCTACCTACTGTGTAACTTAGCTGCCTTATTGGGATGTTGTGAGGAAAGTATTTCATAAAACCTAAAGTTCTAGGTAAATGAGGGCTCTCATTTATTGTGAATAGTTCATTTATCTATTGACTTATCGACTGGAAATTGGTTGATCTTGGAAATATGATTTTGTAAATCAAATGAACTTTTATAATTTTATTTGAAATAGAGTATCATGGATACTATTTTCCTCTAGGCTTTTTGAGTGAGGCTAACTGTATCAGACAGAACATGATTTCTTCTTATATTTTACTACTATGTTGTTTATATGGAAAAACCAAACTAGTAATAGGGGCTTTCCTCATCATATTCTGTTCTAAAACGTTTGATGATGGCCAGAGAAGACTTAGACTGTATTCTATAGCATCTTCAGAGTTTTTTTCTAAATATTTGGGAGAGTGTTCATTATAATAGCGTGAGTCTTATCCCCTGTTTTTGAATTAGCCTTGAAAAGGTTTCAGCCCTTTGTGCAGTCCACCCCCACCGCACACCCCCGGCCCCACCTAGTAGTGTGAAAGGAGGTTTTTCCAGCCCACATCTGTAGTTGGGTAATGGAGTCTTCTGATTAAAGTTAAAAAGTCAAAGCAGGTTTGGAAACCATTTTGTGCGTGCGTGTGTGTGTGTGTGTGTGTGTGCGCGTGTGTGTGTGTGTGTGTGTGTGTGTGCGCGTGTGTGTGTGTGTGTGTGAGAGAGAGAGAGAGAGAGAGAGAGAGAGAGAGAGAGAGAATGAGAATGAAATAGATTAATACACACACACACACACACACACACACACAGAACCTTTGTAGCTGGTGAAATTTTTGTATTAGGTAAAAGCCCAAAGTTAACAGTAATGTCAGGTCTTTTTTTTTTTTTTAAATTTCTTTTTCTGTATTTCTGGAGGAGGGTAAAAGGGAGTTCCTTGAAGAGCCCTTCCTTGTGCTTATCAACATAGCAGCCTCATCTGCCCTTCTTGGATCCCCTGCCAGGGTTGCTATCATCTTCTGATCAAATATTAATGTGTGATTCTCTGCCTGCTCACTAATCCAAAGCCAATTAATATTATCTGTCAATTATTTACAGGTCCTGAGGTGCAGAGGCAATTCCCAGAGGACTACAGTGACCAGGTTTGGAATGCGTAATTAATTTTTTTACATGACAAAATTTATTTCAGGGTTGTTCAACACATTATTACCATTTTTTAAAAACCAAAAGTGGTAAGTAGATTTTTAGAAGGAAAGAGGGGCAGTGATTAGGAACTAACAATGAAGAAGCCAAAAATGAACTGGTACCAGGAAATGCTGATACTAGATTTGGGGGATGAATGATGGATGTGTAGTATAGTGGATATGTTGCTAGACGTAAAGTTAAGGGATCTAATTTTGAATGCACTTTCTAGTACGTATTAGCTGGGTTACTCTGGGCAAATCGGCTTACCTTGCCGAGGCTTCTTCATCTGTAGAAAGGGAGCAAGGGAGGAAGAGAATAATCTTCTATGTAGTGCCTCCTATGTGCCATGCACCATGTTAAGTGCTTTGCAAATGTTATCTCATCAAAATAGGGTATATTCTTTAATTTATAACATAGGTATGAAGAAAATACTTTTTTCAAACTTTAAAGTACCATAGAAATGGAAGTTATTGTTATTAATATTTTCATTAGGCACAGAGAAAGGTAAAACATTTAAGGACATTCTACTTTGGAGTATGCTGTGCTTTGCTGTTTACTAGGAAATTCTCATTGGGTTGTTTGTTGTAGGCATCTTAAAAACTGCCTTGTAACATTTCCCAAATTTGAAATAGATTATGAAAAACCAGTAAGCAGCAGTAGAATTGAAATGGGAATACAGATATATGAAGGAAAAATCTTTTAGGAGGTTTTGTGTTGAGGAGAGTTTTAGCTGAGGTGCTGATGAAATCTAAAGGTGTTAGGTTCATTCTTTTAGTAGAATTAGAAAAGCCACTTTCATCAATGAGGTAGCCCTAGCCAATGCAGAATTTCCATTGTTTTTAAGCACGTTCATGGTGCTTTAAAATTTGACCAGGCTATGCATTTGTGGACAGGATTGTAACGTTTTTTGCTTTGATGCAAAGAGGAGCAAGGAAGTCACCAGAGATAGGTTGTTTTTTTTATCTGTTTATGCTTTTAATTTTAATTTTATGACACCATTGCCTGAATCTGTTTAGAAAAGCATCTTTAATTTCATTAATGAAACAACTTCATAAATCTTTTCTCTTTCTCTATTGCCTTGTAAGGCCCTGTTACATGTCTAGTTCTAGCTCTGCCCCTAATTTGTTTTATGTCTTTGTACAAATCATTTTACTTTTCTAAAACCCATTTTCCTCATCTCTTAAATGAAGGAGTGATGTAGACCAGTGGTATCAGACTCAAGTAGAAACTGATGCCACTAAATTGTATATAAGGATCCCTGCGGGCTGCATAGTGACTTGGTTTTAAAATGTAATATTATCTCTATTTTACTGTATTTTTATTTATTTTGTTAAATATTTCCCAGTTACATTTTAATCTGTTTTAGGACACACTCAGGAGTGTTGTGGGCCATATGTTTGACACCTCTGACCTAGACCTTTTAGCTCTACTTGTTTATGTTCTAACATTCTATGTTGTAGTGACCTTTCTAGTATTGTGGACTAATAATCTATTCTTAGGTCCCTCCTAGTGTTAACATTTTTTGGTTCAATACTAAATATGATTCATTGCTAAATATGATGTTACACAACATGTTTCTGAGATATTTCTGTTGACTTCAACAAATATTTTTAAAGCTCTGTGATCTATAAGACATTACTTGGAGCTGGGGATATAGAAATGAAAAAAGTTCATAAGTATAATCGATAGGGAAAAAGTTGGGAAACTAATATTGATAAAATGAGTTGCAGTAACAAATGTAGTTGAACACTAAATATAGTTGAACATTGATGTTGGGGGATAAATCTATCATGTATGATAGGATTATTTTTATTGATATCTGCACGTATGTATATTTGATATACATATGTACAAATATGTGGCATATATGTGCATGCACACATATACACACACATACCTTCATGAAAAAGGCATAATTTGACCAATATTATAGCTAAACCACTGGTATTAGGTAGTTCTATTAAGATGGGAATTTATTGTACTGGCATAACATTATTGTGACTAGCATCATTTTGTTATAAGGTTAATACAGTAAGACCAACCTCTATTGTACCAACCCAAGATCTCAGTACAAAATCATTTACTGGTCATCCATCTGTAATATTTATGAAACATTATTCCTTTGAAATTAACAGTCCTTTGTAGTGATTCTTTCTTTCATGACTTTTTTTTTTTAGAGGAACCGGTTACTAATATGAGGTAGAGTATATTTATGTAAGAATCCTAGAGGGAAAACAAACAAACTGTCAGTCTAGTGTATCCACGATTCAGTAGAATTAAAACATTTGTGTTCCGAGTTCTCCTTACCTCCTTCAGTCTCCCAAACATTCCCAAACCAGATCCTTTTTTTTTTTTTTTGGTAGTTCAGAGGCAGCACTGTGCTGTGGAAGGTGCATTGGATTTAAGAAGACCTGGATTTGAGTCCTTGGTCTACCACTTAGGAGCTGTATGACCTTTTAGAAAATCACTTGACCTCTCTGGGTCTCAGTTTTCTTATCTGTAAAATGAGGCTTGTAGTACTTGCACTCCCTTTCTCCCAGAGATGTTATAAAGTACTGTATTAGCTGTTAGGCTTGTACATACCACAGGCACACATGTTTGTGTGTGTATGTGTTTGTATAGATGCATACATTCATACATGCAGAGAGAGGGAGAGAAAGTGAGAGAGAGAGAACAATTTTAAGCTCCCTCTGAGCCATAAGATCTTATTAGATTTTTATGAGAATATCTCAATTTTTTTCTTTAAACTGTCAAAACAGCACAAAAAAATTTAAAGCAATATTAAGAGTTGAATGTGAACTTTCAGTTATCAGAGTATTGTTTACTCTGTGTGTGTGTGTGTGTGTGTGTATAAGTTAAACTTTCTGTGATCTAGTAGTCCAAGTAATGAAGAAAATTGCGGTAGGTTGAAAATAGTTGAAACCTGGAAGAATTTCTTTTGACTTTCTGTCATGTCAGATTGTAACATTTTTGCTTTAAAGTTCTATAAAAAACTTATGGTTTATATTTGAACAGCATTGAACATCCTCAATACAAATCTTGGCATAGACGTTGAGTATAACACAATGACTCTTCATTTGTCCTTTGAATTATCCAAGGTAACTAGCCTTTTTTGTCTTAGATGCTAATACTCAGAATAGACACCATTTATATAGTGCTTTGAAGTATATAACAACCCTCTGAGGTAACAGTATTAGTACCCCCATTTCACAGAGAAGAATCTGAGGATCAGAAGGGAAATGATTTACCCAAGATTACCCAGTTTATGTTTTTTACCCACATTTAGAGTCCATGTCTTCTTATTCCCAGTCCAGTGCTTTTTCCATCACACTACACTTCCTCTCAATAGCATATGCTTGTTGGGATCCAGCTTATCCTTATAGTCATAGCCCTTAAGTCTTGAATATAATTGGAAGCATTGTAGGGAACACCCGTTGGAGGATACAAGCTTGACTTATTTAGAAGGTGTTCTTTTTTATTTTTTTTTGACATTTTTAAAAGTCATTACTAGGTTAGAATTTAGAAAATGACTTATGGAGCATACTTTTCCCATTGATGCAGGCACGTGTAAGTTATGATACCATTAAAGAAAGTTTGACTTGGTTTTAGGAAGGAAACTTCTGAGTACACAGATATTTCTTCTTTTTTTTTTTCCTTTGTGGGGTAAGCTATGTCTACTGGCAAATGGGTAAACAAATTGAAATCTAATAGGAAATTTACATTTCTTAGGTGCCTATTTTTATTTGGTTCTTAGAGCTACAGCAGTTCAGAACTAGAGTGCTCTTTAGAGTATAATGTGTTAATGCTAAAAGGTACCTTTAAACATAGAATGTTAGAATATTGAATTTTAGCCCTGGAAATGATTTTAGAATGTAGAATTTTAGAATAGGAATTGCTGTTTGGATGTAGAATGCTAGAGTAGGAAGAAACTTTAAATATCATTATAACATCATTTGATTTTACAAATGAAGAAATTGAGGCTCAGAGAAAGGAAGGGACTTGCTCATGGTCCCATATCATGTAAAGTGGCAGAGCCTGGAATAAAGTCAAGGCTCTCTGTCTCATGATTTATTCACTGTGTCATGCAACCAATCAATGGTTCCCTGACCAAGTAAATTTAATTTTTTTTCTCTTTATCAAGAGATGCTTCAGAGGCAAATATTTCTGCCCCTTTGTGAACTATTATAATAACACAATTCTAAGATGTTTCTATTTACATATAGTGCTCACGTTCTCAACATACAGTATTTCTTGTATTCAAACATTTATGATCAAGTCCATAAGGAATAGTTGAGCTAAATCAACACAAAGTAAAGCACTTATTACTACAAAAAAAAATTCCCCTCCTGTTTCCCCTTCATTCGTCTAAACTCTCAGGGCTTGTTTTTACATACAGTATATTTCCCATGTACCAGCACATCTGATCAGAGACGCTTGCTGCTGCTAGATGTTTTATTCCGTGTGTTCTTTGTACCTTACAGTAAAAGAATCTGTCACAAATTATTGTGGCCTACTGCTTTAGAAACCAAGAAAAAAGGAGGTTAGATTGACATCTGTGACTGAATAATGATGACCAGCCTTTTGGCTCCCCTTGAGCCGCAAAGCTAGCATTGCCTTTAGAGTGGGAAAAGAGGCAAGAAGAAAGAGGAGGGATAAAAGAGAGTTACAAATCTGTGGTCCTGGAGATGTATTACTGTTGGACCAGTTATCTGCGTGGTATGATAATCCATTTTGATCTTCTCTGTCTTAATTGTCTGTTAAAGACAAAACGGGCGGGAAAAGTTCATCAGTTTCATCTTTGTGTCTCTCGTTTAGAGGAAGAATAAATGACCCATCAGTATAGAAGAAACCTTTCTTTCTGACACGGAAGTAATGCAGACCCAACACGTTTTATTAAAATATTTCTCCCTCATTATTTCAGCCTTCTCAGCTATGATAGATCTTCCTGTTTCATAAAAAATGTAATCTGAAATGTAAATAAGGGTCTTGATAGTGTGGAAGTAATGAGGAGCTGAAACCACATTTTAGGAATCGTGATTGTAATTACTGACAAAGTAAATTCTCTGTCTTGATTCCCCCTCCACAATTGCTGCCTCCCTCCCCCCCTACAAGTTGTCTGTGACACCCTCCGACCACAGTGACATCTGTGCTTTAAAACCATTAAATCACTGTAACTCAGTATTTCATATTGAATCTCAGAAGTTTCCTATCTTTGGGATTGTTGTTAAAGCTTCAATAATTTCTTAACGACACACAGAGCTTGTTTATGTGTACATTTTTGTGTGTCCTTTAGAGTAAAAGTGAGGTCTTTTCAGAGTTTGTTTTTATCCGTTTGTTTTTGTTTACTATATAACTGGTTTAAAAGACAAAATGACAGTGATAGTATCCTGGTTTGCAAAAGACATTTTCCGAAACAAAAAGCCCATCTCTCTGAAATTTGATCAATTAATATCCCAAATAATTCAATTGAATCAAACATAATTCTAAGATGTTAGAGTTTGCAGGAACCTTAGAACATGGAATGTTAAATCATAATAACAATAACTCATACTTTATAATTCTTTCAGAAGTATAAAGCACTTTTCTCACCACAACTGTGGGAGGTAGGGTAGTGGCAAGTATTATTTTCTCCATTTAACAGTGAGGAAACTGAGACTTAGAGAGGTGAAGTCAATTGCCTGCAGCTATACAGCAAAAAAAAAAATTGGAACTTGATATTAAAACTCTTATCTTCTGACCCTAAGGCCAGTGCTCTTTCTGTTATTGTCAGAATCCTTATCAGCAGAGCATTATGATTTCAGGCTCTTTTCCCTCTTTGCACAGGACATAGAATGCTAAGTTTGGAAAGATTAGTATAGTATAGATTGTTAGATCATAGAACAGTAGAATGTAAGCCTCTTGAGGACAATCACAGTTTTTCTTTTCATTTTTGTATCCCCGGTACCTGGCATGGTACTCTGCACATACTTGATATTTGATAATGTTTGTTGAATTGAACAAAATATGAAAACTTTAAGAGATCTTTAACATAAACTGTTAGACTTAAGCTGTTAGAACTTTAGAAGGTTGCCTCTTAGAACTGAAAGGTATATTAGAATGCAGAGTGTTAGAGCCTGAAGGGACTTAGGTCCTAGATTGCTATAATGTGAACCTTTACAGCTAGAAGATGCCTAAGAACATAAAATGTTAAAACACAGGATATTTGGGCTGAAAAGTTTCCTTAGTGATCAAGGATTACATGGGTTTTAAGGATTAGACCAGTTATTTGTTACACATATTGGAACTTGTAGTTATTTTATGTTTTTAGATTTTCAACAGATTTCTGACCTTACGTGATAGTCATTCATAATATAATTCAAAAGAACTGCCCTTGTAGGAATTTTGTCTTAAGAAAGTGTAGAAGGCATAACAATCTTATATAACTCCTCTTTCTTGATAAGCTTTCTAAGAAAATATCAATATGTTAATGCATTTAAAATCAAGTAGTCTTTCCTATTGAAAATTGACTTGTAATTAATTGATAGGATCTGTAATAACTATTAGGTTTACTGCATTCATTCATAATTACAAAAATAATTAGTAGAACTTTACTCATGATTAGTGTTCCTTTAATGAATGCTAATTGAATTAAGAGAGAGATGGGATGCTTAAAATTACACGTTAGGAAATTAGTTAGGCCATACTCAACAAAACTCCATCTTTGGTGGTAGGATAGTATACAGATTTCAGGTCTATTATTTCTTTTTAAATGTAGTCCCCAGTAATTATAGTGCTTGGCACATAGTTGTTTGGAACAAAGATATACTAGTAACCCATCTGGGGGATGGTTTCTATAAATAGCCTTGTAATAGGCATTTAGACATAACATTTTAACAGATATTAGTTATAAAGCTATTATATCCTATACTAAAACATCAGTAATTAATAATTTGGTCCTACACAGTTGTACTTTTTACAGCTTGTTTGTTCTGAGAGCAAAGATGGGAATTGGGTATGGTTGAAGCTCCCTTTGTGATGAGTAAGTCTCTAGTTGGATGCAACATTGCTTGTGTCTCACAGCCCTTTACAAAGGAACTGAGCTCTGTTCTTCTGCTGTTGGTTATGTATATTTCCACTTTGACTTGCAGGTAATTTTTCTTTCCACTGGCACTGAAACAGAGGTTATAATGAAACCAACCATCTATAAGCATTTATAGAAACTATAAAAATTTTATGGAAATCTTTATATAGAAACTAACAGTGTTTCTCATATACAAGCAATGTAGAAACATGGTGCATTGGGAAAAATAACAAATAAAAAAGTACCTTTTCTTCATGGTGTTATATGGTCTATGTGATTTTGGAATTTCAGGCTGGCCAGTTAGGCAAATTATGAAAATGTATATCATCTACATACCAAAAGAACACCAAATACATAGCTTAGCATGGGCTAATTGTGATAGAAATTGGCATCTTGGGGTTGGGTTAATTGCTTAAATATGAAGTTTTTCGTCTGCTCAATCCAGGTATACTTCTTTGTCTTGTAATTACTCCAGAAAGTGGATAGGAAAATCTGATTAAAGAGTAGCAGTGATAGTTTTTCAAAGCATTTTCTTGCTTTGTTTTGTTTTTGTGAAAAGATATAGGAAAATGTGATTGTCTTGTTATCTAAAAACAATTTAGATAAGACAAAAGGTAAACCTTGCCAGTTGCAACTGAATCTGTATACAGCTTCCCTGAAGAAGTTATTCAATAAATGATACTAATAATTACAATTGCTTCTATTTCTCTAGTGCTTTAACTTTTGCAAAATGTTTTCCTTACAACACTCCTATAAGGTTAGTAGTATACGTTTTATTATTCCCATTTTAATACAAAAGAACTAAGACTAAGAGAAGTTAATCTCAGTTACTTAAAAAAGTTAAATGCACAGTGTTATAAAATTATATGTCACTTAGCCATAAGCATTTATTAAGCACCTACTATTGGCTAACCATTGTATTAAGGGCTGGGAATACAAAGAAAGGCAAAGGACAGGACCTGCTTGTACAATGAACTGCCATTGAAAGAACCCACATGCAATACCGCAGAGGAAAATGTAAGCAAGTGATAACATTTGGTCAAATTCAAAAGGATGAGGGTAGGAGAAGGCTGTCTGTGTGTATCCCAAAAGGCAGGCATCATGAAGAGCAGACACAAAAGAGGGAAGAAGAGGAATAGCAGTAGAGAGACCCAGAAACTTCAAGTTCAGTTTGCATACACGCTGCACTGAGCTCTGTCTAAATTGGACCCCATCTAAGAGGATTTAATCATTGCCCTAATCAAGAGAGCCATCGCATGAAGCAGTTTCATTTAAGATTCTTGGCTGTATGTGGAGGGTTGTCTGATCCCAGGACCTTGGGCACTATGTCACAGTGACACATCAGTACGCTTACAGTCCTGCAGTCTCTCCAGTGGCTCTAAGTGTACAGGAGAGGATAGTGCCATGGATGAGTAGTGAGCACTAGACTCGGTGCTAGGAAGCCTTAGCCCAGATCCTACTCTTCTGGGCACTGGCTGTGAGACCTTGGGCAAGTTCTCTGCTTAGGGCCTCAGTTTTTTTTTTTAACCTGTAAAATAGGGATAATAAAATGCTGCCTACTCACAGGTTATTATGAAGAATATACTTTTTAGACTATAAAGCACTATACAAGTGGTAACTGTTATGTTAATATTAATATGATCAGTATTTTCATCAGTTAGCCTATAACCTGTGTAATGTGTAGCTAATATAGGCTTTTATCATGTATATAACAGCAGTAATGATAATAATAAATAATGATGTCGTGGTGCTTCCGTAAATCACATTTTCTATTAAAATTGCTTCAGGCCTTATCGGAAGTAACTAGATAAGAAGCAGTGTAGCATATGGCCCTGGAACCAGGAAGACCTGGGTTCAAATCCAGCCTCTAACATTGGCTGCATGACCCTGGGCAAGTGTTTTAGATAGCTCTCTAAGATTAAGTTCCAGAGGTATTGGTAGAGAGACTTTCCTCCCCTATGAGTTCTTTTGTTTTAGTGAAATCACAGGTTCAGTCCCTATCCTAACTAGATATTATTAATATTTGCTCTTATATAATCATGTCATTATTTTTTTTTTTCCTTTTCTTCCATGAAAACTTGAAAACCGGTTCTCTAATAGTTATCACAGGCCTTGGTAATTTGATGGAGTTAGACTTTCAGGTGGAACTAATTTTTTTCTCCTACATGTGTAGTAGAAAGTAGAAGTCCCAATCTCTGTGGCTCCCAAACCTCTGAGGTAGTCTTTGGTAAATAACAACAAAGGACTTTCTTCTTAATGAAGTTTCATCCGGTGGAGCTTTCAGTAGCTAAGATTGCCCAGGCGTGTGGTCATTTAGGCGTTCAGCTGAGGCTGGTGGGGATAGAGGTGCCTGTACTTTTCTCAAAGCCTCATTGGTAAAGTACTGATGTGTGTGGAAATTCCATTTTGGAGTTGGAACTGCTTGAGGAACTGGTCTGTAGAGCCGTAAAGAAGAAGCAGTGGTAGAAACTGGACAGTTCATCAAGAAGGAAGGAATTCTGGGTCTCTTGCTAGCTCCTTGTATATCCTTCTGCACTTCACCTTTCTTGGCCTCAGTTTTCTAACCTGTAAAAAGATGTGCTGAGATCCCTTCTAGGCATGAAAAGTTTACTCTAAAGTCTCTGAGCCAAACACATGTTCTAAGGTCCATTCTAGTTCTCAGAATTGATATTCTTTGGTTCTTTCTAGCTTTGAAACTCTTCAAGTCTGCTTCAAGTTTTTCCTGCATTATTTGGTGTGTTATTTAGTTGCTTTGTCAGTGCTTCTAAGAACCTGTCCGTTTTTCTGATAGACAGTAGGTTTATGCTTCTAAAATTCCTTGCAGTATAAATCAATAGCAATCTTAGCTCCATTTCTCTAGTGGTTTGCAACTTAAGAAGTACTTGCCACAAAATCCTGCTAAGTATGCAAATGGTATTATGGCTATTATAGAGGAGGAAAAGTTTGCCCACATGTTGAGTCAGAAAGTAGGATTTGAGCCTAGGTTTCCTGTTCTTTTCATTGGTCTCAGAGTTTTCATTTAGTAGAATATTTCTAGTTTAACTATTTCTGATAATCATCTCTTAATTCCTGTGACTCAATTTTTCTTTTACTTTTGAAGAGTTTTTGTTTGGAATAGAGATTTGACTATTGTGTTTGACTGTAGAGGGCAGAACCATGTTAGAAACCAGATTTCCTGATTCCCAGCTCAGTTTAAATACACATATACCAGGATGTATCTGAATTCATTGGACTCTAAGGGGATTTAATCATTGTATTGTCAAGGGATCCATCTTAGTAGGCAATTTAATTTCTAAGGGGTATAAGATGGTGTAGCACTGAATGATTTCTAGGATAGTATTATAGAGTTGTTTAAATATCCCCATCAAGAAGTCATTCAGCTTTTCCTTAAAGGTCGTCAGTGATAAGGAATTTGCAGCTTGGCATTTTGCCCTATGACTGTTGGCAAGTCATTTTTTCTTTTGAGGTTTGATTTCTTCATTTTTTTTTAAAGGTTAAAAATGCGTGTATTATTTGTCTCATGAGGTTGCAATGAAGATTAAGTGAAATAACATGTGCAAAACACTTTAAATTGTAGCTACTTCTTTTATTACCATTTACAAATAAAGTGACCTGAGTGCTCAAAGATTAGTAAAGTGTCAGAGTCAAGATTCATATGCAGGTCTTCTAACTCTGAATCTAGTGTTCTTTCCATTATTATCACTAATGTAAAATGGTAATCCCTGTATCTATTTAGCTTTGTATTAGGACCATATAAAGCTGTGATTTCTTCCTAAGTGATTTCACAGACCTCAGAAAGATTTCTGGACAATTGTTACTTGATAAATCCACTTAATACTCTTCCTTTGTCTGTGGGTTTTACACGTACACACACACACACACACACACACACACTCACACATGGGTCATAAGTGTCAGAAAATATTGATTAATGTGTTCATTGGGGGACACTACATTTTAGGAAGGACTTTGACAAGCTAGAGGATGCTCATAGCGAGGCCACCTGGATGAGTGATGTCTTTAAGTATAACATTTCTTTCTCCTTGCTGAATTTTATCTTCTTCCTCTTCCTCTACTTTGTCTTAAGAAATACCTTGGGGGCACCTCTTTATGTGCTTATACAACCATTTATTATATAACATGAGGATTGGTTGGAGGAACTAGGAATATTTAGGCTATAAAAGAGAAGAATTATGGAAACATAACATCTCTAAACATTTGAAAGGTGGTCTTGGTCATTCTGTTTGGCCCAGATGGCAGAACTCAGAGCATTTGGTGGAAATTGTAGAAAGGGAGATTTAGGTTCAATATAAGGAAAAATCTTCTTGTATTTATTTGGTTTATATTTTGTGTACACACACACACACACACATACACACACACACACATACACACATACACACACACATACATTTTGTTTCTTTTTCTAGGAGGTAAACTCCTTGGCCTGAGAGGCTATTTCAGTTTTGTGTTTGAATTTTAAGTGTCTAACAGAGGGACTGGCATATAGTAGGTGCTTAGCAAATCTTGCTTATCAAATCAATATATTTTCTGTCATTTATATCATTAGACTCTATGTCCAAAAATGGGATCACTGGATCAAAGAATACAAGCAGTTTAGTGAGCTGGGTTTTTTGGGGGGCTATGTAATTTTCAATTGAATTCCATAATGATTGCCCTAATTAATAGCTCCACCAACACTGTATTAGTGTGATTTTTTTTTTCTTACAGGTTTTCTAACATTGCCTATTTCTTCTTTTGTCAGCTTTGCTAATTTCATGAGTATGAGGTAATCAAATTTATCATTCCAAAGAAAGAATACCTATAATGGTCATGCATCATTGAATTTGAGACTTTGCATCTATAAAAATTTAGAAATTTAGTTATAGGTCCTGTTGTTCCTATAACTTAGTCAAGTCAGTCATTAAGCATTTATTAAGTGCCTGCTGTGTGCCAGATACTGTGCTAAGTACAAGGGATACAAACAAAGGAAAAAGACAGTCCCTACTCTCAAGGAATTCATTAATTGAGCCCCTTAGACAATGGTATGTGGGATAGGATATGCAAACAATACAACTTTGTGTTGTCCTACAAACATGTAGGATAAATTGGAGATAACCAGTAGATTGAAGGCATTTGCATTAAAGGGTGTTATGAAAAGTTTCTCATGGAAAATGAGATTTTAGCTGAGACTTGAAGGAAACCAGGGAAGGTATAGATATGGAGGGACGGTATTCCAAACATGGATGAATGGATGTGAAAATGCCCAGAACTGAGAGATGCAGTGTCTTGTTCAAGGAATAGCAAGGATATCTATGTCACTGGATCACCAAATACGTTGGAGTGGGGAGGAGTAGAAAGTATGAGAAGCCTGGAAAGGTATAGGAGGGGGCTAAATTGTGAAGCTCTTTAAATACCAAACAAGATTTTATGTATGATCCTGGAGGAGAAAGAGAACCACTGGAGTTCATTGAATAGGGGAGTGACATGGTCACATCTGTGCTTTGGGGAGATTAATTTGACAATTGAATGGATTGGAGTAGAGGGAGATTTCAGGCTATTGGCAATGTTCTAAGAATGATGTGATGAGAGCCTGTACCATGGTGGTGATGGCATCATTGGATAGACAGGGGTATTTATGAAAGATATTAGGAAGGTAAAGTTTACAGGCCTTGGCAGTAGAGCGAATGTGGGAGGTTAGAGAGAATGAGGAATTGAGGATGACATCTGAGGGTTAATCCTGGGGGACTGGGAGGATGGTGATACCTTTGACTAATAGAGAAGTTGGGAGGGGGGAATGGTCAAGGGGAAAAGATAATCATGGGTTCCTGGGGACATCATGTTTGTTTTACTCTTTTAACTTTAATTTCTTTGGTTCTGTACTGCAGAGTTAAATTTCTTCTGGTTACCATAACTTTAAACTGATCTTGTGTGTTCAGTTACATCCTGGACTTGGAGTCTGGAAAAGCTGTGTCGTTTCCCATCTCAGACATTTACTGGTTATGTCTGAGCACAGTCATTAAACCTTTGTCTCAACTTGCTCATCTGTACAATGTAGGGGCTGCACTTTGTAGCTGCTAATGTCCTGTCCACTCTTAATGTGTGCTCATAGAATCCTATAATACAGTATGAGACATTTTTTTGTACAGGTAGGAACAGTGTTCTATGTAGAGAGAACCTGGGAGATATCACATTGGTCCAGATGTAAACTTCACTCCTCCTATACCCCTCATCTGGCTTGTACAAAACCTATACTCTCCTTACAATTATTCTCTTAATAAGAGAACAGTGACAAATGTTATAGAGAGGGAGAGGACAGTGATAGTAAATATGTAAAATATCTTTATTTGTATTAAGGGAAATATTTTAAAAACATTTCATAGTAAATTTATTTGGGTTTTATGTTAATTTCATCTAAATACCTTTTTTTGTATACCTCTGGTCTAAAGTATTCCTCTGATGTTTCATCATGGAATGAAAGTGATTCTGAGTTCTTGAAAGTCTTGGAGTGCTGCAGCCTGTGTGTCGATTCTCCTTTATAATGCAATAGATACATAAACTCAGGGTTGAAGACCTGTCATGCATGCTGCAGTGTTTGTCATGGTTTCCCAACATTAGTGTGCATGGCAGATGAGGCAGGTACAATAATATCATTGACCTATTAAAGAAAAATGTTGAGCTTACCAACCAATATTTTGGACTGCAAGAATACCATGTTGGCTTACCCAGAGTTTGTCATGTCACAAAAGGCAGGCTTTAGTGAATTTAGCTAACCAGTGAAACTGGAAGAGTTCTGTTGCTTAAACCAGAACTTGAGCAGGCTTATGTGTCTCCAAAGAACAGGCCTCTATGGTTCTACTTTAATTCTTATTCCATTTGTCTATGTTGCATAGCCATGACTAGGAACTGTACACGTTCCTTGAATTTCTATCTGTACCATCCAGCTTAGTCAACCCCTTAAGGCCACAAGTCTAGGGAGAATGGGGGGGGGGAATGTTCATAATACCATATAATTCATGAATGTGGAAGCAATGTATTATTAGCCTGAAAAGGTGGATTGAAGTCAGGTTATGGAAGACTTTAAAGGCCAGAGGAATTCATTCTAGAGATTATAAGAAGCCACTGCTGTTTATTGAGCACGAGAGTAATTTGGTTACACATATTTTAGGAATACCCCTTTGGCAGCTATGTGAAGGTTGGATTGGAGAGGGCAGAGACTAGAGCAGGGAGACCAATTAAGAAACTATAGTATTTGTCCAGGTGAGAGATGAGGAAAGTCTGAAAAATTGTAATCAATAATATGCTTCAGATAAGTTAAGGCGGATAAGGCTTGAGAAAAAGACCACTGGATTTGAATATTAAGAGGTCATTGTTAACATTGGAGAGGGCATTTTCAGTTGACTCATGAGGTAGAAAACCAAATTGCCAGGAGCTCAGGAGTGAGAGGAGAGGAAGTGAACATTAAGAGATAGACAACTTTTCCCAAGAGTTTGGTTGTGAAAGGAAGAGAAGTTGAGGTTGATAGATTGGGAAGAAGTGGAAAGGTTACATGAGGGTTTTTTTTTTTTTTTGAGGATGGAGAGCATTCAGGCAGTAGTGAATGAGTACTAGATAGGGAAAGATTGAACATTATTTAGAAAGGGGATGATTTCAGAATCAGTCTGCTACGTAAGACAGAAGGGGGTGGATTTAAGGGTATAAGTAAACAGTTTGGCCTTAGAGAGGAGAAGAGCCATCTCTTCATCAGAGATGAATTAAGGAGTAGAGAATGGGGGGATGATGTCAAGTAGTCTTGATCTCTATAAAAGGTGAAAAGAAACAGCTCTTAATGAATGGTTTCAGTTTTCTCAGTAAAGTTTGAAGCCAGTTCCTCTGTTGAGATGGTGGTGGCAACCTTGAGAAGAAAAGAAGAGGTTTAGAATAGTGATTAGTACTGTAGAGAATCATTTGGGAAGGAATACAAGGGTTGCCTTGCTGCAGTGAATGCCCAGTTGAGATTAGAAAACAAAATTGTAGTGGACCCAGGAAATGTATTCTGGGGCTTCTTCATATACTATTTAGCAGCTTTGGAATAGGACAAGAAGATGGAGATGATAGGGAGTAATCCAGGGTTTTGGTTTGGCAAGGATAGAATAGGGCAGTGGCATAAATGGGCAAGGAATTTAAGAGCAGAGGAAGGTGTCATGTTGAGTGGGCTTACTATAAGAGCGAGATTGGAAAAGGATGAAAGTGAAGTCAGAGTAGGGATGAGAACCTGGATAAATATTGAGGGGTGGAGGGACAGGAAGTCTCAGTGAAGATGAAGAATTGTTGGAAGAGTGAGGCATAGGGAGATGGAATAATGTTATTATCAAATAAAGGAATTTCAGAGTTCTTGATCATGAAAGTATAACACTTGTGGGTGATAGCAGCATTTTAAAGGTGTGACCTTCCCTGTATATGACTGAAGTGAAACAAAGGAGTAGGCATGTGAGTTGAGGTTGAGGAAGTAGAGAGCCAGGATGCTAGAAGAGACTCCTAAAATAAATGTAGGGACTGAGGTGGAGAAATAGTATAGGTAAGAGTGAGGCCAAGACAGTTAGGGATTAGAAGGTTTTCACTTAATAGCTGGGAATTCTATCACAGGGATTGAAAAGGAGTAAGAGGTAGGAATTGCAATTCCATACCTCTTACCTGGAGTTCCCTCAGTGATTCCTGTGAAAGATAGAGAGTGGACTACTTATCTTTCAAATTGTAGGGAAGAAGAAAAATGGGGATTAGTATTAGTGAATCTGTACATTAGGTTGATTGGGTGGCCAGGTGACTCAATGGATAGGGCACTGGCCTGGAGTCAGGAGAACCTGAGTTCAAATCTAGCCTCAGATGCTTGTTAGCTGTGTGACCCTGGGTAAATCACTGTTTGCCTCAGTTCCTCTTCTACAAAATAAACTGGAGAAGGAAATGGCAAACCACTCTGGTAGCTTAGCTAAGAAAGTCCCCAGTGGAGTCACTGAGAACTGGACATGGCTGAAATGACTCCTTGGCAACAGATTAGGCCATGGTAGTAAGAGGTCTAGTACCTCAGGCTTTGGTCTTGGCTAAATTATTGAGATAGAAGTCAGTTGCTGGAGTCTCTGGCCTTGGGGCAGCAACCTGGTGCTTGGCTCCCTGATTCTAGAGGTATAATGTCTGATGCACAAGGCTCAGTTGTTGCACCCTTTGATTAATCTTTATTCAGCTACTGTTTGAAGACCTTTAGTGAGGGGGAATACATTACCTCTTGAGGCAACTTACTTTACTGGGACAGCTCAAATTATTTAGGAAGTTTTTCCTTTTCTACAAATTCTACTCAAATGATATTCCCCTGAGGTCAAGCAGAAGTCTAGATCCTCTTCCACATGATAGAGTTTCAGATACTTAAATAGAGCGCTCATGTCTCTTCCCTCACCCTCACCTTAGTTTTAGCCAAACATTCCCAGTTTATCATTTGATCTTCATGTTAAGTTTTCAAAGGTCACCCTTCTAAGGTTCTTAACTTATTAATGTCTTTCCTAATATGTGACACCTATAAGTGAATAAAATTCTTCAGAAATGGTCTGACTATGGCAGAGACCATAACAAGACTATCACTTCCTTAGTCCTGGACTCCTTGACTCTGTCTTCTTGCAGCCTAGTATTGTTAACTGTTTTTGTATGCCATATCACAGTGCCAATTCATATGGAATAAGCTACTAAAAATCTTAGATCTTTTCAGATGAACTGTTCTTTATCCATGTCTTCTCATTTCTTACTTGTGAAGTTGATTATTTGAACTTGAGTAAGGCTTTATATTTACTCTTACAGGGGTGGGGAACCTGCAGCCTTCTAGGTCCTTGGGTGCAGCCTTTTGACTGAGTCCAAGCTTTACAGAACAAATCTTTTTATTAAGGGGATTTGTTCTATGAAATTTGGATTCAGTCAAAAGACCTCACTTGAGGGCCTAGAGGGCCACATGTGACCTTGAGGCAAAAAAAGTTCCCTCCCCTGGAACATTTGGCATACTGTGCCTTGCACATAGTAGATGTTCGATAAATATTTGTGAATTAAATTAAATTTAATGTTATTAGATTTGGCCCACTGTTCTATCTTATTGAAATATTTTTAGATCTTAACTGTCTTTCAGTGTGTTACCTATCCCTTCTAGCTTTGTGTCAGGCAAAAATTACAAAAGCAAGTCACATATACTTTTCTCCAATTCGTTGATAAAAATGTCTAGTAGCTTAGGTCCAAGACAGATCCTAGAAACTGCCGTAGAGATATCCTTCCTAGTTTATAGTCAACCATTAAACACTGCCTTCTTTATCTGGCTATTCATATAATTCTAATGGTATTATCATTCAGCCCACATAACTTTATCTTCTCTGTAAGAATAGCATGAGAATCTTTGTTGTGTACTTTGCTACAATCTAAACTTACATGCTTTATAGAACTACAGGGAGACAAATAATTTGACAGACATTCACTGTTTATAGTTGGGCCCTTTCCAGTATGATAAAAATGACAGTATTTCCTAAGTTAAATTACATGTTATCTATTTATATATTATTTGATTTCTTATCATATTACTAAGGATATGCTTTTTGGAACTAGACAAAATTTCATTTGAAGCAATAAAAAGTCTGGAATTTTAAGGAAATAGTGGGGAAAAATATGAATAAAAGGGACATAGCATCAGATAGTGAACTATATTAAAGATCAGTAGTTACCACAACTATTTGGTCCTGACTAAAAACAGAGAAGTAGATAAGTGGAAGAGACTAGATAAACTCAAACCAAAAGCAATTAAAAACAGTATTCCATTGTTTTAAAACGAAAATAAAAATAAGAATATAAACTACTGGGGCAATAACTCTCCTTTTGTAAGAAATTGCTCTGGGAAAACTAGAAAGTAATTTTGCATTGAGAACACTTTACACTACATTCCATAGTAAGATCAAAAAACTCCTTTTATGTAAAGGAAGAAGGTTAAACTATAAAAACAGTTAGGGAAGAATAGTATTAAGTACCTTTCACAATTGTGAATTCTTAACCAAACAAGAAAATAGAGGTGATTATAATGGATAAAATAGTAAATTTTTACTAAATAAAAATTAAAAGCTTTTTTGCAAAGATAAGATTAATGAACACAGAATTAGAAAAGAAATAGCCAGGTATGTGAAAAATTTACATCAAGTATCACTAATAAAACTTTAGGATAAATGGTGGTAAAGTGAGTTGGGACTCAGGTTCACATCACCAAGTTAGGTCTAATAAGTTCTGAAAGCTCATATTATTTCTTCCCTGTTTTGATTTTATGCTTTTAAAAAATGGTGATTTGATTTTTCCTTTTATCAGTTTAACTAAAGATCTCTAAATTTTGTTAGTCTTTTTTTTAAATTTTGTCATTTTTATTTAATATTTTAGTTTTCAACCCTGATTTCCACAAGATTTTGAATTACACATTTTCTCCCCATTTCTAACCTCCCCCCATTCCAAGATGGCATATATTCTGATTTCCTCATTCCCCTGTCAGCCTTCCCTTCTGTCACCCCACTCCCCCGCCCCATCCCCTTTCCCCTTACTTTCTTGTAGGGCAGGATAGATTTCTATGCCCCATTCGCTATATATCTTGTTTCCCAGCTGCATGCAAAATCAACTTTTTTTGAGCATTTGTTTTTAGAGCTTTGAGTTCCAAATTCTCGCCCCTCTTCCCTCCCCATCCACCCTCCCTAAGAAGGCAAACTATTCAACATAAGCCACACATGTGTCATTATCAAAACAGGTCCACAATAATCATGTTGTGAAAGACTAACTATATTTCCCTCCATCCTATCCTGTCCCATTTTATTCAATTTTCTCCCTTGACCCTGTCCCTTTTCAAAAGTGTTTGCTTTTGATTACATCCTCCCCCAATCTACTCTCCCTTCTATCATCCCCCTTTTCTTATCCCCTTCCCCCTAACTTTCCTGTGGGGTAAGATACCCGATTGAGTGTGTATGTTATTCCTCCCTCAAGTCAAATCCAATGAAAGCAAGATTCACTCATTCCCCCTCACCTGCCCCTTCTTCCCTTCCAACAGAACTGCTTTTTCTTGCCACTTTTATGTGAGATAATTTACCCCATTCTATCTCTTCCTTTCTCCCTCTCTCAATATATTTCTCTCTCACCCCTTAATTTTATTTTTTTAGATATCATCCCTCCATATTCACCTCACCCTGTGCCTTCCATCTATATCTATCTATCTATCTATCTATCTATCTATCTATCTATCTATCTATCTATCTATCTGTATATTCCCTTCAACTACCCTAGTACTGAGAAAGGTCTCATGAATTACATATATCATCTTGCCATGTAGGAATATAAACAAAGCAGTTCAACTTTAGTAAGTCCCTTTTGAATTCACTTTCTTGTTTACCTTTTCATGCTTCTCTTGATTCTTGTATTTGAAAGTCAAATTTTCTATTCAGCTCTGGTCTCTTCATTGAGAAAGCTTGAAAGTCCTCTTATTTTATTGAAAATCCGTATTTTGCCTTGGAGAGTTATACTCAGTTTTGCTGGGTAGGTGATTCTTGGTTTTAATCCTAGCTCCACTGACCTCCGGAATATCGTATTCCAAGTCCTTCCATCCCTTAATGTAGAAGCTGCTAGATTTTGTATTGTCCTGATTGTGTTTCCACAATACTCAAATTGTTTCTTTCTGGCTGCTTGCAGTATTTTCTCCTTGATCTGGGAACTCTGGCATTTGGCGACAATATTCCTAGGAGTTTTCTTTTTGGGATCTTTTTGAGGAGGCAATCTGTGGATTCTTTCAATTTCTATTTTCCCCTCTCATTCTAGAACATCAGGGCAGTTTTCCTTGATAATTCCTTGAAAGATGATATCTAGGCTCTTTTTTTGATCATGGCTTTCAGGTAGTCCAATAATTTTTAAATTATCTCTCCTGGATCTATTTTCCAGGTCAGTGGTTTTTCCAGTGAGATATTTCACACTGTCTTCCATTTTGTCATTCCTTTGGCTCTGTTTTATAATTTCTCGATTTCTCCTAAAGGCACTAGCTTCTAATTGCTCCAGTCTAATTTTTAAGGTGGTGTTTTCTTCAGTGGTGTGTTGGACCTCCTTTTCCATTTGGCTAATTCTGCCTTTCAAGGCATTCTTATCCTCATTGGCTTTTTGGAGCTCTTTTGCCATTTCGGTTAGTCTATTTTTTAAGGTGTTATTTTCTTCCGTATATTTTTTGGTCTCCTTTAGCAAGTCATTGACTTGTTTTTCCTGGTTTTCTTGCATACTCTCATTTCTCTTCCCAATTTATCCTCTACTTCTCTAACTTGCTTTTCCAAATCCTTTTTGAGTTCTTCCATGGCCTGAGACCTATTCATATTTTTTTTGGAGGCTTTTGATGTAAGCTCTTTGACTTTGTTGACTTCTTCTGGCTGAATATTTTGAGTTTCTTTGTCACCAAAAAAAGATTCTGGAGTCCGAGTCCGAGTCTGAGTCTGCCTCCTTTTTCACTGCCTGGCCATGTTCCCAGCCAACTACTTTACCTTTGAGCTTTTTGTCAGGGTATGACTGCTTGTGGGGTAGAGAGTGTTTTGTCCCAAGCTTTAGGGGCTGCACTGCTGTTTTCAGAGCTACTTCTACTCCACTGTCGCCGCAAGCTCTACAACAGCAGCGCTCCTCCTCCCCCAAGAACTGCCAACCCGGATTGTGACCCAGATCCAAGTAGGGCACAGCAAGAGCACCTGCCTCTGTACCAGCAAAGTGTTCCTTGCATTCCCGCTTCGAGGTGCCGCTTGATTCCTCCCACAGTGTGAGCAAGGGACTCTGGAAGCAGCCTCAGGAGCTACCTGCTGCTGCCGTCAACACTGGCTATGCCACCCCCGCTAACCCTAAGACTAGGGCCAGACTGCTTTCTAACCTGATTCAGCAGTTTTCCCACTAACCTGCTCTGTGGTCTTTGGGGTTTGTGGCTTGAGAAGTCTGGTAACTGCCACAGTTCAATGATTCATGGCCCTAAGGTCTACTTTGGTTGATTCCCGCTCTGGACTGTCCTGGCATGGCCCACACTGGGCTGCACTTTGCTCCCAGCACAGTGTGATAGACCCTTCCCAGCAACCATCCAGGCTGTCCTGGGTTGGAGACCTGCTTACCTTTGCAATTTTGTGGGTTCCACAGCTCTTGAATTTGTTCAGAGCCATTTTTTACAGGTGTTTGGAGGGATTTGGGGGAGGGCTTACACAATTCCCTGCTTTCTAGCCGCCATCTTGGCTCTGCCTGCTGGTATATTCCTTTCTATCCCCGTTCAGTTTTCTCCAGAGGTCTATCATATCTACCTTTTTTAAAATTCTATTTACCTCCTTATTTCTTGCTTATTTTGAGGTTAGATTTATCAAGTTCAGAGAGGGGGAGGTTGAGTTCCCCAACTAGTATAGTTTTGCTGTCTATTTCTTACTGTGACTCCCTAAACTTCTCCTCTAAGAATTTGGGTGCTATACCACTTGGTGCATATATGTTAAGTAAAGATATTACTTCATTGTTTATGGTGCCTTTTAGCAGGATATAGTTTCCTTTCTTCTTTCTTTTAATTAGCTCTATCTTTGCTTTTGCTTTGTCTGAGATTAGGATTGAGGATTGCTACCCCTGCTTTTTTTTTTTTTTTACTTCAGCTGAGACATAATATATTCTACTAGCCTTTTACCTTTACTTTTACTGTATCCCCCTGTTTCAAATGTGTTCCTTGTAAATAGCATATTGTAGGATTATGGTTATTAATCCATTCTGCTGTCTGTCTCTGTTTTATAGGAGAGTTCATCCCATTCACATTCACAGTTATGATTACTATCTATGTCTTTCTCTCCATCCTATTTCCCCTCCCATTTATGCTTTTATTTCTCCCTTCTCCCTTCCCCCCCACCACAGAAGAGTTTTGCTTTTGACCACCACCTTCCTCAATTTTCCCTTCCTATCAGCCCCCCTTTCTTTTCCTACCCTTTTCTCTTACAACTTTTTCCCTCTCTTCTAACAATAATCCCACTTTGCTTTCCCCCTTCCCTTCTACTGTTTATAGGACAAGTTAGATTTCTATACTTAACAGAGTATGTTATTTCCTCTTTGAATCAAATCCAGTGAGTAAAACTGAAACAGTGCTCATCTCTCTGCTTTTCCTCTACCATTTTTTGTGCCTTTTCCTGTGATATAATTTACCCTTTTCTGCCTTCTCCTTTCCTCTTCTCCCATTACAATGCCTTTGTACCCCTTAGGTTTTTTTATCATGACATCAGTTAATTTATACCCACACCCTCTATCCATGTATATCCCTTTTAAATGTCATAATAAATATACAATTCTCAAGATTAACAAATATCATCCTCCCATATAAGAATGTAAACAAATTGGCCTTATTGAATAACAAGGGGTTTTTTTCTATTTTTTTTTCCTGTTTACCTTTTTATGCTTCTCTTGAGTCCTGTATTTGAAGATCAACTTTTCCATTGAGCTCTGGTCTTTTCATCAGGAAGGTCTGGAAATCCCCTATTTCACTGAATGCCCCTTGCCTGAAAGATTATGCTCAATTTTGCTGGGTAGTTGGTTGTAGTCCAAGCTCCTTACGGAATATCATGTTCCAGTCCCTCCAGTCTTTTTATGCAGAAGCTACAAGATCCTGTGTGACCTTGACTGTAGTTCCTCAATATTTGAATTTTTTTGTTTGTTTGTTTGTTTTTGGCTGCTTGTAGTATTTTCTCCTTGATCTGATAGTTCTGGAATTTGGCTACAACATTTCTTAGCATCTTCAATTTGGGATCTCTTTCAGGAGGTGATCAGTCGCTTCTTTAGATGGTTATTTTGCCCTCTGGTTCTAGGACCACAGAGCACTTTTCCTTGATGATTTCTTGGAAGATACTGTCCAGGCTCTTTTTTTCATTATGGCTTTCTGGTAGACCAATAATTCTTAGATTTTTCTCTCCTGGATCTATTTTCCAGGTCAGTTGTTTTTCCAATGAGATATTTTACATTTTCTTCTATTTTTTCATTCTTTAAATTTTGTTTGACTTGTTCTTGATACCTCATAGAGTCATTAGTTTCTACTTGCCCAATTCTATTTTTTAATGAATTATTCTCTTCAGATAGCTTTCGTACTTCCTTTTCCATTTGGTCAATTTTTCCTATTAAGTTCTTTTCTCCAGATAGGCTCTGTACCTCCTTATCCATTTGGCCAATTTTACTTTTTAAGAAATTGTTCTCTTCAGTACATTTTTTTATTTGTTTTTTTTTTTAATCACTGGTCAATTTTTCTTCTACCTCTCTAATTTGATTTTTAAATTCCTTCTTGAGCTCTTCCAAGAATTCTTTTTGGGCTTGAGATCAGTTGATATTCTCTTTTAAGGTTTCAGATATGAGTATAGTGTCAATGCTGTCCTTTTCTGAATTCATATTTTGATCTTCCCTATCCCCGTTGTAAGATTCTATGGTCTTTAACTTTTCTATTCTGCTTTTTATTCATGGTGGTTGCTTTTTTCCTGACTTTTAAAGTGGATCTCTGCTTCTGTGGCATAGGGGGCTCTGTTCCACACCTCTTGTGATGGGAGCTAGGGTTCTGGTTACTGGCTTTGTGTGCTGCAGCCTCTGGTTCTGTCAGCTAAAAGCTATATATGTAATGCTCCTATTCCCTTGGTCCTGAGCTAGAGCTAGCTGGTGTGTGCCAAGGCCAGGTCTTTCTGAGTTTCCCCAGGGTTACACTGATGCTCACAAGTTGTGGTGTGGGAGAGGGGTGGTCTGGCTGCTGGAAATCACCTCCTTGCCTAGGGCTGGATAAGCTCAGCCACTGGTGGATGCCAGCACTGGTGTCTGCCAACTTCGGGTCCTGGTATTGGTGCTTGCTGGCTCTACCCCCAGGGGCTCAGGGTCTCCCACTGGTCTGCTGAGGTGGTGCTTGCTGGAACAACTCTGGTCCTGCCCTGGACCCCTTTATCTACCACAGGAGGGACCCTTCCCTTCCATCTCCCTAGCCTCCCAAGCTAAAAGACTGCTGTACTCCTAGGATCTACTCTTCCAGGATTTTTTGTGGGGCAATATTCTCTAGGTTTTTTAAGGTTAAGAGGGGGAGAATGAGAGCACTTACTTTACTCTGCCATCATGGCTCCTGACTTGTCTGTGGGCTGATATCCCCAGGAACAGTTGATCTTGCTGCTGCAGGCTCCCCTGTCCTGTGCTGAGAGGTTTGAAGATCACTAGTGCTACCAGCAATTGAGTTGGTCAGGTCTGGGCCTGCTTTCCCTCTTTTATAGCTGAATCTGCACTGATGGAGCCCATGCACTCTGCAATCTCCCATCTGGGCGCAATAGATTCTTCCCTTTGACCTTCCAGGACAGGGCTGGAAATCTGCCACACTCTATCTCCCAGTGGATTCTGCCTCCTCAAAATTTGTTCAAATTCACTTCTTAAAGGGACGGGACAAAATTTGTGGGAGAGCTCTGGTGAGTTGCTACTTTCACTCTGCCATCTTGGCTCCACCCCCCTGAGTCCTTGTCTTATTGGATTGTCAAAGGCACTCTGCCAGCCCAACTCCAGATCAGGAGCATGCAAATTTAGTTGCTTATTGTGCCCAGTGTATCGCATGAATAGGGAAGGATGCTTGTGGGATCTGGGATATCGACATTCTCTGATGTTTTTTCGCAAGTGTTTGTTAGGCAGTTTTCCCACATCACGGATTTAGCTGCATTTATCCTATGCGTGGCACATTTCTTTTTATGACATTTTTGAGTTTGGGAGATTTGAGGAAAATTATTATGCTATCACAATGTCGTAACCCATAGTTGACGAAGGCATGTTGACTCTTTGGGATTACTTATTCTTTTCCCAGATTTTCATCAAAGCCAGCACCTTAATTATATGCCTTAGAATTTTCCAGGAATTGAAGTCAGGTTCTTTGGCCTCTAGTTTCCAGATTCCTCTGTTAGTTTTATTGGACCAGAGTTGGGAAGACTTGAATTCAAATTTGGCCTCAGCCACATATTAGCTATATGACCATGGGCAGGTTATTTAACATCTGTTTTCATCTTTTGTTCATCTGTAAAGTGAGGATTGTAATAGCACCTACCTCCCAGGGTTGTTGTGAGGATCAGTGAAATAATAATTGTCAACTGCTAAGCACAGTGCCTGATTCATAGTGAGCATTATATAAATATGATTGTAGTTGTAGTTGTTATTGTAGTTATGGTTATCTACAGTCCTGGGGCACCTCTCCCATTCTCTGTCATTTTGATTCAGTAATCTTCTGCCAGCTCTTTTAGTACCTTGGGCTGTTGCCTATTTGGGCCTGTTGACTTGAACTTGTTAAGTGCAGATAGATGATCTTTTGCTTTCCTTCTACTTGTTTTGGGGTTCAATTCCCTATTCACCACTTTTGTTTGTTCCTTTCTACTTTGAACATTATTTTCCTTGGCAGAGAAAAGAGAAGTAAAGTAAAAGTTGAGTAGTTTTTTCTCTGTCATCAGTTATCATTATCCTAGTGATTGTATCCCTTCTTTAATCTTCCTATTTTCTATGTAGCTTTAAAAATCTCCACCTTTTTATCGCCTCTGGCTTTCCTTGCAGCCATGGCATATTCTGAGCTTTAGAACCTGACACTGTTCTTAAAGAACTGTCACACTTTTGTGACATTCATTCTCTGTTACCTGCCCCTCCTGCCATCTTTTCTATTTGTTGAGACATCTCCTGGTTCCCCTCCCTCCACCCTATCAGTTGGAGAACCTTGCCTCATATTTTATTGCTAAAAGAGAGGCCATTTGCAGAGAGCTGACCCTATTATTCAACTGAAACTGCCCTTTCCAAAGTTACCAATGATTTCTTAATTGCCAGATGTAATGGACTTTCCTCAGTCTTCATCTTTCTTAACCACTTTGCAGCCTTTGACATTGTTGATCACAATCTCTCGAATATGTCCCCTTCTCTCCTCTGATACTCTCATTACCCTGATAGAGGCCCTCATCTCATGCCTGGACTATTTCAGTAGCCTGTTGTTTAGTCTGCTTGCCATGAGTCTCTCCCCCATTCCAGTCCATCATCCCCTTTTCAGCCGCCAAAGTAGTTTTCCTAAAGTCTGATCCAACCGTGTCACCTTGCTAATCAATAAACTCCAGTGGCTCTCTATTACTGCCAGGATTAAATATAAAATCTTCTGTTTGATGCTCAGAGCTTCATAAATAACCCTGCCCCTTACCTCTCCAGTCTTCTTACATACTTTATATATACCCCCACCCTCCAAATACTATTTGATCCATTGACATTGGTCCTAGCTGTTCTATAAACAAGACTATCTGTCTTTTGGCTCTGGGCATTTTCATTGGCTATGCGGGGCCCTACCCCATGCCTAGAATGTTCTCCCTCCTCATCTCCGCTTCCTGTCTTCCCTCTCTTCTTTAAAATCCTAGCTAAAATCATACCTTCTACAGGATGGTTTTCCCAGTTCCTCTCATTTCTAGTGACTTCCCTCTTTTAATTATTTCTTATTTATCCTGTATATGGCTTGTTTATACATAATTATTTGCCTGTTTTCTCTTCCATTAGATTGTGAGCTCCTCAAAGCCAGGGACTGTCTTTTGCCTTAGTATCAATAATGCTATTTCTTTTGCATCAGGATTAAGTAAATGGTTATGTTTATGTCATAAAAATGGCATGATTGCAAGTACTTGGGTGTGTCATGAGTCACTAGACATTTATTAAGTGCCTATTTTGTGCCAGAGAGACCATTCCTGCCCTTATGGAGCTTACCCTCTAAGGAGGAAGGACAATACACAAAAGGAAGCTGAAAGGGTAGGGACTGCCAGAGGGTTCCCATTTTGGGGCATATGATATTTATGGAGTCAAAACCACACAGAGTAGCTGATGAGAAATGATGAATTAGCTGGAAAATTCAGTGCCTTCTATAAAGGGAGGCTCTGGAAGGATTATATTGGTCTGCCCTTCAGTCAAAGGGGAGAGTCAGTTGTTAGTACTATAAATACCACACATTGTGTGGGTGCTTTACTTTATGAGTAGCTGGTTGTGTACACAGAAAACCCATTGGATAGGGGATCAACAGCAAGAGTGGTGAGTAGGGGAAGAATATTTCCCCTCAACAGGATGCTGAGAGAATTTGAGTATAAATGTTTTATGGCCTGTTTCGAGGAACCTTGTTCTCCTAGGGTTGAGAACATAGCCCAGAAAATAGTGGATTTTGTTACACTATATGAGAAGGGTAATATAGACATATAGACAGAAAGAAGTATTTCTTTCAAGAAGAGAATGAAAATTTCAGAAGAAAATGAAAATGGTTGAAGAGGGATGTTCTTGGGGCAGAAAGGAAGTGATGGAATTAAAGGTATAATCAAAAGGGTTGTTGTTAGAAAAAGCACCATTTTACCTGCAATAAACCTGTGAAGTAAAATTATCTTCAAGACTGAAACAATTCATTTTTCTTTAAGCAGTTCTTCCTTCATACTTACCATTGACCTCATCTTCTAAAGTTGGAATATTAGTACCATTTCAGACTCCTTCCACTTCCTCTTCTATCATTTTCTTTCAATCCATAACATTTCCCACATTTTTTTCTTCACTCAGAATTATCTATTTTCTTTCACTGGATTATTGTAATAGATTCTTTTAAAAATATTTTTAAAAAATGATTTGACAAATATCCTATCTTTCTTCCCCAGCCTGGGCAGTTCTCCCAAAGCCTTCTTCTATCATCCAACTCTCTCAGTAAATCTGTTTTTAACATGGTAATTTTGTGTATCTGTGTATTTCTAAATTTATATGTACATATATCTCACCCCAACAGTCTGAGCCTTTAGTACCCTGAGCCAACCAAGTGTCAAGGAATGTCTCCACCCCTTTCCAGGACAAATTAAGGAACTTCCTCCTACTATTGAAGGTTGTCACCTTCTCTACAATTGGAGAGTTGCCTAGGGGCAGTGACAGGTTAAGTGACTTGCCTAGAGTCATATTTCTAGTAGATATCAGAAGCAGGACTTGAACTCAGGCCTTCCTGAATCTAAGTATAGCTCTCTAGCCACTTCATCATGCTATCTCTTGTGATTCTTATGGTTTATTATTTTATAATTTAAATGCCAGCTGATCATTATCATCATCATCATTATTCTCACTGATTTCAAGTTTTCTGACTTTAGGTCCAAGAGTTCTTTAAATGAATATATTCTGCTTTCTGTATGTAATTTATCCTTGTTAGTCTTGTACTAATACCCAGAGCAAAATGTTGGGGTAAAGGAATCTTCTAGAAGGAAGTGATTTGGTAAGAGTCTCCAAATACTACCATTTAGACTTTTAGATAGATATTACACCTTTATTTGTATTTCCATCCCCCTTTGCCCTGGCATATATCTCCTACCCTCTCATCTCTACTCCCTCAAGTTCTCCCCATCCTTTCATTCTCTCTAAGACCCTTTCTCAGAACAACACCCTTAACTACATTTGGAAAATATCATGTTTGGCTTTAACTTTGCTTTGGACAGAGAAATTATTTAGTTCACACAGCAATCATTTAATTTAGAGATGAACCAGATGTTAGAACATATAACATCAAGCCTAGAAGGGATTCTCAGAATGTAGTGATACAATATCAGATGTTAGAGCTGTCAAATACTGTAGTGCATATAATGTGAGATTTAGAAGAGACCTTAACAAGGAGTGTTAAAATATTGATTGTTAGATCTGGAAGGATTTCTAGTAATGATAGTACCGGAGAGTAACTTGAATGGTTATAAATAGAAGGGACTTTATATATCATCTAGTTCAATCCCTTATTCTGTAGATGAGGAAACAGGCCGAGAGTGGCCAAATGACTTGCCTAAGGTAGTGTCATCAGTGACAGACATGGGACAAAAATTCAAGTCTCTTAGCTCCCAGTCCACTGATTTTTCCATTGTGCTATGTGGTTTGGTCTGGTTTTGTTCATAGCCTAGTTTGTGGAAGCTGAGACTGAATGCTAACCATTTCCAAGTGTCAAATAAATGTCTCCTTACCTGTTAAACTGATGCCTGAATATTCTATAATGGTAGATGCCTGGGTAATGACTGCATTCTGAAACTCATTTAAATCAAAATAAGCTACTCTCCTGAATACATTGTGCATTTTCTTGACTCTATCTCTGCATCCTATGTATTCTTTTTTGTTTTTAAATTAGGTTTTATTTTATTTTCATTAAGATCCTATCTTATGTATTTCTTAAAATCTAATAAATTCTGAACTTCTAACTATCTATTCTTCTGAGTTCTATTAAAATACTTCCATCCCTGTGAAGACCTCTTTTATTTCCATCCTCTCCTCCCCTTGACTTGCTGAAGTTGAAAGTGGACATTTCCTCATCTGGCCTTTATCATTCTTCCTATGTACTATATTTTCTTTGTATAATATTTTTTTGGTTATGTGCTTTACTCCTGGACTCTTAGCTCCTTGAAGGTCAGGACCAGATCTGTATTTTACCCATCTTTGTACCTTCTTCTCCTCTCCTCTAGTAAAGTTGTCTTTCACTGTTTCATCATAGCATGGAGCTGATCTTGGGCTTGTAAAGACTCTATCAGGGGCACTCAACCTTTGGCAAATACTAAGAAACTAGAAAGACTTTCTTGTGATAGACTATATCTGTTATCTAAGAACTAGCAGAAAGGCTCATGACTTGAAAGGTGGTCACTAGGTGATTTTTTTTTTCTTTTTGGTCATAACAGTCCTAAAGACTCTGCTAAGGTTTGGAATAGTTGAATTTCACTTGAGTAGAGGGTGGACCTACATTACAGAAATCTTGCTTATTAGACTTTCATTTTCTTGAGAAGAGTTATATTTCATTTTTTCTTTTTCTCTTTGTCCCCAAAATGGTGCTCTACAAATAGTAATTACCTAATAATTTCACTTTATTCCCTGGCTATATCCTCCTTAGTCATCTTTTCTTTTGCTAGCCATCTTGCTTCTGGGACCAGAGCCACATTCTTGGGGCTTTAACACTTTCATCTCTGGAATTTCTGCTCTGAGGCCTCTCTTCTCATTGGTGAATCCCTCATGTGGCTCATTATATTAGGCCAGGGCAGTTCCAGCCATGCCTCACTTTCCTCTCTAGCCATCTTTTTGCCAGCTGCCTTATATATTCTCTCTGTTCTGTACCTCTCTCCTATTTCTGGAATTGTAGTCAAATTAATATTACTATTGCTACTAGATAATATGTGTCTATCCTTTTCTATATCTCTGCTCACTATCCCTGTAACTTTCAAACCAAATATCCCACTGTAACCATCACTGCTTTTTATGTGTTGGCTCTCCCATTAAAATGAAGCTACTTGAGCAGGGGTGGAGAACCTGTGACCTTGAGGCCACATGTGGCCTTCTAGGTCCTTGGGTGTAGCCTTTTGACTGAGTTTTACAGAACAAATCCTTTTATTAAGGGGATTTGTTCTGTGAAGTTTGGATTTAGTGAAAGGGCTGCACTTGAGGACCTAGAGGGCCACATGTGGCCTTGACGCCTCAGGTTCCTCACCCCAGTGAAGGAAGAGACTGCCTTCACTTTTGTGTAAGTTCAACCAAATTCTCTTTCGTAGGCCCAACTAAACACAGTGAATTTCATATAGGTGCTTCATTGAAAGTATTTGTTGAATATATGAAAGAATGAATCAGTCAACTAGTACAATCTGATTGAGAGCATGTCCTTAGTACTTTTTTTTCCAATTCTATTTCTTATTTTTAAATTTTTTTTTTTATTTTTAGTTTACAACACTCAGTTCTACATAATTTTGAGTTCCAGATTTTCTTCCCCCCCTCCCCCCCTCTCCCTTTCCAAGACAGCATGGAATCCAATATATCTTCTACATATAACTTCACATTGAACTTATTTACACATAGTTAAATTGTGAAGAAGAATTATGACTAATGGAATGAATCATGAGAAAGAAGCAACAGAACCAAAAAAAAAAAACCACAAAAACAAAAGAGAGAAAAAAAGGGGGGAAAAAGGCAGGCATAAAGTGTGCCTCAATCTGCATTCATAATTCATAGTTCTTTCTCTGGATGTAGATAGCATTCTCCATCGTGAGTCCTTTGGAGTTGTCTTTGCACCTTGTGTTGCTGAGAAGAGCAAAGTCTGTCAGGGTTAGTCCTCACAGAATCCATATTTCTGTGGTTGTGTATAATGTTTTCCTGGTTTTGCTGTGCTCACTCAGCATTATATCGTGTAGGATTTTCCAGGTTGTTATGAAGTCCGTATCATCCCCATTTCTTATAGCACAGTAGTATTCCATTACCTTCATATACCACAACTTGTTCAGCCATTCCCCAATTGATGGGCATCCCCTTGATTTCCAATTCTTTGCTACTACAAAAAGAGCCGCTATAAATATTTTTGTACATATGGGTCCTTTTCCCACTTGTGTGATCTCTTTGGGATACAATCTTAGAAGTGGTATTGCTGGGTCAAAGGGTTTGAACATTTTTATAGGCCTTTGCGCATAGTTCCAAATTGCTCTCCAGAATGGCTTGGATCAGTTCACAACTCCACCAGCAGTGTTCCAATTTTCCCACATCCTCTCCAGCATTTATCATTTTCCTGTTTTGTCATTTTAACCAACCTGACAGGAGAGATGTGGTACCTAAGAGTTGTTTTGATTTGCATTTCTCTAATCAGTAGTGATTTAGAGCATTTTTTCATATGCATATAGATATCTTTAATTTCTTCCTCTGAAAACTGCCTATTCATATCCTTTGACCATCTGTCAATTGGGGATTGACTTGTATTCCTATATATTTGGCTCAGTTCCCTGTACATTTTAGAGATGAGGCCTTTATCAGAGACACTGGTTGTAAAGATTTTCTCCCAATTTTCTGCTTCCCTCCTAATCTTTGTTGCATTGGCTTTTTTTTGTACAAAAACATTTCAATTTAACATAATCAAAACTATCTATTTTGCATTTTGTAATGCTCTCTGTCTCTTGTTGGGTCATGAATTATTTTCTTTTCTATACATCTGATGAATGTCCATCACCTTGCCTGAAAAATTATGCTTAATTTTGCTGGGTAGTTGATCCTTGCTTGTGGTCCCAGCTCCTTTGCCCTTCAGAATATCATATTCCAATTTCTCCTGTCATTTAATGTAGAAGCTGAGAGATCCTGCATGATCCTGACAATAGTTCCACGATATTTGAATTGTTTCTTTTTGACTGCTTGCAGTATTTCCTCCTTGACTTTATAATTCTGAAATTTGGCTATAATATTTTTTGGTGTTTTCAGTTTGGGATCTCTTTCAGGGGGTGATCAGTGGATTCTTTCAATGACTATTTTACCCTCTGGTTTTAGGACCTCTGGGCAGTTATCTTTGATAATTTCTTCGAAGATCCTGTCAAGGCTCCCTTTTTCATCATGGATTTCTGGTAGACCAATAATTCTTAAATTGTCTCCCCTGTATCCATTTTCCAGGTCACTTGTTTTTCCAATCAGATATTTCACATTTTTTCTGTTTTTTCATTGTTTACATTTTGTTTGACTACTTCTTGAGGTGTCATAGAGTCATTAGCTTCTACTTGCTCAATTCTAATTTTTAACGAGTCGCTGTCTTCATTTTGCTTTTGAGTCTCCTTTTCCAATTGGTTGATTTTACCTCTCAGGGTGTCATTTTCTCTATTTAGATTCTGAATCTCCATAGCTATTTCGCCAATCTTATTTTTTAAGGACTTGATTTTGTCTGTTTTTTATTTCCATTTTTTCTTTTACCTCCCTAATTTGTTTTTTAAAATCCTCCTTTAGCTCTTCCATTAATGCTTTATGGGCTTGCGACCAGTTCACATTCCCTTTTGAGGTATCAGATCTGGGTACAGTGTGATTGCTATCCTCTTCCAAATTGGTATGTTGATCATGCCTGTCTCCATAAAAAGAATCAATGGTCCTTGTTTTTTTTTGTGTTCTTCTTCATGTTGGTTAGCATTTTCCTGGCTTTACAATGAATTTCTGCTTTTGAGGCTCAGGGCTCTCTGTCCCAGGTTTCTTATTCTGAGGATTGTGATTCTAGTTAACTGGGTTAGTGTATCATAGCCTTGTATGAGGTGTGGGGGACGGGTCTGGCTGCCTGAAGTCTCCTCTTCCCCTGGGGTTTCTCTCCAGCACTGTTGCTCTTCAGCAATGGTCTCAGATGTTTGTTGTTTTGCTGGTGTCTGGCACTTCCCCCAGGGGGTACAAGGGTATGTCTGGGCTTCTGGTGTTGACCCCTGCTGGGTCTGCTGCTCTGGGACTCAGGAACTCCCACTGCTTGGCCACTGAAGCCCCACTTCTGTCTCCTCTCTTCCAGTGTTTTTTGCCTAGAAATTCTCCGGGTGGGGCTGGGGGGCAGGGATTAGAGCTGTTTACTTGGCCATTATGTCTCCTGGAAGTTCAAGAAGACACGTTTCATACCTTTGGGCTGCAAGCCCCAGGAGTTGATGTCTCACAGCCAGTGGCATTGCGCTGCTGCCTCTCATCGCTTCCACAGTGCTGTACTGTGTTGGGAGGCCTGGGGATCTCCACCAGTTTTGGGCACCCAGGTTTCTCCCAGCCTGTCTCGCATGTTGTTTTCCTCAGCTGCTTCCGCTTTGGTGCTGTCTGGAGCAGCTCTGCACGCCAAGCGCTCTCCTAGCGTACAGATTCATCCCGTCGGCCTTTTGTACCCTCCTGGCATGGAAATTTGCCTCACTCAGACTGCTCTTGGTTTCTAACTCTCTCAAATCTTCTCAGATTCACTTTTCTATAGGAATCTGACAGAACTTATGAGAGAGCTCTGGTAAGACACTGTTCTCAAGTGCCATCTTGGCTCCGCCTCCATTCTTGGTGCTTTTGGAGAGGAATCGTAGGATCTAGTTCCAGAGCTGGAAGGTACCTCAGAGGCCATCTAGTGCAACCTCTTCATTTAACAAATGAGGGAACTAAACCTCCAGGTGGGTGAGAGACCACCATTAGTAATGGAAAAAGGGGCACTAAAAGGAGACTGGGAATATTAAGCACAGATTTGCCACAATCATGGCTTTCCCAAAGGCCTATTTACCTTCAGCTATGAAGAGTCAAGAAGAAACTGTATGTAGAGGTATTTTTAGTGTGCTCAACCCTATCTGGGTATGGCTTAGTGAGAACTTTGCCCGCAGCTAGCTATTTAGGTGGAAAAATATAAATAGATCTAAGTTCTTTGCACTTAAGTCGAGGAGCATTTTTTGAACATCTCTTCGGTATGAGGCATTGTATTAACCACTGCATGGGAATGGAACATGAAGACACATGTGGGTGGTAATAGTATAAAGAACATTGACTTGGAGTCAGAAGACTAGGCTTGGAGTCAGAATATAGGATATGTGCCCCACAGACAAGTTACTTTTCCTCTCTATTTCCTTATTTGTAAAACTGGTATAAATAATTTTTGACTATCTTTTTCACATGGACATTCAGAGGTATGAAGGGACATAACCATATACAACACAGCAAAAGCTTCTCAAGTACCAACTGTGCTCAGAAATCAAAGTATATAGAAAAATTAGATAAGCTGTGGTATGTATATGCTCTTTGTAGACATAGATCAATATTATTATATCAAAATTCTTTCCTTCTCTTTTCTCTTTATACACTTTCACTTGGTGATCTCATCAGCTCCCGTGGCTTAAATTGCAATGTCTATGCAGATAATTCACAGAACTAGTCCTAGCATCTCTCCTGATCTTTGGTCCCATATTGCGAAGTGCCTATTGGCGTTTCTGGATGTCTCACCGGCATCTCAAACTCGATATGTATGAATTGAGGTTACTAGCTTTTTCTTCACATGTTACTCTTTTCCTAACCTCCTTTTTTTCTGCTAAGGGTACCATCCTTCTGGTGACCTTAGTTAGGTTTTCAGACTAAGACCCATTTTCAGCCTTTCATTTTCACTCAACCTCCATCAACATCAACTTCCACAACATCTCTTGCATCTGTTCCCTTCTCTTTACTGATATGGCCACTAACTTATATCAGGCCCTCTTTGCCTGAATTATCTCACTAGCCTCTGAATTAGTTTCCCATCCCTCAAATCTTCCCTTTCTAATCCATCTTCCATATACCTGCCGAAGTGATATTCCTAACCATATCACTCCCTTTGTTAAGAGTTTCAATTAGTTCCTACTTACTTCTAGGATAAAATGTGAACTCTGCAGTTTGGGATTTTAAAGGCCTTCAGAATTATCCAGTCTATATTATATTTTCTGACTTATTTTGCGTTGTATGCTTTTACTCATTTTGTGTATTAGTCAAATTTCCTTTCTTTGGTTCCTTATACAGAACACTCCACATCTGTGTCTGTGCCTTTTCATAGCCTTTCCTGCATGCCTGGAATGTATTCCCTCTTTACCAGACCTCTTAGAATCCTGAGCTAGGCAAGTGTCATTCTTATATAAAGAGGCCTTTCGTGTTGCCTGAGCATTTAGTGCACCCTCTCCTGCCAGGTTAACTTTGTATTTACTTATTTGCTTACATATTGCTTAATAAACACTTGATTGACTAAATAGTTAGACATTCTAAATTTGATAATTTCTTCTAGAAATTTGCTGCAGACAGATTTGAATTTATCAATTCAGTTTCTGGAATCCAAATGATGTTTCATTTTCACCATGATAAATTTGATGGATTAGTGGGCCATTCAGTTGAAAATATCCAGTGAGCCATTAAGAATATGAAATTGGAAGTAAAGGAGAGATATCAGAATTGGAGATACAAATTTGGCCATCATTTGCACAAAGCAATGTGGCATAGTGCAAACATAAGCGCTAGATTTTGAGACAGAAAACCTGGGTTTTATTCTTGGCTTTGCTATTTACTAGCTGTGTGGCTTTGGACAAATGACTTCCCTCTTCTGGTTCTCAGTTTTCTCATAGATAAAATATAGTCCTTAATCTTGTGAAGCCTATGATTAATGGTGTGTGAAGACATGAGAGTACATAAGGAGATCAGGGGAGGACAGAAATGGGGTGGTGACCCCATGGGTGGGCCAAAAGAAAAAGAGGAACTAGTCAAGGATCAGGGATTGCTGAGGTGGGAGACATGCATGCAAGAATTTGTTTGCTTCTATTTATGCAATATTCTCATCAGTTGAGAAATAGGAATGATTTCTTTGTTTCTTCTACACATGGCCAGGAAACAAATCTCCAAATTTTTATCCGTGAGGAAGAAAGGATATGGCCAAGAGAAGTTTCCAATTATTAACCCAATTATATATAAAATACTGCTAATTCTTTGCAGAAAGAGTCTCAGCAGGGTGGGGGTTTAACCACTGGTTTTCTAGAGCTACAGAAATTGTAGAGTTGTATGGCAGCATTGATGATAATTTTGTCCAGTGTCTTTTTTTTTTTTTTTTTTTTTTTTTGCAGAGAAGGAAACAGGGGTTCAGATGGTTAAAGTGCCTTTGCCCAGAGTAACAGCTCCTAATTGGCAGACCCAAAATTCAGCCCAAGCCTCCTGGCTCCAAATACAGTGCTTTTCCTGCCACATGCCTGTCCCCTTGTAACAATCTTCTTATGTCTTCTGAAGGATATTGGTTGTGTTGATGGAGCAGGAAAACTCAAATAAATGATTACCTTTCTGCCTTAGCAACTCATCAAGGCTAGTGTTGTGGTTTTCCCAATTTGTCAGATGGATATAATAATAATGATACTTTTATTCCATGTCTCATATGACTGTTGGGAGAATCAAATGGTATAATGTGTATAAAGCATTTGAGCAGGTTTTAAATCCTGATTACAAATTGGTAAGCTCTAAATTACTATATAAATGACATCTATGACTATCATCTTTTTGTATTAATGTCTTTATTATGAGGAAATTGAATGTAACTTAAGAATTTATAATTTAATTGGAATACAATTCAAAGCCAAGATGGGGCATAATTTCTTGTTGGTACTGTAACTCTTTACCGATAATGTAGTAAGAGGTAACGAGGTATAGTAGATTGAATGCTGGTCATGAAGTCAGGTTGATTTGAGTTCTGATTCACTTTTTTATGTTTCCTTAATAATACTTAGTTTTATAGGGCTTCTTTAAAGATAATACATATAAAATATGCATATACATTTATATAATGTATGTAAAACAATTTCATCTTTTAAGTTACTCAATCAGTCAGTAAAATTTCTTAAGCACTTATTATGTACCAGCCAGTGTACACTGGGCATATGAAGAAAGTTAAAAGACCATTCCTGCCCTCAAGGAGCTCACAGTTGAATGAGGGAGGCAATATGCAAATAACTATGTACAGACAAGCTATATGCAGTATTAATAGGAAATAGTCAACAGAGAGGAGGTATTAGCATTAAGAGGAATTGAGATAGGCTTCCTATAAAAGGTGGGACTCCAGAGGTCTTGAAGGAAGCCACAGAAGCCAGTAGACAGAAATGAAGAGGGAGAACATTCCATGCAGTCATGATCATTGCTATCATAATCAGTCATTCAGTGTTAAATAATTCCTTATAAATAGACAGATAAAACATTTATTTAAGCAATTACTATGTATCATTTATTTTGTTAAGTGCTAGAGATGGAGAAACTAGAAATCAACACATTCCATCTTCTCAAGGAGTTTATATTTTGGTTGGGGAAAGACAACACAAAGAAGGGGGAAAATGATGGTGACCTGTGGGAGTGGGGGAGTTGTGAGGCAACTAGTGTAGAAATGGAGCAGAGCAGATATTAATAAGAAGAATTCATGGCTATGCTTTTTTATCTTCCCCTTTATTTTAATATTCTTCATCTATCAGTGTCAAGTATCTCCTTGATGCTAGACAAGTAGAATTCTTTGCATTACAAAAAAAGTTATTTTATTCAAAAGATCTCTGATTTCATTGGTGTCAGTCCTCCTACAAGTACAAGTCCTAACCATTTCATTTCTATGTACATAGGATATGTATCCATGTATATATGCCTTCATGGTCTGTGGCTAAAAAAAAAAAATCGTCCTTTGGTAACTGCACTTTTGATCATGAACTTCTTTCAGTTTAAATGAGTGGTCCTCAAGCCATAGACATACATGGTCGATCTCCAATCTGTCTCAAAAGTCTTGTTTTTCCAGCAGGTCAGACCTGCTAGAGTTTGTGTTTGCCAATATTACCATCACAGATATATTGTCCCCTCCTTGACAAGGTGGCATATTAGAAGAAAATATTAGTAAGAGAACTGTTCTATTATAAAACCTAAGAGTAAATAGGAGGAGATGTAGATTAATATATCATGATGGTATTCATTTTTGGCACCTAGGGACCTTTATTAACACGTCTTGTTAGATGATGATTTTCAGTGCCTTACTGGGAAGTACATTGGATAATTTGTGTAAACCATGCTGTACAGATTCCTTATTTTAGCACTAAGACTTACAAAGGCTTCTTTTAGCGGTCCTTTAATTTTGTACTTATGTATGTGACATAGCCTGTGGCTGTGATAGCTACTGTGAATCTGCAGTTGTTTGGGGATGAAAGGAGGAGGCAGCTGGAAACTCAGTAGCTACATCTAGCTGTCTACCTAGAGAAGGCCTTGATTTGGAGTTTATCTAAACAAGCCCCACTAATCCGAGCTATCTAGGGGGATCTACTGTCAAAACACGCAGCGTGGCCCTAAGGCAAACACAGCCTCACTGAAATGAATTCAGGGGCTTCCAATACTCCAATGACTACATACTGGAGGCTCTCTCTTTTTTTTCCCCCCTGAAAGAGGGTAAGAGAGGTAAAATTTGCATAATGCCTTTTCATTGGAAACTTTTGGAAAGCTGACAGAGCCCCAGCTTATAGATCTGTATCCACAATACAGAGTGTATAGGAGAATCCTTGAATGACCTAACCATATTGAAAGAAAATATAAAAGCGCCCAAGTATAGCCAAGTGAGAGAGGAAAAGAGGCTGATGCATTGTCTAACATCTGCTCCACTTCTCGTTAGTTTTGTTCTTTGCTATTCTATGTGGACTTTGGAGAAACCTAAGACAGCCGAACATGAATCCTATAATCTTCCTTGTGAATATTTATGCAGCATGGCGGGGCCCCTAAGCTGTCCTTGGCGTTTTCCGACTTCCCCCTCTCATTTCCATGCCCTCAAATGAGGCCAGCATTTCAAAAGCTAAATAAATGTTTGTGAATGTTTATAAAAGATTTGCATAAATTTGGCCCTGTTTGAGAAAGATCACTTTTTTTCTCTTATGCCAGTTGGGGGGGGGCGATTTTTTTTTTAAGGTTCTCTCACTACCCCCTTACCCCCTTGTCTTGACAACAAAGTCCTGCCTACCAGAACAATGATTGCTGATTAAGTGGGTCTGCCATTGGGACTGAATAGGGCTTTCGAAATGCTGGGTTAAGAAAGGCCTATCATCTGAAGGCAGAATTATAGAATTTGGAAAATGTTATCCCATGTAGACACTTAAATCTATTTTTTAGTACCATGTAATTACGTTAGACAAAGAGTTCTCAGGAGTTGTAGAACACTGTAGCCACTCATGGTTTAAACAAATCTCCCTTGGGTAGTAGATTTTAATAACCGGGAAGTTCAAATAATTCATAATAGTCCTTTTCTTTTCTAAAGTTGAGTAAGCTTCAAAATAATTGTTAGCCTTTGTGGTTCTTTGGGATCCCTAGTTCACTAATAGTGTACATTCACATGGTGACTTTTGGCCATGAAATTAGCTCCGATCTTATAATCATATTGTTCTTCCCTATTTCAGGCATCCAGACACAGCCAGATGAGAAAATACATTGGACAAATAAAAATTGTATGAAATATAATCAAGAACTTATATTTAAAATACTTCTATCCTATCCCTATGGCTGTAGCAGATATTTGCATTTGCTAAATGTATTTTTAAAAATTAGAATGGTTTTTGTGGGGCTGTAGGAGATGTTGTAGATAGAAGTGTTAATTTCATTGGGGAGCTTGGCACTAGCAAAGTGGTAGCAGTTTGTCCTGTTAGTACTTTGGTTGTACTGGTTTAAAGGTTTAAGTTGTCATTAAACCACAAACTCCAGCTACTTTCTCTGACACGATTTTTTTTTTCATCACATCTGCTAGGCCTGGGTCCCAGGAGGAGCCTTAGAGAGCAGTGAATTCAACACGGGCCCATTATCGACTGCTTTTTCGTATGTGGTGAAAGGGCTCAGACCTCAGGGAGGCTTGGAGCCTCCTCCCGTGTAATGTCCAAGTCAGATTTGAAGGACTGGTGGCAGGAAAGCTTTGGCCTTGGGGTGTGAATTCTAAGAAATGGAGGCACAATTAAGTTTAAAAAATTCAAGGACTTTGAGCTTGGTAATGAAAGATTTTTTTTTTAAAAGACTAATGTGAGCAGAAAAGTTGCCCATCTGTGCACAATTTTGTGTGCATTTCAAATATTTAAATTCTGACAGCTTTTAATATGCTTACAAAATAGTATTTCCATCAATGCTCTTTTTCTTTGGAATGGAGGGAGAAGTAACTAAATAGTATCAATGTAGAGCAAGTGAGTTTTTCACTGAAATACTGTTGTTTTGTTATTTGGGTCCTTGTCTTAATGTGATCTGTTTTCGTTTTGTGTTGTTTTAAAATTCATTTTCTGTTTCCTCAGACATTCCTAACTAATGTTTACATTATGTTAAAAATAGCATCCATTTAAGCAAAATTTTAGAAATATGTATAGGTCACAATATATTGAGAGTTATACTTCATTACTGTTTTGTAAGGATGTTCAGCTCAATGACTTACATTACTGATATCCTTGATGCAAATTGTAAGCACTTAGAACAATACTTCATGGATCTATGATTTCATAAACATGTGTGCCCATTCCACCAACACAGACCACAATTCTGTCACATCCTAGACAATTTTGAGTTGCAGTTGCAAAATAAAACATTACTTATTAATTTTTGAAGCACTCTGAAACAATCTTAAGATTTTTAGTATTTAATAATGGCTATAAATTTCAATTTCCCCCTTTTGTAGCCCTTCTATTCAAAATTCTAAATCAATAAAAAGAAACAATAGAAGTTGTACTATGAAATTCTTTGTTTTTGATGTTTTGGTTAACAAAGAAAAGAGAAAAAGATGAAATGAGTTTTCCTTTTTCTAAATAAAAAAAACTTTAGTTTTCTCTGTTAAATTTTTTGGTGGGGATTTATAAGATATAGTCATTGGATTATAGCATGATAAATTTAGAGCTGGAAGGGCCCTAGTTCGACTGCTTAATTTTATAGATGAGAAAACCGAGGTCATGAGAATTTACATGACTTGCTGAAAGTCAAACAGATAGTAACTAAGCAGCTTTGGGCCCAATGTCTCTGACTCCAAATCCTTTCCGTGAGTCTGTTCTGTTTGACCCTATTTTTAACATGAATTTTACATGTAGATGCTTATTAAAATTTAAGATTTTTTATAATCAAGAACTATAGTTTCATATTCAAATCCATAGAATTATTGTGTGTTAGAACTAGAAGGAACCTTAGAACAGACTCTTTGTTGGGGAGGGTCCTTAGAGATCTGCTAGTACAACCCCCTCATATTATAGATCAAAGAAACTGAGGCTGGGAATCATAGCACTGTTTACATTATTTCTATTCTAATTAGTGCCTGTAGAACAAGTCCTTGACACTATTCAGAAAAGTTGTAAGAGACTTTAAACATATTGTTGGGAATATTCCTTCTTCCTTAAGAGGCAGTATGTCAATAGAATTAATAAAAAATGTATCAGGAACTTTATGTTTAGTTGAAGGGTTGAGCTATAAAATTGCTTATTTGATCAATACTTTTTCCTTACCAAAGAGATAGTTTGGTGCTTAACTATAATGTAGATTTTTAATTTAATTAGGTATTTCAAATCATTTACTTATTCAATAAATATTTGTTAAGTGCATTCTGTGTTCCAGGCACTTATGATTGGCACCAGGAATACACAGACAAAAATGAAATAGCCCCTCTTTTCAAAGAATTCATATTTCCATAGCTCTGTCTAATTTACAAAGTGCAAAGATCACTAGAACTCTGTGAGCTATGTAGAGCAAATATTATTACCTCTACAATATATATGGAAAAATTGAGGCACAGAGAGTGAATTGCCCAAGTCACACAACTATAAGCATCAAAGTCAAGTCCCCTGACTCCAAGTCCTATATTTATTCCACCGTACCATACTTAAATTGGAGTAAAAAATGTTCTTCCTGTTTTTATACTTAGGAAGTTACTGTTCTTCAGTATCCTTGATGATAATTAAAATTTAAAGAACTTCTAATTTATACTACTACATAGGTATCTATTGATCAATATTTTAAAGTTCTGTTAACTTCAAAATAGTGCCCCCTTTTTAAAGTAGAAATGACTAAAAGTAGACATTTCTAAATAAAATGTATTTATTTTTTATTTTGCTTTTAAGGCAATCAATTGACTTAAAGATAGCTTTTTTTTCTTTTTAGTTGTTTATACACATTACAATTATAAGACCTTGAGGGTCAGTATATCTTTATGCCTATTTGAATAGAAAAAATTTTACAGGTTGGAATATAGCATTTCAGGGCTTAGAATTGTGATCTACATAGTAGTGCATCTTCATTTTAAAAAGAGTGAGATAATTAAATCTCTTTTTGTCTCTCTTCTGTTGATCTATCAATCTATCCATTTGAATCCACAGAATGTAGAATATTAGAGTTGGAAGGTGACTTTAGATCATAGAATCTTAGAAAATAGAGCATAGAATATTAAAAATGGAAGGGGTCCTAAAGCATAGATTGTTATAACATTGTTTCTTCCTTTTGTGGACAAAAAGAACTTGTCTGCATTTCCCATCAGCCTTCCTTGTATTGTGTCCTGATAGAAGATCACTTTTCCAATAAACCATAAAGAAACACATTTTGCTTTCTGGCATGATCATTACCATCTTGTTTGTACATTGATCTCAAATATTTTTCTTTTTCTTTTGAACTGTTAATAACTTGCTGAAATTTCTTAAATATCAACCCTTGATTTTTTTTAGAAAGGACACAGAAAAATCAAACTTTTTAAAAAGGAGTTTAATCATGGTATTGTGCTTGTGTGGTGTATGCATGCATGCATGTGTATGTGAATGTTCAAATATACATGTAGGGAAACGTGTGTTCTCTCTAGCTGCCAAACTCACTTATTTTTTGTTTATCGGTTTCAATAAAGCAAAGCAAATAAAGAAAGTACATGTTAATAATGTTGATAGCCCTTACAGGATCTCCCTTCCCCCTTTCAGGACGAAATAGTATAGCTTTCTCATTATTAATGATCCTAATTAACTTCAGTGAATCTAGCCTTCAAAGTTTTGCTTCCAGACAGGACTCTGTAATGGTGTAAAAATTATAAATTTAAAACCTTTCACCTAGTTTTGTGGCTAGATGAGAGAAGCATCCTTCTAGAAGGAAGAATAGAGTTTAGTGCCCTGTTTCCCACCTTTTCAAGACTGTAATGACCTCACTTGCTGATTCCTTTGCCCAGATAATTGGGGAGAATGCAAAGTCGAGTGAGAAATCATCTTGAGAGATATGTGTGTCCCATTTGCAAATGTACTAACTGCTGGATGATGGATTACATTCTCAGTTGCTTGAGGTTTGGTGCGTGAATTTGTTTCATTCCTTTCATTATTCTGTGGAGGTAGCAGTTTTCATAGAACTGTGGGATTTCAGGGTTCGAAGGGGTCTTAAAGATCATCTAGTTCTGCTGCCAAAGCCAGTGTGGCATAGGGGAAGAGTACTGAATTTGCAGTTAGAGGATCTGGCTTTGACCCTCACCTCTGACAGTTATTACCTGCGTGATCTTAGGAAAGTCATTTAACATTTCTGCCTTCAGTTTCTTCATCTGTAAAATGAGGGAGTTGGACTAGATGACCTTTGATTTTATGACCTGTACATGAAGCAGGAATACTCTCTGCAGCCTTCCTAATAAGTAAGTATTCATCTAACCACTGCTGAGGGTGGGGTATCCACTAATTCTTAAGGCATCCTATTTTACTTTTGGACATTTCTAGTGATTAAGAAATTATTTTTACATTGAATCAAAATCAGCTTCTTTTGTACATTCTTTCTTACATTAAATACTCAAGGATGGTGATCATTTAGTTTCCTCATACATAAGATGAAAGAGTTGGGCTGGATTCTATAATCCTACTTTCTCCCAAGTTTTCTCTATGCTAGATATCCCTAATTTTTTCAACCAGTCCACATATGGCCATGTTTTCAAGACCTTTCACCATCTTTGTTGATCTCTCCTGGACAAGCTGTCCAGCTTGTTATTGTTCTTCTCAAAGTGTGGTACCCAGATCTAGATAATGTACCTTAGATATGATTTAACTAGGGCAAAGGACAGGAACATTGTTATTGCTTCCCTTGTTCTGGAAGCTATACTTCTGTTATTGTACTCTAATATCACATTAGTTCTTTAGGTTGATACATCACACTCTTGACACATCAAATTTTATTGTAATAAATACATAGTTTAAAAACAATGTATTAGCACAATAATTGACACCAAAAATCTGCATTTAAGTCCTTGTTCTGCTGCTCAGTGACTGTGGGCAAGCCACTTTACCTGTGTAGATTTCAGTTTCCTCAACTGTATAACATAAATGATACCTGTACTACTTATCTCCAGGGAAATATTATGAGGAAAGGATGTAAATAGTAAAGCACCTCATAGAAATGTGAGTTGGTGTTACTTGTAAATCTTCCTTCTTTTTTCCCCCTTCTCTCTCTTTGCTTCCTGTTCTGGCTTCTTCCCACTTCAATGATTGTCTGTTTTGGGGCGGGGGTGGGGGGGAAAGGCCCTTTTGGAAATTGCCCATTTCATAAATTGTCTTGTGACACAAAGGGGTTGAACGCTGTATCCTTGTCTCATTTATTTTGAAAACTTTGCTATGGAACTCAACTTAATCAATGAGCCCACTGTTGTCTCCAATAAGTTATGTGTTGGCCGTATTGATTGAGGGGGATTTTAGCAAACCCGTGCGGGGTTTATAATGTCAGCAGTGTTTTGATTATGAAAAGAGTTGGAACCTGGGGACATGGAACCAGGTGGTGTATGTCCTAAAGCCAGTAGTGACATGGTGGGCTGCCTTCCCCTTGGGATCTAGTTCATGCTCTGCACTTTAACTGTGGTGACTGGAAGCTATAGATTCACTTTTTTTTTTTGGCTCATTAAAATGTTAAGAAATCAAACTGCACATAAAAAAAGCCTTGTGAAAATATAAATTCTGGGATTGATCCTGGAAACTGGCGGATGCTGCCCTTCTCCTTTGCTCACACTACCTCTCCCCACCTCCCCACCCCCGACAATTGGTTCATTTCCATTTCTTCTGTGTAGCACATAGGATAACATGTTAGGGCTAAGAGAAGTCCTCTATTCTAACCCCTTCATTTTACAAATAGGGGAATTGAGTCTCATCGAGGGGAAGTGATTTGACAACAGCTCCAAAACTAGCAAAATTCCAGTCTTGGGCTTTTGACTCCCAATTCAGTTTTCTTTCCACTCTACCACACTGCTCAAAGACATAGGTTTTATAAAAAGGAGTACATGTAATTGGTTGATAGAGAACATTTTCTAAGCAAAACAATCAATGAAGTAGCTTAGAGACTGTCTGTATTACATGGAAAGCAGAGCTTTGGTGTCTTATTTGAAGAGTAGCATTTTTCATATGAAAGTGATGTCATATTTTCTGAAGGGGGAAGGATGAGAAAGATATTCATTCAGTGATTTAGTCTTGCCTCTGACCCTAACAATTTATGTACTCGAGCCTCTTATTTTCATTCTCTGGGCCTATGCCCCCTTCTCTGTGAAATCAGGGTATTAGACTGGATGATCTCTAAGTTCTCTTCTATCCATGGCATTCACTCCATGGTCCCAGGTTCCTTTTCTGCTCTGAGGTCCCATCTGTTAACATTATTATCCTGTTTAACAGGAAACACAACATATACTTTAGAGTAAGCACTCTTTTTCTTTTTGTGATATAATGATGACAATTACTTATATATACATATATGTATATATACTCACATATAAGTGTATATGTATAATATCCAGTTTACTATCCATTAAAGAAAAAGGACTTTGAAACTGCTGACCAAACTAAAAGCTCACTTCTTGGCTGGAAGAGTGATTTCTTAGTGAGAGGTTACTTAGTTGATCTCAGAGCTCATCCATGTAGGTGGACACTCCCTCCATCCTCCTTAATTGATTAATTGACCTCTATCTACTCATCTCCTGGACACCTTCATCTTTTTTTTTTTTAAATTTTGTGGGGACTTTGATTTGCTCCTATGTTATCCTGTATTCTCCCTATATAATGACCCCATCTCCTTCTCTGATCATTTTTTTTTTGGCTGATAACTTTCACATTGAGAGGTAGCTGTGGTACAGTGGGTAGAGAGCAAGCTTTAGAATTAGGAAGACCTGAGTTCAAGACCCACCTTCAACCACTATTGGCCACATTATGCTTTTTATGCCATGTTATAGAGTGAGAGACCTAAAGAGTTCCTTTGAAATCGTCTAGTCATAAAGTCCTATATGTTTAGTGCTGAAAAGGAGAAGGGAATTGAGAGGTCATCTAGTCTCTTCTTTTGTTTTACAGATGAGAAAACTGAGGCCAGGATGGAGTAGTGATTTTCTTAAGTGGGAGTGCTGGGAGTAGAACTTGTGTCTTGTCTCTTCATCCAGTATTAATCCATTGTAACATGCTAACATGTAGCTCTCTTCTGGAAGATAGACCTAGGAAGAAAGGAAAGAAGAAAGCAAGCATTTATTAAGTGCATTCTGTGTGCCACGCACCATGCTAAGCACTTTACAAATATTATCTCATTTGTTTTTCACAGCAACCCTGGGAGATAGTTGCTATTATTATCCCCATTTTACAGTTGAAGAACTGAGACAGACTGAGTAGTTAACTGACTTGTCCAGGATCACACAGCTAGTAAGTATCTGAGGTTAAATTTGTACCCAGGTTTTCCTTACTCCAGGTCCACTGTGCTCTGTCCACTGAGCTGCTTGGCTGAATCTAAGTTAGGCAGCCTCAGGGTTGTTATTCATCAATGGACTTGATGGTGAAATGATGAAATGGCAAGTGTAGACTTTTAAATAGTGATATACAATTAACAAACATTTATTAAGTGCTTACTGTGCTCTAGGGCATTGTGCGTTAGCACTGGAGATACAAAGAAAGGTAAAAATGTGATCCCTGTCTTCAAGGGGCTAACATTCTAGTGGGGAAGACAAAATGTGAAAAATTGTACATGTAAGACATATGCAGTGTAAACAGAAGGCAGTCTTAGAGACAAAGCACTAGCTGTAGTGGGGGTAATGGAAATGTCTCCTGCAGAGGGCAAGGTTTGATCTGTGTCTTGAAGGGAGCCAGGGAAGCCGGGAGGTGGAAATGAGAAGGGAAAATGTACCAGACATGGAGGTTAGTGAAAATGTAGAATCAGAACATGTTATGTGTTGGTGAAGTATGGCAAATAAGTCAGTGTAACTGGGTTAGAGAATGTGTGGAGGGAAGTAAAATGTAAGAAGATTAGAAAGGTAGGAAATCCCCAGGCTGAGGAGTCTTTAAATGCCAAACAGAGGATTTTTTTTAGTTAACCCTGGAAGTAATAAGGAGCTATTGGATATCACTGAGCAGTGAGATGCCTTGATTTGGATCTGTGGCTAAGAAAATAACTTTGGCAGCTGTGTGGTAGACTGATAGGAGTGGGAAGCATATTGAGACAGAGAGACTGACCAGGAGGCTTTTGTAGTAGTACAGAGAAGAGGTGATGAGAGCTTGCACCAGGATGAGCTGTGTGAGTGGAAAGAAAGAGCCCTGTTTGAGAGACATGAAGGGAGAAATGATGAGCCTTGGTAACAGATTGGGGATGTGGAGTATGTGAGAGAGAGAGGTTGAGGATGACTGAGGTTGCTAGCCAGAGTACTGACCAGTCACCCTAGCATTTGTCCCACTATCTTTCCCTTGACATCCTCTCCCTTTTTGACATCAGAATGTGTGATGTTGCTATGTAGGGGAAGAAATGTAGTACAATGGATAGAATGCTAGATTTGGAGTCAGAGATACCTAGGTTTGGGTCCCACCTCCAATGTTTAGTAACTAGTCGTTTAATTTCCCTGAACCTCAGGCAGCTTTCTTGGTTGAGTTACTTGACTGATGAAATTACAGATCCCTGATGTCTTGACATTTGTAGCTGTTATGTTTTAGAAAGTCTTAAAGCTGGGTCTGTTAACTACCCAGTGCATCTACTTTAGGGCAAAATGTAGTAGTCATGGGATTTCTTCATCTGAGATATCTTCGAAGCATTTTTATCAGTAAAGTTCCAACTTAAAAATGGAAAAGTCCTTTTTTGCATTTGTAGCTTTTTGGTGGTAGAGGAGATCAGTCTTTGTGGTCTCTATACCTTTGTTAGCATATGTGTTTGAATTTTACAGACTGTTTGGCAAACATGCTGAAGTGGTTTCATTTAAAATATACTTTTTGAAGGAAATTTGATCCTGAGGTAAAAAGAAGACTCTCTTTTTTTGTTTAAATTATTTCTTTTGTTTAAATTATTGGGAGGGTACATGTATAAATAAAGGTGTTAGTGGGTCTAGGACCCTAAAGAGTTTAAAATGAATGTTCCTCCCGCTACACTACTAGTTGTCTGAACAGTGTCCTTATTGGCCTGGAAAACTCCTTCATGCCTGTGTATAGTAGTCTTAGAATCACAGAGTTAGAAGGGACCTTTGAACACAGAAGGTTCAAACACAGAAGACAAGAGTATTCAGTCTGAAAGGAACTAAGCACCTTAATGGTATGCAAACGTTAGGGAAGTATCCTAGTGTCTTAAATCTAAGCAAGATAAGGTCAAAGCTCACATAGTAGGGGCCAAGATCCCAGGGCCACAGTCTAAGTTCTGCTGGGAGGGGAATGAGGGGCAGGACTAGAGTACAGGTGGAAAATGGAATGTAGTGTTCATGGAATAGCAAGGAAGCAATAAATAGTATGGTTGGAATAGTAGGTTTGTAGAAGAGAGTCATGTTCGGGAAGACCAGAAAGAGAGAAAAGGGCTAGGTTATGAAGCTTTATAAGTGCTAATTAAAGGAGTTTATATTAGATACCAGAGGTAATAAGGACCCACTGGAGTTTGAGGGGGGGAAGTGGGATGAGTTGTGACATGATGACATTTGTGCTTTAAAAACACAGAATATTACAAGTTGCTCAGGACCACATGGAGAGCGTTTCTGGCAGAACTGTCCAGGACCCTGTTTCTCCTTAATTCCAGTCCTAAGCAGTCTCTTCTGTGTGAGTTGGTGGTGATTAATCTTTAAATAGAAGACATCCTCTTTTAAAATAGCACATAGGGTATTACAGACAGCACAGCTCAGATATGACTAGTATACAGATACAGCAATTTAGACCACATTGAGAGAAATTTTCCTTTGTTATTCATCCTAATCAAAGTTCGTTTAGTGTTGGCTTTCATTTTTTAACAGTGGTACAGTTAATGTAGTCCCCATCTAACAATGGCAAAGAACAGAATACTCGCAATTGAATTATGTAGGAGGAATGTGCTCTGGCAGGGAAAGCTTTCTGCTTCATTGAGTAGATGATTAGATTGATGTGAGTTTCTTTCTTGAGTGATAGAACTGGTTTTAAAACTAAATGAAGCAAGCATCATCAATCCAGTTAGCATTGATAACTCATTATTATTGGTTGGAAAAGGGCTGCATTTGTAACCTGATCTTTACTCCATCACACTGACAGATTTGGACTTCGTTAAGGTAAGGCAGGCTTATTTCGACTTAGATCCAAGACTTAAAGTCATAAAAATGTGCTCACCATTTTTTCCTGAAATTTGTGAGTGGAAAAGACTGGAGAGCAAAGAAGATTCATGAAAGGGATACAAGTGTAATTTTTATAACATTTGAATTAATGATTTTTAATGGTGTCGATGAGGCATTTCATTATGTTTGTCACAGGAGGTTGTCTAAGTAACTTTTCTGCCTTCTATATGATAAGCACTTAAAAAATGTTTGCTGACTTGAATGGCCTCCTGCATTTATCTGGGTATATGTTTATGTCATCTGACTTTTTTGGGTTCTATGTTCAACCATTCTGTCTACTAAGGACTCTTCTAGGTCTCTCTGACATTATAAGGTCTGATGTTCCAATATTTAATTTTATGTTCTAACATTCTATGTTTTAAAGCTTCCAAGACTAATGTTTTATGTTCTAACATGCTGTATTCAGGCATCCCATTTGAGGCCAACATTCTGTGTTTTATGGTATGATGCTCTGTGGCCCAGCCTTCCTTCTGGCACTAACATTCTCTCACTCTGGCACTTTTTACTGAGGAAAGGTTTTCTTGTCCAACAAATGAGAAGTTTTGAAGTCGCACTCCACCTTTCCATTATTAGCTCTTTCTGAAAAATGTGTTCAGTGTTTTCTACCTACCTATTTCAAAAAGACATTTAAACTAACAGTTTACTTTGATTAATTGATAAATTGGGAATGTGTAAACAAGGACAAGCATAGTGGTGTCATTAAAAAAAAACTTGGAAAATGTTACAGTTTGATGCCAAAATAAATTGGTGACAAATAGAAACTTTTACCAAAAACTAAGCAAATAGAGGTTGTAATGAAGGAAAAGATTGTGAGTACATTCAGGAAAAATGATCTCTGGGAACGATTGGCTTTATCTCTTTCTTGTTATTGGTCCTATTGATGTGGGGAAACGGTTCCTAATCCCAGACCCCTCTGTTCCTAGGTAACAGGCAAAAATGGTGCCAGCAGAAGTGGTCCTGCCAGGCCAAGCCCATGTGGTTTGGTGTTATTCAGTCTGATCCATATGGTCATGCTGAAGATGGTCCCTCGAGGGGTGTTAACACTCAGCCATGCAAACTCCTCCCTCCCTTTGGAGCTTTGCTGCCGGGCCCCTGCTGCTTGCCCATGTGTGAATCTTGATTAATTTTTCATTTTTAATGAAGTTTGATCATGTTTATTATTTCACATGATTGACTGCCCAGTCCTCCTCCCCATGTAATTGATAAAGCTCATATTTCTTCATCTGTCTCAGATTTCTTCAGGGGTAGAGTTGTAAGATTGGGCGCTTGTGGTTAATGTTAGATTTATTGCTCCCATTAGATGTATAAATTATCTCTTTTTCTCTCCACAGGAAGTTCTACAGACTTTGACCAAGTTTTGTTTCCCCTTCTGTGTGGACAGGTAGTGTTAGATTTTTAAACTTTACAAGAGAGAAAAAAAAACAACACTTGTCAATAAAACTGCTATGGAGAATGAAAACCATGCTATTTGTTAACATTCTGTCTGTTTAACTATGATTTAGAGTACCTATGTGCCGGGGAGAGTTGCAATATCCTCTTTCCTGGGGATTTTATGGGCACCATCAAAAAGTTTAAAAGTTTGAACTGTGCATTGGTAGAGGAGCGTGGGATAGTGGGAAGAGTCCTAGGCTGGGAGGCAAACGATCTAAAATTGACTCCTTAGCTAATGTGCCATGTGACCTTGGTCCGGTAATTTTCCCTCTGTATGCTTCAGTTTCCTCATCTGCAAAATGAAGATCAAATTATAGCATAAATAATAACAGTGAAGAAGAAGCAGTGGTATGGTAGCAAGAGCTCATAATTTGGAGTCAGAGGAGCTAGGTTCAAATTCTAACTCCGTTAGTTTATGTCTTTGGAACTTTGCACAAGTCACTTAAACTCTCTAGGCCTCAGTTTCCTCATCTGGAAAATGTGGGTGCTGGAATACTTGATCTTTAAGACTCTGTCAAGTTCTAAACCCTGTAATTATTTTATTCTTATAATAATAACTTCTGTAATAATGCTTTAAGGCAGGGCTGTCCAAACTTAGGTTTTTACTGAAACAATAGACAATGTATTTTGATTTGCCATTTTAGTGAGAGCTCTGCAGTAGCTCAGCTTCATTTAGTAAATCATTTATGTAAATATCTATGCTTGTAGGTGGGCCACATTCAGCCCATGGGCTGCATTTTGGACAGCCCTGCTTTAAGATATACACATTCCCCTCGCCTCCCTTCCCCCCATTAAAAATACTGAAGTAATAGTGACAGGATTATTATCCCTATTTTACAAGTAAGGAAACTGAGACCCAGAAGTGAATTTTTTTGTCCAAGTTCACATAACTTGTGAGTGTCAGAGTCACAACTTGAACCCAGGTCTTTTTAACTCCAGACCTAGTGCTCTTTCACTGTACCATGCTGCCTTTTGGTCATCTCTAAAGTTTCTTCTGGTGTTATGAATGAAAGATTCTATGAATCTTATTTCAATAGCAAACTTAAACTGCCAAGTTAGCATGGTTAGAATTTAATCTCCTGCTATTTACTATGTATAGTATATTAAACATGTAAGTGCTATTACAGAAATTCATGCATTTTGGATATAACATATATGTGTGCATATGTGTATGTATGTGGAGCTGGAGGGGGGGGAGGGAGGGAGGGAGGGAGAGAGAGAGAGAGAGAGAGAGAGAGAGAGAGAGAGAGAGAGAGAGAGAGAGAGAGGAAGAAGAAGAAGAAGAAGGAGGAGGAGGAGGACGAGGAGGAGGAGGAGGAAAAGAAAAGGAGGGAGAGACAAAGAGAGGGAGGGAGGGAAGGAGGAGAAGGAGGGAGACAATATGTGTATATTAAGCAAACAGAAATTGTAGGTGCATCAGATTTAAAGATGCTTGACTTCTCTTGAAATGGAGTGATCTCTGTCCATTCTTGATATGATGAGTCAGATAGATAGCCTCAAGTAGTGACCAGGGCACTGGACTTGGAGTAAAGTGACTGAGATTCAAGTCTGAAGTTATGTTTCCTACTGTTAATTGTATAACTTTGTGCAAGTCACTTTCTCCTCACCTACTTAAATGAAGAAGTCACACTAACTGATCTCTATGGCATCTTTTGGCTCTGATACATTCTGTGATTCTGTGACATATTGGTAGGTCACAATTTGGATCTTGGTCAGATGCCTAATTTAATTCAACAAAGTGCCTCCTATGTGCACAACACCGTGCCTGGTGTTGGGGCTACAAAGATGAAGTGACCCAGCCACTGCCCTCAGCTTGCAGTCCACTGGCAGAGGTGGATGAGACATGTACACACATACCTATGATGCACAGTTAAATGTGGTCAGTACAAAGGAGACATTCAAGCTCAGGGCCATGAGAAATTTGAAGAGGAAAGGAATATTCCTACCTGAGGGAAATTAGGTAAGAACTTCTAGGCCAGTCAGTGCACATGTGATCAACATTAAATAAAAGATTGGCCTTAATTTTCAGATGAATAGACTATGAATAGAGCAAGCAAATTTCTTTTCCTTCTTGTATCTTCTGACTAAGGCCAGCAGATTGTATTTGCTTGTTAGTTTCTATTTGATGTAAGTTTCCCATTTATTTATATTAACCAATTATATGTAAAGCCTAGATTTTACTCACTGATAAAATGCATATTACAAATCATGGTGATGATACACTTGTAGGCAGTAATGGAGCTGGCATTTTTAAGAATTCTGTTGTATTTTTAATAAAGAAAAACATTTTAAGCAGTTCGGATATGACTTTCTGTTAAGTGGAGATCTGTTCTGGGAGGATTTGGTTTTTTCCATGGCTGTTATTTTTAAATGAATATTTTAAAACTAGAGACAGACATGGCATAGTGGATTGAGTGCTGATATTGGAATTAAGAAGACGTGGCTTAAAATCCCTCCTCTGACATTTACTGATTATATGGCTATGTATGGGCAAATCACTTAACCACTCAGAGCTTTAAGCAACTCTCTAAGATTCCATATTATAGATCATGATCTGTGTTGGTAGAGGGAGCTCCCACACTCGTGAAACCATAGGTCCTTGAGGCATTTTTAAACTAATAGAACAATTGTATGATGCAGGGGACAGGACATGGAACTTGGATTCTGGATGCCAATACTGTCCATGCAACTGTGTTACTTTATGGCCTTGGTTAAGTCACTTTACTTCTCTAGGCCTCAGTTTGCCCATCTTTAAAATGAGATTAGACTCTGCAGTCTCTAAGAGGCTTCCAGCTCTTCTGGTCTATATTCTAATATTCTGTATTTTATGTTATAACATTCTAAGTTCTAAAGCCCCTTACTATAGCATTCTAGGTTTTAATATTCTATATACTAAGTTCAGAGTGCTGATAATTCCTTCACATGCATAATTTGGGGACAGAAATGTTGCTCTAGTGATGTAGTTTAATCTTTTACAATAGTTCCCTCTTTTACTGAGATCTCTTTCACCTTAAGTGTGATAAAATATTCTTCTTGATAGAATAAAGTATTTTTGGGAACCTAAAAGGAACATAGTATTTGAGTCCCCTCCTTTCTGTTCCCAAATTTGAACTTTTACAAAATTTAATCTAGTCTAGTTTAGACTAGAAATACTAATAAATTAGTTCCTTTTCAAGAAATACAAAGGTTTTAATGCCAGGATTTTCTCCCTAAGTATCAGTAGTACAATTTATACTTCAAATGACTATCTTAGCTCTATTTGTCTCTGGCCAGAGTCTAAGCACCCAGGGTGTTGGCTTTATTATTATGGGACATAGAGTCTATTCTAGTAGAGTCAGAGAGTAATGTCCTAGTGGATTCTTTTAGAAAAAAGGAGTCTTCCTAATCATTCCTGTGTCCTTTTTCCTTTTCGGCCATAGCAAATAGTTGTACAGTTTGTTAGTCAGTCCAAAAAAATAGGACTTGCCCAATCACTGTTAAATAGAGAAGAGATAACTTGTAAGAAAACTTAACAGTCCATAGAATATTCGAGTATGAGTAGACCTTACAACACAGGATATTAGAGTTGGAAGGGACTACATTAGAACATAGGATGTCAGAGCTAGAAGGGGCCTTAGAGATCATCTGTGCCAATACCCCCTACTTTATTGGTTGGGAAGCTGTAGCCTGGGGAGATACCTCTCTGGAAGGAAGTTAGCGGTAGAATAAGGCATAAAACTGAATCCTCTCTCTACACAATTAGGGTTTTCTAACATATGAAGGCTTGTCCTATGAAAGGAGAATTATTCTTTTTTAGCGTGCTCCTAGAGAGAAACAGTAGGAGCAATGGGTAGAAATTACAGGAAGGTAAATTTCAACATTAGCAATATTTTTCTAAAAGATAGAGCTCTCAGATATAGTTCTAACAGATATAGCATGAAATAGGCTGTCTCCATGGTTAGTCATTTCCTCAACATTAGAAATGTCCGAAATGAGGCTAGGTAACCATTTGTGGATCTGGGTAAGTGAGGACTAGATGACCTGTGAGGTCCCTTGTAGCTCTCAGGTTCTATAAAATTGCCTGTTAATTCTAAATTCTTGGAATTGTAGAATTTTAATTTTCGTATGACCAAACACCTAATACAATGCCTTGTACTTAAGAACCTAAGAAATATGCTTTAAAAAATTAAATCTTGCTTGTCATTTTAAGATTTTTCTATTTGGAACCAGGAATTATACAAATAATATACCTTCTTGAAAATACTTAATTTTGGTATTATTTGTTATTCTCTTATCTTCACACTGTTTCTCTGAAGTAGAAGTAACATTCTCTCCATTTGAAAAACAAATGGTGATAGAAATTACATACTGAAGAAAAATTTTTAAATACTTATTGAACATCTTATATGTGATTAATACTATTCAAAGTACAGAAGTATAACACATGGCCACCTTCCCTCAAAGCCCTTAGTTGGGTTGGTGAGACAAAATACACGGTAAAAGATAGTGGGCTATTCATTTCAACTAATAATCATAACTAACATTTATAGCCCTTTGAGTTTAGCAGCACATTATATATATTACCTCATTTCATCCTCACAACAACTCAACAAATATCTGTGAAACTTCCATTCTTCAATACAGAGTGCTTTGCTTGGCACTAGAGGTGATAAAGCAATAAATAAGATGTCTGGGGTGGTGGTGGTGATGTCTCTGACCTTATAGAGTTCACAATTTAGTAAGGAGATGAGCCTCATATAATTACATACCACTTGGGATATGATAAATGCATAAGAGAGGTACAGATGTTTTGATATTGATGGACTAAAGTGAAGAGAGTTATTTATGACAGAAAGAATGAGGGAAGGCTTCATGGAAAAAGATGTAGATAGCATCTGAGCTGGCTCTTGAAGAATGAGTAGAATGTTAGTAAGCAGAAATGGCTGAGAGGATATTCCATGTATGAGTAACATCAGCAAATACAGTGTGATGGCAAAGTATGGAATGTGCTCTACAGGGATAAAGGAAGATGGCTAAACAACTTTGTATGGAGCATGGAATACATGAAGAGGAATGAGGGATAAACTGGGAAAGATAGGTCAGACCTAGGTTGTGGAAAGTTTTAAATGGCAGGCTAAGGACTTGGGACTTTATTCAATCTGTAGATGGTTCTATATTAAGCCATTCCTGCTTAACAACCCAGGGATGGTGGAAGAAAAGTAGCTGCCATGTGGGATTCAGTACATTGGCCCACATATAACTGCTCCATAAATGTTTGGTGATGATGACTTGGCTAACATGGACCTTGTCTCTCATGTGATACCTGGAATCCAACTGTTTCATCCACATGGTCCATGCCTCTGCATTCCATTTATATACTATACCTGGAAGCTTCTTCAAGATTTAATGAAATGCTTCTGGAGGAGACAGAAATAACCATCACTTGGCAGGCAGCATGAAGGTTAGATTCTGTGGTTTGAATAAACATTGCTTTTCTTCCTTGTTCTTCATGTTGACATGGACTTTGAAGATACATTAGACGATGTAGGATAGTGTTGACTTTATCCTTAAAAGATTGTTTTTGGAGATATTCCTATTTTTGGTTTTGGTTGTTTTGACTTGCTAAGAATTAGGGTCCGATTGGGTTCAGAATTCCTGATCTACTTGGGGCATCTACAGTAGAATTGTTTTGTTTTGTTCTTTAAAGAAAACTTCATGAAAAAATTTTATCCTGAGAAATTCTGAAAGTTTAAGGATTGGGAAAGCATGAAAGAATATGGTGCTAGAATGAAGTTGTTGGTTCTCCTTCTAGCTCTGCCACTAACTTTAAGCAACTCAATTTTAGTTTAGTTTTGTTTTTTAATCTGTAAAATGAGGAGTTTATACTAAATGATCTCTAAGGTCCTATGAGCTACTAATAAATCTTTGTTTTAAGATCTCTCACAGTTCCAATGTGTCTGTATCTTAAAGATCTTTTTGACCTTTAACATTTTTTATGTATTTTTTTAAATGTTCTATGTTAGTCCTATGTTCTCAAGGCCTTTGAATTCTGACACTTTGTTCTCTGTCCTAAATTTCCTTTAAGCTCTAATTCTCTTTGTTCTTTTCTATTCTCACTCTGCATTCTCATATCCCTTATAACTCTAACATTCTATGATCATTTGATTACTGCAAGATAAAGAATTGGTGCAGAAGTTGAGGATAAACGTGAAAACAAAAACTATTAAGAAATCAGATCCTCTTCCAAAAGTAGTCAGCATGGAGAAATATCTAATATTATTACAGTCTGTATCAACAAGTGGAACGATAAATCAGTCTGCCATGCAGAAACCTTTAAGACCTTTGTTTGACAGGGATTCCTGACTATAAGTTAACTAGCAGTTGCCCAAGGAGAAATACCTTAAAATATAATGATTTTGAGCTTTGTCATTTAGTGATATGTAAAGTAAGTGTCCCTCTGTAAGCTATGGTACCCCCTAAAGTGCCCTTCTCTTTGAAGTAGATGTCTGACTAACAGCTGTTGTTAACCAAAAGCTCAATACCTATAAAAAAAGAGATATAACCAGAGGGGAGCACCTTCTCCTGGCTGATCTATTCCAAGTCACCAGGATTCAAATGGTAGAAGTTTCTCCCATAGGAGAAAAGATAAGCTAAACAGAGAACTTTTAGGAACATAAAATGTCAGAGCTGAAAGGAACCTCACAGTCTATCCGGTCCAATCCTTTGATTTTTATTGGTAAAGAAACCACAGCCTAGAGAGGAGGGACTGCTCTTTGAAGGTTAGTTAATGACAGAGCCAGAACTAGGATCTGTGTCTCCTGATTCCAAGTTAAATATTCTCTCTCCTATACTATGATCCTGTAATCCTTCTTGTCATGAATGAATGAATGAATCCCTTTGAGGTCTCAGATAACCAAGCAGTAGAATAGTTGCACTTTCCACATTCTTGGTTTTATGATTATTGTTATTTGTGAATAGGAAGGAGGATCTTTATGAAAGTCCTAGTTTCATCCCTCATTGTGACTTGAGGATGGCGTCCAACTTTCTAGTCATGTGATCATGATCCAATCACTTTTAAGCTTCAGTTTCCTCTTCTGTAAAATGGGGATAATAATATTTTCATGACATCCTTTATAAAGGTGCTAAAGAAAACACTTTATAAACTGTAAAATATTATGAAAGTGTGTAATTATTGTTCCTCCACTAAAACCTTACTGTTGAAGTCTGGAGGTGATCTTGGAGGCAATGCCAAAAGAAGACAAGCTCCTGTAAGTCCTAACAACCTTCAGTGGTGCAGGATCCCTGTCCTTGGAGCTGTTAATACTTTCATCTCTAAGGTTACCTTGTATCCTTTGTGTGGATCTTGTATATATACATTTTTTTTTCCTCCATTTGAATGTATGATCCTTGAAGGCAAGGACTATTTTTACTCTTTATCTCCCTAGAGCTTAGTACAATGGTTGGCAAATAGAGCTTAATGAATACTTGTTGATTGATTATCAAATAGAGTGTCCGTTACCAGAGAACCAGAGTAGCTAAGTGAAGAGAGATTCATTACCAGAATGTTGACCATTAACTACTAAGACATGAAAAAATTGTTACCTGTATCAGTGAGAGAAGTGCCCATGCTGATGATATTCAACTCTGAAGTATTTTGCATAGATTTTTAAAATAATAACATACTTTTCTATAACACCACAGTTTACAAGATACTTTAACCAAGATCTTACAGTTAGAACATAAAACAACTCTTTGAGGTAGGTAGTGTAGATTGTATTATATCCATTTTATCAAGGAGAAAACTGAGGCTTAAAGAAGGGAAGTCAGGCCACGCAGATACAGAATTAAAAATTGAACCCAGATATTTTTGAATCCCCAAGGTCAGGATTAGCTCTTCTGACTGCTAGAACCTACCACTTACACATTCTCTTTATCTCCTGTCTTTTTTTTTTTCTTAAAGGATTAAAGGACAGGTAATTGTAACAGTTCTCATTTATGTAATACCTTAAGGTTTACAAAGCACCTTCCACCTCATAGTTCTATGAGGTTAGTAGGGCAAATACAGTCATCTCCATTTGACAGATGAAGAACCTAAATCCCAGAGGAGAGAAGTGCCTTGCACAGTTACATGACTAGTAAATGCTGGAGCTGGGATTTGAACCCTGGTCTTCTGCCAGCACTTTCCACTCTACTACACTGCCTCTCATACTTGGATTAAGGACTGGATGGGCATTTGCAAAGCACCAAATATTTAAATATAACACATGCCAACCAAACCAACACCTAACCTTTTTGGAATGCTAGCTGAGCCTGTTTATTTTAACCATCTTAGAACCTGAAACCCAGAATAAAACTCATGAAGGTACATAATTTGTGAGATCACAAAGCATTACCTTATAAAAAGCTGGGGCGCATTTGTAACTTAGAATTTTTCTGACCTGTTGTGCGAAATAATTCAATCACATGAGCCTTCCCCTCCCCCAAGCGAGCCTTGCTTTCGTCCCCAATCACTTTAATTATGTGAGCTTGAGTCTCGTTTCTCACACATCCTCAGCTCTCAACCTTGTTAAAATTAATCATATAATCCTTCTTTAAAACATAGTATTAAGTCACCATAGTAACATCGCATCCAAGCTTTATAGATAAAACATAACAGCCACAAGAAGGTAGCATTGGGTGTCCCCTCGACAGCTCTGTAACTTTTATAGAAATGTGTTTCTTCTCTTGGCTTGTTCAGGGTGGAGGATAGCATTACTTACACCTGTTTTATTACCATGTTCCTTTTAAATTGCTACCTTATTTCTGTTCACATTCTTGGTTAAACCTGGCAGAAGAATGTATTTTCCTTTGCTCCTGAATTATTTTCTTGGCCTCAGCAATCAATCTCCAGACAATATAATTTTCCCCCTTTAAATTGAAATAAGTCCTCTCCTTTGTCATGGGAAAATCTTGTAAAGTGATAATGATGATGATGGTGGTGGTGGTGGTGGTGGTGGTGGTAGTAGTGGTAGTGATGATGAAAATGATAGTAATGATGATAATGATGGGGGCAAATAGGGATGGTGATATACATTTGGCCTTTACATTCTTTTAGATGAAAAAAAGATTTACAAAATACTTTCTTGCAAATAACATTTGAGAGCTCCTGTAAGGTGTGCTAGAATCCTGGCTGGAGGATTCCTAGTCTAACCCTTCATTTATAGGTAAAGAAGCTAAAACCCGGCGATAGAAAGTAATTTACCCATGATTACCCAGGTAATAAGAAGTGAGCTAGGATTCAGAACCAGATTCTGTGCCTACAGATCTAGGGCTTTTCCCACCACCTCACTTGTCTATGCTAGGTTAGATGATCCTGGTTGTAATCTCAGCTTTGTTACTTACTACCCATGTGGAAGTATGCAAGTCACTTTCCTTCCCTGAGCTATTTCATCATCTGTAAAATGGTTCTAATCATATTTCCACTCCCAGGCAGGTGAGAAGCATATTCTATAAGCCTTAGAGGCCTACAGAAATGGCAGTAGTTGTCATTCTGCTTCATCTTGACCATATCCCTGGATGGTTGGTCAACAATTTCTTTTCCCACAGTGCTTTAAGCTTTGCAAAATGCTTTCCTCATAAGATCCCCAGTAGCACAAATAGTGTTACCCTTATTTTTAAAATGAAGCAGGTGAGGCATAGAGAGCGGGAAGTGACTTTGCCCAGGATCACATGGCTAGTATGTGTCAGAGCTGGGATTAAAACACTTTTTTGACTAACCAGGTGGTCTCTCTTTTTTTGTAACCATAGAGCTCTATATAAATGTGAGCTGCTGCTATTATTATCATATCCTGGCAATAACACAATGAGGTAGGAAATATAAGTACTCTTATCCCCATTTGACTGATGAGCAAATAGAGGTTTGTTCAGACTCGTTCAGTAGAGTTGGTACTTGAACTCTCCTGACTCAAATGTTGGGCTTTCTCCATTAAACCACATCTGCTGGCAGAGATAGAGGGTATTGGTATTTGGTGCCTATTGCAGGATGCTGCCAAATAGGACTTGGTACATCAAACCCATTAAAGGCGCTTAGGTTCCCAAAGGCTCCTTGATTCTTGATTTACACATATATCTTTTACCCAGGTTTTTTTTTTTTATTTACAAGAACTGGCTTTTAGAAATCTTATGTGGTGCTGAGGACTCAACAGTAATTATGAGTGCTTTCTTTAGAGAAGACCACTTCAACTGTTATTTACCATCTTATCCTAGATAATGGTATTCATTTAATTTGTCAAGTGAATGATGTAGAAGAGCATTTCTTTAATCTTAGTGCAGAATACATAGATTCATTTTTGGTATTTTATATAGGAAAGAAAATAGTTAAGTTTAAAAGCTCATAAATTCCATTGAGAATTTTTAAAAAAAATTTATTTGTTAATGCTAAAATCTCATCAGAGACATTCATTGCATTTCAACAAGTATTTATTAGGCCTGTGCTGTCCTCGCAGGTCTCAGCTAAGGACTCACAGCAGTGTGGCAAGGCTCCTCTTAACCCTAATGTTCCAGTGTTTCATGTCCTAAAGGCTCTTTTAAAGTTAACATTACTGAATTCCAGTATTAGAATTTTAAAATAGCTATATATGTGTTAATTTTAAAATAATTTATTATATTTTGTTAGCATATAATGTGGTTTATTGGTTGTGCTTTTGCCTTTTTTTTTTTTAAAGAACAGACGTTGTATTCTAATTTTACTTTAGGGCCTATATGTGTGATGTGCTTTTTATTTTTGTTTTAATGCAGTAAAAACATTGCTTTGTTTAATGCTTTCCTGTAGCATTGTTTTTCACTATCTTGGAAAGCAGCTTGCATTGTTAAACAATCTGGCTTTCCTGGGCTCCAAAATGAGCTCCTTTGGGCTTCAAAAATCTTACATGGAAAATGGCGTTTGGGAAAGCAAGTGCTCACCTTGTTCCTTGTATCTCTAAGTGGTTTTACTAAGTAACCCTAAGCACTTCTAGGACATCATTTAGAATCATGTAATCATAGAACATGAAGTAAAGAGAGCTTCTGTAGAAGGGTGCCTTGGAAAAAAGAATGACAACTGAAAGAGATATTGAAACACAGAATATTTAGAACATTAGGGCTAGAATGGATCTAAAAACATAGAACATCAGAACTGGAAGGGAACTTAGAACAGAACATAGCTAAAATTTATATATTGCTTTACATATGTGGGGTGTGCCAAAAGTCTTTATGTGGTTTCAAATGATTAAATTTCGGACCTGCAGTAAGACTTTTGGAATACCCTGTGTTATTGCATTTGATCCTCACAACCTTCTGAAGTAGGTGCCCCCTTTCCCCTCATTTTTGCAGATGAAGAAACTGAGACTGAGATGAGTTGAAGTGACTTGCCCAGGGCCACAAAATGATAAGTATGTAGGGTGGAATTTGAACTCAGCCTTCCTGACTCCAAGCCCAGCACCTATTCTAACGTTCCTCAACACGGAATGCCAGAACTGACAGAAACCTCAGGCATCATATATTCTAACCTGCTCATATTCCAGATGAGGAAATTGAAACTCCAAGGAATAAGTTCATTTGCTTAGGTTATGCTACTAGTTAGTAGTAGAACCTGGAATTGACTTCTTTCAGCTTCAGGTACAGTGATATATTCTTTTCTAAAGGTGGTTCCAGAGATTGACTAATTTCCCTTTAATTCTGGTGAAGAATGTGAATGTGCAAGTTCATTTAGAGAACCATAGGCTCACTGAGAAAGGAAATGTTACAGGTTCAATGACTTGGTTTGATTAGATACTTTTTATCACTGAACTGGGTTGCACAATTTATTTTCCCTTTGTTCTTTCTTTCCTGTAGCCTTACAGTGAGCCAAGTTGGCCAGAACTTCACATTTGTGCTTACTGACATTGACAGCAAGCAGAGGTTTGGCTTCTGCCGCTTATCTTCGGGAGCTAAGAGCTGCTTCTGCATCTTAAGGTAAGGGGAGGTTGGGCTGTGGTTATTGGTTTGTTGGAAGAAGCAGTATTGGGCCTAGCTTTGTTGCGAATGTAATTTAAGTTTTCCAGCTGTTCTCCATCGTTCCCTATCTCTTCTCTGCAAGTCACTGCACTTTGGGCAAAGGATTTCAAAATGTTGTTCATGCGCTTTTAAGCCTAGGAAGATAATTTTCATTATTTATTTGTATTTCTTGCCTTGAATGAAGGAGTCAATGCCTCTAGGTCATGTGTGAAAGTTGGATGACATAGCTTGAGCTCTTCCTGTTATCTTGAGCTGTCAGAAATTATCTTGTTAAGCTTCTTTTTAAACATTTTGTATATGTAGGATTATTAATAAACATGTGTCTGCATCTAAGACTATCTTGCCAATGCCGATCATGTCTTCCTCAGTTTCTACAGAAACTGCTCTTAGAGTTCAGTGTTGTTTTTTCTACCTCCAGGAAATCTTTCCAGATTTCTTCTCCCTTCTCCTCCCTCTACCTCCATAATAGTTTGTTTTCACCTCTACAAATAATTTATGTATTATTTTATATCATAGTTCTATTTGTGTCATATCCCTGATGAGACTGTGATCTTCCTGAATGACAAGGGTTTATTTTGTTTAAATTTTGTATCTCACCTAGAACTGAACACAGGGCTCTGCTTCTAGTAAATATATTAGGCATTTTAATGTTCATTGAAACAAATTGCTTCTTGTTTGTAGAGGACTAAGTTAATACAGTCATAGGATCATTGAAACTCATAGTTGAAAGAGACTCAAAGGTCATCTAGTTCTCCTGCACCTTCCTGAGGAATGAGGAAACTAGTCCTTCCAGAGGTAGCTTCTTCCACTTTTTGAAAATCCTTATTTTTCTTTATATTGGTTTGAAATCTGCCTTTCTTCAACTTTGGCCCATTGTTCTAGTCTTGTTCTGTTTAGCCCATCAGACCAAATCTAATCCCTCTTCCACAAGATAGACCTCCCTCCAGAAAACAAACAAACAAAACCAAAAACACTTTAACAATAACAACAAAAACTGGTGTTTATATAGTGCTTCAGGATTTGCTTTACAGACTTTGTCTCATTTGACCCTCACAGCAGCCCTGTATTTAAAAAGCCATCCCTGCTGCCATACCCTGGCCCCTCCTCCCTTCTCCTGTGCTCCAGGCTATCACCAGTAACTCCAAGTGATCCTCAGGTGTCCAGGTTTCCCATCCTCTTTCCATCCTAGGTGACTTCCTCTGCTCCCTGAATCTTTGTAAATCTCCATTTGTGTCCTGGCATTCCATTTGTTTGATGCTTGATTTCCTTCTGTCAGTAATGGTCAGAGTGAATTCTGGTGTGGAGGGGCTGTGTGGAAATTACATTTCAGCACTGCAGGGTGTTCCTGAGGGAGAATTAAAGGTATCCCATACATACCACTCTCCATCTGCCTCTGTTAAATAGGTGTCAGAGGGGCCTGTCTCCTGTCTGTTGCTGCTAACACGGAGCAGCACAGGTCAGGGGAACTTCAAGGTGCCCCTGACAAAACCCTGTTACCAAGGACTTGGACGTGGGCCTTTGAAATGAAAGGCCAGACCTTGGGTGAATTCCAGAAAGGGGATGTCTCTCTGGTGTACCAATTCCCCCATTACATTTTTATTTTTTCTTCCTTTTCCTCTCCCCCTTTCTCTCTCAAACACAGGCACATATTACATTGGGGACAGGAGGAGTGGAGCTTCTGAGCTTTCAGGTCTCTTAATTTGAAGTGCTAGACATTTATGGTCTTCTGTACATGTATGGTACTTCTTGCTCACACCAGAAGTAGCACAGTGTATTAGGAAGAGCATTGTTCCTGGAATCAGAACACACCCCCTCCCCCCTTAAGAATTTGGCTTTCGTGTGATCATGAGCCATACCTTATCTCTCTGAACCCCAATTTCCTTATCTGTAAAAGAGTACTAGAATAGAAGTCAAGGGACCTGAGTCCTAGCCAGTTGTAGTTGATTTTGGTCAGGTCACCTTACCTCATAGGTTCATCAATAAAAATACTTGCACTCCTTGCTTCCCAGAATTTTTGTAAGAAAAGTGCTTTGTGAAATTTAAGCATTATACAAAGGAAAGTTGCCACTACTATTACCACCACCACCACCACCACCATCACTACTACTTGGAGTTGTGAAGGAAACAAGGGATTCTAAGAGAGAGAGGTGAGGAGAGAATGCATCTTAGGCATGGCTTCAGCCATTGAAAAAATAAGGAGAGAGCCAGGTATGATGGCCCATGACTGTAATCCCTATTATAGTTGACTACCCCTCAACCCCTAATCATTTTACAGAGGAAGGAACTTATACCTACAGAGGAGAGCCATGAGATTTAGAACTGTAGGAGATCTTAGAAGTTAGAATTAAGTGACTTGTCCAAAGTCACACAGCCAGAAAGTAGCAGAAGTGGCACTCGAATCTAGGTCCTTTGTCAAAAAATGCAGTGCTTTTTCTCAGGCATGTCTACATAGATATAGCTACAGATATATTGACATACACATATTTATTCCTACATAGAGATATGGATGTGTGTGTGTATTTGTATTTATACACACTTATTTAGCATGTCAGGATAGCCAAAGCCTGGAAATTGTCGGGATGAAATCCACTGAATTTTTACGTGAATATGCTTTGGTTTTCTTTCTGGTGATTTCAGAAAGTATTGCTGTGTCATTTCTTTTTGCAAGATCAATATATTTGCCATTCTCTGCATAGCATTATTTTTCTGTCATAGGTGGGAAGTTGAATAACCATTTAATCATTTTGGGTATTGTCTTGTTGAACTCTGTAAAATGAGAAGCAGGGTAACTTAGTAATGAAGAGTTCAAAGACCTGGCTCCTAGGACCTCCACACAGCTCTAATTTTGTGACTTTAGTTGTCAGTTCTCTTCTCTGGGCTTTCCTCATTGGTAAAATAAATGGCTTGAACTAAATGCTTGTTTCTCCATTGAAAGTTCTGTGTTCTAAAATTTTGTGTTTTAAGATTCCATGAAATTATGACATTCACTTCTAGAATTTTTTGAAAACTGTAGGCTGGGTTCCAAGGTACTCTCCCTGACTGACTTTTATTTTTGAGTCAACACTGTCATTGTGTTGGTGGGTATGATTCGTAAGACATATCAAACTGTAGATTAATATATTCATCTTATTAAAGTGGAAAGAAGCAATAGTTGTGCTGTTTTTGGAAAACTTTATATGAACTAAATCTTGCATTTTTTTCTTTTTGGAATTGTTCTAGAAGGTTGTACCCAGGCTATCATGCTTTTTGTCTATTTTCTTTTTAAATAGGAAACAGATTTTGGCTTTCTTTATGTCTGTTACTGTAACCATGAATGGAGAGGACTTAGTGGATGATGAGATGGAATGGTGTCCTGGAATTGGATTTGGAAGATGAAATATGAAAAAATTAAATGTGTTATGTTTGTACGCAGGAGGCAGAATCAGGATCTTAGTTTTCCTATAGAAACATATTTCAGCTCGTTATATCTTTTTTTTTGTTTGTTTTTTGTTTGTTTTTTTTTCTTTTTGTTTTTGCTTTTTGGCAGGGCAATTGGGGTTAAGTGACTTGCCCAAGGTCACACAGCTAGTACAAGTGTCAAGTGTCTGAGGCCGGATTTGAACTCAGGTCCTCCTGACTCCAGGCCCAGTGCTCTACTCACTGCGCCACCTAGCTGCCCTAGCTCGTTATATCTTTTAACTATTAGAGCTGATCAATAAGGAAATATGTTACTTCACCAAATAGTGAATTTTCCATCAGTGGTCTTTAAGTAGAAGTTAGATGACCACTTGTTGGGGATGTCATTGAGTAGATTCATACTATAGATGACAGTTGGACTGTATCATACTCAAGATCTTTTGCAACTGTTAACATTATGTAATATTTAGGTCCATTTCGGCTCTGATGTTCTCAATTGTATAAGCTAACATTCTATGCTCTAAGATCCCTTTAGGCTTTCACATTCTATTTTGTAAGATTGCTTCCAGTTCTTACCTTTTATATTCTAAGGCCCCTTCAAGCTCCAATCTTTTACATGCTGAAGTAATTTTTAACTTTACCATTAAATCCTCTAAGATTCTTTCTAGAAATAACTTCTATATTCTAAGTCCCCGTTCAGTTCTTATAGTCTAAATTCTAACATTGTGAGGTGTAATTTATAGCAGTGGAGACTGATTTACATTAATATTCACCGTGGAAATTTTTTTAAGCATATGAAAATGCAGTTTAAATCTTGCAAATTAAATTTTGTTTGGCTTCAGATTTGCCCACACTTTTCTACCCCAACTCTCCCTACCCACCCCTTTCTTAGGCAGGTCTGTATCCAGGACTCTCTTATTTTCTCCCTCTGTACTATTTTTCTTGGTAATCTCATCATCTATCGTGGATTGAATTATCATATCTGTGCTTATGATTTTCAAATTTACCTAACCTAACCTCCTTTTAGACCTTCAGTTCATCTCCATCTGTTTATTGGACTTCTTGTCTTATAGTCATCTTAAAATCATCATATGCAAAATTGAACTCATTATCTCTCTCCCCAAACTCTCCCCTTTTCCTAACGCTTTCTATAGTGCCACCATCCTTCTAGGCACTGGGGCTTGAAACCTGTGTATCATCCTGAACTCCCTATGTTCTCTCACCTTGAATATCCAAACATTTACCACATCCTATAGATTTTACCTTTGTAACATTTCTCACTTGCTTCTCTCCTTTGACACTGCCATTACCCTGGTACAGGCCCTCATCACTTCACACCTGGACCCTTGTAGTAGCTTGCTGGTTGGTTTCTCTGCCTCAAGTCTTTCCTTACTCCAGTCTGTGCTCCGCTCAGCTGTCAAAGTGATCTTCCTAAAGTATAGGTCTCACCATGTTACCTCACTACTGCATAAACTCCCGTTGCTCCCTATTGCCTCCAGCATCAGATATAAAATCCTGTTGGCTTTCAAAGCTCCTCATAACCTGGTGCTCCTTCCCATACCTTTCCTATCTTGTTACACATTATTACTCCCTCCCCAATTCCTGCCCCCAGCGCAGTCTACTCTGCAGTCCAGTGACATGGTATCCTTGCTGTCCCCGGCGGAAGATACACCATTTCCCAACTCCAGTCATTTTCCTTGGCTATCCCCCATGCCTAGAATGCTTTCCCTCTTCATCTCTACCTTCTGGCCTTCCTGTCTTCCTTCAAATCCTAGCTAAAATGCCACTTTCTACAGGAAGCCTTTCCCAAGCACCCTTAATTATAATGCCTTTTATCTGTTGATTATTTCTAATTTATCTTGTATATAGCTTGTTTGTACACAGTTGTTTGCATGTTGTCTCCCTCATTAGACTATGAGCTCCTTCAGAACAAGGAAGGTCCTTTGTCTTTCTTTGTATCCTCAGGACTTACCACAATGCCTGGTACACAGTAGGCATTCAACATTGACTGTCTCCCTGATGTGTCTAATAAAAGGTTGCTTAAGGACATTCAAAATATGCTTTTTGTGGGGAACTACTTCCTATGAATCAGCAGAGGGAGTGCAAGATCCCAAAGCCTCGTCACTGTTGTTCTAGGGGTAGAGTGGGTCATTCTAAAAAAAATATGATTTCCTGATTTTTATTTTTAAATGATTTTTCCATTTTAAAGCTTTTTTAAAAATCATGTTCCTTATTTTCCTCATTTTTCATTAGTAAAAATTTTCAATTTCTGAAATGCTTCATTGAATAATATTTAGAAACCTTCTATCAGAATAAACTAATAGACATGCACTTAAACAATCAAAGACTTTTTCTTCTAGTAAGTTCCTTGGAGAGACAGTCTAATGTAATGGAAAGTTCCAGTGATCTTGAAGGCAGAGTACCTGAGTTTAAGTTCTGGCTGCAATGCTTAACTTGCTTATGTTACCACTTAGAGCTTCACTTTCCTTTTCTATAGACTCCTTTGATCTGTCCTGCCCCTTTTATAGGTGAGGGAACTGAGGCACTGATAAGAGAAGTGATTTGCCCAGAATAACACAGATAATAAGTAACAAAGTTAGGCTTTTAATTAGGGGAAGTTGATTTTGAATCAAGGGGCCTTTATTTAAAATCCAGTGCTCTTTTCAGTGTTTCATAGTGGATAAAATGCTGGGCTTTTCTACAGGAAGCCCTGAATTCAAACCTTGCATCTGTTACTAGCTGTGTGACATGGGGTAAGTTAGTTACCCTCTTTAACCTCAGTTCCCTAATCTATAAAATAGGGGTACTTATACCTGCAGTACCTACCTCATAAAACTCTTGTAAGACTTTGAGAAGATGTCTATAAAGCCCTTTGTAAACCTTAGAAATTATATGTGTCATCTGCTATTATCAGTATTCATTCATCCATCCATCCATTCATCCATTCATTTCCCCATCCATTCATTTATTTAGTTATTCGTTCATCTATTTCTCTAGCCATTAATTAATTTATCTGGCCTTTTATTTATATAAACATTTATATAATTATGTATTCATTCATTCATTTATTTGTTGGTTTGTTCATTTATTTATTTCCTTATCAGCACTCTACCATACTTGGGCCCCCTACCTACTTTCTAGGTTTGTTGGGTGGCTAATGCTTTGTACATCCCAAAGTGCTCTAGAGTGGGAGCTGCTGTTATTCTCTCCTGTTCATTGATACATTGCTCTCTATTTGACCATCACCTAGGAAGATTCACTTTTCTTTGTGTAGTACAAGCTACAATTAGAAACAAGAAAGAAACAAGGCTTTAGAGCCTTCAGCTTCTAGCTCTGTCAATGCTGGTATTTTTTTTTAAAACATTTGTAGTGTAGGAGAGAAATCAAAAGGGTCTGTTTCCTCAGGCAGGTGCTGGATATATGTGTGATGGCCCTTTTAGTGAAAAGGGAGGGATGTGTGGGGGGAGGTAGTTGTGGGGACAGCGCTAAGCTCTCTACCTTAAAAGCAGGTGCTATTGAAATATTCCAGAAACAGATGGAATCCTCCATCTCACTTTCAAGCCATTTATGATAGTCTTGCCCGAGGGCACCCTGCTATACAAACAAGCATAATCTAATGTTGGAGGGGTCTGTCTGGCCTTTAGAGCCACTCTGTCCCCATCCCCCAACAGCTCTGGAGAAATCAGGTTTTCTTCCCAGTGCCTTAAATTTAATTTGGGAAAGCTGGGTTGCTCTTACCATGGAGGAGTTTTCTTAGTCACTCAAGTGTTTCCTGCCTCCTCAGAATCCTGTGTCTGCCCCTTTTAATGGGGAATATTATGGTATTCTGAAAAGAGCTGGACTTGGAATCAGTTGAGTTTATTTGTGGGTTCTGACAGTAGCTATGTCACCATAAGCCAGTAGTGCTATACCTCTTTGACCCTCAGTTTCATCATAACCTCCTCTGCGTGTGGTGGGTGAGTGTGTGTGTGTGTGTGTATGGTAGGGGCGTGGGGGGAGCAGGAGAAGATGATACGTACATTTCTATCTATAGGCTATTGTGAAGAAATTGCTTTATAAACCTTCATGTTTTGGAATTTGCGTTATGGTTTAGGTTAAAGCTAGGAAGACTGATACTGTGTTACTTCTTATGGATATTTAAATTAAATGCCCAGTCTTCGGGAGAAATAGTGTGTAATTATCCTCATCCTCATTTGAAAGGTGAGAAAACTGAGGATCAGATAGATTTAGTGACTTGTCCAAGACTGTTCAGTTACTAAATAGATTTGCCAACACTTGAACTTTTTTATCATTCAGTATTTCCTCCTGTTTCATTTGGTTTCCATCAGAAACTTTTCAGAGGTCAGTGCTATCACTACTTCTAGTTTCTAGGATGAAAATTCTTTCTGCCTTCATACTTCTTTAAAAATTGAGTGGAAACCTGCAAGGGTAAAATTTTTAAATTTAATATTTTATTTTTCCCCCATTACATGTAAAAACAATTTTAATATTCTGTTTTTTCCTTCAGATTTTGAGTTCCAAATTCTCTCTTGCACCTTCATTCCCCACCCCCCCACCATTGAGAAGGCAAGCGATTTGATATGCTATGCATATAATTGTCATGCAAAACACATTTCCCTTTAAATCACATTGTGAAAGAAAACACAGACAAAGAAAAACAAAGAAAGTAGAGAAAAATTATGCTTCTATCTGCACTCAGCCTCCATCAGTTCTTTTTCTGGAGATGGATAGCATTTTTCATCATAAGTCCTTTAGAATTGTCTTGGGTCATTGTATTGCTGATAATAGCTAAATTATTTACAGTTGATCATTATACAATATTACTGTAACTGTTTATGTTCTCCTGGTTCTGCTCATTTCACTTTGCATCAGTTCATATAAATCTTTCCAAGTTTTTCTGAGAATATCCTGATTGTTATTTCTCATATTCCATCATAATAATATACAACAACTTATTCAGAAGTTTTACAATTGATGGACATCTCCTTAATTTTGAGTTCTTTGCCACACTAAAACAGCTGCTGTTGTTATACATATAGATTCTTTTTCTTTCTGTTTTTTATCTCTTTGGGATACAGACCTATTAGTGATATAAAGGCAAATTCTTGAAAAGTGGTAGTCAGAGGCAGCTAGGATAGAGGGCCCCTGGTGTAGTGGATAGAGCATTGGCCCTGGAGTCAGGAGGAGAGGACCTGGGTTCAAATTTGGCCTTACTAGCTGTATGATCCTGGGCAAGTCACTTAACCCCAATTGCCTTCTCCCCCCACTCCCCCCCCCCCCCCAATAAAGAAAAGTAATAGTCATGGTGGAGGTGACAGTGGCGGCAGCAGTAGTAGCAGTAACTCTTCTTTATATGATGCTTTACTTACTTATTACATTTACATATTACCACAACCCTGTGATTTAGACAGTGACATTGGGAAAAAAAGGAGAAACACAGAAGTGCTCTGGCCTCCTAGAAGGATGATAACTAGCCACAGGGAGAAAGTACAACTACTAGGTTTTGTTCTGATTTTGCTTCTGATTTCTCTGCCTAGGAGAATGACCTTTATCCTGGAAATGATGGAATAAAAATAGATAACAAGGAGTTGATGCCCAAGATAAGTAAGGAGCTAATATAATAAAAGAACTCACAGTTGTCCTTGATGATTTCACATCACTTGGCATACATCCTCAAGTACTGGTGGAAAGAACTGGTGGGTGTACTTGCTAAGCCATTGTCAATGATATTTGAAAGATCATAGAAAATGGGAGAAGTACTAGAGAAAGGCAAACGTCCCTTTTGAGAGAACAAACTACAAACTGTAGGCTAGTGAGTTTGATTTAGACTCCTGGGAAATTTCTAGAACAAATCATCAAAGAGATGATTAGTGAACTAGAAAAGTTAACTTTGTTTGCAGAGAGTCAGCATGGCTCCAACAAGGGCAGATCAGGCCATGCTAACTGTATATCTTTTCTTGATGGGCTTACTACATTAGTAGGCCAGGAGAATGCTGAAGATATTGTTTTCCTACATTTTAGCAAAGCATTTTATAAAGTATCTTAGACTAATCTTATGGACAAGGTAGAGATGTGGACTAAGGGATAATACATTTAGATAAGTTCAGGACTTTTGGAATAGTCAGATTCAGAGGATAGTCATTAATAATGCAATGTCCTGTGTGGTCATCTCCAGTGGAGGAGTGCTTCAGTGGCTCATGCTGTCCCCTGTGTTCTTTAATATGTTTATTGATTACTTGGATAAAGGCAGAAGTGGAATGCTTATCAGATTTACAGAGTACAAAAAGCTGGGAGGAATAGCTAGCATTCTGGATGACACTATTAGAATCCAAAAAGCTAAAGAACTGGGCTGAATTTAATAAGATGAAGTTAAAACAGAAGCAAATGTAAAGTCTTATATTTGGGTTAAAAAATGAGCTTCACAAATACAAGATAGGGGAGTAATAGGTTTTTTTTGCGGGGGGTAATGTATGGGGATTTTAGTAAACTGCAAGCTTGATTTGAGTCAACAGTATGACGTGGTTGCTAAAGAAGGTAATTTATAATCTTAATATTATGAGAGGCAGAGCTTCTGAGAATCCAGAGTCTTGCTGTACTTTGTCCAGGTAGGAACCACATGTAGAATATTGTATTAAGTTCTGAGTACCGCAGTTTAGGAAGCATATTGAACTGGAGGGCATCTAAAGAAGGTCAGCTAATATTTTTTGTTTGTTTACGTGCCTATTTATCGATCTACTCTTTTTCTTTCTCATTTGTGGAAATGGTTAGAGATATAAATATTGTCTCATTGTTGTCATTATCTTTAATGACAGTATTGTTTCTATGATTTGTTCTTTGCCCCAACTGGCTGCACTCTTTTGGGCTTCTCCATCATGTCCTTAGGAACTCAACATTGGAATACCTTATCATCCTAAGGTTGAATCAGCCTTGGCATTCATGCCTCATTGGTACCTTCTGCCTCTCTGATTGGAATGCTGAGCAATAAGCTCCAAAACCTCCATTTAAGGATGGGACTTAGGCCAGTCATTTTTTAATTTCTCACCTGGGTATATTTGTTTGACATATCCATTGTACTCTCCCCCTTCCCACCCCCCACTCCCACTGCCTTACTTTTCAGCTTTCTTTTATGTGTTGTCTTCCCCCACTAGATTGTAAGCTTCTCACGGTAAGGTTGTCTTTCCTTTTCATATTTGTATCCCATTGCTGAGCACAGTGCCTGGTACATAGTAGGTCCTTAATAAATGTTTATTTACTGAATGACCCATCCATTCTTTAGGATTGTTGGTCTCCAATTAATTTTTAATCATTGCTTCAGCAGCCCTTCATTGAATGTAATTTTATTGTATTGTCTTCTTAAAAAGATATGTTTAATGTTTGTTTTCTGCATTTGTTTGTGAGGTTTTTGTGCCTTCACATAGTAAATATTTATGCCCTTTACATAGTCAGTATTTGTGAAGGTGTCATGCACAATCGATAAATATGTATACTCCTTTTTATTCCCATTCAATAATTTCTAGAGTTCTATCTTATCTGATTTTTCTAAAATTCCTTTATTTATTTATTTTTTATTAAGGATTTTTATTTTTAGTTTACAACACTCAGTTCCACATGTTTTTGAGTCCTAAATTTTCTTCCTCTCCCCTCACCCCTACCCCCCAAGATAGCATGAAATCCTGATATATCTTCTACATATACCTTCACATTAAACTTATTTACACAATGGTCAAGTTGTAAAGAAGAATTATGAGCAATGGAATGAATTATGAGAAAGAAGAAACAAACCCCCCCCCCAAAAAAAAAGAAAAAAAGAGAGAGCAAATAGTTTGCCTCAACTCCAACTCCATAGTTCTTTCTCTGGATGTAGTTCTTTCCATCATGAGTCCTTTGGAGTTGTCTTTGAACCTTATATTGCTGAGAAGAGCTAAGTCTATCAAAGTTAGTCATCACAAAAGCAGTATATCTGTGGTTGTGTACAGTGTTCTCCTGGTTCTTCTCCCCTCACTCAGCGTCATATCATGTAGATCTTTCCAGGTTATTATTCAGTCTGTATCTTCCCCATTTCTTATAGCACAACAGTATTCCTTTACATTCATATACTACAACTTATTCAGCTATTCCCCAATTGATGGGCATCCCCTTGACTTCCAATTCTTTGACACCACAAAAAGAGGTGCTATAAATATTTTTGTACATACAGGTCCATTTCCCACTTGTGTGATCTCTTTGGGATATAGCCCTAGGAGTGGTATTGCTGGGTCAAAGGGTATGCATGTTTTTATAGCCCTTTGGGCATAGTTCCAAATTGCTTTCCAAAATAGCTGGATCTGTTCACAGCTCCACCAACAATGTATTAATGTTCCAATTTTCCTACATCTTCTGCAGCATTTATCATTTTCCTGTTTTGTCATGTTAGCCAATATGACAGAAGAGATGTGGTACCTAAGAGCTGTTTTGATTTGCATTTCTCTAATCAATAGTGATTTAGAGCATTTTTTCATATACCTATAGATCTCTTTGATTTCTTCCTCTGGAAACTGCTTATTCATATCCTTTAACAATTTCTCAATTGGGGAACCACTTTTATTCCTATAAATTTTGCACAATTCTGTGTATATTTTAGATATGAAGCCTTTATCAGAGATACTGGTTGTAAAGATTTTCTCAAATTCTCAAATTCTGTTCAGTTCCTTCAATTCTTTTTTATGTCTCTTTTGGTTAGATTTATCTAGGTCTGAGAGGGTAAATTGAAGTTTTCCCACTTATAGTTTTATTATTTCTATAACTCATTTAATTTTTCCTTTAAGTATTTAGAAGCTTTGCCATTTGGTACATACATGATTAGTCTTGGTATTAATTCATCATCTATGTTACCATCTAGTAAAATGTAGTTTCCCTGTTTATCTAATTGAATCGAATTTTACTGTCATTGTGTCTGAGGTTATGATTGCTCCCCCTGCCTTTTTTTTTTTTATTTAACTTCAACTGAAACATAATAGATTTTGCTCCAGCTCCTTATTTTAATCCTGTGTGCCTCTTTGTGTTTCAAGTGTGTTTTTGGTAAACTACATGTTGTTGGATTCTAGTTTCTAATCCATTATACTATTCTTTTTCATTTTATGAGTGAGTTCATATCGTTCACATTCACAGTTATGATTGTTAATTGTATATTTCCTTAGACACTATTCTCTTATCCTTTTCCTTCTCATTTTTTCCTGCTACCTCTTTATAAAGAAGAGGATAGTGAGAGATAAGGAGTAAGTTCAGCCTTAGTGCTCTAAGTTTGTTTTTATACTTATACACTGTGATTATATGAGGTAATTTTTCCATCTTTCTTCTCCTTCACCTCTCCACTAGCATATTTCTCTTCCCTTCCTATTTCATAGGTTCTGGTTTAGTGCTGGTCTTTTCGTCACAGAAGTCTGGAAGTCCTCTATTTCATTAAAGTTTTTTTTTCCACTTTAGAATTATACATAGTTTTGCTAAGTAAGTTATTCTTTGTTGTAAGCCTATACTCTTTGCTTTCTGGAATATTGTATTCTAAGCTCTCTGCTCCTTTATAGTGGTGGCATGGAGAGATGATCTTGCATGAGTCTAATTGTGGTTCTTCAGTATTTGAATTTTTTCTTTCTGGTTGCTTATAGTGTTCCTCCTTTGACCTAGAAGTTCTGGATTTTGGTTAATATATTCCCAGGAGTTTTCATTTTGGGGTTTCTTTCAGGAGGTGACCAAAATATTGTATTTCTGCTTTGCCCTCTGATTCTAAGAGATCTGGGCAGTCTTATTTAATGATGTCTTGCAATACAATATCTAGGCTCTTTTTTTTGGTTGTGTTTTTTGGGTGATTTAAATTATTTCTCCTCTATTTGTTTTCCAGGTCAGTTTCTGTCATGAAGATAGCTTACATTTTCTTTTTTTTCAATCTTTCAACTTTGTTTTAAGATTTCTTGTGTCTCATAGAATCATTCTCTTTCATTTTATCCATTCTAATTTTCAGGGAGTTTTTTTTTTCCTTGAGTAAAGTTTTGTAACCTCTTGTTTCAATCTATCATTTCTCTTTCTTAATCTTCTATAGTTCTCACTTCTTTTCCCATTTTTCTTCTAGCACTCTTATTTGGTTTTTAAAATAGTTTTTTAGCTCTTAAAAACACCCAAACAACTCTTGCTTCATCTCTTCCAAGAACACTAGTTGAATTTGTGTCCAAGTTGTGTTTTACTTTGAGGCTTTTCTTGTAAATATTTTTGGAGTCATTCTCTTCCTCTGGGTTTGAGTTTTGAGTGTCCCTGTTTTCATAATGATTCTTTATAGTGGAATTCTTTTGTTTGTTTGGTTTGTTTACTCATTCTTTCAGCCTGCTTCCTGACGTCAGGCTTAATGTTAGGGCCAGGCTCTATGCTTCTGGGGGGGAATATCTGAGTTGGGGTCTTGTCATCTTGGGTCCTTCTGCTGTTTTCTTGGGGTATTGAATATTGTGTTATTCCCAGATCTCAGGGACAGTTAAAGCAGGAGACCAGTAAGCTTTCAGTATTTCCATAGTGGTGTGATCCAGGGCAAAGTCTGATCTGAGCTCTCTAATTTCCTGACTTGCATTGGGTCTGCAAAACACTTTTATTGCCTTGCACCTGGTTGGAAGCTCCAGTAGATTTCTTTTAGACTCAGCCACTATCAGCTAGCTTGACATCTCTTATGATGTAGAATGACAGAATTGTGAGTGACCCTTAGGTCTGGGATTTTTTCTGAGTTTTCTGCTGTAAGCTTCAGACTAGGCTGTAAGCTGAAACAGAAACTCAAGTCAACTCTTGAGTTCAGAGCCACACAGCTACTGTTTGCATCTGAACCTGTTGCTTGTTTAGTGCACAGACCAGTGCAGGGGTGGCAACCTGTGGCCTCCAGGCCACATGTGGCCTTCTGGGTCCTTGAATGCAGCCTTTTGAATAAGTCCAAGTTTTACAGAACAAATCCTTTTATTAAGGGAATTTGTTCTGTGAAATTTGGATTCAGTCACAGGGGCTGCACTTGAGGAACTAGAGGGCCACATGTGGCCTCAAAGGCCAAAGGTTCCCCACCCCTGCCTGCCTTAGGACCTGTGACTGTTCCTCACCCTGAAATTTTACCCCAGGGCACAGGTCCCTTCCTTAGTCCATCCTGGATTTGTGACTTGGAACCTGGGTAGTGACTGATAGTTGCCAGTTGTCACCTGTTTTTGCATCCTGTATGAAGTCAGTGTCCCCCTATATAGGTCTGGGACCTCCATTGCACAGCCGGTGTCCTCTTTCAGTTTCTGTACACTGTAATGTTTTGATGCAGAATGCCGTTGGTCAAACCCTGTTCCCAGTGTCATCAGACCTCTCTGTTTCCTTTTTCTGGCTTGAGTCACAAGAATGATGCACTGTGATTTTTATTTGTCTTTAGGACTCGATATGGTGCGTATTTTAAATCTTGGTGTATTAGAGAAACTGGGCTTCTTACTGATTCTCCCCCACCTTGGCTCTGCCCCTCTTCTATTCCTATACATAGAAAACTTCACTGGGTTCTTTTCAAAAGATATTGGATTGGTCAAGCACCTTGAAAACCTGAGTTACTGAGTTAAAGATGTTCTCACTTCCACTCAAAGAAATGTAAGAAAAAAATCTCCCAAATTGAATAATGATTCACCATCATTGATGAAGGTCAGTGCCTTACTTGCTTTTGAATGCTGATTAACTCCTAATTTTAACCCTCAGAAAGTTAAGAAAGAACAGGTCAATTGTATCTAGCCCTGTACTTTGTATTTATTAGCTTCTTTCCTGTGCCACATAATCACCTGCTTTCTGTGGATCTCAATTTCCTTTTCTCTCAAATGAGAGGGTTGAAGTAGATCATGATTTCTTAACCTGAAGTCTGTGAAATAAAAACAAAAAATTTTTGTTAACTATTTCATTATAATTGGTTCCTTTGTAATCGTACATATTTTATTTTATGCAATTAAAAACATTATTCTGAAAAGGTGTCTATATGTTTCACCAGATTGCCAAAATGGTCCTTGACACAGAAAAAGATTAAGAACCCCTTGACTGGATGATATTTGAGATCCTTTCTAGCAGTAGCACCCTGTGCTCTGAGATCTCTTCTAACCCTAATTTTCTTGTTTTCTGTGTCACCACACCACATATGCTTTCAGGTCCCTTTTAGTTCTCACATTCTGTGTTTTCTGTTCTAAAAAACTGTGTCCTAAGGTCCTCTCATGATATATAGGTCCAAATTCTAGATTCTAAATTTCAATTCTAAAAAGTTAAACCTATTTTCCATGAGAACATCTTTAATCATACAGTGTGATGGATATAGTTCATCCAGTGGGAAAATGCTTCACATAAGAGAGTAGGTGGGTACTTTCTGGGTCAGTTTGAATGTGGAAAACTCTATCAGTAATTCTAAACAAACCCCTCTGGGTTTATTTAGAATTGTGAGAGTGCGTTATCTTTTACTTTCACAAAAATGAATGGGAGGGAGGGATACCTCATTATTCCTCACCTTTCTGCCGTTTGGGTCCAAGTTGTCTTTTAAGGCTAAGTTGTACTCATTATTTAAATAGAAAGATGAGGTTTTGGATATGCTAGGTGTGACTTACACCAGCCAGTTTTAGTGTAAGCTGAGGTGTAAATGGTATTGCAGACCAGCATTTCAGCCATTTCACACAGGTATTGTGGTGTAAGGGAAGAGCATAGAACTGGTCATCAGAAGATCTGGAGTCTAGAGTAGCTCTGTTATTGACAGACATTGTGATCTTGTGCAAATTATTTAACCTGGCTTAAGTTTCCAAAGTAAAGGAATTAGACCAAGTGATCTATAAGGTCTGACATTCTATGTTCTATTTTCCTGTGTTCTGAGTTCCTCTGAGTTCTAAGTTTAAAACTTCATGATTCTCTGAAGCCCTGGTATAGTGATTAAACACTGGAATTTAACTTAAGGCCTTCAGTTTTATTGGGGATCTCCACTTACCTATGTGACTTTGAAAAAAAAAAATAACTTCTCCAAGCTTACAAATCCTCTTTAAAATGGTGGAGTTGGAAAAGATGAACATTGGTTCTTTCTAGTTCTAAACCTTAGAATACTAATGATGCTTGTTATATCACTTTGCATTGTTGCTTTTAAAATTTTGAAAAATCAAAAAACTGAATAATTATTTCTGATACATTTGTAAAGAAAAAAGTAGTCCTTGCATGCAAATGTGAAAAATGTTGATAGTCAAATCTCAAGCCCTCTTTTAAAAATGTATTCTTTTCGGTCTCTGTTTATCTAATAGGACTAATAATGGGCATATTTTCCAAAAAAAAAAAACTTGCAAGATTTTATCTTCCAAGATAATTCCAGAATTTGACAATGAAATAGTTTTTAGCTTCTATAAATGATGACTTTAGAAGTATAAACAGAGTATAAAATATTTTTAATTGAATTAAAGATGCAACAAATAAATCCTGAAATTTGCTTAGCTTTATTCATTTTTATATCATCTTCAGCTGGAACAGCTCCATTTAGCAGCATGCATTGAGTTGCAAATGCAGAAGCAATGTGGGAGAAAGCAAAGGCTTTTTGAATCAGATAGATAAAAATCTAGGCTTAGAGTAGGCTCAGACTCCTAGTTAATCTAAAATATGACCATTAAGAAAAAAAAGGATTTAAAAAGCCCATGTGTGGAAAATTTGTAGAAAAAGTTAAATTTTGTGCGCTTACTGTAGATGTGTGGGATGAGAGTGAAATGTTTTTGTTCTCCATTTGTGTCAATGAAAAGTTGCAAGGATCTTGAGCAACATCATGTTTAATTGTTGTTCTTTGCCGTGATTCACCAATTTTCAGCTACCAGTAAGTGAAGATTTAAAATCCCTTATCTATGATACAAAGCAATATTTATTACCAAATTAATTCTGAAAGGCATCCTTGATGGTTTTTAAACCATTATGTTTCAGAGGGCCTTTGAAGTAAAGTGGGCGGAGTTTTGTATGTCGTGTTAATTGCTCCATTGTTCATTTATTCAGTCTGGTATTTTAACTAGCTCTTTATGTGCCATAATGAGCCCAAAATTCAAGGAAAAATGCTTGGCTCTCAAATCTTGACATTTTTTTTCTTAGTTAAAAGCATAGTGGAAAAAGAAGTTGGGTGGAATTCAGTGCCTGGAGTTTGTGGACCCGTCTCCTAGGGTGTCTAGTCTCCCTCTTTTGAGTCTGGCTCTTAAACAGAAACTAGAAGACTTGACATAAATATAACAAATACCCTAATGCAAATAAAACTGACCCCAACCTCCCCCCCCCCAATTTTAAATGGATGGATTATTTGGCATCTTTGGTCTTTTTAGTATAGCATCATTATCCTATTAAACTGCAGTTTTAATTTCGAAACTGGTTTGGCCGGGGGGAGGGGGGTGGAGGGTGTTCCACTAGCTGTTATCTGTTTTCTATAGATAGGGATTACGTATTCTTATTTAACAAAGATATCAGAGTATCTGGTTGAACTCTAGAGATAAATTCATAAAACTTTAGCACTAGAAGGAACTGTAGAATGTACAATTTAATAACAATGGTGGAACTAGACTTAGAGATCATTTCATTTACCCTCATTATTTAGAAGAATAACTCTTTGTTTAGAAATTGATTTGGTTTTTAACTTGATTAAAATTCACTGGGGGTTATAACTATTGAAAATATTTTTACCCGAGGAGGATATGTTTACAACACCTACTCATGGTTGCTTCTAGTCATCTTTGATATGCAAGAACACTTTTTAAAATTTCTTCCATATAGGAATACCCTCTTATACAGTTGGCCCAACCACTGTTTTTCACAATAATTATAGCCTTATACTACTTAGATGACTATATCATAACCAAGTTATCTTCGAGTTATGAAACCTCACATTAGTTTCATTAGGCTGATTGTTCATTTATTACATTATGCTGTGACAGAACAAAACTACCCTCTGTAATTTTGTTTCCTCAAATGAGTGTGAATGTCAGTGAGGTATAACGGAGAGAGAATGGGACTTGGGAGAGAGCATGGCATAATGGATAAAGTACTGTGCTTGAAATTAGAAAGAAAGATCTGTGTTCAAAATCTGATTCTGCTACTTCCTAACTCTATGACCAGGGACAAGTCATTTTAGTTTTCTGAGCCTCAGTTTCCTGCCCTTGAATGTAGTGAGTAACTTGTAGTAAGTAACTTCACGTGGTTATTGTGAGGCTCAAATGAGATAATAATGTATGTAGAATATCTTGTAAACTTCAAAGTGCTACGCAAATGCCATCCCCAGAAGTAGATGCTGTAGCAGCCTGTTACCAATGTCTCAGAGCCTCCTTTCCCCCAGTTATAAAGTGAGTATAGTAATACTTTTATTACTTCACAGAATTGTTGTCAGGAAAGTGTTCTTCGAAAACTTAAACACTATCGAATGGGACCAGCTATTATTTCCCCAGATTAATTAAAGATGCCAGGCTGGTCATGCTTATGTGTTATTTGACTCTAGTTGACTGTCTCATTCAGTGTCTTTAAAGAGGTTGGCTGCATTCTTCCCTGCAGAATGCTCTTAGAATGAAATTCATTGTCCGCCTTTCTCCTTGTCTTCTCATGTCCTTGCTCAGTAATATACTCTTGCTCATATAATCAATCTGCAATCCTTTGCCGTCTAACTTAGTCTCTAGAAACATACTTGGAGAAAGAGACAAGCATGGAAACCCATGTTTAAATTCAGTTGTGAAAAAGGAAACTTGTATATGGTTGATTTTCCTGTAACTGATGTTGTCTTTGAACTTGGGGCATTATAGGAGATTGGAATGAAAGAAAACTTCTGAAAGCCTAGTTCATTTATCAGACGAAGGTAGAAGTGATCTCAACTGTGAATTTGGAATCAGAAGACCTGAGTTCCAGTCCTAGCTTTTCAGGGAAATGGCTCCCATTTGTATAATACTTTACAATTTACAAAGTGCTTGCCTTGTTATAACCCTGTGAATAAGACAGTAAAGATATGTTATCTGAATTTTACAGTTGGGGAAAGTAAGACCCAATAATATACTTTTGGTCATACAGTGGTCATATAGTCAATCAACAAGCATGTATTCAATGCCTCCTTTGTGCTAGGAACTGAGATGCTAGAGATCTAAATACAAGGGCTAAAACAGTTTCTACTGTCAAGGAGCTTATGTTCCTTCTGGGGAGACAAATACATATGCAAGTATATACAGAATAAATATAAAGAGCATAAATACAAATAAATACAAGGTAGTTAACGGAGTGGGCAGCTAGGTGTTGCAGTGGATAGTGTACTGGGCATACAGTCAGGAAGACCCATCTTCCCGAGTTCAGATCTGGCCTCAGATACTCACTTGCTGTGTGATCCTGGGAAAGTCACTTAATTCTGTTGCCTGAGTTTCCCCATCTGTAAAATGAGCTGGAGAAGAAAATGGCAAACCACTCCAGTATCTTTGCCAAGAGAACTCCAAATGGGGACACGAAGAGTCAGACACGACTGAACATCAATAAAGTTAAAAAAAAAAAAAACAGAGTATAACTAAGGAAATAGAGCATTAACAGTTGGGAGAATCAGGAACGGTTTCCTGTAGAAGGCAGTGTTTGAGCTGCATCTTGAAGAACGAGGTGAGGAGGAGGTGAATTCTAGTTATGGAAGACCCTGCCAGGGCAAAGGCACCAAAATAGGAGATGGAGTACCTTATATAAAGAACAAAGAGAAGGCCAGTTTGGTTAGATCATGGGATATGGGAGGGGGATAATGGACAATAAGGCTGGAAAGACAGTTCAGGGCCAAGCCATTAAGGAGCTTAAAAAAAATAAATTGGAGGTTTATATTTGATCCAACGGGCAATAGGGAGCCACTGGAGTTTATTGAGCGACATGGTCAGATCTTGCATAAGAAAAATCAGTTTGGCAGCTGGGTGGAAAATTGACTGGATAGGGGAGTGACTTCAGGTAGGGAGATCAGTTAGGAGTTTGTTGCAATAACCTAAGTGAGAGCTGATGAGGTCCTGAACTAAGGTGATAGCTGTGTGAGTAGAGAGAAGGGGTCAGGTGCAAGAAATGTTTTTGAGACAGAAACTGTAAGATTTGACAGCTGACTTAATATGTGTGGAGAGGGAGAGGGAGGAGTTGTAGATAACCAAGGTTATGTACCTAGGAGATTGGACGAATGGTGGTGTCATTGACAGAGACAGGGAAGTTTGGAAGAAAGGGTAGATTTGAGGTGGGAAGATTATGAGGAGTGTTTTGGATGTGTTGAGTTTGAGATGTCTCCAGGCATCATCCAATAGGCAGTTGGTGATGTGAGACTAAAATTCTAGAGTGAGACTGGGCATAGATAGATATGGGGTCATCTGCATAGAGGTGATACTTAATCCCATGGAAGTTGATGAGGCTGCCAAGAGAAAGTAGAGGAAGGGAGAAGAGCAAAATGCCCAGGACATAGCCTTGAGGAAAATGCACAGATCGGGGACATGATATGGCTGATGAGCCAGTAAAAGGAGATGGAGAAGGGATAGGTCAGAAAGGAGACTTGTATAGGAGGAGAAGGTGGTTAACAGTGGCAAAAGCAGCAGATGGAGGATGAAGACTGAGAAAAAGACCATTAGACAGTTTTTTCTAAGAGTTTAATTGAGAAAAAGAGAAAGGTGTAGGGCAATAGCTTGAGGGGATGGTTAAGTCTAGTGAGAATTTTTTTTAAGGATGAGGGAGAGTTGGGTATATTTTAAGGCTGTAAGGAAGGCATGAGTAAATTGAAATGTTGAACATTAGAGGGGGGATAACAATGGAGGCAGTCTGCTGGAGAAGATAGGAGGAGATGGAATCAAGGGCACATGTAGAGGTGTTAGCCTTGACGAAGAGAAAGGGCAACCCATTATTTGAGGATCAAATGACATAATGGGCTTGAAAATGCTTTATAAACTTTTAAGTGCTACATGAATAAGTATTATTAATATCATTATTATTTCTATTGTTATTCCTGTTGCTGCGAGAATCTGAGGTAGTAAATAGAGAGACCAGATTGGCTGAGTGTGTCTGGCCTTCACATCTCCATGCTCCAGGCAACAAGAACAGGTGCAATAGTACAAGGAATTTCCTTCCAGGAGTTACCAATTCCAGTCATACCACAGGAATGGTCCCCCAAATGTTGTTGTAGACATCCCCTGGACATATGTCACCATCTGAAAGTGCTCTTTCCCCCCTTACAGTTCTCAACACTTTATGTGCAGCTCCCACATTCTAGTGCATATTATATTTTGTGTGTAATGTAGGAGAGGCAAAGTGATGGAGTGGAAAAAAACACTAGATTCAAAGTCAGAAAATTTGGGTTTGAAATATTTTACTTTGTTGGGGTTTAGTTTCTTCACTTGAAGAATGCAAGAATTTGAGCTAGATGATTGCTAAGGTTCTTTCGAGCTCTGAATCCTTTGTATCTGTGACTCACACCACCTATAGCATAGGGTAGTTGGGAGTAAAACTCTTTATAAAGCTTAAAGCACTGTGGAATGAGAGCTGTTATTAATAATAAAAAATTGTAAGTTCCTTGAAGACAGAGACTCTGGTATCTCTGTTTTTGAGGCACTGAGGAGAGGACCTTTCATGTAAATTGGGACCCAAATGTTTGTTGAGTCCAATTAAAATGGAAGCTTTAATTACTTGGACCTAAGAAAAATGAACTTTGGTTATTCCTCAGCAGAGTAACTTTTGTTTCTTCAGGAAGAATCCTCAATATTAGTTTTGCTGTGTGATTCTAGGCAAGTCAATTCACCTTTCTGGGTGTTTGTTTCTTTATCAGTCAAATTGTGGATACAGGTCTTACCCCAGGGTTTTTGTGAGGAAGCACTTTGTAAATCATAACAATCTGTAAAACAGGAGTTGGCTGTTACTTGAACAGAGTTTGGCTCTGGCCTTGCAGATTGTAGCAGTTCTATTTTTATCTAATTCTTCTTGTCTTTTTCTTAGACATTGGTGTCATGTTTGGCTAAATTGCCTAGAAATATATTCCTTCACCCCTGCATTTTTGGCCTTACAGTTTCTGCCCTGACCTGTTTTATGTTTTCACAAACTGAGCCCCTGTGGACCTGTCTGAACTTTCTTGGTGTGATCCAGCCTGAATTCCTTCCTTTCTCCTCCCTCTCCTTTTTTCCTTTGATATGCTTGGGGTTTTGTTCATCTCCCCCAAGGATGGGCCTCGATCACTGAGCCGGGCCTCTCTTGTGGTGCAAAGTGCGAATGGTTTTTAATTGAGCAGAAACATGTGGAAGGATCAGGAATATCTCAAGGGATTACAGAAAAATTCCAAATTTGTACTACATACAGCTTGTGTTTAGAGCAGGGTCTGCTGGGAATAAATGTTAGTTAGTGTGGCCTGTGACCTTAAAAACTGTTGACATGGATTTCAGCCAGGAACTAGCCACAGACCTCCTTTGTTAAGCTCATTCATAGCTCCTTGAAAACTCTACTCAGTGCAAGTTGCCAACTTGAATCTAAGGAAAGCAGAGTTTTTTTTTTCCCCCTTCCCTTTCTTTCCCATGCTTTGGAAACAGAGGACGCCCCTTAACCAGCAAGACTTCTTTAATAGGACTCCATAGCCTAAACTCAATTGGAATTGACAGTTTCCTGGCTTGGGGTTGCCAACTGGCGGTGCAACGAGGCATAGGGGACAACAGCTTTAGGGAGTGTATACTACTGTTTATGTATGTGTAGTAGAAACTTAACTCCAAAGTATTGTGAAACCCACTTAATTCAAAAATCAACACCTCTTGTCCGAATTAGAAAAGTCTTCTAAATCTTCACAGGAAGACAATTCAAAAATGTTATTATATATCTTTACATATTACATAACATATCTGAGTACATGCATATCACACACACACACACACGCATGCACACACGCACAGACACCTCTGTGATTTCTTCAGTGTAGGGAACCAATACAGATTGGCTCCTTCTTTGTAACTTAGAGTCCTGTAGAATTGCCTGGGTTATTGAGAAGGTTAAGTCACTTGCCCAGGGTCTCATGGTCAGAGGAAGGACTTGAATCCAGGTCCTCCGATTCTGAGGCTAGCTATCCATCCACTATACCACACTGCCTGTCATTATATCATCTCCATTAGGTATATAACAAGAGAAAAGGCAAAATAGCGTTTTTGGTCATGCCTCCTGAAATTTACGCTAGTTTCATCTATAAACTTTAAAAGGAAAATGATATTTGAATTGCAGAATTTTTCTTCTTCTTTATAATACATTTATAGCAGGGATTCTTATCCTTTTTTGTGTCCTGGATCCTTTTGGCAGTCTGGTGAAGCCTGTGCATCTCTTTTCAGAATAATGTTTTTGAATGTATAAAATAAAATGCATAGGATTGCAGAGGAAGCTGATCATGTTGAAATACAATTATTATGGACCCCATGTTAGGAATTTCTGATTCATAAGAATTGAACATTTGTTTTCTGTGTAAAGCTTTATACATAGATTTATATTTAACCTTCTTTCTCTGTATGTTGTTCTCATTTGGTAGGTAGGCAGGTTATCTCATCACTTTATGTGAGGAGGAACTGATCAATTGTGAGGTTAAAGCACCTTTCCAAGGTCATTTAACAAATCCATATTATAATTAGGACTAGAAACTAAATATTTTCCAAATCTTATACTCCATCCTGTTTTCCTGTCCTTAAGTTCCCTCTCTACTCTAATATTCTCTCTTCAAATATGCATAGCTCTAAGAACCCTTCTAGCTTAATTATTTTATGTTTTGTAATCTAACCTTCTATGTTCTAAGATTGCCTCCATTTCTTATATTTTATGTTCCACTCTTCCCTCCTTCTAATAATCTATTCGGTGTTGTTACACTGTTTTAAGGTGTTGTCCAGTTCTAGAATTCTTTGACTCTGTAAATTGAAAGAAAGAAACATTTTAATTGAACAATCTGAATACAAAATTAAAAAGAGGTGTATGTGCTTAAGAAAAGAACTTTTTTTGGTTACTGTTGACAGACTGATAGGGGCCCAGGAACCATCTTGAATAATAGTAATTATGATCTTTGGTTGGCAACCATCTTTAATAATTAACATCTTTACTTACCCCTTGAGAAATTTCAGTTGTTAGAGTAGAGTATTTATTTCCGGATATACTGTAGAGATTGTTATTTTTAACATAAATACTCTAGCAGACTTAGCACTTTGAAGAGCTTCTGAGTTTGGGCGTGAATTTAGTGTTGCATGTGTGAGAAGAGAACGAAAATGTTGATGGAGTCAGTTTCACATTGGCCTGTAGGCTGTGGAAACTTTGTAGGAAAAAATGATATAATTTTCTTGATGGGGGGAAAAAGTGGTGCTCATTTATATTTGAGAAAAAGTCCTTAAAACAACTTTTTTCTTTATCTTTATTCACACTATCATCCCCATCTCTAATATTTGCCCTACTCAGAATAAAACTTTCTTTCTCTCTTATAGTATGATAGGATTTAGAAGGGACTTTATTACGATTGGGAAGGGAGCTTATTAGAGGTGATGTGATCTGACGGCCCTCTCTTTATGTGGATTAGAAACTGAGAAAGTCTCAGACATAAAGTGACTTGCCCAAGGTCCTACAAATATTAAGTGGCAGGGCTGAGATTTGAACATAGTCTTAGGATACTAAATCTTCTTGCTACCCTTCCACCACTTCTCTTAAACACACTTTGATTATCTGTCCTCCAGAGAAAGTCTATAGGATGCCATATTTAATGCTTTTTCAGTAACTGTTGTGTAATGGAAAGAGCACTGGCTTTGGAGACAAACAATATGCATTCAGATTCTGGCTATGTGTCTTAAAAGCTGTGTGTCCTTGAGAAAGCAGTTTCTGTCTCTGGGCTTCAGTTTTTTGATCTGGCATCTCCATCCACTGAGTTGGCTGTGATTTCTAAGATTCCTTTAACTCTAAAGTCCTCTGATACTCTTAGTCCCAATTATGTGTATCCCATCTATTGCTAGGAGACACAAAGATGATTAAGTCATGGTTCCTGTTCCCAAGGTGCTAACCTGAGAGTCAAGGAATGGACCCAGATAAACATAATAGAAATTAAAATCTAAGTATATAAAATAAATACAAGGTGTTGTGAGATAAGATGAGGGAGATACCACTCTCAGCTCTTTAATATTTAAGAGGCGAATTTGCAAAGGGAGCATTTTGGGAAGTCAGGGTATTTGGAAATAGTGCAAGATATTGGGGATCTATTACTTTTGGCAGTATAGGTACAAGCCAAAACCTTGGCTTCAGATCGGTCAGGGTGATCAGTGAGGGCCTCAGTCCAGTCACAATATTAAAGGTCCATGATTTTATAGTGGTCTTGTTCTTTCTACTGACAAATGTTGCATTCATTCCTTCATATCTTAGTAGATGATGTTTGGGAGTTTCTGCGGCTAAAAATTTCATCAGCTTACTGGAACCTTTTGGTAATATGCCTTTTTCAACTTGGTTAAGCTGGTTGTTAGACAATATAGTTACAGAATGACTCTGGGCCATCCTAGAAGCCTTTCACATTAGGTAGAACCTGTTAGAGGTTATGTTCCAATGGAATAGCTTTTGAGAGTCCAAGATCACCCCCGTACTACTGTGATACTACCTCCTATAATGTGTTTGTGTCTCTCTCTCATAAGTGTATATATGTATATCCTTTTATTAATGTGATCCAAAAAGGTTCAGAGAGTGCTTTGAATTGATGCAACTTCAGAAAATAATTTCTTCGTCTGTCAGGGTCTAGACAAGAGCTGAGGCTGCTAGTGTTTCCCTAATAGTCCAAAATATCTCCTTGCTAGTAAGATTTTCACACAATCATCTGGGGAAATTATTTGATGTCAGTATTTTAGTTATTTAGGGTCAAAGGATAATAGTTCTAGAATTGGAAGGTACCTCAGAGACTATAGAATCCTACCTCATATTTACAGTTGATGAACCTTGGGGCACAGGGAAATTACTTAATTTGCCTATTTTGGTATATTATAACGACTTTAATTATGTAACACCCCCATGGTGGTGATGCCTCCAAAAGATAGCCTGGTGTTGTCTGCTAGGTAGGCAGAGTAAGATGTGACTCCTAATTGGTGGAGAGAATTCTGAGTGTGATGCTGGGCACCTGTGTAACAAACTTAGATAGTCTTTGGGAGAGACATATGGAGGAGAGGAGCTCCAAGGAGTAACTGGAGAAAGACTGTGGAATTTCAGCCATGAATGGGAAACCAGCTCCATCATATATGTCCTAGGAATTGATCGAAATTGTGGAGAATAGATCTCTTCCGGGTGAGGTTATTTCCCCTTTGCTTGGTTGAGCTGAAATCTTATCTCACTCTCAGCTATAGAGCTCATTTAGCAGAAGAGTTTCTGGAACCAGCTCACTTTGTACTTTATTCAGATATGCAGCAAAGCACTCAGTTTTCTCTTGCTACCCTCTGTAGATTCAGGATACAGGGCCGAAAGTTGGAGGTGCTGTCTTTGGCCCTGTTCTTACTGCTGAGTGGAAAGTTATTTTGCCGCCAGAGGACAAGTACTGTCAGGTTTTGCTAAGCTGGAAGAGCTTCGGGGATGGGCCCAGTGTGTCTTGTAAGGACCAGCCCAGCAAAGTGCAGAGGTCCACCACAAGAAAGCTAGCCAGCGTAATTCATCGAGCCTCTGGAAAAGGTGGTGGGAGCTGTCATCTTTGTCAGTGGGGGGAGTACCCAAAGTGAGGAAAGCATGGATCTCGAAGGACTGAAGCATTCTTCCTCTTCAGTAGCAGCCATTTAATCTTTCTTTTTTTTTTCTGGATGGCGGGAGGAGGCTGTTTAAGAGTAGATTACTAGCCATCGTTTACATAGTGCTGCAAAGTTTTCAAAGTGCAAGTATTTCATTTTATCCTCTCAACAACCCTAGAGGTAGGTGCTGTTGTTTTCCTCATTTTACAGATGAGGAAAGTTAGGCCGACAGAATTTAAATGACTGGCCCAGCTAGCTATTAAATTTCTAAAGCTGGATTTGAATGCAGTTCTTCCTGATTCCTGTTCCAGCACTGTGCTACCTGTCTGCCAAAAGTAAAGACCAGAAAGGTCTATAACCTAGAAGATACATCCTAAGGAACTTCCCTGAAATACAGAGGTTCAGTGACAGGTCCGATACGATACTCTATTCACTATATCACAATGCCTCTACAAGATGTGTTTAAAAGAAAAAAAAATACACATTGGTAAGTACAAAAAAAAAAATTATGCCAAATTTACATTACACAGATTATTGTTGAAAGTTTGAAAAACATTTATTCCAATGCAAATAAATATGCTTTATTCATTTCTGTATGAATAAGAGAGGCTCTGTGGCTTAGTAGATAAAGAGCTGGTCACAAAACCAGGAAGACCTGGCTTCAAGAAGTCCCACTTCTTGTACATATTGGATGTATAACCTGGGGTGAGTCACTTAAACTCTCCTTGCTCTAGCCCACTGGTATCAAATTCTAATAGAAAGGGATCCCTGTCACTTCATATTGACTTAGAAAATCACAAATTAACATGATCTATTTTATTTATTTTGTTAAGCATTTCCCAGTTACCTCTGCACTCAGGAGTTTTGCAGGCCTGAGTGTAGGCAGCTCTCTTAAGACTGAGTTTCAGAAAAGGTAGCTTCCTTACCTGGGATTTCCCTATGCTGCTTAAACCACAACTGCAGTTCCAGTCACTTCTGTCTTCAACACTGTCCTTTTCAGTTTTGTCTTTTATTAGAGGTATGATTATAAGATGAACTTAGCATTGGTACAAGCTAGTTTTAAGGGGCAAATGTGGCCTATATTTGAACCGATGGAGCATTTAATTTCATTGTACTGAAATTTGTTTTCATGAGGTTTCACAAAATGGGAGAAAGCCCACCTTTTCCTAAAAGCCTTGTTTCCTCAATTTTCCCCCCACCTCTTTTTGTAAACTTTGATTAAGAGCTCTTTTCACAGCTGAACCAAATAGTTCAAATCTTTTTTTACTGTCTCCCCAGCTGCAAGTGTCTCACATCAAAGGCATATATGAAACTCTTGTTAAAAGATAGTGTGAGTTCATCATCTCAGCAGAGTGGGACCTAAAGACTTAAGATAACTTCCAGCCACGAACCATTTTCATGTCATCAGGGAGGTGTAGCTTCATCCTGGGTTCACAATATTTCCTTTTTCAACCTGCCACTCAAAGACACTGCCAAATCATATTTTCTTTTTGCTTTAGTTTTACTTATATTTTATTTAATATGGAGAAAACATTATATAAAAAGACAAAAAGGTTTAAAAATACAACGAAAGGAACATATAAGAAAGAAAGTTAAGATTTTGAGTTTCCTTTTGCCCTTCCTTCCCTTGTCCCACTTGTACAAATCTAGGCCTCATTACTTCCTTAGTGCATTTCTAGGAATTGCTATAAGATATAATTATAGAATTTTAGAGTTAGAAGAAATCTTGAAACATAGAATGTTAGAAATGGAAAGAGCCTTAGAGTACAACATATTGAAACCAGGACTATAGAATGTTAGAGCTAGATCTTAAAGCACTGTATAAATGAGAGTTATTACCTGTTAACATTATTTTCTTTTTTAAAAAAAAAATTATTATTCATTTATTTTTAATATTAAAAAATTTTACATTCCAAGTTATCTTGCTCCCTCACCCACTGAGAAGGCAAGCAATATATCAATTAATTATATATTAACATTGTTTTCTAATATTCTTTTTTCTCAAGTTTTCCTTTCCAACTTTAATAATCAGTATGTTCATAAAGGTCACTTCCACCTCTTGCATTCCATGATCCTTGTTCTTTGCCTTTATTGATTAATATTAGGTCCATGTTCAACTTTTATGCAAAAAATTTGCTAATCATATGCTCGATCAAGAAACATTTAGTTTGAGTCATTGGGATTCTGCATCACTGCAAAAAATACATTTATCCCTGAAAAACAAGGGATAGATGATCTCCTAATGTTGCCTGTGTCAGGAATCATTTCTCTTGGCAGTTAAGGACTCAAATAACTTCTTGAGCTAAGAAACCATAATGTTTACTTTAATGACATTTTTTTATTAGTGATGAATAAGAAGATAGCAAACAAATCAGAAATACAGAAGATAATGAAAAGGAGCTGTTGACCAAATCTGGCAGGTTTTTTTCCTCTCTTACTCAAAGGGTAGGCTTCAAAAGGAAAAGTTCCTCCCATTTCTCCTTTACCCTCAACATCCCACTGTATCGTTAAACAGTTAAATATTTGTGCTCTAGACAAGTATCAAAAAGGAGAAGCTTCATGACAATAATTGTTAGGTCTTTTCAGAAGCTGAAATTGAAAACAGTATTGTAGGTGCTTGGAAGGGGTCTAAGGGATTATGTTTACGGGGCACTTCATAGGGTGGCAGTGAGGAGAGCATCTTGTAAACCTTAAAGCAATGCTAAGAGTCACTATTATTGTTACCTGAAAGTGCGTAAGAATATGGGTATAAATAAATACATCAGCAGGCTTAGATAGAATTTTTTAAAAGGAATTAATAAGAGCATCTCATTGAAATACCTTGTATTAAAAAACACCTTGAAATCTTCAAAATGCGCTCCTCACAAATTTCCTCTGATGGATAGAGTAGTAAGCACAGCAGTGGCATCAGAGAGCACTGACTGAGAGTGAGGAGGCCTTGCTACCGTTGCTGACTCCTCCACTTGCTAGTGGGTGACCTGGGGATAGGACCATATCTGTCTTGATTTTAGTTGTTTTCTCTGTAATGTGAGGAGGCTGGATTCAATAAAGCCTAAAATCCCTTCCAGACCACACTATCTATGTTCTTTGTAGAGGCAACTGGTGGCACAGTGGATAGAACACAGGACCTGGAGTCAAGAATACTTGAGTTCAAATCTGCTATCAGACAGCTGTGTGACCCTGGGCAAATCTCTTAACCTCTGTTTGCCTCACTTTCCTCAACTGTAAAATGGAAATAATAGTAGCACCTATCTTGCATTGTTTTTGTGAAGATTAAATGAGGTAATATTTATAAAAGTTCTTAGCATGGTGCCTGGCACATAGTAGGTGCTGTGTAAATCTTTATTCCCCCCTCCCACCTCATATTCTGAAATTCTTTTAAACTTGAGTTTCGGTGCTCTAGGATTCCTTCTTGTTCTATTGTCCTTTGTTCTAAGGTTGCTTCCAGCTCAAACTTTCTATAGCTTTCTTAGAAAACAGTAATTAACTCCCCCCCCTTTTGATATCTTCTCCATCTCTGTCTCCCCCTCCCCTTCACTCTCTGTCTCTCTTTTCCCCTCTCTTCTTCCCTTCCTCTCCCCCTCTTTTTTCTTTATCCCTCCTTCCTTTCTTCCCTTCCTTTCTTTTTTACACCTCTCATTTTTTCCTACTCCTTTTCTTCCATTTCTCCCTCCCTCCCTTCCTTCATCCGTTCTTCCTCCTTCCCTCCATCCTTTCTTTCCTTCTTCCTTTTCTTCCGCCCTTCTACTTACCTCCTTTTCTTCTCCCTCCTACCTTCTTCTCTCACTTCTTCCATCATTTTGTGTATTTATGTTACTGTTGTAGATACAAGATCTCTTTCCTCATTGAACTGAGTATAGCTTTTTCTGGAAGTTTTTTTCAGCCATAGTTTAAAAATAAAAAACAAAAAAACTTATATGCCAAATGTAATATATAGATAGCAGGTGAAATGTATGCTAGATATCTGATTGTTATATGAGTATTTATCGCAGGAATTTTTCCAATTGCAAATGATGCAAGTGTTTGGCATGTTTCAGAATATTCCTTTTTGAAAGCAAAGGCTAAGGTAAAATAATATATTCATTGTTTTCTGGGACCATGTTTGTCTTTTTATTTAGGGCTTTAGCCTGCAAAATAATCTATCTTTGCTTCCTTGACCCAGTCTGCTTTCTTGTTTTTCTTAGACTTAGAATCATCTGTTCATGATCTCATAGCATTTGCTCCTTAATAAGTGAGGATGAGATCAGTAGAAGGCTTCAAAGAAGAAAACTGCAAAAAGGCTCTCCCTCCCCGCTCTGTTTGGTGGCATTAGTTGAGATGAAAAAAAAAAAGTAAAAGATGACTCCAGTATAGCTCTTGGTAGGCACCTTTGTCAGAACAGGGGAAAAAAAAACAAATAAACCAGGAATTGGTTTTAGGAAACCTGTATTCCAGTCTCAGACCTATCTTTTTTTTTCCTATCTTTGTGACTTTAGGCAAGTCATCTTCCCTCTTGTATGCTATTTTTTCCTCTGTAAAATGGGGATATACAAGGCAGGTTGGTGTAGTGGAAAGAGGGCAGGCCTTAGAATCAGAGGACTTGGTTCAGGTCTTGGTTCCTTCCTTCTGCCTGTGTGACTGTGGACAAATTACTTAACCTCCCTGGCCATTAATTTCCCAATTGCAAAGTGAAGGGTTTGGACTAAATAACCCCTGAGGTCCCTCCTACCTTTAAATCTATAGTCCTATGATATTTTTGCCAACCTGCCTCTCAAGTGGTTTTGTGGTGATCAGTGATTTGAAAACCATCTAGTGCTAGAGAGTTGAAGCCTGGCATCAGAATCAGAAAGATGAAGGTCCAACTCTCACATCTGACAAATACTAGCTATGTGACCCTGAGCAAATCATTTCATCTCTGAGCTCACCTAGGAAATGCTTCAAGAGTATATGTTGCAAAGCAGAAGCAGATCTTCATTGGTCGATGGAGATTCCTCATTCTAAATTTCCTAAACCAATGAAATCACAAGTCTAGTTTTTAAAAAAAAGGCATGCTTTATAATGGGTTGTCCAAGGACATTTCCAAGTCTTTTTTTGTTTGTGGTCTTAATATAAAAATATAATTTAAATATTTTTTATTTACTCTGAAACTAAGCTGTAGACATTAACCTTTTTGCTGGATGCTAGTATAGAAAGAGAATAGGCTAGTGGAAAAAGGCCTGAATTGGGAGTCAAAAGCTTTCTGGCTTTGCCACTGATAAGATATATATGATCTTGGAAGACCATTGCCTTGGGAAACATCTCTGAAGTTTCCTCAGTGATGAAATGAGGATTCTATACAAATAGAAAGAGACAGTCCCTGTTGTCAAGGAGCTTATATTCTAATGGGGGAAGACAACATAGAACGGGCAACTGAAGAAGCATGGGTACAGGTATCCAAAACAGGGTCATGGTGGAGAAAGTTTGGAATGGTGCTTGGAGAGTAGTGAGACATGCAAACAGAGGTTGTGGGAAGAGCTGTCTAGTCAGAGAGAGAGGCCTCAGGGGTGGAGGGGACTTCCAGAGCTGGAGAATGTGGAGCTTGCCCTGGGCCTTAAAAGAAGTTGAGGATTCTAGATTTGGAAGTGAGGAGAGACCTCAGTCCAGGCATGGGGAATGCCAGTAGAAAAAAGGTGTGGAAATAGGAGACACAGTGCTGGGTTTGAGGAATAGTATGAATGAAGAGGAATAATGTATAAGGCTGGAAAGGTAAGATAAGGCCAGGTTGTGAAGAGTTCTAAGTGCCAAACAGAGGAGTTTTGAATTGATCCTAGAAGTAGTAGGAAACCACTGTCATTGAATATGGGAGTAATATGGTCAAACCAGTACTTAAGGAAAATCACTATGGAGGTCCTCTGGATCATGGATTGGAATGGGGAGAACTTGAGGTGGGAGAACAAGTTAAATACCTTCTAATTCTATTCTTATATGGATCTGTTACATTCATCTAAATTTGGATGTATCCATGATCTTAACCAGTGCATGTTTTAACCTGCCCACTCTTTACTTTATGCAATTCTTGTCCATACGTTTCCATAAAAATTCTGTAGGATTCAAAATTTGGTCTTATGAGTTTTTTTTAAAAAATGGTCTTTACAACTACATCATGATTTCCTTGATGTCATTATAACACTTGTCTTAGCAAGTCATCACTGGATCATCAGCATCATAATTGGTAATATATTATGGCTTATTTGCAATTGTGATGAAGCTTTCAACTAACAAACTACCCTTGATTGTAGGTGATCCATGAAAGCTGAATCCTTTATACAAATGGATGAATTTTGTAGAATTTGACCCTGGGCAGGCTGCTTCTCAGTGCCTAGGCAAGTCTCCAACACTGTAAGTTGTATGGCAGTTGGTGATTTATATTGGTCGATGGGGTTTCCTGACCTAGAGTTCCCTATGCCAAGGAAATCACACATTTGGATCAGAAAGTAAAAGAAGGAGAAGATTATATAGCAAAATAATTTCTAGGGTGATAGAAACCCTCTTCCTCTCCTCTTGATTCCTTTTGTAATACAACACTATTTGCCGTTATAGATTCATAGGTTGTGGTGCCCATAGCAGATCGCTGAAATAAAATTTGATATTCTGAGGGACTGCTTCAGTGTAGCCGCTGTGGTAAGGTGTCATTATAATGGTATTGCTTAAATTTGTGGTCCCTCCAAGTAGGAAGGAACGCCTAAAGGATTCCAGTTTCATCTGTAACTGAAGTAAGAATCCCTTCTACAATATCTGGACAAGTGGTCCAGGGGAAATGTCCTCTAGAAAAGTTCCATTGACTGGGAATTCATTGTTTCACACAACAGCCCATTCATTGTTGAACCAAACCAACTTCTTTTGAGTTGTTTGAATCTTAGATTTGGAAGGGATCTTAAAATGTCACCTAATAAATTTGCTCTTGAATTTGAAAATCCCCCTAAAACATCCCTGCTAGGGGGAGATCTAGGCTTTGCTCGAAATACCTCTAGTCATGGGGAACTCACTACCCTACTCATGTAGCGTATTCCATTTTTCATAACTGTCATTGTTTAAAAAAAAGTTCTTTTTTTTATAGCTAGCAAAAACCCCCCTCTACAACTTTTATTCTTTGCTTCTAGTTCTACCCTCTGGGACTGAATTGAACACATCTAATCCCTATTCTACATGGCAGCTCTTTGCATACTTTAAGATAACAATCATTTTCCACCACCTCCCCACCTCAGTCTTTTCTTCTGTTTGTCTCCAATCCCTCCCCTCCCCCCATCATCATCATCATCATGATGATTTGGAAAGTATTCTGGATTTGGAAAGTATTATAAAACATTAATGAAACATGGGGTCCTTCACCCTAAAGTGGCTACAGAAAGATTAACACTTCCTCACCAAAAAGGAGGAAGAAGATTGATAGGTTTTCTTAGCACAAGGTGAAAAAATGCAAAACAGAACAAAACCAAACCCCCAAACCTAGAGATACTCCTTTGGAAGAGGCAGGCATCATTTCACTGAGTAGAAGGAAAGGCTGAAAATGGGCACACTACAATTGGATTTGCCAAATGTAACCAAAAAGTTATATAATGATGTACCTCTAGGTGGATGAGGCCGATGATATAACTAAGATTCAGGAATGGAATCCAAAGGCCCTCCATGTTTGACATCCACGTAAATTCAGCCAACATCAAACTCCCAGCTTATGAATACAGATTTCTAAGACTCAGCCATTTGTTTGCACCTTGTGTAAACATGTTGTTGGCTGGATTTATGTGGATGTCTGTACGCGGTAAAGATAACTTTTTGCACTTTCTGGTGGGTATGACCTGGAACTGAGCTACCACCATAAAACTCTCAGCTTATGAAAACATAGTTTCTAAGCTACAGGAAACAAAGAGTCTTCAAAATACTGAGAATAGGATAAGGTGCATGTTACCGCTGTCATCCCCTGTGTTGCTGGGGTTATACCAAAGATGGTCTCTTTGAGACTACAGATGAGCTTATGTCCTATTACCTTTAATCAACTACATACAGCAACTGTTTTTTTAATTTACCTATGTAGTTATCTGTAGAGCATTAAATAGAAAAGAATAATAGGATAGTGACTTATCCCTAGATCATTTCCTTCCAAACCCCTGTGAAAAAGATGAGAACGATAACGATAGTGACAACAACTTTCATTTCTGTAGTGCTTCAAGAGTTACAAAGCACCTTCCCTACAAAAATCTTTTGAGTGTTGTTAATTTAGGCAGACAGGTAGTCAGTGTCTAGAGTGCTAGGAAGTCAGGAAGACCTAAATTCAGATTTTGCTTCAAATACTTACTAGCAGTGTGACTCTGGACAAGTCACTTAGTCTTTCCTAGCCTCAGTTTCTTCATCTGTAAAATAGGGATTGTAATAATAACACCTACATCACAATCTTATTTTGAGTATCAAATGAGCTAATAAAGCACTTTGCAAAGCTTAAAGTACTATGTAATGCTATTATTATTATTATTGCTTTATAGCTTATTTCCTCAATATACTGTAGTTATACTAGACTCCTTGCAGTTCTTTACACAAAACACTCCATCTCCTGGCTGCATTTTCATTGGCTGCTCCCTGTGCTTGGAATTCTTTCCCTCCTTTCTGCCTCCTGGCTTTGCTGACTTCTTTATAGTCCCAGGCTAAAATCACAACTGCTACAAGAAACCTTTCCTGATCCCCCTTGATTCAAATGTCTCCCCTTTTTGACTGTCTCCAACTTATTCTATAACTATGTATTGGACTTAGTTGTTTGCATGTCATATCTTCCATATTAGACTGTGAGCTTCCTGAAAACAGGGACTGTCTTTTGCCTTTCTTTGTATCACTAGCACTTAGCATAGTGCCTGGCACATAGTTGGCCCTAAATAAATGTTGATTTGACTTGGCTACATAGATGAAGAAATTGAGTGTCAGAGAGATTAAGTAATTTGCCAGCCATGCCTTTATTTGTTATTTATATGACCAGGTTTCTGTAGAGCCAAGCAGAAGAAATGAGTTTAGTTGTATGACTCTTTCTTCATTGGCATCCTCCCACTATCAAAAGTTAGAGAATTCTTTTTCTATTCTTGTTCTCTGGCTTCCCTTCTCTTCTCTCATTAAAGTTTGTCCCACTGTGGCAAATACTAAAAGTAATAAAGCTGTTGTATTTCTCAGCTGATTGATTCCCTGTTCCTGGCCTCTTCCTCTTCCAATTCATTTTTGACATGGCTGCCAGAATAATCTTCCTCATAAACTGGCCTGTCCAAGACATTTCCTTGCTCACTAACCTCTGCTGGCTCCCTATTGCCTATGGGATAAAATATAAACTCCTCACCCGAATGTTCAGGGTCCTTTAGGGTCTGGTTTCTGGATGCCTTTTCATCCTATCTCCTATTATGTCCTTTCATTCATTGTGCTCTTTATGATATTCCATGTTCTAAGATCCCTTTCATCTATAACATTCTATAATTCCTCTGAATGAGAGAAATGCCCACCTATCATGGATAATTTGTATCCAAGGTGTCGGTATTTTTTTCCTTCCTTGGTTCTGAATGAGAGCTTTTCTTGACAGAATTCACTGCTCCTAGTAATGTTATTAATTAAAGTATAATATTCATGTGCTACAGTTGCTAGTGTGTGCCAGCTTCTCTATTGCCTGGAGGAAGTGCTGTTTAAACAATAGAGCAATATTAGATCTGGTTCTTGTCCTGTCTTAATTTGTCTAATGCATGTGGTTTTCCTCCTGAGTTTCGAGAGATTTAAAAAAAAATGGGTTTTTTTTTTAATGGAACCATCAGCCCTTAGTGTAGGTATTTCTCCAGGTTTAGTTGTCTTTTTGCCCCCCAGACCCACCCTCCAGGGAGAAAAAAAAGAATCGACTTGCATGATTTGTGTCAGGATTAAGTTATGCCACCTTTGAAGTCTTCAGCCTCCTGAAAGTACAAGGAGTTGTTTACAAAGGAGCCCATCGATTCTCTTCTCCACCCCTCCCCCCCTTCTGTGGAAGCATTCGAGCAGTAAGACCTGCACAGTCTATTTGGCACAGTAGCTGCTCTCAGCTGGCCCTGTGCCCTCCTGCTGTTAGTCAGACCAAAGGATGTGCCAGATCCCGGATTGTTGCAGAGCGAAGCCTGCCTGCAAATCTGCTTGCAGTTAGCCCGGGGCCTTTTTGGCAGTGCACCCCAGTCGATTGATTTACTTGCAATCCGTTTTCCTTAATATTTTCCATCTGGCCAACAATGACCCATAAAGACAGACACAAAACAGGGTTTGAATTATGAGGAGGGTGATAGTAAAACGCTTCCAAATCTCACTCTAGAACCTGCAAGAATGGCTGGTTGCCATTGCAGACGGCAGAAGGAAACTTTTCCCTAGTTCCATTGCACAAAATTCAGTCAGATCAAAGCCCAGGACCAGTCAGCTTTTAAGTGTTTTAAAAGGCTTTATAAATTCCGTCTCTGAATATGGAATTTCAGCTGCTCACTGGAAGCGATAGTGCTAATGTTAAAATTTTTTGAACAAAAATATAATGAGGGTCAGAGGGAACTTGTCTTATACTTAACTACCAAACTTTGAGGGATATTCAGTTTTAACAATTAATGGGCCTGGGACCCAGTTGTTACAGTCTTTGGGAAGGCATTGCAATTGTCCAGATGTTTTCCCATCAGCTTAGAACTTGTTGAAATTGAGGTTTTGGAAAAACAGAGAGTTGTTTAGGCTCTTGAATGCCTAGTAAAGAATTTTTCTAGAGTTATTTATAAGTTATATACTAATGGTTGTTTGAGTCAGAATTAAGTGCTACCTAATGAATAGTCCTATAACCTTGTGTAAGTCACTTTTCTTCTCTGTACCTCAGGAGATTTTGACTAGCTGATGTCGGGGCCCTCCCATGTTATCTGTTTGAAGATTCCTTTCAGAACTATAGCATTCTATATTCTTAGGCTGCTTTTAGATCCTCCATTCTATATTTTAATATTTTGTATTCTAAGGCCCTCTACACAGCCTTAACATTTTGTATTCCAAAGTCACTACCAATTCAGATGTTCTGTGTCCAAATTGTCTAACAGCATTCATTTTGTTTTCCATTTCTTCCCATCGTCATCTTCATCCTCATCACCATCACCTCCACCACTGTCCCTATCTTGCTGATCATCATCATTCTTTATTGTACAGCACGTTAAGTTTTGCCTTTGATCCTCACAACAACCTTATGAGACAGGTGCTATTCTTATCTCCCTTGTGCAGTTGAAGAAACTGAGATTTCTAAGATGCTGAGTGACTCTAATGGTGAGTATCTGTGGTGGAATTTGAAGCGAGGCCCCCTGACTTAAATCCTACACCCTCTCCATTATACAGCAGAGCAAGGTGGAAGGAGCACCAGCCTCGGCATCACAAAGTATGAGTTTAGAGCCCAGACTGTGTGACCTTGGGCAAATCACTTATTTTCTTCTGTTCAGTGAGAGAGTTGGAGTAAATGATTGAAGAGCTCCTTCCCAGCTCTAAATCTGTGATCCCATATCATTATCTGTAGTTCTTATGGCACCTTTTGGATGAATCAATTAAGACACTTAATTTAAGGGCAAATTGGAACCTAAGATGAGATGATATAACTTTTAATTTCAATACAGTTTGGCATAAAAATTTCTAGTTATGAAATGTTATCTTGCCCTAAAATGTTAGATGCAAGGTAAATTGAGAATGAAAGCGTTTATTTGAACTTTTTTTTCTTTTCAATAAGCTGCTTCTTCTAGGGATTTCTAACATAACCTCACTTTTTTTTTTAGCTCACATTATTGTAGTCTTTTACAGTTTAGCAAGTACTTTCCTCACAACAATGATGCCATAATGCAGGCATTATACTCCCTGATGTACACATAAGAAACTGAAGCTCAGTGAGGCAGAGTGGATCATACAAAGTCCCCGAAATAGTGTCAGAGCCTGGTCTTGAGCCAAGGTCCCCTGACTCCCAGTCCACTTCCCTCTCTGCTGTACTATGGAAGAAAGAATGGTTACAACCTTCATTTTCACAGAAAACTGGAGTTCATGGAGGTTGTTCCTTGCCCTCTGTCACATTGCAGGATTTGGTCCAAGCCTCTTTATTCACAGTCTGTTGTTGCTCACACCCCATGACCGTGCTGCCACCTCCTGTTTACACTTTATTTTAGACTTGCAGAAGTTTGACTGAGTATTTTTCTAGACTTACCTCCTTTGGGTGGTAAACTCATTGTATCACAGTATAAATCAAATTAGGCCTATGCTTTGAGTGAACCTTGTTACCCCTCTGCATGTCCTCAGCATATTACAAGTGTGTTCAAATTGAAAATAGTTGTCGTCATTTTGGGAAGTCCTGTCTTCTCTGGTATCCTTCATTTGTCTCATTAATGAGAGATTGTTTCTATTCATAGTTTTTAGTTTCCCATATACTAATATAGGATGAGTAAATCCAGATCAATGGAAACAAAGCATTTCTAAAACACTGAGCACAGTGGGTCAGGTCTATTAAGCATAGAAGAACTACCTCAATACATTTTATCACATTGTAGCAGCTGGTCAGTTTGGGATCACATAGTCAGTAAAGCCTATAAACAAAGAAAGTTAGAGCTGGATGGGAAAGTACCTTAGAACTCTGAATGTTAGAGCTGGAAAGGAACACAGAACATAGACTATAATGACATGGAATTTTGACACTAGAAGAGACCTTAGGGCATATATAGCATGTTAGATGAGAGCATGTTAGAATTTCAATGAACCTTAATACTTAGAATACTAGAATATAGAACATATGATATTAGAGATGGAAGTGACCTTAGAAGATAGAATGGTGGAACAGAGAATGCCTGAACTTGAATGGATCTCAGAATATGTAATGTTAGAGGGAAACTGGACATAATATTGAAGCACAGAACATTAAATCTAGAAAGGACTCAAGGGCTTCTTCTAATCCCACTCCTTTATTTTTCAGAGGCAGAAACTGAGGTCCAGAGAGGATAATATAGCTTATCCCACGTCACCCAATAGCAAAGTCTAAACTAGAACTCGAGTTTTCTAGCAGTGTAGCCCAATATACTTTATTGTGCCATTCTGTCTTGGTGGTCAAAATGACTTTGGGGAGCAGATTGAATGAGCAGGATAACTGAAGGAAATATTGTTACTTCTTACAATAAAGATCTTTCTAGATAATCTTAGATCATAACAATAAGTGAAAATATCATGTTTCTTTGCATAGCTATGAGGTTAAATTATTTCATTTAATCCTTATAACAATCCTGTGAGTGAGCTACATGAGTTTTACAGATGAGGAAATTGATGCTTAGGAAGGTTAAATCATTGTCCAAGGTCATAAAACTAGTAACTAACACTCCAACTTGAACCCAAGTGTTCTATTTCCATTACATTCAGCTGCCTGCATAACTAAGAATTTATTGTGTATGGATAACAGGCCACATCTCTATTGAACTTTTAAGTGTGAAAAATACTTCACATTTATTATCTCATTTGTGGTTACAAGAGATCTGTGAGATAGGTAATAATAATAATAGCTATTGTTTCAATAGTGCTTTATGGTTTACAGAGTTCTTTCCTCATGATAGTCTTGGGAAGTAGACAGTATAAACATCTCCATTTTGCAGATGAGAAAACAGAGGCCTATCATAATTAAGTAACATTTCTGAGGTCAGACAGCTTCTATGACAAAACCAGAACTTAACCTCTGGCATTCTGAATCCGGTCCAGTGTTCCTTCATGGTAGCTTACCCACTATTCTGACCAAATTCTGAATAGACTCCAAAGCATGAATGTTCGAGCAATGAAAGCTTGATTTGCCCCAGCTAAAGAGAAGATTTAATCTAATTTAGATAGCCATAGTGATAATATAAGTGCTATTCATCCTTCCTAGAAGGGCTAATTCTCAAAGCAGCATATTCAGTGTATGGGTAGAGGTATAATTCTCTGATTTTGGTATAGAGTTGACCTGTATTCTCTTCTTCTTTTACCTTTGAAGTTTCGATCTGTTAATGAGAATGTGAACTTGTTTTTTGTCCATCTCCTTTTTACCACTCCCCCACCCCTAACTTAATAGTATTTCTTCCAATTACATGTAAAGTTGGTTTTCAGCATTCACTTTTATAAGATTTTGAGCTCCAAATTTTTTTCTCCCTCTCTTCTTCTCCTCCCTAAGACAACAAGCAATCTGATATAGGCTATACATGTACAGCCATGTTAAACATATTACTACATTAGTCGTGTTGCGAAAGAAGAATCAGAACAAAAGGGAAAAACCACGAGAAAGGAACAAAAAAGAAAGAAAATAGTACGCTTCGGTCTGCATTCAGACTCCATAATTCTTTCTCTGGATGTAGATAATTTTTCCATCATGAGTGGTTTGGAATTGTCTTAGATCATTATATTGCTGAGAAGAGTCAACTCTATCAAAGTTGATCATCACGCAGTATGCTGTTATTGTGTACAATGTTCTTCTCGTTCTGCTCACTTCACTCAGCATCAGTTCATGTAAGTCTTTCCATGTTTTTCTGAAGTCTTCCTGCTCATCAGTTCTCATAGCACAGTAGTATTCCATTACATTCATATACCACAACTTGTTCAGCCATTTCCCAATTGATGGGTATCCCCTCAATTTCCAATTCTTTGCCACCACAAAAAGAGCTGCTATAAATATTTTTGTACATATGAATCCTTTTCCCTTTTTTATGCTCTCTTTGGAGTACAGACCTAGTAGTGGTATTGCTGGATCAAAGGATATGCACAGTTTTAAAGCCCTTTGGGCATAGTTCCAAATTGCTTCCCAGAGTGGTTGGATCAGTTCACAACTCCACCAGCAATTCATTAGTGTTCCAATTTTCCCACATTTTCTCCAGCATTTATCATTTTCCTTTTTTGTAATGTTAGCCAGATAGGTATGAGGTGGTACCTCAGAATTGTTTTAACTTGCATTTCTCTAATGAATAGTGATTTAGAGCATTTTTTCATATGATTGTAGATAGCTTTAATTTTTTCATCTGAAAACTGCTTGTTCCTATCTTTTGACCACTTCTCAATTGGGGAATGACTTGCATTCTTATAAATTTGACTCAATTCTTTGTATATTTTAGAAATGAGGCCTTTATCAGAACCGCTGGCAGTAAAAATTGTTTACCAGCTTTCTTTCTAATCTTGGTTGCATTAGCTTTGTTTGTGCAAAAACTTAATTTAATACAATCAAAATTATCCGTTTTGCATTTCATAATGTGCTTGTTTGGTCATAAATTCTCCCCTTCTCCATAGATCTGACAGGTAAACTATTCTTTGATCTCCTAATTTGCTTATGGTAGCACCCTTTATGTCTAAATCATGTACTCATTTTGACCTTGTGTTGGTATATGGGGTAAGATGTTGGTCTGTGCTTAGTTTCTGCCATACTATTTTCTAGTTTTCCCAGCAGTTTTTGTCAGATAGTGAGTTCTTATCCCAGAAGCAGGAGTCTTTAAGTTTATCAAATAGTAGATTACTATAGTCATTGAATACTGTGTCTTGTGTACCTAACCTATTCCACTGATCTACCACTCTTATTTCATAGCCAGTACCAAATAGTTTTGATGATTACTGCTTTATAATATAGTTTTAGATCTGGTACAGCTAGGCCACTTTTCTTTGCATTTTCCATCTCCCTTTTCCTTGTTCATTTAGGTTGCCCCTTTGATCCATACCTAGATACAATCACAGATCTCCTTGAGTTGAAATGCAGGAGGGTTCTCCCTTACAGCATCTGCCATTTGGAGACCTGCCTCTTTGCTATTTTGCTTTCAAATTTTGCTTTGCTTTTTGCTTTATGTCATGTATATAGCATAAGACTTTTAGATTAGCTGAAAAAACATCTTTTCTGTCTTGTTTACCACTTGGTCACCTGCTCTTGGGTTTCTCCCCCTTCTCTTTAAATACATGAGAAGTTTGTGCTTTGTAGATCAGTATATGATTTCAGAGTTTGAAGGGGCCTTAGAACATAGAATTGTAGCACTGAAAGCTACCTTCAAGATAATCTAAGATAAATCTCCTTAATTTACAGGAAAGGAAAATGAGTCCCATAGAAGTGAAATAACTTTTAGGCACAGTTACGCATTGAACTACAAGCATAATTGTGATATAAGAGTTTGTTTATTTAAATGATAGTCATGCCATGAGGTAAATAAAATCCATTCTGAGCCCTTAAAATGGAAAATTGAATAATTATTAATCTTTAAATATCTTGGCTAAAGTTATAGCTTGCACTTTAAAAAACACTTTATAGCTTAACAAGCATTTTTCATACGTTATCTTTGAATGCTCACAACAGTTCTGTGAAGTAGATAATGAAAGTATCATCCTTATTTTAAAGGTAATGAAACCAAGGCTATCACCTGGTAATAGTTGAAAATGCATTGGATAATCAGAGGACCTTTGTTCAAATCCTGACTCTGCTACTCAGTTGTCTTGTATGACTTTAGAAGAGTTGTATTCTGGGCATGCTACACGTCTAATCCCTGCTTCTTCAGGATACTGAGGATGGTGGATCTCTTGAGCTCCAGAGTTCTGAGCTAAAGTGAGCTAAATCCATAGTATGACCCCAGTAAGTTTGGCATTAATATAAAGAGCTCTAAGGAGTGGGTGAGGGGACCAGGTTTCCTAGGGAGAGATAAACTAGCCCAGGTTGGAACAGAGCAGGTCAAAACTCCCATGCTGATCAGAGTGGAATAGGCTCTGTGAGTAGCCTCTTCAGTTCTAGCATAGGTGAGATACAGAGAAACTTTTTTTTAAAATTTGTCTTAAAAAGACAGAAAGACAAATTGAAAGATTGAGAGAGATAGAGCCGGCAAGAGAGAGAGAATGAGAACACCTTTTCAAGTCTTGCTTCTCTGTCCATAAAATGAGACATTGGACTAGTTTGTCTCCAAGTTTCTGTAAAGCTGTAAATCAAATAATTTGAGTACCAAGTGAAGTAACTTTTCTATGGTCACTCATCTAGTAAGTGTAAGAGCCTAGATTTGAACTCAAGTCTTCTTATTCTAAGGCCAGAGTCCATTCCACTGTTTTTTTTTTGTTTGTTTGTTTTTTGAGACTACATCAGAGCCCCTAATCAAAACGACACTTGAGACATAGGCTAAAATCCTGAATGTTGTGGTATGGATAACATAGTGTCCAGAAAAAAATTTTTTTTTCTGTTTCTTTGTCCCAGGATCAGTCACAAGAAATGACTATACTGATTGACATACACAACAAAGAAATTATATATTGGATGACATGCTGATCGCCACTAGTGGAGATAACATTTCCCCATTTCTATACTGCTTTTCTCATATAATACTACCTAGTGAGAGAAATAGTATAAAATTTATCATCTCCAGTTTACTAATGAAGACATTGAGGCCCAAAAGAAGCAAAGTGACTGATCTGTAATTACACAACCAGTAAATCTTAGAAATGGGACTTGAGTTCGGGTTGTCCATTGCCAAAACCAGTGCTCTTTCCAGTACACAATCATGCCTCATCTAAGAGTGAGGAAAATAAGTCTTTTTCAGAATGTTCTAAGGATTGACTTCAGCTGTGGCTCAGAGGATGTCAAAACTTTAACTGAAGCTGCAACTCTAATCACATTATTTTTCTCCTGCTCAGTGGAGCTAAGAAAGCTTAAGAGTATTACCATCTGGGCAAATCCTACCAATGGTGAACTGTGAACTGCTTACCAACTTAACAGAAACTCTTGCTACTTCATTCATTAATTAGGCCTCCCCGACACACCTTCTCCCGGTTGCCAAGCTACGGTAATGGCTATCATTAAATCCTGTCGCTTTTTATTAACCCTTTGGCCCTGGGTGGGCTGGAAGCCCCCACTTTAATACTAATGCATTTCACATTAGTGTATCTCCCTGAGAAATCCCATTCCCCTGACACACAAGATGTAGAGGAGAGAACAGGTTAAGGACAAAGCTGAAAAAAATTCCTCCTCCACCCTGCCCCCACCAGCATTAGTCTGTGTGCTTTTAACATTTTACAAAATGCAACTATCAGTACAGAGGTGCTGATCCAGTTTGATGACAGATATAACATCTACCCAGCAGATTTAAAGATGGCTTATTTTTCCTCAGTTCCTTCAACTGATCCTTGTGTAATTGCTTGGGAATTCCGTGGCCTATGGGCAACAGAAGGTGGTTTGTAAGTCATGTGAGAAATATAAGAGTTCATCTTTCTCAGAGCTGTCTTTGAGACTTCCTTGCAGTCTCTTGGAAAGTGTAAGATAGAGAAATATGTGATCCCTTTCCATCATTCATTCATTCCAGAAGCAGCAAGTTATTGTCTGCATCAGTCAATCACTTATTAAGTGCCTACTATGTGCTAGGCATTGTCAACATAAAGAACTGGAACCTTTTCCTAAGCCTTCTACCCACCTCCCTTTCCCCTCCCAGTTCTCATCAATCCATAAACATTTATTAAGCTTCTGCTATGTGCTAGGCACTGTACTAAGTGCTGGGGATGCAAAGAAAGGCAAAAAACAGCCATTTTTTTTTTCAAGAAACTCACAGTCTAATGAGGGAGACAAAATGTAAACAGCTGTATAAACAACCTATACATAGGATAAATTGGAAATAACAAAGGGAAGCTATTAAAATTAAGGGAAACTGGGAAAGACATTTTGTAGAAGATGGGATTTTAGCTGAGACTGGAAGGAAGTGAGGGAAGCCAGCAAGCAGAGATGAGGAGGAATAGCATTCCAACCCTGAGGGATAGCCAGTGAAAATAGCTGGAGTTGGGAGGTGGAGTGTCTTGTTGGAGTCACAATAGAGGAGGCCAGTGTTACTGAGTTGCAGATCAGAGGATGTAAGAAAACTGAAAAGGTGTGTGGAAAGGCAGGTTATGAAGGCCTTTGAATGCCAAACAGAGAACTTTATATTTGATCCTGGAGGTAATAGAGAGCAGCTAAAGTTTGTTGAGTATGGAGGTGACATGGTCAGACCTGTACTTTAGAAAGATAACTTTGACAGCAGAGAATGGACTGGAGCAGGGAGAGACCTGAGGCAGGGAGACCAACCAGTGGGCTATTGCAGTGGTCCAGGTGTGAGTTGATGAGTCTCCGCTCCAGGGTAGTGGGTATGTCAGAAGAGAAAAGGGGGTATATAAAATAAAACATATTACATAGGTAAAACTTACAGGACTTGGCAACAGATTACATATGAGGAGTGAGAGAGTGAGGAATTGAAGTGACATCTAACTTTTAATCCTGGATAACTAGGGGAATGGCTGTACCCTTGCCAATAATAGGACAGTCAGAAGGAGGGGATAGTTTAGAAGGCAAGGCTAAATTATCCTCTTTGCAGCTGCTACCTATTGTTCTTAGTTTTCCATGTTGGGCCAAACAGAAGTCTGATAATCCATCTTCCATGCGACAACCCTTCAGATACTTGAAGATAACTATCATGTTTCCAGGGGCAATTGGTGGTACTGGACCTGGAATCAGGAAGAACTGAGTGCAAATGTGACCTCAGACACTAGCTGACTGACCCTGGGCAAGTCACTTAACCCAGCTTGCCTCAGTTTCTCATCTGTAAAGTTAGCTGGAGAAGGAAACGGAAAACTGCTTCAGCATCTTTGCCAAGAAAACCCCAAATGGGGTCACAAAGAGTCAAGCACAGCTGCTAAACAACAACAACAAAATCGTCAGTCTTCTGTTCTCCAGGCTAAACCTCCTCAGTTCCTTCAGCTTATCCTCATTTGACATGGATTTAAGGCACTTCATAATCCTGGTTGTTCTTCTTTAGATACTTAGATTCATTCAACACTGGATATGCAGCCAGAAATCGAGACTGTGAAACGGAAACTCAGAGAAATTAAATGATTTGTTTACTGAAAAGGACCTTAGAACATGGAAATGTTAAAATGAAAAGGCTTACAAGTATGTGAGGTAAAACTCAGATCCAAGTTTCCTGATTTCCAATCCACTACTCTTTCTATTTTACACTGTCCTGCAATATTTATAACTAGCTGCAAATTAGGAATGTATGATTAAAAAAGGAGGCGGGCCACTCATATGGGCAAGAGTGAAGGAAAATAGATTATGTATCCCAGGGGTTTCCCTATTTCACATAAAATCGAGAATGACCTGTAGGACAGACTTCCACATATTCGGTAGAAACTCCATTGAGGAGCTTTAAGAGAACATGGAAAAAGATTTCAAAGAATGGCAAAGTATGGACCATGATTGGCATTAATTAAAGAATTATTCACATCAATAAGATCATGATTCAATTGAATTATTGAAGTATAAACTATAATTTATGTACTTTTTTTGAGAGATGTGATAGAAACTAGGGAAGGGGACAAGCATTTATTAGGCACTTAGTGTGTGCCAAGCACTGTTGTATGCTTCTATCTCTCTTGATCCTCACAGCAACTCTGGGAGGTACATACTATTAACATCACCCTCATTTGGTGGTTGAGGCAATCAGGTTATTTGTCTTGCCATATAGCTCATAATTGTTTGGGGTTGAATTTGAACTCAGATCTGCCTTCAGACCCGGTGCTGTATCCACTGCACCACCTAGCTGCCTAGTGGCTAAAGATGGAATTGTTGAGTATCAGAGTAGAAAATAATTATCAGTATCAGAAAATAGAATATTTGAAAATAGAATTAGAAAATTAGAATTCAGAGGGACCTTGGAGATCATTTAGTCATACTCTTATTTTACAAAAGAATGAGTTGACATTTAAAGAGATGAAGCCAAACAAAAAACCAGCAAGCATTATGTGTCAGGCACTGTTCTGAAAGTCAAAAAATGAAGTAATCCTTGTTTTCAGGAAGCGTGCATTCTATCTGAGGAGATGGTTTGTACAAATATAAGTATACACATGTAACAACATGGGCCTGGAGGCACCGGGTTGCCTTTTCCTTTTCCTGCCAAGGGACCCTTAGCTTTGGACTTCTAGTCAAAATGAGTTCAGGCCTGAGGAGGCAGGGGTCCTAAAATAAGGAGTCACATTCTTTCTTATGCTCTTAGGCTCTTCACACCATGACCCTGGAGCTCTAGAGAGAATTACTTGAGTGTTTAGGTCTAGCTCATGTCTACTAAGGTCTAGTAAATATTCAGTGCACAGGACTGGTGTTTTTCTTCTGCATACACATATGGATGTATGCACACACACAAATTCTGAAAAGAGAAAAGACTCACAAGAAGTGTGTTGACAAAACACTTGAACATGAAACAATAGCTTATAATGGCTTATTCATTGTCATGTGGTAAATTATTGCAGAGCTTGAACTTAAACTCTTGTACTTTTCCCACTTCTTTGTGTTTTCTAGTCTCTGATCTAATCAAGAGATTTCTAATCTCTTGATATTGAGAGACCAGTTCATAAATTCTTGATTACTCCCACATAAGGACAGTAATATTCTTTGCCTTCTAACCTCAAACTAAGATTGTTTAATTTCTTTGTGTGTGCAAATTTAAACAAATTGAACTCCTTAAACTAACATGATTTCAAATTGTATGATTAGAAGTATGTTGTCCAGGGGCCCCTAGGTGGCAGCTAGGTGGTGCAGGACTCTAGAGCACCAGCCCTGGAGTCAGGAGGACCTGAGTTCAAATCCAGCCTGAGACACTCGACACACTTACTAGCTGTGTGACCTTGGGCAAGTCACTTGACCCCAATTGCCCTGGCTTCCCCCTCCAAAAAAAAAGTAGTATGTTGTCCAGCATTAAACTAGTGATGGTCCTGCTTTGTCCCTTAGAGCACATGTATGGGACAGTGCAATGTAGTAGAAATTAATTTAGAATCATAAGACTGAGGTTTGAATCTCAACTCTGTTGTACTATGCTTATGTGACTATAAGAAGGTCACTGCATTGTTTTTTCTCCACAAAATGGGGCAAATGATGCTTCTACCTCCCTCACAGGATTATTGTAGGGATAGTGCTTTGCAAACTTGGAATTGCTGTAGAAAATGTGAAGAATTAGTTGGAGTTATTATTATGATCAGGTCTCAGTGCCACATTTCTTTTACTTGAGTCTACAGGAGAAAACTAGGAGTAGTAGGAGTCTGCAGAGGGATAGATTTAAGTTCCCTGAAAGGAAGAAATTCCAAACCACCAGACCTGTTCAAAAGTGGAGTAGACGGTCTCAAGAGGAAGTGAGTTTCTCTGTCATTGGAGGTCTTCACGTGAAGGCTAGATGATCGTTTGTCAGAGATGTTGTAGAGGAGATTCCTCTTTCAGGAAGTCCTTAGAATAGAGAACAGCCGAGGTCCCTTAGTTTGGAGATTCTATGATTCTGGGATTCTAAAAATGCATTTAAAAAGCCTTTGGAATTTAAGTGGATCCTGTTTGTTAACAAACAGCTCCAGACTCTGTAAAAAGTGGGGTGATTTGAGAGAACAGAAGAGGCAATTAGTTGTGCTCTTCAGAGCAGCTCCACTACTGTATTAGTTTGCATTCACTCCGATAAAGGCTGAAAACATAACCCAGCATCTTGTCACACTACCTACAGTCCAGCTAGATACTTAGCTTTGATTCTATTAGTGCCTGTCTTGAAATGGATGTCTTGTCATGTAGCCTTTCTGATTATTAGTAATTTAAATTGACTTGGTGGTTGAAAGTACTACCACAGGCTGGAACTGATGGACTGTGACCTCTGTGGTCCTACGGCTTTCAAGACAGTGATGTTTCTACAAATTCCCTTCGCCCCACCTCTCCTTCCAAACTCCCACCTTTTTTTTTAAGGCTTTGAACACCCTTTCTGCTAATTCTGAAAATGAAAGCATTACAGTTGGTACCTAGACACCTTTAAAAGGAAATGGGCTTTATAAGTGTACTTTTCCCCTTTGAAGGTAAGTACCATCTATGGGGCCACTCTCTCTACTTGAATCAGATCTAATTTGACCCAAGACATCTGTGAAGATACAAACTAAAAAAACAAAAGTGACAAGGAAAACATTCCCCTGATTCTAAGAGCTCTGCCTTTGGAGAACATTCCCAATTTACCTCAACCTACCTTTCTAGCTTTATTTCACGACTCTCTCTTGCATACCGTTATGTTCAGGGTCCACTGGACCAGTTGCTGTTTCCTGATCTCATCCTTTCCTTTGCTGCCTTCTGCATTCATGAAGCCTTTCTCTGGGTCAGAAAATACTTCTTATCTCCAGGTGGTAAAATTACTTTCCCTGAAGACCTAGCTCAAGTGCCCCCTCCTCGAAGAAGCCTTTTTTGGGCCCTCCAGCTACATGTGGTTTTTTTTGTCTGCAGATTTTCTCAGCACATTTTGTCTGGATTTTCCCTTTACCATATCATACTCAAAATAAGGAGACAGGCTGACAAAATAGATAGGCAGGCCTGAGTTCATGCCCTATTTCAGACATTTATGTGACCCTGGGTTATCAACAAGAGTTTATTAGGCATTGACTGTGTACCAGATATAATGCTAGGCACTGGAAATGCAAAGACACAAATAAAATTATCTCTGCCCTCAGGGACCTTATATTCTTTGGAGGAAGGCAACATTTATATGCTATAAATTTATGGCAAATATATGTAAAATGATAAGTTTTTGTAAAGGAACTAGTAGTCCATTGTAGGTTGGGGAGACCATCTTATGTAGGAGCTGGCATTTGAACTGATCTTTCACAAATATTAAAGTTTTAAAAGGTGGAGGCAAGGAACAAATGTTTTCTAGTTATGAAAGCCAGCCTGTGCAAGGGGATGGGATTTTGAGTATGAGGAATGAGAAGAGAACCAGTTGGGAAGTCAAGTCATTTAACCCCATTGAGCCTTGAGTTTTCTCTCCTGTAAAATGAGGGTGGTAATAGCATTTACCTTAGAAGATTATTATGGAGGCAGCTAGGTGGCGTAGTGAGTAGAGCACTGGCCCTGAAGTCAGGAGGACCTGAGTTCAAATTCAGCCTCAGATACTTGACACACTTACTAGCTGTGTGACCTTGGGCAAGTCACTTAACCCCAATTGCCCTGCCATCCCCCTCCAAAAAAAAAGGGGTATTATTATGAAGATCAAAAAAAGATAATGTATGTAAAGCACTTCGCAAAATGCTATATAAATGTGAGTTGCTATCCTCTTTTGTGTATTTGTCACAATTCTGCAGTAGTTCCTAAAGTGTAGGGACTGTGTCAATTTTTGTTATTCTATCCTCAGAAACTCACACGGCATCTTTTACATAGTACATGCCTAATGAATGTTTAGTGGAAAGAGCATGGCAATTAGGTTCATGATAGATCTGACCTCAAATCCTCGCTCTGATGCTTACTAGCTGTGACTACAGAATACAAAGGCATCATCCTAAAAGCTTATGACACAAAGATAAGGGTAAAATAATCCTTAACTTCAGTATACTTACATTCTACTGGTAGGACCCCATATCTGTATAGATAAGAACAAAGTTATTTGAGGAGGAAGAGTGGGGCAGGAGGTTGAAGGAAAAAATTTAGGAGGTAGCAAGTAAACAGTCTTTTTTTGTGTGACACTTTAAAAAAGTTATTTTTTCCCATTACATATAAAAACAATTTTTATCATTTGTTTTTTAGAATTTTGAGTTCCAAATTCTCTCTGCCTCTCTGAGACAGCAAATAGTTTGATATAGGTTATACACGTACAGTTATGCAAAACATATTTCCATATTAGTCATGTTGTGAAAAAAAACATAGATAAAAAGACAAAACCAAGAGTAGTAAAGAAAGTTTTTAAAAAAGCTTGCTTCGATCTACATTCAGATTTCATCAGCTCTTTCTCTGGAGATAGATAGCATTTTTTTATCATCAGTCCTTCATGTTTATCTTGGATCATTGTATTGCTGAGAATAGCTAAGTCATTCACAGTTGATCATTGTACAATTTTGCTCTTGCTGTGTACAGTATTCTCCTAGTTTTGCTCACTTCACTTTGTATCAATTCAGGTAAGTCTTTCTAGGTTTTTCCGAAAGCATTCTACTTGTCATTTCTTATAACACAGCAATATTCCATCACAATCATATACCACAATTTGTTCCCAATTGATGGATATCCCCTCAGTTTTCAGTTCTTTGCCACCACAAAAAGAGCTGTTATAAATATTTTTTGTATGTGTAAGTTATTTTCCTTTTTCTTTCTTTTTTTTTTTAAATCTCTTTGAGATACAGCTCTAATAGTGGAATTGCTGGGTCAAAGGGTACGCACAGTTTTATAGCCTTTTGGGCATACTTCTACATTGCTCTCCAGGATGGTTAGATCAGTTCACAACTCCACCAACAGTGCTTTAGTGTCCCCATTTTCCCACTTTCCCTCCAAGATTTGTCATTTTCCTTTTCTGTCATAATCAATAGTGATTTAGAATTTATTTTCATACGACTATAGATAACTGATTTCTTCATCTGAAAATTGCCTGTTTATGTCCTTTGACCATTTATCAAGTAGGAGTTATAAGTATCATCTTCCCATGTAGGAATACAAACAGTTTAACCTTATTGAATTCCTTATAATTTCTCTTTCCTGTTTGTGTTTTTGTACTTATTTTGAATCTTGTATTTGAAAGATAAATTTTCTGTTCAGCTCTGGTCTGTTCTCCAAGAATGCTTGAAAGTCCTCTATTACATTAAATTTCCATTTTTTTTCCTTCTTAGGTGATTATTGGTTGTAGTCCTAGCTCCTTTGCCTTCCAGAATATCATATTCCAAGTCCTCTGATCCTTTAATGAAGAAGCTGCTAAATCTTTTGCTTATCCTTTATCCTAACTGTGGTTCCACAGTATTTGAATTGTGTCTTTCTGGCTACTTGCAATATTTTCTTCTTGATCTGGAAGCTCTGAAATTTGGTTATAATATTCCTGAAAGTTTTCATTTTGGGATCACATTCAGGAGGTGGTCAATGGATTCTTTCAATTTCTGTTTTACCCTCTGGTTCTAAGATATCAGGACAGTTTTCCTTGATACTTTGTGAAACATATATCTGATTGCTTACCCTCTCAGGGAGGGGAGTGAGCGGGGAAGGAGAAAGGAATAGAATTTGAAACTCAAAACTTCAAATAAAAGTGTTAAAATATAAAAGAAAAAAATAATCTGTAGGCTCTTTTTTTAAATTATGACTTTCAAATAGTCCAGTAATTATTAAATTCTCTCTCTTAGATCTATTTTCCAGGTCAGTTATTTTTCCAATTAGATATTTAACATTTTCTTCTATTTTTTTCATTCTTTTGACTTTGTTTTATTGTTTTGTGGTATTTCAGAGTCATTAAGTTTCCAGTTGCCCAATTTGAATTTTTAAGGAATTATTTTCTTCAATGAAATTTTTAATCTCCTTTTCCATTTGGCTGATTCTACTTTTTAAGGAGTCCTCTTCAGTGAATTTTTCTTTATTTTTTCCATTTGGCCAATCTTGCTTTTTAATTTCTTCTCTTCAGTATTTTTTGTGTCTCCTTTACTAAGCTGTTGACCTTTTTTCATGATTTTCTTGCATCAGGCTCATTTAAAAAAAATATTTTTTATTTTTTGTTTACAACAGTCAGTTCCACAAGTTTTTGAATTCCAAATTTTCTCTTCCTCTCCCCCCACCCCCCCTCCAAGATGGCATGTAATCCGATATAGGTTCTACATATACCTTTGCATTAAACTTATTTACATAATAGTCCAGTTGTAAATAAGAATTACAACCAATGGAATGAATCAAGAAAGAAGAAATGAAACCAAAAAAGAAGGAAAAAAAAGAGAACAAATAATTTGCCTCAGTCTGCATTCAGACTCCATAATTCTTTCTCTGGAAATGCATAGCTTTTTCCATCATGAGTCTTTTGGAGCTGTCTTTGAACTTTTCATTGATGAGAAGAGCCAAGTCTATCAAAGTTAGTCCTTACAGATACCTCGTGTCTGTAATCGTGTATGATATTCTTCTGGTTCTGCTCCCCTCACTCAGCAATAGTTCATATAAGTCTTTCCAGGTTATAATGAAGTCTGTCTGCTCCTCATTTCGTATAGCACAATAGTGTTCCATTACATTCATGTTGCATACTTTGTTTAGCCATTTCCCAATTGATGGGCTCTCCCTTGATTTCCAATTCTTTGCTACCATAAAAAGAGCTGCTATAAATATTTTTGTATATACTGGTCCATTTTCAACTTGTATGATCTCTTTGGGATACAGCCCTAGAAGTGGTATTGCTGGGTCAAAGGGTATTCACATTTTTATAGCCCTTTAGGCATAGTTCCAAACTGCTCTCCAGAATGGCTGGAGATATGAGGCCTTTATCAGAGACACTGATTGTAGAGATTCTTTCCCAATTTTCTGTGTCCCTCCTAATCTTTGTTGCATTCGTTTTGTTTGTACAAAAAGTTTTCAATTAGAAATAATCAAAATTATTTATTTTGCATTTTGTAACACTCTCTATCTCTTGCTTGGTCAAGAATTCTTCCCTTCTCCATAAATCTGATAGGTAAACTATTCCTTGCTCTCCCAAATTGCTTATATCAGCTTTTATTCCTAAATCATGAACCCACTTTGACTTTATTCGGTGTAAGATATTGATCTATGCCAAGTTTCTGCCATACTATTTTCCAATTTTCCCAGCCGTTTTTATGAAATAGTGAATTCTTAACCCAGAAGCTGTATTCTTTGGATTTATTGAACAGTAGATTGCTATAGTTGTTGACTACTGTGTCTTGTGTACCAAACCTATTCCACTGATGCACCACTCTGTTTCTTAGCCAGTACCAAGTAGTTTTGATGATTGCTGCTTTATAATACAGTTTAATATCTGGTATGGCTAGGCCACCTTCCCTAGCATTTCTTTTCATTAATTCCTTTGATATTCTGGACCTTCTGTTCTTCCAGATGAATTTTGTTATTATTTTATCCAGCTCTGTAAAATAATTTTTGGTAGTTTGATTGGTATGGCACTGAATAAGTAAATTAATTTGGGTAAAATTGTCATTTTTATTATATTAGCTTGGCCTAACCATGAGCAACTGACATTTTTCCATTTATTTAGATCTGACTTTACTTGTGTGAAGTGTTTTATAATTGTGTTCATATATGTCCAGTGTTTGTCTTGGCAGGTAGATTCCCAAATATTTTATAGTATCTACAGTAACTTTAAATGGAATTTCTCTTTCTATCTCTTGCTGTTGGGCTTTGTCAGTAATATATAGGAATGTTGAGGATTTTGTGGGTTTATTTTATATCCTGCAACTTTGCTGAAGTTGTTTATTATTTCAAGTAGTTTTTTATTTGATTCTCTAGGATTCTCTAAGTAAATCATCATATCATCTGTGAAGAATTTTAGTTTCTTCTTTGCCTATTTTAATTCCTTCAATTTCTTTTTCTTCTCTTATTGCTAAAGCTAATATTTCTAGTACCAAATTGAATAAAAGGGGTGATAATGGACATCCTTATTTCACCCCTGATCTTATTGGGAATGCAACTAGATTATCCCCATTACATGTAATGCTTGCTGATGGTTTTAGGTAGATGCTATTTATGATTTTAAGGAAGACTTCATTTATTTTTATGCTTTCTAGTGTTTTTAAGAGGAATAGGTGTTGTATTTTGTCAAAAGCTTTTTCTTCATCTTTTGAGATAATCATATGGTTTCTGCTAGTTTTGTTATTGATATGATCAATTATCCTTATAGTCTTCCTAATATTGAACCAGGCTTGCATTCCTGGAATAAATCCTACCTGATCATAGTGTATTATTCTTGTGATAAATTGCTGCAATCTTTTTGCTAATATTTTATTTAAAATTTTTGCCTAAATATTCATTAGGGAAATTGGTCTATCATTTTCTTTCTCTGTTTTGACTCTTCCTGGTTTAAGTATTAGTATCATATTTGTGTCACCAAAAGAATTTGGTAGGACTCCTTCTTCACCTATTCTCCCAAATAGTCTATACAGTATGGGAATCAATTGTTCTTTAAATGTTTGATAGAATTCACATGTAAAACTGTCTGGCCCGGGAGATTTTTTCCTAGGGAGTCCATTGATGGCTTGCTCAATTTCTTTTTCTGAGGTGGGGTTATTTAGGTAATTTACATCCTCTTCTGTTAACCTGGGCAATTTGTATATTTGCAAATATTCCTCCATTTCTCTGAGGTTATTAAATTTATGGGCATACAATTGGGCAAAATAATTCGTAGTTTTTGTTTCAATTTTCTCTTCATTGGAGGTGAATTCACCTTTTTCATTTTTGATACTGGTAATTTGGTTTTCTTTTTTTTTTTTTAATCAAATTGACCAAGGGTTTATCAATTTTATTGTTTTTTTTTCATAAAACCAGCTTAGTTTTATTTAGTAGTTCAATAGTTTTGTTGATTTCAATTTTATTAATACCTCCTTTGATTTTCAGTATTTCTAATTTAGTATCTAATTGGGGATTTTCAATTTGTTCTTTTTCTAGTTTTTACAATTGTATGCCCATTTCATTGATCTCCTTTTTATCTATTTTATTCATGTAAGCATTTAGAGATATAAAACTTTCCCTAAGAACTGGTTTTGCTGCATCCCATAATTTTTGGTATGTTGTCTCATTATTGTCACTCTCTTGAATGAAGTTATTAATTGTTTCTATGATTTGTTCTTTGATTTACTCCTTCTTTAAGATTAGATTATTTAGTTTCCAATTAATTTTTAGTCTATCTTTCTGTGGTCCTTTATTTCAAATAATTTTTATTGTATTGTGATCTGAAAAGGATGCATTGCCTATTTCTGCCTTTCTGCACTGGATTGTGAGGTTTTATGCCCTGGTACATGGTCAGTTTTTGTGTATGTGCCATGTATTGCTGAGAAAAATGTATATTCTTTTCTGTCCCCATTCACTTTTCTCCAGACGTATATCATATCTACCTTTTCTAAAATTGTATTCACCTCCTTCACTTCTTTCTTGTTTATTTTGCGTTTACATTTATCAAGTTCAGAGAGGAGGATGTTGAGGTCCCCTACTAGTATAGTTTTGTTGTCTATTTCTTCCTGTGTCTCCCTTAACTTCTCCTCTAAGAATTTGGATGTTATACCACTTGGTGCATATATGTTAAGTAAAGATATAATTGTCTAGGGTGCCTTTTAGCAGTATGTAGTTTTCTTCCTTATCTCTTTTAATTAGATCTATCTTTGCTTTTACTTTGTCTGACAGTAGGATTGCTACTCCTGCTTTTTTTTTTTTACTTCAGCTGAAGTATAATATATTCTACTCTAGGCTTTTACCTTTACTATGTGTGTGTATCCCCCTATTTCAAATGTGTTCCTTATAAGCAATATATTGTAGGATTATGGTTTTCAGTACATTCTGCTATCTGCCTCTGTTTTATAGGAGAATTTATCCCATTCAGATTCAGTTATGATTACTATCTGTGTGTTTTTCTCCATCCTATTTCCCCTCGTGTTTATGCTTTTCTTTCTCCTTCCTCCCTTCCAGTCCTCAAAAGATTTTTGCTTGTGACTACCGCCCTCCTCAATTTTCCCTCCCTATTGTAACCCCTCTCTTATCTTACCCATTTCCCCTTGCTACTTCTTACCTCCCTTCTACCCTCTCCCTCCTTTCCCCTTTCCCCTTCTACTGCCTGTAGGACAACTTTGATTTCTGTATTTATCATAGTATGTTATTCCCTCTTTGAACCAAATTGGATGAGAGTAAAGCTCAACCTTACCTCTACTGTAATATATTTTTGTGCTTCTTCACGTGATGTAATTTATCCTTTTCTACCTCCTCCTTACCTCTTCTCCCAGAAAATCCCTTTGTACCCCTTAATTATGTTTTTTATCATCACATCAGTTACTTTATATTGACACCCTCAGTCTATGTATATCCCTTTTAATTGTTGTAATAACTGTACCTTTCTCAAGATTGATATATATATGTATATTACATATATACATATACATGTATATGTGTGTATATCTATATCTATCTATCTATATATAATGTATATATATAATGTATATATATGCATATATACATAAAACAATATAATCCTATGTAAGGATGTAAACAAATTGCCCTTATTTAATAACAAGATTTTTTTTCTCCCTGTTTACCTTTTTATGTCTCTCTTGAATTTTGTATTTCACGATCAAATTTTCCATTGAGCTGTGTCCTTTTCATCAGGAAGGTCTGGAATTCCCTTATTTCATTGAATGTCCATCTCCTTACCTGAAAAATTATGCTCTGTTTTGCTGGGTAGTTGATCCTGGGTTGTACTCCAAGCTCCTTTGTCTTACAGAATAGCATATTCCAGTCCCTCCCCTTATTTTCATGTAGTAGCTGCAAGATCCTCCGTGATCCTGACTGTAGTCCTCAATATTTGAATTGTTTCTTTCTAGTTGCTTGCAGTGTTTTCTCCTTGACCTGATAATTTTGGAATTTGGCTACATTATTTTTTGGAGTTTTCAATTTGGGATCTTTTTCGGGGCGGGGGTGTCATCGGTAGATTCTTTCAATGACTATTTTTCTCTCTGGCTATAGGATCTCAGGGCAGTTTTAATTGATGATTTCTTGGAAAATACTGTCCAGGCTCTTTTTTTCATCATGGATTTCTGGTAGACCAATAATTCTTAGGTTATCTGTGCTGGATTTATTTTCTAGGTCAGTTGTTTTTCCAATCAGATATTTCATGTTTTCTTCTGTTTTTTCATTCTTTAGATCTTGTTTGACTGACTTTTCATGCTTTATAAAGTCATTAGATTCTACTTGCCCAATTCTAATTTTTAAGAAATTGTTTTCTTCATTTAGCTTTTGTACCTCCTTTTCCAGTTGGTTAATTTTACTTTTCAAGGACTTATTTTCTCCTGTTAGATTCTGTACTTCCCTAACCATTTCACCAATTTTACTTTTTAAAGATTTGTTCTCATCAGTGAATTTTTTTTTCCATTTTTTTCTTTTCCCTCTCTAATTTGGTTTTTCAAATCCTCCTTGAGCTCTTCCCAGAATGCTTTTTGGGCTTAAGACCAGTTCACATTCCCTTTTGAGGTTTCAGATGTGGGTATAGTGCTGTCCTCTTCTGAATTGGTATTTTGATCTTCCCTGTCTCCATAATAAAAATCAATAGTCCTTGGTTTTCTGGATTGCTGCTTTATGGTCTTTGTCTTTTGCCTGGCTTTTAAAGTGGATCTGTGCTTCTGGGGCCCAGGGTCTCTGTCCCAAGCTTCTTGTGCTGGGAACTGGGGGCTTGGTTGCTGGTTTTGTATGCTGTGGCCTCTGGTTTTGTCAGCTAGAGGCTACAGTGCTGCCGCTCACCTGGTACTGAGCTGGAGCTGGCTGGTGTGTAAAGGTCAAGGCCAGGTGGATGTCTTTCTGAGTTCCCCCCGGTTATACTGAAACTTCTTGTGTGAGGTGTGGGGGAGGGGTGGTCTAGCTGCTGGAAATCTCCTCTTCCCCTAGGACTGCACTACAGCATGGATGGTCTCAGCCATTGTCTCTGATGGTGTCTACCACTTCCCCTTACTGTGTGAAGGCAAGTCTGGGGTTGTGGTATTGACACTTGTGCTTTTCTTTCTCCTTCCTCTCTTCCAGTCCTCAAAAGATTTTTGCTTGTGACTACCGCCCTCCTCAATTTTGACACTTGCAGACTCCACCCCGCTGGGGCTCAGGAACTCCCACTGGTGTGGAGGGGTCAGGTCAGCTGGGACAACTCTTTTCCTGCACTAGTCTCCTGCCGCCACAGGAAGGGCCCGTCTCCCCAGCCTCCTGAGCTAAAAGGCTACTGAAGCCCCACTTCTGGCTCCTCTCTTCTAGGATTTCTCCTGGGGCAGTATTCTCTGGGTGAGGAAGGGAGGGATGAGAGCCATTTTACCTGGTCATCATGGCTCCCAGAAGTTCAAGAAGGCCAGTTTCAAACCTTTAGACTGTGGGCTGCAGTCCTTAGGAGTAGTTATTGTTGCTGCCACAGGCTCTGTGCTTCTGTCTCATGTAGCTCTAACAGACTTCCATCTTGGGCTGAGAGCCCTGGGAATTGCCACTGTAGCTGGCAATTTAGCCCGGGCCTGCTCCTGCTCCCACTCAGGTATGGTTTAGTTCCGTGCACCCAGTGCTCTCCCCAGGCTCATTTATTTTCCTAATTTTTCCTCTAATTTGTTTTTCAAAATTCTTTTTTAACTCTCCCAGGAATTGTTTTTGAGCCTGTCTTGATCTTCCCTGTTACCATAGTAAATTTCTATGGTCAGCTTCTTTTTGTTTTTAATCTCATTTTTCTAGCCTATTTCTTGACTTTTAACTTTATGTTAAAGTTGGTCTCTGCTCCTGGGGTGGAGGGGGCCCTGTCCTAAGCTGCAGGTATTTCATGTTGCTGTTTACAGAGCTAGTTTGGGGTCTGTAAGTTTTCAATTCTTAGGTGATATGATCTAAGTAGAGGCGTATTTACTACTCTTTTCTCCTGTGTTCTGTTCTGTGAGTGACCACAAGCCCTCTTTTCCATCCTGGAACTGTGACCAAGGTCCCTCTTTCCCTTTGGCTTCATCCTCCAGTGTTTGCCAGTGTTCCTCCTTGCCCTGAGACTTCAATGCAAAATGACATATTGGCAATACAACAGAGTCCTACCCCAATGCCAGGAAAGAGTCTCCCTGTAATTTTTGTGTGATCAGTTGTCTCATCCCCTTACCATCTGTGGTCTGAGAGCTTTGGAAGCTGCTGCTGTAGATTCAGTCACCCCCAAGACCTCACTGTTGTCTTGGACTGGGAGGGGCTCACTACTGGCTGCCTGGTACAGGGGCCTGGGGCCTCACAGCTGGCTTTTGCTGGGGCTTGGAGCCTAGCCGCTGGCTTGCTCATGGGTGGGCTGCACTTTCACCCCAGTGAGACAGACCTGTCGTACCAACTTTTTAAGTTGTCTTGGGCTGGAAAATTGTTTCGCTCTGTCATTTTGTTGGTTTTGCTGCTGTAGAATTCATTTTTAAGTTGTTGGGAGGGGAATTTTGGAGAGCTCAGGCAAGACCCTGCTTTTAATCTGCCATCTTGGCTCTACCTCTCTACTCCACCCTACCCTTTACCCCCCAACTGAGACTTGAAAGGAGCTAGAGATGTTAAGAGATAGAAATAAAGAGAAATTTCATTCCCAACATGATGGACAACCTGAGCAGAGACAGAAAGATAGGCTTAGGAATATCGAGGATGGGGAACAGATAGTAAGTAAATAGGTCAGTTTGGCTAGGGTACAGTATATTAAAGAGAGTAATAGGAAAAAAATGAGTCCATTGAAGTATCTTGTAGAGGCTTTGTGTCAAACTGAGGAATTAATATTCTAAGCTACAGGCAGGTGGAATGGTGGAAAAAGAGCTGGCTTTGAGAGGTTTAAAGAGGTTTAAAATTTAGTTCTCCTGCTTGCCACCTGTGTTACCATTGGCAAGTCACTTTACCTCTCTGGGCCTCTGTTTCCTTCTCTGTAAACTGAGCAGAGTACACTGCTGACCTCTGCAGTCCCTTTCAGAGCTAAATCCGTGATCCTCTTGTCCTAGGATGATTTCTGAGATTTCTTCCAACATTATGATTGAGATCATATGGTTCTATAATTCTAAACTGAGTTCTTTCTAAAGCGTCAAACTCCTTTTCCAGATTAGGCAAGGTCTGAGAAAGCAAAGATCATTTTTCAACTAAAGAAAACCTGAAGAGCTTCCCTTGAGGAGATGACATTTGAGCTGGAGCTGGTTACAATTTCTGCAAATAGAGATGGAGAATAGTGTGAACAAAGTCATCGGTATAGCATAGGGACTGGCCATGCTTTCACTGATATAGGGAATAGCCAGCTGAGGGAACTTCTATTGATACAGGTTGGCACCTTTCTTGCAATTATGGTCTTAGTGCTTTGAAGTTAAGTGACTTGCCTAAGATCATACAGACACTTTATGTGGGAGGTGAGAATTCAATTAGGCATTCCTGCCTCCAGTCCAAGTCCAGATCTCAATCTACTACCCCATCCTGTTTGTGGCGGGGAGGAGAGGGGAAAGGAAACATGGAAACAGTAAGATACTAGGTAAGTTTAGGGAGCTTTGAATAGTTAATGAGTCTGAGATGTAGAGTGGCCATCAGTGGGCATTAAGACTAAAGAAGTTAAGTTGCCTCAGGTGTGGAGGACTTTGGATGCCGGGCAAAGTAACTTTCATTTTGTTTGGTATATAGTGGAGATGCACCGAGAGGTTCTGACTATGTGAAGAGCATAAGATGATGTGTGTCACCACCTTGTCCCCAATCCTAGCACTGCTCCTGCGTCCTTTGTGATATCTGGCAAATCACTTCAGTTTTTGGAGCCTCAGTTTTCTCATCTGCAGAATGAGACAGTTGGACTGGATGGTCTCTAAGGCTCTTTCTAGCTCATAATCCTAGGACAGCCATAAATGTTGGAGCAAAGCTGCAAAGCCTTCATTTCATCTTTCCGAATATTATAGATTCCATTTTGCACTGACTGGTTAAAGTGGTCTTCTGTGTTAGTTTCTGATCACCTCATGAAATTATGTCTTGTAATTGATTCCAGGACTTTGAAAATAGCAAAAAATGATTATCTTTTACGTTCCTACTTCCCTATTCAAGTTCTTTTATATAACCATGTGAATTGCTTTTGAAGTATAGGGTTTCCTCTGTACCTGCTGGAAGAATAACTCTGTATTTGAAAGTATACTGTGCTCTTTGTTGTTAAATGACCACTTGTTTTTTGTCCATTGTTGTTCTTGAAGAGGACCATAACATCAGGAAGGTGATGCCAGGCCTTGCAAGTGAATTGGATTTAAGTTTGGGAAAGTTGTGCAAAGTTACCAGCCTCACCCTCTCCTCCAGAGCCGTCTGGATCTAGTGGCAAAATATAGATCAGGATGACTGGAGATGGCCCTGGATGCAGTGGGAAAACTTGGCCTCGAATGTCTAGGGACAACTGTACAATTGTTTCTGGCGTTTCTTTTAAAACAAGACAGACTCATAATCTATTCCAGGCCAATGTTCAACACCTTCCCAATCCAAAGAGGACATGTAGGACCTTGTGCTCTGCATTGGCTTTAGGAACCTGGATTAAAGAGTAGATGTTCAAGTTGGTGAAGTGAGAAACTTGAAGGAAGCTGGGATCTTCATCTGCTCTACAAACAAGCAAACACTAGAAACACCAAAGAGAAAAGAAATGACAGTAAAACTTCATGAGAAAATAAAAACCAACCAAACTGAGTGACCACTAGGCTTTAATGGAAGGAATACCTCTTACCATCTGCTTCAGGGCCATTTGCCAAATATAATTTTTAAAAAATTATTGATATATTTTGTTTTTTCATCACCTTCATTTCCAAATATATGCTTCCTTTGCTACTCAGAAGGCCAAACTAAAAAACTAACCAAGAATTAACCAAAATTGTTGAGAATCTATTAGGGAACATGAACAAGAATTATATAGGAAAATGCTTGGAGTCCAGAGATGGGGTACAGTGTGTGAGGAATCGTAAGGAGGCCAGTTCACTGGCTCAAAGAATGTGTGGGGGTAAGGTGTAATAAAACTGGAAAGGTAGGAAGGAGCCAGGTTATGAAAGACTTAAAACCCAAACAGAGGATTTTATATTCATCCTGGAAGTAATAGGGAGCAATTGTAGTTTATTGAAAAAGAAAGCGATGTAGTCAAATCTGTATTTTAGTAAGATAATTCAACAACTGAGTGGATGATGGACTAGAATGGGGAGAGACTTGAAGCAGGGAGACTAATCAGGCTATCAGTGCAATAGTCTGTGTATGAAGTGATAAGGCCCTGCACCAGGGTAGTGACAGTGTAAGAAGAGGCAGGTGGGCATCTATGAGAATTCTTACAAAGTAGAAATAATAGGACTTAGCAATTGAAGATAATAACTAGGTTTTGAGCTTGGGTAACTGGGAGGATGGTGATTCCCCCAAAAGTAATAGGAAATTTAGGTGGAGGGGATAGCTTAGGGGCCAAAGATGAATTCAATTTTTGACATGTTGAGTTTAAGATCTCTGTGGACATCCAGTTTGGACATCAGCTGAGTTATTGTGGCTGGCCTGTTGGATCTGATAATATTCTACATAGAGATGGTAATTGAATCCTTGGGAGCTGAGGAGACTGATTAAGGAAGTAGTAGAAGAGCCTTGGAGAGCACTGACAGTGGATATGACCTGGATGAAGATACAGCAAAGGAATCTGAGACTGAGACAGGAAGGAGAGCCTGGAGAGAAGTCTTAGAGAAACAGAGAGAGAAGAGAGTATCCAGAAAAAGGTGGTGATAAACAGTGTCAAGAAGATAAGGATTGAGAAGAAGACATTAGATTTGGCAATTAACAGATCATTGGTAACTTTGGAGAGAGCACTTTCAGTTGAATTCAGTAGGTCTGAGTTATGACTATAGAGTTAAGAAGAAAGTAGGGGCACCTATTGTAAACAACCTTCTCAGAAAGTTTAGTCACTAAAGGGAGGGGAGATATAGGATGATAGCAGTTGGAAATGGATGGATCAAATGAGGTTTTTTTGAGAATGGGGAAGGCAGTAGGGAAGCAGCCAGTAGAAAGGGAGAGATTTAAGATTGGTCAAAGAGTGGAGGTAATAAAGGGGGCAATGTGCTGGAGAAGATAGGATGAAATGGGATTCTTATACATGTAGAGGCATTTGCATTGTCAAGGAGAAGGGCCATCACTTTATCTGAGACAAGAGTGAGGAGGAGATAGTGGTAGAAGGCATCTGAGTAATGAGAGGTAGGGAGAAAGCGAAAAGAGGGAACTCTCTGCAAATAGCCTCAGTTTGTTCAGGAAAATGAAGCACTGTTTTTGGCTTAGAGAGTAGGGGAAGGGGGAGCTACAAGAAGTTTGAAAAGGTAAGAAAAGGTTTGTAAAAGTTGTTGTGGTTAATAGAATAGTAAATCAGTTAGGGACGTATGAAAGAATTGCCTTGCAGCAGTGAAGGCCCATTTTGATTATGTAACATACATTTGTAGTAGATCCAGTCAGTGTGGTTTCATGATTTTTCTCTAACTTTGTTCTGTAGCATGTGAATAGGCATGAAGGCAGTGGAGTATGGGAGGAACCTCTCCTGGATTTCTTCTCTACTTTCTCTATACTCTCCTTGAAGTGATCTCATCAGATCCTATGGGTTCAATTACTATCTCTTTGTAGATAACTCCCAGATTTAAAGATACAGTTCTATTCTCTTACCTAATTGCCATTCCCACGTAACCAACTTTTTATTGGTTGTTTCCAACTGGGTATCCTACAGGCACCTCAAGTTCAACATAATCAAGGTAGAATTCAACATTTCACCCCACACCCACACTTTTCCAAATTTCTCTATTTTTGTTGACTTTACCACCATCTTTTTAGTCATCCAGGCTTGCAACCTTAAAGTCATCCTCAACACTTCACTCTTGCCCATCCTATATATCTAGTTATATCTAGTAAAGTCTTATTGATTCTACTGCCATAACATTTCTCACATTCATCCTCTTTGTAAATATTTTGTGACTATACAGGCAAGAACTGTCTTTGCCTTTGTTATTTTTGTATTCATTGCAGCGTTTATCTTGTTAAAACACTTAATGGACATTTCTTCATTTGTTCATTCAGTCTTTCCTTCCTTCATTTATTCATATGTATCTATAATTTCCCTAATAGAATATAAGGGGCAGAGTAATTTTAAACCACTACCACAGTGCCCAGTACCTAACACTGTAGATGTTAAATAGATGGTTTTTTGATTGATTAACCTAGAGAATGACATTTCTTGAAAAAAATGGGAAAGATGACAAAGATGAACAAAAAATGTGAAGACAAAATCTGACCAGTGACAATGTTTGTGAAAGAATGTTTCACAGAGGAAGGTAATATAGACTCATCAAATCATTGTTATATAATGCAAATGAGCTTGTACCTAGAGAAAGGTAGTTTAATTCTCTGAGGAGGAAAGAACTTGGAGAAATGATGTTTCAAGTTCATAGATGTCATCATGAGAAAGGTCATCTTCAGAAAAAGCAAAGAGGAAGAAAAGACAAAATCATGATTGGTGACTGTGTCAAAGGGAACTGTTTGTTAACTTTTTGTCAGTCTTACATTAACAATAGATAAGTCTGCTTTCTTCCCAGAATGTTCTTCTTAGACTTGATGGAGAATCTAACAAGACTTATCAAAATTTATCTTTACTATCCAATCTTGGTGTTTCATATGAATACAATTATGATACTTCCAAAAGGAATCTTTAAAGCATCAATAAGGATTATGGAGTCTTCTGCAAAAATCTGAAAACTTTAAGGATATAAAGTAGATTTCTATTCATTGTTACTGAGCAAAGGCAGAGGCTGATGAAGAGAGGACAACTTTGGGTTTTTAGACCACAGCTTAAAGTATAGGAAAGATGGGCTTCTTGGTCAGCACCATAATGCACTTAATGAGTGTGGATAAAAGCTGCATTTGCCTAGACTTGCTTAAATTTGATCAAGAGGGCTTTAAATTTAAATAGGAAGACAAAGGGAAAAAATACCTACACACATCTTCCAAACTAGATAATGTAGGGTATATATAGGATATATACATATACATACACATATACATATATATGAGATGTGTGCGCACATTTAGGGTTATACACATGTGTACACATGTGTATACACACAAAAAATAGGAAGAAGAATAATGCTAATACTTAGTGCTAGCATTTAGTACTGGGGTTATCATTTATATTACTCTTTAAGGGTTATATATGCTATCTCATTTGACCTTGAAAACAACTCTGTGAAGCTGGTACTATTATTATCCCCATTTCAAAGATGGGGAAACAGACTGAGAAAAGTTATTTGTCCAAAGTCATACAGCTCAATAACTGTCTGGGCTAGATTTTAACTTGGGTCTTTTTGTACCCAAGTCCAAAACTCTCTCTGCTGTGCTACCTAGCTTCCTGTAGAGTGGCAGGGGAGATGCCCAGTAATTTTGTAGACTACAAAATCCAAGAACAGAGTCATGGTGTGGATAACAAGGAATTCAAAGTAGAGATCCTAACACAGGAAGGCAAATTAGATCTTATGTACGTATTGCTTATACTTGGTACAGTGGGATCGATGATACCTAGAATATTGCTGTAAAAGGGTAGATATTGTTTTTCAAAAGAGTAGAATAAAGAAGAAAGGGTGGAGGGTGGAATAGTTTTGAATACTTCATTACTTCAGTAGGTCATATTGCTTACCTTCTCAATGAATGAGGAGGGGCAGGAAGGAGGGAGAGAAATTGGAACTCAACGTTTTTTTTTAATGAATGTTAAATTTTTTAAAAATGTAATTATAAATTATGTAATTGTAAATGTAGATAACTTATTGTCAAAAAAGAAATTGAACAAGCTATAAATGGACTTCAGAGGGAAAAACCACATGACCAGATGGATTTACAACTGAATTCTACCAAATGTTTGTTGGTGGTGGTGGTGGTGGTGTTTTTCACTTGTTTCAGTCGTGTCTGACTGTTCGTGATCCCATTTGGGGTTTTCTTGGCAAATACTGGAGTGGTTCGCCATTTCCTTCTCCAGCTTATTTTACAGATGAGGAAACTGAGGCACACAGGGTTAAGTGACTTGCCCAGGGTCCCATAGATAGTGTCTGAGGCCGGATTTGAATTCAGGAAAATGAGTCTTCCTGAGTCTGGGCCTGGCCCTCTGTTCACTGCACCACCTAGCCACCTGAAACATCTAGTGCATAATTCCAATCCATCGTAAACTCTTTGAAAAAATAGGTAAAGAAGGGCTCCTATTAAATTATTTCTATGACGTAAATATGGTCTTAATATCTAAACCAAGGAAGACAAAAACAGAGAAAGAACATAACAGACCAGTTTCCGTAATGAATATTGATAGAAAAAATCTAACTAATAAGGAGACTACAGCAATATAGGATAAAGGTCATATACTATGGTCAAGTTGGATTTATGCCAGGAAAGCCTTGGGCCCTCTTCTCTTCTCCCTCTATACTACTTTACTTGATGATTTCATCAGCTTCCATGGATTAATTATCGGATTCTTAAATTTACCTATTTTGCCCCGAATTATGCTAACCTCTGTTCTTATATCTTCAGCTGCCTTTCAGACATCTTGAACTGGGGGTCAGTAGACATCTTAAATTCAGTACTGTATGTCTAAAGCAGAACTCACCATCTTTCCCCCTAAATTTTCCCTCCCTCCTACTTTCCCTCTCCTAGTCCCTTAGGCTTGCAACCTAGGAGTTATCCTAGATTCTTTATAATCTCTCATCCCCTTTCTCCAATCTTTTGTTAAGGCCTGTGAATTTCACTTTTGCAGCATCTCATGAATGCCCCTTTCTCTCCTCTGACCCTGCCCCCACTCTAGTGCAGGCCCTCATCACCTCACGCCTGGATTATTGCCATAGCCTGTTAGTGGGTCTGCCTGCCTCAAGTCTCTCCCCACTCTAGTCCATCCTTTGCTCAGCCACTAAAGTGATTTTCTCAAAGTGCAGATTTGATCATGTCACACACACCCCACCCCCTTTACTCAATAAACTTCAATGGCTTCCTATTGCCTTCTGGAGCAATTACAAAATGCTCTGTTTGGCATTCAAAGCCCTTTATAACCTAACCCCATCCTACCTTCTTACACCTCGCTCTTCGATCCAGTGACACTGGACTCCTGGTTGTTTCATGAACAACACATTCTCTCATAGCTCCAGACATTTTGTTTGCCTGTCCCCCATGCCTGGAATGTTGCCTGGCTTCCTGTAAGTCCCAACTAAAATCACACCTTCTACTGGAAGCCTTCCCCATCTACTTTCAATTCCAGTGTCTTCTCTTTGTTAATTATTTTTTATCTTGTATATAGCTTGTTATGTATGTATTTCTTTGCATTTCTCTCCTCCATTAGATTGCTCCTTGAAGGAGAAACTGTCTTTTGCCTGGCACATAGTAGGTGCTTAATAAATGCAAGCCTATGTCAGTTTTTAGGGAAACTGCAAATATATTTGACTACATTAATAATAATAACAACAAAAATCATGTGATTATTTCAGTAGATAAAGAAAAACTTTCGATAAAATGCAATAATCATTCAGATTTAAAACACTAGAAAGAATAGGAATAAATGGAACTTTTCTTAAAATGATAATTGGTTTTTACCTAAAACTAAGTGAAAGCATTATCTAAAATGGGAATAAGCTAGAAACCTTTCCAGTTAGATCAAGGGTGAAGCAAGGACATTCATTATTGTTTAATACTATAGTAGAGATGCTAGCTTTAGCATCAAGACCATGACTGAAGGGATAAGCATAGACACAGAGGGAACAAAACTATCACTTTTTTACTGATGATGTGGTTTACTTAGAAAACCCTAGAGAGTCAACTAAAAACCACTCATAACAATGAACAACTTTAGCAAAATTGCAGGGTATAAAATAAACTCATACATATCTTCAGCATTTCTGTATATTACTGACAGAGAGGTAGAAAGAGAAATTCGAGTTAGAATAACTGCAGACAATATATAATACTTGAGTAATTATCTGCTAAACTATCCACAGTAACTATGTAAACACAAATCACTCTTTACACAAATAAAGATCTAAATAATTGGGAAAATGTTAATTGCTCATGTGTGGGCTGAGCCAATATAATAAAAATGATAACACTAACTTTATTAATTTACATATTCAATGCCAGACCAGACTTCCAAAAATTATTTTATAGAACTAGAGAAATAATATAAACATTCATCTAATGGAGCAAGAGGTCAAGAACATCAAGGGAAGCAATGAAAAAAAAATTGAGAAAGAAGGGCACCTAGCAGGACCAGATCTTAAAGTATACTAAAGCTATAATCATCACAACAGTTTGGAACTGAGTAAGAAATGGAATGGTTGTTTAGCGGAACAGAGTAAGTGTATGGTGTACAGAAGCAATCAAATACGATAACCTTGTTGTTTTTGTTTGGTTGTTTTTAGTCACGTCTGACTCTTTGTGACCCCATTTGGTATTTTCTTGGCAAAGATACTAGAGTGGTTTCCCAGTTCCTTCTCCAACTCATTTTACAGATGAACAAACTGTGGCAAACAGGATTAAGTGATTTGCCAAGGTCACACAGCTAGTAAGTGTCTGAGGCCAGATTTGAACTCAAGAAGATGAGTCTTCCTGACTCCAGGCTTGGCACTTTACCCACTGTGCTACCCAGCTATCTTCATAAAACCCAAAGATCCTAGCTATATAGGACAAGAACTCACTATTCAACAAAAACTATCAAGAAAACTGGAAAGTAGGTTGGCAAAAACTAGGTAAATAGATATTGACACTGTATACCAATCTATACAATGACAACAACATTGTAAAAATACCCTACTTTAAAAGATGTAACTCATCAACACAATGACCGATCAAAATTTGAAAAGGTACATGATGAAGCAGGCTATTTATTCATCTCCACATAAAGAGCTGAAGGAGTCAGAGTGCAGATTTTTTCTTCTCTTCCTCTTTCTTCTTTTTGGACACAACTACTGTGGAAATTTGTTTTGCATGATTATGCAAATTTGTAATTGATTTTGTTTTTCTTGTCTTCTCAGCAATTTTGGAGGTGGGGGAGGAGGGAGAGAATTTAGAACTGAAAATAAAATAAAATTGAATTAAAGACTTGTATTCCATGCAAAAAATGATCATTTTGCTTGTTGCAGCCCGTATTTCTAGTACAGTGTTAAATAATAGTTGTAATAATGGATATCTTTACTTAATGCTGACACTAATAGCTAACATTTATATAGTACTTGTTGTTCAGTCATTTCAATTGTGTCCAACTCTTCATGAACCTATTTGGGGTTTTCTTGGCAAAGATACTAGAGTGTTTTTCCATTTCCTTCTTCAGCTCATTTTACAGATTAAGATACTGAGGCAAACAGAGTTAAGTGCCTTGCCTAGGGTCACCTAGCTAGTAAGTGTCTGAGAATTTGAACTCAGGTTTTCCTGACTCCAGGCCTGGGGTTATATCCACTGCGCCACCAAGGTGCTCACTACTTGCAATTATCTCAATATGTTTGACCCTTGATATTATTGGAAAGGTTTATGATATTTCTCCATTATATGTAATACTGGTTTCTAGTTTTTGGTAGATACTGTATATCATATAAGAGAACATACATTTATTCCTATGTTTCCCATGTGTGTGTATGTGTAAAAGAAGTATATGTTGTATTTTGAAAAAAAGAAAACTTTCCAGAAAAATCTTGATCTAATCATGTGACTTTGTTTTCATTATCAACATAGACAATTTTGCTTAAAATTTTCTCTACATTGAACAAATCTTGCATTCCTGGAATAAATCCTATCTGTTTACAATGTATAATCTTTTTCATGTGTTGTTCAAGCCTGTTTGATAGTATTTTATTTAAATTTTTGTGTCAGCATTCTTTAAGGATACTATTCTATGAATTTCCTTTGATTTGCTTTGCTGTGGTTTAGCTATGAAATGTAGAAAGAAACATTTATTAAACACCTAGCATATGTGAGGGACCATGCATGCTAGCTGCTTTACAAATATTTTCTCATTTGATATATATTCTGTATTTTATTTGACATGTATTCTATAAGTAGTCTGTGATACAAATAAAATTTGAAGAACATATTTGAATCATAGATAGAATTTGATCAGATCTTTTTTTTCTTGTTTTTACACTTTACTTAAAATTGGAAATAATTGTTCCTTGAATGTTTGATAGAATTCACATATGAATCTGTGTGGTCTTGAGGTGTTTTCTTTGGGAGATCAGTTTTGTTCGTTGTTTTGAGATTGTACTATTTAAATTATCTGTTTTCTTAATGAAGGCATATCACATTTTTGTAGCTATTGATTCATTTTATTTAAATTTTCAGTTTTATTGACATGCAGTTTGGTAAAGTAATTTTTGATATTTATATTATTTATTTTTATTGTGATTTCTTCTTTCATTAAAAGAGATTAGCTAATGATTCATTTATGTTATTATTTTCTTTGTAATAAGCTAGCTTTCAGTTTTATTTTGCTTTCATTTGTGATAATCTATTTTTAAATTTCTGTTTTGCTATTCATTTGCTTTTTTAATTTGTTGCTTTTTCTATTCTTTCTTTGGATGGGTGCTTAATTTAGTTATCTATTCTTTCTCTTTTTTATTAATGAAACTGTTTTAAAGATAAAATTTTTTCTCCAGGACTGCTTTGGCTACATCCCAAAATTTTTTGAATGTTCTTTCATTTGTTGTCTTTTATTTTGATGAAAATTTCTATTGGTTTTGTTGTTTGTTCTTTGATACACAAATTCTTTAGGAATCAATTGTTTAGTCCTACTGATTTTTATCCTTTCCTAAAAGGACTGCATTAGCTACATCCCAAAATTTTCTGAGTATTCTCTCATTGCTGTCATTTGCTTTGATAAAAATTGCCATTGTTTTCATTATTTGTTCTTTGATATACATTCTTTTGGAATCAATTATTTAGTCTTATTTTTATCGTTTCTTAAAAGCCCCATTATCGAATGTAATTTTATTACATTATGCTTGGTAAAAGGTTTTTAAAATACTTATGCTTTTCTACATTTGTTTATGAGGTTTTTAAAATGCCTTACCACTACTAGATCAGGTTTTCTTAAAATATCGTGTTCAGAAGAGAATGTTTATACATCGTTCTGTTACTATTCAGTAATCACCAAAGATCTATTATCTCTAAATTTTCTAAAGTTCTACTTAGGTCTTCATCTTGTTTATTATTTTTCTTTTGGTTATACCTGTCTAGGTACGAAGTAGATACACTGAGTTCTCCAACTATCATAGTTTTATTCATTGTTTCTTCCTGTAAATCACATCCTTTAACTATTTGGATTCTCTACAATTTGTATGTGTGTGCGTGCGTGTGTGTGTGTGTGTGTGTGTGTGTGTGTGTGTGCGTGTAAAAATAAAATACTGATATTAATTCATTACGATGCCTTTGTAATGTACTTTCTCTTTTTATCTCTTTTAATCATGTTTATTTTTACTGCTGCCTTCTCTGAGATAATGATTGGTATCCTTCAGCATTTTAAAAAGTTTTATCTGAAGTAAAAAGGTTTTCCTTCAGCTTTCACCCTTTTAAAAAATCTTTGTGCTAATGTTTCTGTTATAAGTGTGTTTCTTTTAACCAGCATATTGTTGGATTCTGTTTTCTAATCCATACTGCATCCTTCCTCTATTTTATGCTTGAGTTCATTCCTTTCATGTTTACAGTTATGATTATTAATTGTTTATTTCTGTACCTCATGTCTCTTATATTTTTCTTTGACCTCCTTAGCCTCTCTCTACAAAGAAGAGAATGTTGTAATAAGAAGGGTGGTGAATGAAAATTACAATGGACTCTTTTATCAAATCTGATTCTATTTCATTACCCCTCTTCCCAAGTTTCTTTACTTTCATTTCACTTCATGTTCCATACTCTAAAGATGGAAGTTTAAAAAAAATAAAGATGGAATTTGTTTTGCTTATTAATAATCCCTCCATGAACTTCTTATCCCTGTCCCAATCAGATTGTCTGTTGGACTTGATGTATTTCTATACTAAACTTTATGTGTGTATGTATTGTTGTCCATGTGTGTTTATGTTTCAGATGAAAATGAGTGTTCGTATAATCTTTTTGAGTAATCTTATTACATGAGATGTTATTCCACTTCCCTTCCTCCATTTCTTCCCCATTTTCTTTTCTTTTCTTTTCTTCTCTATTCTTTTCCTTCACATTTTTTTTCTTTAAGGTAATCAATATACAGGGTGTTCCTAAAATCTGGACACATAGGAAAAATGCATATTTTCAAGAAATGAAATGAATTAAATTTTCCACCACATTTTATTTAATTGGAATATTAACAAATAACATCTTCAATATGATTTACATCATTTGTTTTGCAAGATTCATGTGAACTTGATGCAATAACTCCACATTGCCGTCAATTTTCCTATGTGTCCAGACTTGAGGGACACCCTGTAAAACAAAACTGCTCCCAGTAACTCTGTGTCATTTTCTTTCTCTGTAACCCTTGAAGATAGAGTTCAGAGAGGACAATTTTTTTCTTTTTCTTATATTTAAAATATATAAACACTTAATCATTATATAGTCCCTTCCAATTGATTAGATGTCTTTACCTTTCTATGTTTCTCTTGAATCCCGTGTTTGTATTTTATTGTATCTACTCATCTCTGGCCTATTCATCAGGAATTCTTAGAAGTTTTTCTTTTATTAATGACCCATTTTTTCCCCTATTGGAAGATTATGCTTAGGTTTTCCAGGTAATTAATTCTACATTATAAGCCTTTAACTTTTGCTTTTTGGAATGTATTTTTCCATGCTTTCCTCTCTTTTTGAGTGGTATTTGCTAGTTCCTGTGCTGGCTCCCTGGTAAATGAGCTTTTTATTTCCAGATATTCTGCAGTGTTTTTTCCTTTACCTTGGAAACTATGGATTTTGGTTATGAAATTCCTGTTTGTTTTTATTTTGGGATTTCTTTTAGGAAGACATTGGTGAATTATTTTTATTTTTACTTTACCCTTTGGTTTTAATAGGATTGAAATTCTTGATTTCTTGAAATAGGATAGCTAGGCTATTGTTTTTTATAGTTGAGGTTTTCAGGTGATAAGGTGATTCTTAGTTAATCTCTTCTTGATCTGTTTTCCAGGTCTGTTGATTTTTTTTAAAAGGAGACACTTTATATTTTCTGATATTTTTGCAGTTTTGATTCCATTTTTAAAAATAAAATTTTATTGATGGTTTTCTGTGTTTTAAACACCATAATTGCCCCCCAAATCCCTCCCTCCCCTTTGCTACATGCCAGAGAACCATCTCATATAACAAATATTTTTAAAGACAAAAAAGAAAAAGGAAAGAAAGGAAAATAAGTCAGCATGACTGAACAGTGCATCAAAAAGCCTGAAAATATGTCCAGTGTCCATTTGTGGACTTCCCATATCTACAAAAGGCTAGAGTTGGGTGTTTTCTTTTACATCTCATCTTTTGAGCTATGTTTATTCTTTATAACTTTGAAATATTTTGATTTTTTGCATAATTCTTTCTTTTTATCTTGTTCTAGTCATTGTATGTATGCGATATCTTTATATATATAGATAGATATACATATATAATTCTTTTACTCTGCTTAATTCACTCTGCTTCAATTCATGTAGATTTTTTAATGCTTCTGTTTTCATCACATTTGTACAATTCAGAGTTCTTTTAATTTGAAATTTCTTATTATTATTTCTGACTGGGAAGATTCTTTCATATGGTTGTTAATAGTTTACAATTCTTTTTAGAAAAAATTTTTATATCCTTTGATTCTAAATGTGTGTGTGTGTGTGTGTGTGAGAGAGAGAGAGAGAGAGAGAGAGAGAGAGAGAGAGAGAGAGAGAGAGAGAGAGAGAGAGATAGTAAAGTGCCAGGCCTGGAGTCAGAAAGACTCATCTTTTTTAGTTCAAATCTGGCCTCAGACACTGACTATATCCATGCAGTCATTTAACCCTGTGTGCGTCAGTTTCTTCATCTGTAAAATGAGCTGGAGAAGGAAATGTTAAACCACTTCACTATCTTTGTCATGAAAACCCCAAGTGGGGTCATGAATGGTCAGACATGACCGAAATGACTGAACAAAAGAGATAGATATACATGCTTTGCCCCCTCCTGACATGCATAGCCACTTATGTGTGTGTGCATCTGTCTATGCATCATCTGTTGTTTTTGTGTCTTGAATGAAAAAATCTTAGCACATAAATCAAATACATTTTTTCTACCCCCATTCAACCACTTCCCTTATCCTAGGTTCAATAATTTTCTCTATATTGAAGCTTTTCAGTTTTATGTAATTAGATTTATTGATTTCTTCTTTTGTAATTGATTCTATCTTTTATTTGGTTAATCTCCTACATATAGCTGTGAGAGGTACATGATCTTCCTGTAATTTTTTTGGTAGTATAATCTTTCATATTAAAATCATGTATCCATTTAAAATATATTATGGAATATGGTATAACATGTTGGTCCAAAGCTAAGCTTAATTTCTACTAGTCTGCTTTGTAATTTTTCCAGCAGTTTTTTTCATCAGATATGGAGTTCTGTTCTAACTAATTTATATCTTCCAGCTTATCAGACACCAGGTTATTGATTCCTATTGTTTCTGATTTTCCCTCATCTCCTGTGGTTCTCTTGATCTACCTATTTTTTTAAAACCAGTACCAGTTATTTTGATGACTCCTGCTTTATAACATAATTTGAAGTCTGGAAATAGTATTCCTCCCTTCATCTCTGTGTCTTTTCATAGTTTCTCTTGATATTTTAGATCTTTTACTTGTACAAATTAATTTTAATCTTATTTTATTGATTTCTATTTAATGTTCCTTTGATAATTTGTTTGGCATAGGATTAAAAGTGTAGATTAATTTTGATGATGATATCATTTTTATTATATTGGCACAACCTAGCTCCAAGTATTAAATATCCCTTCAGCTATTTAAGTTGTTCATTAAAGGAGCATTTTGTAATCAAATATATGAAAGTCATTTGTGTGCTATGATAGGTTGATCCTTGGATGCTTTATGTATTTTTAATTTTAAAATGGAAAGAGATTTTCCTTTCTTTTATTGTCTCTTGGAATTTGTTATTACTATGTAGAAATTGGGTTGATTGAATGTTTGTTTTGTAGCTTTTAACTTCACTAAAACCATTGTCTCAATTGGTATCTTTGCTAATTCCCTACAATTTTAAAAATAAACTCTTGTATTATCAGCAAATGAGGATAGTTTTGTCTCCTCTTTACCTATGTTTGTGCCTTTAATTTCTTTTCTTGCCTTATTGTTATTACTCCCGTTTTGAGAACTAAAGCAAATAATTAGGGGTAGTGGAGTGATAGTAGAGTCATCCTTACTTTACTCCTGGATTTATTGGGAAAGGTTCTACTATATCTCCAATGCACAGTATGCTTGCTTTTAGTTTTAGATAAACAAATTAGTTTTCAATTGATCAATTTCTCCTCTAATTTTTAACATCTTTTTTTGTGCTTATTTCGCATTTATTTATTTGTTGCCCTCCTAATTATTTTAAACTCATTCACTTCATTAATCCTCTCTTTTTCTATCTTGGTAACATGTTTGTAAGGATATAATTTTTCACTTGATGACTTTTTTTTTTACTGCATCACAGAAATTTTGGTGTGTTTAGTCTTTAAAATTTTTATGGTATTTTTAAAAATTCCTCTGTCCATACTTTGTATGATCTTTAACAGATACAAATAAATGTTCATCTTTTTTCTTTGAAAACCTTTTCTACATTCATTGAGATAATTGTGTGGTTATAGACATTTCTGTTTTTAATATGATTAACTATGTTGATTGTTTTCCTAGTGTTGATCCATCCTTGTATCCTTGGTATAAATCCAAGTTGTTCATGATGACTGACATCTTGGATGAATTTCTCTAGTTTTTGTGACAGCACTTAGTACAGTGCCTAACACATAGTAGGTGTTTAAATATTGATTGACAGTATTTTGAAATTTATATTCATGAATGACATTGATCTATAGTTCTCCTTTTGTACTTTACCCATCTCTTGTTTAGGTATTAGGACTATAATTGTCTTATAAAAGGAGTCTGGTAGGGTGCTTTCTCAGTTTTTGAGAATAATTTCTGTACTATCATTGCTCATTGTTCTTTAAAAGATACATACAATTCTTTTCTGAATCCACCAGGACCAGGCATTTTGTTTTTGTTTTGATAGTTCCTTTACAACTTATTTTAGTTTTTTTTAGATTGATATTTAAGATTTGTTTTGGTCTTTTCAGTTTAGGTATTTTACATTTTTGAACATATTCCTCTTTTTCTTTTATGTCCTCAGTTTTGTTGGCATATAATTCTGGATCATAGGTTCCAATAATTCTTTTCATTCCTTCTAATTTAATTGTGATTTCACCTTGTTCATGTGCTATTTTGTTAATTTGGCTTTCTGCTTTCTTTCTAAAATCAGATTGACTACTTTTTAGTCTTTTCAAAGAATCAACTCATAGTTTTGTGATTTCTATCATTTTGTTTTGATTTGCTTTGTATTTATTTCTCTTCTTTTTTTCAGGAGCTATTTTCCCTCATCATTGTTCTTTGACTTGAGTTATATTACATATTTCCTTCTATCATTTTCTTTCCTTATCTCCTTTTAGGCACTTTCTCATTCTGCAAATTAGTACCACAGTTGATTCACTTGTAGGCCAGATGCTGTGATGTTTAGTCTGTAATGTTTTAGGCTTGTTTCTTCACCATCATTTCTATTTGACTTCTGTTTTCTTCTTTACCTTCTTGTGTGCTTTTGAAAAGAAATCTCCTGATGGTCTTTCTTTTTTTTTTTTTTGTCCGTGATTGCTGGACATGATTGCCTTTCTTGTATTTCTGTTGTCTGATGTGTTTGAAAAGCAAATAATTTCTTTTTTGATAGTTAGAGTTGAGTCCCATTTCAAACTGATGGGTTGGGCTGTGCAGCCCTGCTGCTAGATAGTGGTGACAGTGGAGGTGGGGACGCTGAGTGAATACATTCAGATTTAGGGATTAGCCTTTGCTGCTGTTACCTCACCAGGTTTTTACCTCGTTAGGATTCTTGATATCTCAACTCTTCTTAAACTGTAGGTTGTGATCTCGTGTAGGGTGGTGATGCACAATTTAAGAAGTGCTGAATGGGTCATGAGTGGAAAAGGTTTAAGACGCCCTGTTTAGACCATGGAAACAGTTGAAATTATTTTTTGTTCTTAATTTCTATTTTTGAAAGGATTGATAGTTTGTGAGAATCAGAGAAAGGCATCTTGTTACTTAAGTAAGGTTTTGCTCCTCTTCTGTTTAGGTTATTTAGGTGCTGGGTGTTCTTTATCTTCTTTATTCTTCATTAGGGTATTAGGTAGTCTTTTGTGCCTCTGGTGGCTTCCTTGGTCAAGGCTCTGACTTGTCTTTTGTCTTCCTAGGGTAGACCCGCACAACTTGACAGTAGATAGAGGCCAAAATTAAAATAGGCTAAACTTCTTTGGGCTGCAGATAGGTTTTTAGTGGCTCACTTTCCAAGTAAAGGTGTAATTAATGATTAAACTACTTTGCAAATAAACCATATTTCAAAAAAGGAAAATTATAATTAATATCAATTAATTACACTTATTACTTAAGATTTTTATTTATCATGGAATCACATTAATGTTTTAAAAATTACTTTGTTAAGTGGTACAAGTTTTAATACATTTTTTAGGTTTTCTTACTGTTTACATTTAATTCATGGGAATGTATTACACTTCTTGTCAGCAATCAGTTTATTTTACTCTGGAATCCTGTTTGAAATCGATTTCTTTAGAAATCTGAAAACTAACAGTAGCTGCCTCATTTTCTGAATTTACTTTCTTGAAAAACTGTTGTTCACCACTGAGATTTTTCAACAATTTGGACAGTTCAATTTGTTTTTCATTGGTGTTCAGTTTGCCAAACTGGATGTTTTGATTTGAAATGGCGATGAAGATTGTATTCCTTAGGCTATTAGTTCTCTATTACTATTTTGTCTCTCTTGTAGGTAAACAAGTATTTGTCCACTCTGGATTAAACACTCTGTGTTCTAATTCAATCTTCTGTTCCTTTTTATCACCCACTTTACAAAGTCACCCTGCAAAATTTAATGTTAGAGCCAAAAAAAATCTCCACAGCAACTGCTCACATATAAAGAAATACTGAACTGAGTGTCTGACCTTGGAGAGAGCTCCAGACACTCATGTAACTTGGAGGGTGGCCATGCACTGAGGGAGGGGAAGAAGCCCTTGTGTTGTTGCCGTTCATCACATAGTGGGCATCAGCTGCATTGGCACATGGCTGCACTCACTGTGTCCCTGTTCAGTGCCAGTAATGACTGAAAACATAGGGAAAAGATATGACTCTCGCTCTTCTCAGAAGAGACAGACTGACAATGGTTAGTTGCTGTGGGTCATGTGACAAACAGGAACAAGTAGGCAATGGCAACCCATCTGCACAGTAGTGACCAGTGGAGGGTGGGTTAAGTGGGGCAAGGACAAAGCACTCATTACATCTTTACTTTCTTTTACATCCACTACATTTTTTGTGGGCTACCTGAAATCCTTTGGTGGGAGACATGTTGTACAGGCTTGCTCTAGGGGCTCCCTTGGTCAAGGTGCTTGGTAGTATTTATTCCCTCTGAGTTTCCCTTGATTAGGGCACTGGTTTTTCTCTGTTGCCACTAGGGTTCCTTCGTGAGGGGGGTGGTTCTTCCCCACACCATGGCCCCTTGGGATCCTTTTGTGGGTTTTGTACTTGCAGTTTTTTTTTTCTTCTCCAGGCACTAGGTGGTCTTCTATCTCTTCTCAAGATTCCTTAGTCAGGATTCTGGTGGTCTCTATTTCATGCAGCACACTTGATTAGGACACTGGATAGTCTTTGACACCTTTGGGGCTTCCTTGATTTGGAAGTTGGTTGATTTTCTGTCACTTCTGTGGCTTCCTAGACCCAAGAACTGAGTTATCCTCTGTCTTCCCTGAGCCGTTCTTGATTGGCATGTTATGTATTCTTTTCTCTTCTGAGGTTCTTCTTAGAGCTCTGGATTGTCTTCTGTTCTTTGGCACTTTCCCAGTAAGGGTGGTAAATACTCTGCCATTTCCCCCTAGGACTTCTCAAGTTAAAGTTTTTCTCCTCTTCCCTCTGGAGCTTCCTCAGTCAGGTTGCTGGGTGGTCTCCTTTGCCTTTGGAACTTCCTTGATCAGGGTGCCAGGTAGTCTCTGTACTCTTCGAGTTTCTTTCTCCAGTCAGTGTACTACCTCAGATTTCCTTTCAGTCTAATTACCTGTTTTCATGTTAACTTCTTTGTCAGGACTCCTTTTTAGTGTCTGCAGTTTCTGGCTCTGTTTATGTTTAGTTCTGAGGTAGATGAATGAACTTATTGTAATTTCTCTTGGCAATTTTTGATCATTCAACTTGGTGTTCCTTTTTAGAACATTACTGGCATATTAAGTGGAAGAATTGAGTTCCTGTGTTACCTAGTTCATTCTATCTTAATTGAAAGAGCAAATGTGATAACATGTTCAATTTTGTGTGCCATATTTTAGGAAGGACGTTGACAAGTCAGAATATGTCCAGAGAAGGGCAACCAATTTGATAAGAGTACTAGAGACTGTGCCTTAAAAGATTAGTTGAAGAAATTGGGATTGTTTAGCCTAAAGTAGAGTAGGCTTGTAGGCTGGCTGAAGGAGGGAGTAGGGAGTGAGATTTGCCTTCAAGTATTTGTAAGGTTGTGATAAAGAATAAGCATTAGGCCTTTTCCTTGGTCTCATCGGGCAGAGCAAGGAGCAAGAGGTAGAAATTAGAGTAGCAGATTTCAGTCTCAATAAAGTAAAATCTTCCTTACAATTAGTTATTTAAAAGTGCATTGGAATGCCTTTTAGGAGGTAATGAGTTACCATCATCATTGGAAGACTTTAAGCTGGTGCTTGGTCACCACTTATTAAAAATACTGAAGAAGGCTCCCTATGAAAATATGATTCCTGATACCGCAAAGAGTTAAGAATGATCCCTTATAGACTTACCCACATTGATGAATTAATGGATACTTGAAATATTAAAGCATGTAAGGGCATTTGCTCACACAAAGAGCTTTATGATTTCAAAGCTCTTTTCTCATGTGATCTTACTAGCATTAATAACAGTGATAGCTAAGTCCTTTTGTTGTAGCTCCAGTGCTCAGCATCACATGTACCACTTACACAGTAAATGCTTAATAAATGCTTGTTGAATAGAATGGGACAGATTGGGAATAGAGGCAGAAATGGAAAAGGATGACATTGCTGGGTGACAAAACAGCATAATTAAAGAAGGCTTAGAGGTACAAAAGTTCTAAATATCTTTCCAATTTGGCATGAACATAGAGCTCATGGAAAAATAATGTAAGATAAGACTGGGTACATTGCAGGCCAGATTAAGGACCTTGAATGCCAGTTTCAGAAGTTCAGACTATTTTGGTATTAAGTGGTATTAATTTGGTATTAAATTAAATATTTCATTAAACTGAAAGTTTTTGAGTAGGAAAGTAATGTCTGTGACCAGGAAAGGATGTGATGCAATAAGATCAATTCAGCTTGTGAAAAGAGGTGACTTTGTGGAGGTTTTTCCATGGCATCAGTTTACAGACTGTTATTTTGTTACAAAAGTTATTTTGAACAAGGTATACATGTTGTTATAAGCCAAAAAGGAACTTTGTATTTGGCATAGTATCAAGGTTTGTTTGCTTAATTTACAGCATTTGAAAGTGAAATCTCAGGAAAATTTGGGATTAAATGTAACATAATGGAAAGAACACTAAAGTAGTAAGGTTTTTTGTTTGTTTTTGTTTTTTGTTTGAATTCCCTACCTGTTTGACACCTTTTTGTTTGTTTTTGTTTTTTGTTTGAATTCCCTACCTGTTTGACACCTTGATTGAGTCTATATTCTACAGTTTATATTGCTTCCTTCCAACTATACCATTCTGTGGCCTAAGGCTCTTTCCAGTTTTATCATTCTTTGTTTAAAGGTTCCTTCCATCTTCAAAGTTCTAGGATTCTCTGGAATGAGTCAATGAGAAGAGGTCAGTTGACCACTCTTCAAAATAACTGACCAAGAAATTATTGCCCTGGGGAGGGGAAATTCCAAGAAAGGGGAAGAAAGATGTTTGGGTATCCTGATAGAATAGAAGTGAATTCTTGGGCATAGCTCCGTTTTGAGTATTAAAAGTGACTGCTACAGAAGTGTAGCTGGATTCTCTGGGCTCCAAAAATAGAGAAATAAAGGCTTAGGTTCAAAGAGCAATGTTGGCTGAATCCTTTAATAGTAAAGCCTGAAGCTGATCAACATGCACAGATGTTACTATGGAGATTTGTGTATGTGAGCCAGTGTATGTGTATTTAAGCTTACAAGTGTGAAAAAGTTGCTATTATAGACTGAAACTATATAAAAGTGGAAGACAGTAGAACATTTTTATCCCCACAAGGTACAGTGATGCATTAGAACTTGCAAGGGGCAGAGTTGAGAATTATACAAGAGAAATTCCCAAAGGTTCCTTACCATGCCTTTTACTTTTTTCCTCTTGCTGCTCCCCCCTTTTCTTTTTTGAGAATGTACAGAACATCATAGAATCATGGAATGTTGTGGCTAGAATTCTGGTTGTAAAAAATGGCAGGAGAGGTGGGAAACAGCTGAGTATGTTTTATTATCTTCACAAAGGTGGTAATAATAAAGCCATTTCAAAGCATAGGTGGGTAGGATGTCAACTGGCAGAAATTGGGAAGAGCAGCTCCCTTGCAGATAGAACATTCTGTGTCCTGAGTTTGCAAGGCAGTGTGGTGCAGTGAAAGAGGACTGGATTTGTAATGAGAGACCTGAGTTTATGTCCTGGCTCCAGAGTTTGCTGTCTGTGAAACTAAGTTTTAGTCACTTATCTTTTCCATATTTGAGTTTCCTTATAGCAATGTCAAGAGAATGTTTTTTAACCTTCAAAGCCCTGTGGAAAAAGGAGGGAGTTATTATTATAAGGTCCCTCCCAGTTCTAAGATTCTGTGTTCTAAAAATCCATGTTCAGAAGTCTCTTCCAGCTGTAGCATTCTCTGTTCTGAGCTTCTGTCCATTTCTGGTATTCTGTGTGCTAACAATCTATGTTTCTAGGTCCCTTCTAGTTCTACAATCCTATGCTCCCTATGGTTTACAAGGGAACACACTGTATTTCTGCCTCTTCTCATTCTAATGAGCTCTTTTAAAAATATATCAAAAGAAATTCTAATCGCATAATCTTCACATTTCAAAGGAGTGTGTATTTATTATGAAAACTACTGATTCATTAGGAAGGCCTCCTGATTCAAAAAGCAACAGCTGCTTTTAGTTAGAATAAATCCCGTCATGTCTCATACCCCCTCTTGCTTTGAGGGGAAGCTTAATGTTTAGCTAATTCTGAGTTTCATTTTCTTTCTTTCTCTCTCTCTCTCTCTCTCTCTCTCTCTCTCTCTCTCTCTCTCTCTCTCTCTCTCTCCCTCTCTTCCTCTTCCTCTTCCTCTCTTTCTCTCCCTCTTTTCTTTTCCTCTCCCCCCTCCCTCTCCTCATTCCTTCTCCTCCCTCCTTTCCTCTTCACCTCTCTCTCCGTCTCTCCTTCTGTTCCCCCCATCTTTTTCTCCTTTCTCCATTCCTTCCTCTCCCTTTCTTCCTTTCTCTTTCCCTTCTTTCTCCCCTCACTTTCTTCTCTTTTCTCTATCCTTCCTCCCTCTTCTTTCCCCTCTCCAAATAGCAAAGTATGATTGCCTCTCAACAAAACAAAATAAAACAAAACCACTCTTTTAATGGATTTTTATAGGATCACAAAAGCTAATAAAACTCCTGATGATCTTTTCTTATTGGCATTCAGCAGGGACAGAGAAGTGAATTGTATAGCGATCAAGAAAAAGAAGTTGAGGCCCATTGTAATATGAAATACAATAATTGAAAGTCAGCGAGCATTTCTGAGTCTATTGTAGGTCCTTAAATGAAACTACAGCATACGTTTCCATAAGCAGAAAGAGCTTTTTTTGGCGGGGAAAAACACATAGCTGTATTTTTATACAAAATCTGGAAGCCTATGTTTGAATGGTTGCACAGAAGAGATAGATAAGTGTAGAAATGTGCATTCAAATAGATTTCTATGATTGGTTTGTAATGACCTGATTGTGTTTCATATCATTATGTGATTTACCATTTCATTTCCCTAAAGTACATTTCTGGACCCATCAAAGAGAAGTACAGTGGAAAAAGGCCCTAGATTTGGAGTCAAAGGACCTTGTTTCTTATCCTACCTTTTCTAACTTAATACCTATGTGAACATTGGCAATTTTGTTATTATCAAGTCTTTGAGCAAGTCTTTTTGTATTCCTAGTGCTCAGCACAATGTCTAGCACATAGGTCATGGGTTCATTAAAGTATTTTTTGAAACATACTCCACTAGCCTTTTTCTGAGCTACTAGGGTGAGTGAGCCTAGGTCTCCTGATTCAAAGTCCAGTATTATTTCTATTAAAACTATACTGAGAAGGCAACATACTAAAGTGGAAAAAGCATAGGACTAGGAATCAGCAGCACTCAGTGAAAAGTTTCAGATCTGCTGTTCACTAGCCTTAAGGCCTTGGGCAAGTCACTTTCTCTTGGACCTTAGTTTCCTCACCTGTAAAATGAGGAGGTTGGATAAGGTTCGTTTTAACTCTAACAGAATGAACATAGTAATTCAATAGCTGGTATAGCCGGTGCTAACTAAAACTCGAATAGCATATATGCTAACAATATTATGTAATATCATTATTTTATGGCATATAAATTCATATTTTATCTTACAGTTATTATTTTATAGCTTTCATTCTATGTCTCTTTCTATGGGTTGCAGAGTTCTTTCTTCACAATTGCAGTGTGAACTTCTTTCTCCATCATGAAGGAAAGTAGCATATTACTCTTCTATTTTTATAAAGAAGGAAACAGAGCCTTAGAGAACAGAATGACTTTGTCCAAGTCCAATAGGTTAAGAAGCATTATTCTTTGATCACCCAACAGAACTTGTATTTGAGTAACCATGAGTGACAGGGAACTACTTTTTAGACAAGTAAATATTAAGTTTAAAATAGTTAAAATGTTAGCTTTATGAGAACATACTAATTTGGTAGGTTTAAAGCCTTGTCCAGTTAAGTCATTAACTGTGGTCTTCTGTATCCTCTCAGTCAAGAAGGTATGTTGAAGTATTTGAAGTTTTAACTTGAAGGGGCTCTTCGTCGAGCAGTGGCTTAAAAAACCTGGCAAAGTTACGTTTGCCATACTTTTCTCTTTGCTTTCTTTTGCCTTTGAAATGAAAAGAAATTTCTGTCTTTTGGCTAGTGATGTTTCAGTGAAAATTAATTCCTTTAATAATCTCTGTGGCCATAAGACAATCAAGCATGATAGGCAATTTTCAACAATTCAGGTCAACAAGCATGTATTAATAAGCAGTGTACTATCCGAAAGCCACTGTGTCCTGCACTAGGGAAGAAAATTCAGTTAAACTTTTATTAAATGCCTTCTATATACAGATGCCACAGTCAGTTTTAGGACTATAAAGATGCAGCAGGATCGTCTTTGTTTTTACAGGTTAAGTTTAGTAGATGAGAGAAGTGCACTTAGAGAACTGTAATACAAATGAGAATGTAGATTATAGGCAGCTCGGCATAATGAAAAGTTTGCTAGCATGTAGGACATAGGAAAAGGACTCAGCCGCTTAGTTAATAACCATTATTCTAAGCACATTACAGTACAAATGCAAGCAAAAAGACAGTCCCTGCCCTCAGGTAGCTTACATTATAATAGGGAAAGAACACAGAAAAGAGGAGCTAAAAAAGGCTGTGAGGGGAAGTGCCTCAGGAGGGACATGGTGGCTAAATTCTGACAAAAAAAGATGGCTAGTGGTCTGGGTCCTTTCCCAAAATGGAGGTTCTGGGAAGAACTCTTCACTGGGGTGGAGGAAGGAGGCAGGTGAAGCATGGTAGAGTCTTGGGTCCAAGTACTTATGGTTAAAGTAGAAATTCCTCACCTTGCCATTTAAGATCCTCCACAATCTGGCTCCATTCTACCTGTCTAGCCTTATGTCCTATTACTCCCCTTCACGTCTACCACGTTCTTTCCAAACTGCACCATCAATTTGAATTTTGTATTCCTAGTGCTAGAATTAAATGTTCCATCTGCTGATGCCCATGAATTCTCACAGACTTTTCCCCATTCCTGGAATGCATTTCCTCCACATCTCCACTTTTTACTTCCTTACCTTCCTTCTAAGCTCAATTAGTCTGGGAGTGGAGGAAGAGGGAAGTCTTCATGAAGAAAGAATCAGCTGAACTGTGTACTGAAGGAGATGAACAGGCAGAGATATAGGGGGACAGTGTGCATAATCACTTGAAGCCAGAAGAAGAACAGGATTGGGGAAATTAATTTGTGATCTCCAGGAGCTCAATTCAACTCAACAAACTTTTAAAAATCCCCTACTCTGAGTTAAGTGCCATGATAGATACTGGCGATACAAAGACAAATGAGTTCCTGCCATCAGGTGGATGCAGTATAAGTAAATACAAATTAATTTAAGAGGGATAGAATAGAGCATTACCAATTGAGGGTAACATGAAAGATAAGATAAGGATTCTGAGGGTCAGAGATGAGGTAGGAGTACATCTAGTTAACTGGGTTAATAACCTTACAGACATCCTTAATTCTTTCTTTACCTAGGTTTTATCCATCATACTTCCACAGCATCCTTTGAATCTGTCTCCTTTCCTTGAATACTGTTGTTACTATAATTTAGAACTTAGCACCTCTTGCCTAGACTATCATAATATCTTCCTAATTATTTTATCACCTTCAAGTCTCTCCCTTTTGTTCCCCATCTATCTCATAGCTACCTACAAACTCTTCTTAGTGGTTATATTGGCAGCTGTGGGATAGATGGATAGAACATGTATATACATGGTCACTGCTCCGTTTAGAAATCTTCAGTTTCCCTATTGCCTCTTGAATGAAACACAAACTCTTCTGCCTAGTATTTAAAGGCCCCCATAGTCTTTCTTCACCTCAGTGCTCTGGTCAGCCTACCCTTTGAGCTCTTTCTGACCCTGGCATTCCACTTTCTATCTCCATACCTTTGGATGGGCTCTTCCCAGTTTTTCTGAGTCATATGTGTCCCATGAGAGCAGAGACAGGGCAGCACGACCAAACCAAAGGGAATGTGGTCTGGAATCCATTCAACAATTTCATTGATTCTGTTGCAGCCCCTTTAAAGCACACCTTGCAGTTGCCTTCACCCCACACTTCTGTGGCAGCAAATAATAGACTTTAATTCTTCCTACCTCCCTCCCCTGTGTGGAAGACAGGAGGCATATGAAAGCAGAATTGTGCTCTGCCTGGAGCAGCAGAAGCAGCACTCAGCATAAGAACTAAAAAACAGAGGAAATTGGGCTCCAGTGTATGTGTGTGTTGGTGGCGGGGGAGTGGGAGGGGTGTGTGGTTGCATCAGTCCTGAAGGAAAAGGGGTCAGCATCTATCTGGGGCCAGTTTTGTTCCTTCAAAAGTCACTTGGGACAGGGTTTGAGGCTGGTGAAAACTGAATTTCTCAATGTGGGAGAAGGCTGAGATGGTTTTGAGACCCATCCTTTGGGAGATCACAATCAAAAGAAAATAAGTCAGAAAGAGAGCAATCGAGGAACATGAGGAAAAAAAGAAATTACTAGCAAACTCAGGAGGAGGAAGATTCAGCTACAAGCAGATAAATCAGGGAAGATATTAAAACGGAAGAGAAGATGGTCAATAAGACATCTACATGAGTCCAAACATTTTTAAACAAATACTGCAAGACAAAGGAAATTGAACAAATAACTGATGAAGTAGAGGATCTTGTGGATTCCCAAGAGAGAATGGAACCACAGTAGGATATTCCTGAAGTATTCAAGAGATAAATAATGGTTGTGAAAGCAGAATGTATGGCCTGCACAGCAGAAATAATTGCAGAATATTGAATTCATGGTGGCAGATCTCTGCAAAGAAGTGAAATATACAACTATACAGGAATGAAAGACATTCTGGAAGAAGAAAAGCAAAGTGCAATAACATTAAAAGAACATGTAATCTCTATACAAGCAAAACATACTGACTGAGAACACATGATGCATAACAACAGGTCAACTTAAGGATTATCAGCCTCTCAGAAGAACATGGAAAATAAAAAATAAAAACCCCGAATATTGTAATGCAAGAAATAATTCAATGAAACTGCCCAGAACCTCTGAATACAGACAACAAGGTGCCAATTGAAAGAATCCCCTTATATAGAGAGATCACTTCCTGGAAAAAACCCTCAGTTTCAGATTCCAGGACAAACTCTAAGTGGTTAAATTTAACAGTTCCAGTTACACATTTTGTAAGTAACTAGGAGAAAGAACTTCAAATATAAAGGAAAGGAAGTTCCAGAAACACAAGACTTTTCTGCACCCACCAGAAGGGAATGGAATAATGTATTCCAAAGAACAAAGGATTTTAAGATTTTAAGAACCCAAGGTGACATAACTTCAAAACCTAAGCCTACTCATCGGTGAAAAAATGTGGACCTTCAATAAAAGGGAGACACGTGAAGCTTTCCTACAAATCAAATTCTTTAAAAAGAGTTGAGCAGATTTTTTTTTTTACTTTGTGAAGCCCTAGACAAAATACACACATACACACACACACACACACACACACACACACACACACACACACACACACAATATCTACCAAAGAAAGAACAAATAATAAAACAAATTTTGTCACATATCTAGAGATTATTAAAGGGAGAAAGACAGGTACAATGGGAAAAATACTTTGGGGTTAAAAAACGACAATAAGAAAAACAACAAAATAATAGCAAAACCATTAAGAAATTTCTTTCTGAGTGTATGCAGGAAGATAAATATGAAAGCAGAGTTTAAATAGAAGAAGTGTTGATGAAAGAACAGGCCTGAAACACCATGGATTGAATCCCACAACTCTCCTGCTTCAAGTGAATTAATTTTTTTTAGTGGGACTAAACTGCAGAATTGAAAGGATCCACAAAAGAGTGAAGGAAGGTAGACTATAAAGGAAAATATATCATGTATTCTAATTAATTCAGTCTATATATGTATTTTAACTGAACTGAATTCTAGGTTTGCATGATGGCTATGCAAATGCACAGAGAGGCAGGTGATGCAGTAGATCAATTTGGATGGAATATAATATGGGAAGAGGTAAGATATGAAATAAGATTACAAAGTTAGTTGGTTGCCAAATTGTACAGGGCTTTGAATGTTTGTCTGAGGAATTTATATTTTACCTGAGAGGTATTATGGATGCTTCTGAAAGTTTTTGAGCAGAGAACTGTCTTGGTTATACCTGTACCTTAGGAAGGTTATTTTGTCAAGTGTGTAGAGTGATTGGTTGCAATTAAGGAGATCAGTTGGAAAGCTATTACAATAGTGTAGGTGAGTCATGATGGGAGTCTGAACTATGTTGGTGGTACTGTGGGTAGAGAGAAAGGGAACCATTGCAGGAGATGTTGTGGACGCAAGATCACAGTCTGTGCAACTCATCAGTGGTTCCTTCAGCAAAAATAAGGAAGACTGAAGCAGAGGCAGGTTTAGAGGGAGAGATAATCAGTTAGATTTTGGACTTGTAGATTGAGATGCTGATAGAACATATAGATAATGTCTGTAGTAGTTGAAGGTACAGGACTAGAGTTGAGGATAGAGATTAAGGGTAGATAGATTTGACATAGCATAGCATAATAATGTTGACTCAACTCATGGAAGCAAATGAACTTACTGCTGAAGAAAGTGATAGATAAAAGCGAAAGACTCAGGACAGAACCTCAGGGAACATTTACCTTGCAGAGGAGAGAAATGGGTAATGATCTACCAAAGGAGACTGAGGAGGGGTCAAATCAGTAAGAGATAAACTGATGAGAGCTATGTCATGGAAGCCATAGGAATATAAGATGATATCAGAAGTAAGATATAGGTGATTGTCAAAAGCTTCAGAGAGTCCAAGGGCTATGGATACAAAGGAGAGGCTTTCAGGTTTAGGACTTAAGAGATCACTGGTAACCTTTGAGAGCAGTTTCACTTGAGAGCTGGAGCCAGAAGCTTGACTTCAAACAGTTGAAAAGAGAGCAGGAATAGAGGCAGTAAGAGTAGACTATTTGTTCTAGCGTGTTGGCAGTAAAAAGGAAGAGGGCTATGGGATGACGGTTTGAGCAGATGGCACATTTGAGGGAAATCTTTTTTTTTTAAAGGATTACATAGAACTGGGAATGTTTCTAGGCAATGGTTTCCCTCCAGTAGATAGAGATTGGAGATGAGAGAGAAAGAGGTAATGATTATTGGAACGACTTCCTAGAAAATAGAGGAGAGAAAGGGATTAAGACCACAAATGAAGGAATTAGCCTTGGCACGGAGAAGATATCTCTTCCTTAGATACTTGGGTAAAACACAACAAAATGGATGAAGATATGCAGGAGTTTTGAGGTATGCACTTGGAAAGATAAGTAAGCTCTCAATAGATGGCCTCTTTTCTCAGTTAAGTAGCAGGCAAAAGCAGCTTGCTGGATGAGATGAAGATGAGGTTGGTATGTAGGGAGTTAAAAGAGTAAATGTTTTAGAAAAGTTACTGTGGGGTGTATGGTAGTCATTCAGTGAAGATTAAGAGAATTTTTGTGTAGCAGTGAATGCCCATTGAGGCTAGGTGACATGTATTCATTAAGTTCCATGACATGAATTCAGCCAGTGGTTTTAGCAGCTTCCAAGCATGAGCAGAAAGTTTGCAAAAGTGAGCTAAGCATAATAAGGTAGCCTGAAGGGCCCTAAATGATGGGCTATGTTTTATGGTGTAGGCTATAGGGAGTGACTGAAAGGGAAATAACATATTTAGAACTACAGTTATTCCTTCCACATCACAGGGGTTAGGGTCACAGTGTCCTTGCAGTCTAGAAAATTTGTGTAAAATTTTTTGGCCTTTTCTTTGTGTCAGAGAAGTCTGAATTTTTTTCTTTTTTTATGGGGTGTTTACAGTACCTTATTGTAAAATTTGGCTTGATATATAATATTATACATATATTTTATGCATGAGTTTCTCAACCTTTTTTTCTGTTGTTTGCTGGCCTTTGCGTGTCATCTGTGGCTTTTGCAAAATTCCCCCAAAATTTCCATTTAATTTCATATGCTGACCTATGATATATCAAAACCATGATAGGGAAAGTCATGATGTAGACGAAATAACTGTATACAGAAAAATAAAATTGTAAAAAAGTTACTACGGTAGCATTTTGGAGGACAGATTTAGAGAGGAAAGAGAAAGTAAGCAGGAAGATCAGTTAGAAAGTAGCTTGGAGGTAATAAAATTTTGAACTAAGGTAATTGTAAAAAATAATTTAATCAAATTCAATGAATATTAAGGACCAGCTGTGTGTGAGGCTCTATACTTGACAGTAGTATATTAACGATAGACAAATTTTTAAGCCATTTAAGACTTTCTGATACAGCTAATTCCCTTCATATAAAGGAGTTTAAATATAAATTGAACAAATATTACACATGGTAGGCACTTCACAAATACTTGTTGAACTGAATTGTGTTGTTCATCTACAGTGAAACATGTTGATAAACAAGTTCTATTGATTATCCATCTAACTGAATTTCACTGTCATCACAGTAGGCATTCTTCCACTTGGTTTCTTTTTATGTGGTAGGTCAAGTCTTTTGAGTAATTGTGGATCTCTTCTAGGAAGCTCTCCATTGTTCTATGGCTTGACGGAATGAGCATAGTCATCTACAAGAAGACCATGTGTACAATAACATCTCTAGGGAATCTTTCTTCTCTTTGGGATCTTTGCTGGACTTTCATAGCCTTCTTACACTTCACTCCCCTTCACATACACCACAATCCAGCTTCCCTGACCTATCTGCCATTCCTTACATATGGTAGTCCATCTCTCAATTCTGTTAATTTTCTTTGACTATCCTCTATGCCTGGAATGCTCCCCCTTCTCACCTCAGGCTCATCATTTGCCTCAATGCCTTCAATATTCAGCTCAAATATCCTACCCCTCTGTCCCCAGTCCCTTTCCTCTAAGATTATCTTCCAGTTGTGCTGCATATCTATGTATGTTTGTTTGCATATTCATATTTGTGTATCTCTATATAGATATCTGTATAGTTCTATATAGATATCCACACAGATAAATATTCACATGCACATCATTATTTCTGTATTTTCTTCCCCATTGGAATGGGAGCTCCTTGAGAGAAGAGATCATGTTGTTGTCTTCTTTGTATAACCAGTACTTAGTATGAGGCTTCACACAAAATAAGTGTTTAATAAATGCTTCTTGTTTACTAAGTGACAATCTCCATGACAGTGACAAATACTTTTTGAAAGTGCTTATTTTTAAAAATTAATAACGTCATTAAAATTATCTCTGGTGGCAAACACTTTTGGAAATCATTAGTTTTCCCTTTTTGGAAGTTAATAGGATTGTTAAAGTTATCTCTGTTATTTTTAAGGACACTTACAATGATTTTGACATAAGCATGGGGCATGGACTTTTGAAGGAGAGTTTTTAATGTATATAAAGCACTTTGTAGTTCAGAGAGCATTGGTATTGTAATATCTCAGAGTTTGAAGGGACCTCAGGAGGGATTCTAACCCATACCTGAACAAGAATTCCCTCATAACACCCTCAAAAAGTTATCAGCCTTTGCTGGAAGAGCAGATGAGACGATAGATGTGACAGTTTTGTAACTGTGCCGGACTGTAGAAAGGTGAGCTATTGTTATGGAAATTTTTGAAGAAGATGGTGTCATAGAATCATAGAGAGATGGAAGGAACCAACAAGTCCAGTCCCTTCATTTTATAAATGAAGAAACCAAGACCCAGAGAAATGAAGTGATTTAACCAAGGACAGAGGAAATAAATAGCAGAATTGAAATTTGATTCCCGATCCTCTGATTACAGATCCAGCAATTTTGGTTATACAGAAATCTCTCATCTTTTATGTATGACTGATTCTCAGCACTTGCAATATGTTATGGATGTTGTTTTATATAAATAAAAAATTTTCAGAGCATAGTGGAGCCTAAGAGTCTATTTTTTATCCAGAACTCAGAGTCAGAAGGAGCCTTAAAAAATTATAAGCTATTGGATCTGAAAGGGAAATGTTGACACCAGTATAAATCTGTCATCTTGTAGGTAAAAGGACTGAGATCCAGAGAAGGAAAGTAAATTGATGTCACATTGTAGAAAGGATACTTGGTAAGGTGGAAAGGTATCCAAAAGAGACCTATGGGGCTGGTGAAGATCCTCAATTTCATATCAAATGATGATTGCTGAAGAAACTGGGAATGTTTAGCCTAGAGATCCAAAGATCTCAGGAAGACATAGCTTTCTTCAAGAATCTGAAGGGCTATAACCTAAAAGTACATTTACCACAGTGTGAGGCACATAGTAAGTGCTTAATAAATGCCTTGTTTAAAAAAAATTTTTAGCTGTCTATTTGGAAGAGGAATTATACTTAATTCTATGTTACCCCAAAAGACAGAACTAGGAGTAAAGAGTGAAAGTTGTAAGAGAAGCAAATTTATGCTTGATATAAGGAAAAGCTTCCTAACAGTTAAAGTTATCAAAAAATGGAGGAAGCCATCTTATTTGGTGGCAGAATACCCCTTCATTGGTGGTCTTCAGCAAAGACAAGATGGTCACTTATTGGGAATTCTGTAGAGAGAATTCTTTTTCAGATGTTCATTGGATAAGATTTTTACTGAGGTCCCTTCCAACTCTGAAAGGGCAGTTCTTTGATTTTCATTTTGATTTGCCCAAGTTCCTATCTCAGATTACTGACAGAGTCGGGAAGGAGCTCACGTTTGATGATTCCTTGATCTTTCTGATGCACTACTGTAGCAATACCTTAGCAATGTAAAAAATATTTTTTGTGATATCTTTTATTTTTAATATCACCTACCTACATTTTGCATTGTATCCTTCTCCCCAACCTGTCCCAGAGAGTCATGACTTATAAGAAAAAAATAAGAAAAAATGGTCTGCAACACTAACCAACATTGAAAAATCTTCGTGTTACATGCAGTGGTTTTTACCCGAGTCCCCTGTATCTACAAAGAAACAGGAACAAGTATATTCTGATATTTCTTCTTTGGGGCTGAGCTTGGTCATTACAAATTCAAGGCATTTTGTTTCTATTGTGTTCTAGTCATTGTGTAAATTGTTTTCTTGTTTCTATTTACTTCGTTTTGCATCTATTCAACTACTTTAAATTTTGCAGGAAAACTTGGCTAGATCTTATTCATCTTAGAAAAAGTTTCCATTATACCTCTGTTTACTTGGCTTACACATAAACAAACATTGTATGGTCTTTAGCCAATTGTGGTTAAATTGCATATTTTCTGTAAAAGAAGGAAAAATGTGGTACATATGCCAATACTTTTTCCCTCTGCCCTTCCCCCTCAGAGGGGGAGAGAGCTAGAGAATCATCTGGTCAAAATGGATGCTGCTTTTAACTTCTCAGAATGTTCTCAATTGAAACATATCTTTGTAATTTTATTGAAGGTGGCAATAATTTCCTCCTGCTATTCCTTGTAATGTTATGGCACCCTCGGTTTTACAAACCTGCTAGTAGAGTACTAACTGCGACAGGTACTACCAGTGTAGAAAGGCTTCAAGTATGAGCTGTATGTCTTTGGTATCAGAAGACCAATCTGGTTTAGAGAGAATCATCACCAGATGTTTGGCCATCAACAGATGAAAAATTTTAGGTCATATTTACAGAATGAAAACTGTCCTTTAAGAGGAAGAAGTGGGGCAGCTTGGTAGTACAGTATAGAGCACCAGCCATGGAGCCAGGAGAACCTGAGTTCAAATTTGACTTCAGACACTTGACACTTCCTAGCTGTGTGACCTTGGGCAAGTCACTTAACCACAATTGCCCTGCCTTTCCCCCTCCACGTAGAAAAAGAAAAGAGGGAGAAGGGTTTCAGTCTTTCCCGAAAGAGAGTATTTACAGTATATATAGTAGATTTAATAAATACTTTTTATTATTATAGCCATGGATCAGTGAAGTAGCTTATAATCATAACCTATTTTAATAATTGCTTGCATTTCAATAATGTTTTCCAATTATAGAGCTCATTCCATATATTAATTAGTTTTATTGTCACTGTATCCCTGGGGCACATATAATGCAAGTAATAGTATCCCCATGTTACATGTGAGGAAAACGATGGCCAGAAAGGGGGAAATTACTTTACTAAAGGGTGACAGCTAGCAAGTGACAGCACCCGGGACTTGATTCCCAGTCCAGGATTTTTTATTTCTCCCTCACTGCTCCTGACCCTGATTTCTTTGTATCTTTCCAGTCATTGAGGTTGATTTATCCACTGTGGAGCCTTTGAATATCAGCTGTCTCCAACCTTCCTGAGCCTATCACTATTTTAATGCTCTTTGCTAGAGGTTGTTTTTTGGATTTGGTGCTCTGGGCAATCTCACCCTGCAGTGTTTCCCTTCCTTCATTTAACCTTTGACCTATGAAAACAAGAGTTAATCAGAAGTTCTAAGGTAGCCAAGAGGAAAGGGAAGTGTTTGGTTACAAATTAAATATGAGCCAGTAATAAGCCATAAATTCCCAATAGTGCTACTAGCTGTGCATGTGGGACAGAGTATTTGCACTATAAATTCAAGTTCAGGGTTCTTGGGAGTTGCTACAGATAGGAAATAAATTAGATTCTCTATCTTAACTCCCAGTGTTCAGTCCTTTGTCTTATGTAAATGTTTTCTTATTGCATCAGGTAGACATTAAGCTAACTTTAATTCTGCTTTCTTGAACTGAATTCAGTGTATGGTGGCCATATTGTTGCTAAGTCCCTTTTAAAAGCCATTTTATCAACTTATGTGTCACTAGTCATTAGTATATTTTTAATTTATTGAATCCTCCAGTGTTTTGCCCCCACCCTTCCACTATTAACTGTACATCCTGATTTTTTATATGAATGAATATAAAAGTAGAAATGCCTTGTTTAGAAAGATGGAAAGTCTTGGCCAGGGATTTTTAACCTGGGTACCTGTGGACTCAACAAGCTGTCCATGGGAGAGGAAGGGAATAAGTTACATCTCTATTTCAATGTAATTGGTTTCCTTCATAATCCTGTGTACTTTATATATGTAAAAGCATTATTCTTCCCTAGACTGCCAAAGAGTCCATAGTATAAGAAGACGTTAAGAACCCCTGCTGTTGAGGTGCTGTTGTGTGGAGGAAAGAAAAATGGATTTGGAATCAGACAACCTATGTACAAATTCCAGCTCTGCTACTTTTTTATTACCTGTGTGATTTTGGGCAGGCCACAACTTCAATGGACCTCAGTTTCCTTTTTGGTAAAGCAAGAGGAGGATACTAGATGATAACTAAGTTCCACTAGAATTCCTTTTTTTCCCACTTTCTTTCCATTTCATTCACTTGCCTTATGAGATATAAATTATTACTTTAAGTACTTGTGTGTGTGTGTGTGTGTGTGTGTGTGTGTGTGGTGCTCAGTACCTGTTAGTGAATTAAGGCAGAAGGATTTCAGAGTGGGAAGGAAGCCTCTAGAAAAAGTTGTCAAGGAAGTTCATTGATCTAGGTAGTATAAGTGGCTTTATGATATAGCTAGACACTTATATAGATGTGCAATTGACTGTTACACATCCAAGAAGGAACTGTGGGGTAAATAAGTTGAAATGGGCAGTACTCTTAGAAAGCAAAAATCCTTTCATAATTTTCGCTAGTTTAATATTAATTTGTTTTTTAAAAAAATAGGAAATACTTTACCTGCTATTAGAGTTTCTGACATATATAATAATTTTTATAACAATGTGAGAGGCAACAGGGTATACTGGAGAGAGTATTTTTTTTCTATTTTTCTATTTTTTTTTCTAACAACTAGCACTAACTGTGTGTGAGCTGAGGCAAGTCAATTCCTTTCACTGGGCCTTAGTTTTCTCATTTTTAAAATGAGAGGATTGGGTTATTTGATCTCCAGATCACCTTCATTGTTTCGTATTTGTGTTCTAAGGCCCTTCCCACCCCTAAAATTGTGTTCTAAGGGTCCTTCCAGATATGAAGTTTTATGATTCTATTACATGTCACCTTGGTCAAGTAACTTCTAAACTTTTCTTTCTTTATCTGTAAAATTATGCTCAAAACACAGATTTGTTGCAAGCACCAAAGGAGGGAGAGGTGTGGAATTCCTTATGTAAATATGAGAGGCTATTATTATAAACTGGTTTCTTTTAAAAATGATCCCTTTAGGGGAAAAGACATTGGATCTTGAAGCTTTAAAAAATATATATCTTTGTTCTCTCATATGTAATTAAAATATAGAAATTGAACACTTCAGCTTGGATTGAACTATTTGCATTTTGTGTTTCTGAATACAACATGTAAACTAATTTCTAAAGCAATAAAGAGCTGACATATGACTAATGCCCCTGGAGTTCAGGAGTAAGAAAATATACTGAACCACTGGGAGCCAGCCAAAGTTGTATTGCTCAGAATAGTTAAAGCTAAAGGATACTCCATTTAACATCTTTTGAGAGATTCTAATTTGTGATTGGAATTTCAAAGTGGGAACTTCAAATCATAGTCCTAAAACTTCAGATATACAGTGTTGAAGCTAGCTGTGACCTTAGAACATAGAATATTAGACCTATCATTCTGTCTTCTGAAGTTCCTTTTAGAACTAGTTAGGACTACAGAGTATAAAATGGTAGCATATGACAGAAGATTGTAATGCAAAGAACATAGAATGTTTGATTTAGAAGGAACTTTAGAAAACTGAAGTGGTAGTGTTGGAAGATCTTAGAGACAATTTAGTCTAACCATCCCTTCTTAAAAAAGACAACTTTCTAAGTACAATAGGGAAAAAAGCAATATGAAATAGGAGATTCATAGATTTACAGAAAATTCCCTTTTTTACATTATGCTGTGTGTATTGAAATGGTCTTTTTGGGGTGTCTCCAATCTAACTTAAAAAATCTTTTGAAGTACAGTTTGAGGGTGGTATAACCAGATGGGAGTTCAGCTGAGAATGATCTGGAACAGCAGTGGGGAACCCATGGTCTCAAGACCACATGTGGCCTTCTAGGTCCTTGGGTGAGGCCTCGTGACTGAGTCTAGGTTTTACAGAACAAATCCTTTATTAAGGGGGTTTGTTCTGTTGAATTTTGGGTTCAGTCAAAGGGCCACACTTGAGGACCTAAAGGGCCACATGTGTCCTTGAGGCCAGCAGGTTCTTCACCTCTGATCTGAGATTTTTAATGGACTAGAAACTTATGAGTTATCATTGTGATATGAAATCCCCAAAAGATCATTCAATCTTAGGCTGTATTAGGTATCCAGAACAAGGGAAATGGATTGTTCCCTTGACTTCTGATTCTTATTTCCCTGTCTTTAAAGTGGGGATAACGTTTTTTTTTTCATCTGTGACTATATTAGTTTGATTTAGTTAGTATGCATCGGTACCCAGTACTCATTTGGGCTTCTTGTGCATCCATTTCCATTACTTTGTCCCCTTTCTCTGTTGAAATAGTGTCCTTTTCCCCCTAGGCTATGAAGCTTAACTGAAACTAAACTTAGCTTTAGCACCTCACTAATCCATTACATTATATTACAGAAGTAATTTAAAGCAAAAAGTAAGGTGTTCTGAATTGGAGGGAGCTTGAAGGGCTATAAATGCAGGTGGAGGCAGCTCCACAAACTCACCCTCTAAGTTGATGAAAGGCCTGTCCTCTAGGCTTCATAGAAAATACCTGAGAATTACAGTAAATTGTCTGTGGAGGTGTCATTACTACAAAGATATTACGTTACCACCACTTCACTAGTGATACCAGGAAAGTGTCTTCCTGCTTTCCTACTGAGTAATCTTCAATCATTGTAATAATTTTATATAAAGGAAGAAGACAAAACCTCTCTCTTTTAGGAACAAAAACCAACCCAATTATTGACTCATCATCAAGATGGAGGAAAGAGTCTTGTTTCCAAATATTCAGAATGAGTCCTTTTTGTAGATTTACACAAGTACAGAAGATTTAAGATAACATTTTCCCACTGTGCTACACACAGTGTATTTATCTGCACTAAGTTATAATAAGATTATAGGTAAAGAGTTGGGAGGGACCTCAGAAGTCATTTATTCCTAACCCCTTATTTTGCAGATGAAGAAGCTAAGGTCACACAGCAGAGCTGGAATTTACATACTCTGGCTTCTAATTTAACACTCTTTTCCACTATGCTATGTTGATATGTTAATAAAACATGCATTGTTATTTAAATAACATTTGCATTAGTTTGTTAATAACATAAGCACCTGGCACAGTGGAAATAACTTTGGACTTTGAAATCCAAAGATAAGGATTCAGACACCTTCCTGCTAATTACTAGCTTTGTGACCTTGGACAATTCACCTTTCAGTTTTGCTTTTGTTTTTTTGTCTGGATCTGGGATTTCATCGGTGTGGGGAACTCCTACAAGGAAACAATTTCCTCATCCGTAAAAGGAGTGTCTGGATTAGGTCAACTCTGAGACCCCTTCAATCTTAGCACTCTATGGTCTTAGGGCTCGCCTTTGTTGTAACTCTGCCACTACCCCAATTTGAGTCTCAGCTGCCTGATTTATAAAATAGGAAGAATATCTGTTCTCACAGCAGTGTTGTGGGGTTCAAATGGGATAATTGATGTTAAAACACAATAGTGTACATTACAGGCTTACTATGTACTACAGTGCCCTCACCAGTGTCATTTCATAGGTCAAAGGGTGATAGAATCATGCACCCAGAGCTGGAAGGGACTGCATTCATTATCACACTGATTTTACAGATGAGGAAACTGAGACTCAGAGAGGTTTAAATGACTTACCTAAGATCACATAGATACAAAGCAGCAAAGCCAAGATTCAAACTCAGGTCCTTTGTCTCTAGGTTTGGTGCTCTTCCATGAAATAATATGAGATCACATTTCCATACTACTTTATAATTTTCTCACAGCCCCACCCAGAAATCTTTTGATGTAATGCAAGAATTATCACCTCTATTTTAGGGATAAAGAAACTTGGGGCTCTATGAAGACAGACACAAGTGACTAGCTTTGGGTAACATGGCTAAGTGGCAGAGCTGGGACCTGAACCAAGAATTCTGGTTCCAAGTATAGAGCTCTTTCCATTAGTCCACATAGCCTTTCATAAACTCAGGCATAAACCAATCAGTAAACATTTATTAAATCTCTGTGATGTGCTGGGCAGTATGGATACAAATGAAAAAGGAGCTCACATTCTACCACGGCACAGGTTCTCAAAACTCTTGATCTTAAGATTCCCTTACACTCTTAAAAAATTATCGAGGACCTCAAAGAGCTTTCACTTATATTGGATATAGATAAATAGATGCATGCACATGCATACATATATACACACATATGTATGTGTACATATATGTATGTGTATTTATATACATGCATGTATGTTTATATTTACCATATTGGGAATTCAAACATTATTGTGAAAATAGGTTTAACCTCATGAAAGGGTCTTGGAGACTCTCAAAAACCCAAGTTCACTCTTTGGACCACAGTTTGAGAACCACTGTGCTAAGGAAATATCACGTCTTCACAAAAGTATAGGAGGATATATTAAAAAAAAAATCACACAGTGATTGATGGGAGGTCTAGGGAGGTACAACACTAATGACTAAGAAAAATCAGGAAAGGCCTCTTGAAGGAAGTAGCACCTGAGGTGAGCCTTGAGAGGCTCTAGCAGATCCAAGAGATGGAGATGAGTTGGGAGAGAATATTCCAGCAGTAAGGGACAAGGAGGACAGCCCGTGCAAAGTGAAGTGTTGTGAGAGGTACAGTCTGTTAAAGAACACTTCCTGACTGGGGAGTGATCTGGGCGGGCTTCTTGGAAGATGTGGGGCTGGAATAGAGCTTTAAAGAACAAGTCAGAATTCAGCAATTGAGGGTTGAGGTTCAGGAGATATGAATGGTCAAAGTAAGTCTGGAGCAAAAGGGTATGGTGTGGCCTTTAGAGGGGGGCTCATTGTGGGGAGGTAAAGAGGGACCTTGAATGCTAAGAAGTTTGAACTTTACTCAACCTACAGTTTATTCTCTTAGACATTAAGGAAGTAGAAACATAAATAAGTATTTGTTTCACTTCCCTGTATGGGGAAGCCCTGTTTACTAGATGATGACAGACATACTTTAAGTGGAGTTGGGGTTTCAATATCCTCACCTGTGACAGAGGAAACCCCCACTGCGCTGACCAATCTGGTTTAATGAAGCTGTACAGGAAACTCTCTTAGCTCCGAAGCAAGATAAAGTTCAGCTGTGAACCCTGGCCTCCCAGCAAGGGAAAACAGGAGCTCTTTGAAGGGAGACACAGCCACACTGCCCTTGCTAGATAGCCATCAGTCAATGCATGAAGGGAAGAATGAGGAGTTTTTATAGCAAGGTCAGGCAGCTGGTGAAATCAAATGACCTTAAGAAAAAGCTATTGGCCAGGTTCTGAAGAAGTTAATAAACCTTTCCCTTGGTTTATGATTCTAAATTTCATGGAAAAAGGAGTTGATTTGGTTAGATCAGATAGTAAGTTTACTTTATAAGGATTATAGCAAATGGCAAATTGAGTCTCAGAGATTGGAAGGGACCTTGTGTCATTGAATGTTAAAACTGAAGGAGACATAGCCTGCTGGGACATAGAGCATGGAATGAGAGTGATAGAAGAGAACTTGAAACATGAACTTTTGAAGCTAGAAGGGTCCTTAAAAGCCATTTAGCCTAGCTCATCAAAAACATGAAGAAACTGAGGTCCAGAGAGAGAAAGTGATTTTAGCGTTCCTTTTCATTGAGATATTCACAAAAGAGAATTGAGCCAGTCACCACATTATTTCATGAATCATCGCTAAAATTTTTCAAAGGTTTTCATCATTCAGTATTTACTGTTGTTATTAGTTGCAGCTAACATTTTTGTAATGATAATATTTTCTCCTGACTACCCTACAAGGTAGATAGCCTGTGAATTTTTCTTTCCATTATGCAGATGAAGAAACTGAAGGTTGTTTGAGAAAAATTAACTTATCTAGGGTCACTTAACTAATAATTGGTAGAGCTGGGACTTGAACCCAGTTTTTTTTGACTTGCAAAACACTGCAGCATTGTTGAGACCCTCCCTGTTTTCCATGAAAGTAGACATGCCTTTTTTGGTTTCCTTTTTTTTTTCCAGCCTTTTGGGGGTTGGATCTTATTCCTGGTACCCCTCCTTTGGTCTTGTTTACAAAGACTCCTCTAATCTTTATGGGGAGTCTCCTTTGGAGAGGCTTTCTCCAGAGGATCATAATAGCTTTTTAACTCTGCTGAGGTTTGTTTAGCAGAAAGGCAATGGAGAAACTTATCTGCTGCCTAATCCCTCTTGAATGTTTACATTGCTCTGCTGAACTAAATGCTGTTTAAAGTGGCAGCCATCATAATAACCAGTGTGCAGCTGCCAGGGCTGATTGAAACCTATTACAATAAGTGATAATACTGTCATATAAGTAAAAAGTTAAGTTGCTTATCAGTCAATTTTGATAAGCTACTTAAATTTTATAGTAGCATATCTCAATGTCAAACAAATGTTAATGATAGAGGGCTGTTCACTTTCTCTGTCGTGGATATTTCATCTCACATAATTTATCATCCCAAGTTGTACAGTTTAGTTAGCATAGGGGCTCTGATTTCCTTGGAGGTCGCAGTATGCAGTCGTATTGTGTCCAGTTCGGGTGCAGTACAATTTAGAGGAACATTGACAAGGTGAAGCTTGTCAGAGAAGTTGAATGAAGGTGGAGGTGATGGCGGACTAAAAATCTTATCATTGAAAAATACTTGAAGGAAATATGGGATGTTTAGTGTGAAAAATAGCAGTAGCAGTCACTTAAAGCTATCTGGCTTTTAAGGTTTACAGAGCTTTTCTAACAATAACCCAATTAATATTATTGTCCCTAATTTACAGATGAAGAAACTGAGGCCCTAGAAAAGTTATGTGACAGGCTTTGGGTTCTAGAGAGCTCACAGTAGAACTAGAACAGGAACTTCATTCTGTTGACTCTTTGTCTTTTATCATTGCACCCCACTAAAGAAGTAAAGGCTTAGGTTGTTTAGCATCCCAGACTTCAACCCAGGAGTATTGGAATTTCCATCAGGAGAAGAAGGGAAAAGTCTTGTTCTGTTTCTCCTGAGAAAGCCAACTTATTAGCAGTGGGTAAAAGTGTGGCTTTGTCAAGAACAGATCATGCCAGATTAACCTTTTCTTTTCTTTTCTTTTTCTTTGGGAGAACTGCTGCACCGGTAACCAATCAGGGGAATGCTGTAGATAATTAGATTTTAGGAAATCATTTGAAAAAGGCTGTAATGCTGTTCTTATGGAAAAAAATGGAGAAATTTGAGTTCAGTGATACTATAGTTAGGTGCATTCTGAACTGGCTTTATATCCAGACCCAGAAAGCTAGTCATTAGTCATTGTTTTAATATCAACTTGGAAGGGGGTCGGTAGTTCCCCGAGAGATTATTCTCTTTTAATTTTGTACTCCCACTTGGAGACCTCCCATTGGATTGGTTATTGTCTCTGTGTACGTGGCTGTTACATCTATATATCTAGAGCTACTTTCCCTTCTGAACCATATAGTCCCACAATCACCAATTGCTTCTTGAATATCTCTACCTGGATTTCAGGTGGGCATCTCAAATTCAACATGAACTCATTAACTTCTTTCTCTAAACTCACTTCCATATTTTCCTATGAATATAAAGGGGACCACTGGGATTCTCTCAGTTCCCTAGGGCTGCAAACACGATGTTATGTACTCCTTGCTCTCATTCACTTCACAGTATCTCTTATTGCACCTTCCCCCTTGAAAGTACCTTCCATCTTTCTTTCCACTCACACAGTCAGCACCCTAATTGAGGTCACCTGCACTATTGATCTACCTGCCTCAAATCTCTTCCTGTTCCAAGACATCCCCCTGTCAGGTGCCAGATCATTTTCCTAACATATGTGGTCTGAGCATGCCACCTCTCTCCCCAGCCCCAAATCCCTATTCAATAAATTCCCATAGGGGGGCGGAGCCAAGATGGCGGCTGGTAAGCACGGACTAGAGTGAGCTCCATACCCGAGTCCCTCCAAAAACCTATAAAAATGGCTCTGAACCAATTCTAGAACGGCAGAACGCACAGAACAGCAGAAGGAAGCAGGGCTCCAGCCCAGGACAGCCCGGATGGTCTCTGGGTGAGCTCTATTCCACAGGGAGCTGGGAGCTGGGAGCTGGGAGCTGGGAACGGAGTGGAGCAGAGCCCAGCCTGAGCGGCGTGGACGATCCAGACCAGAAGCCGGGCGGAGGGGGCCCTAGCGCCCTGAATATGTGAGCTGTGGCAGTTACCAGACCCCTCGACCCACAAACACCAAAGACTGCGGAGAAGGTTAGTGGGAAAAGCTGCGGGAGTGGTAGGAGTTCGCGGTTCCGCTCCCAGCCCCGGGGGCAGCGGAGGTGGGGCAGCTACAGCTGTTGTTACTTCCGGCTCCAGGCCCACCTGGTGGGAGGAATTAAGTGGCGGATCACAGCAGGGGTGCACAGCCTGCCAAAGATCTGAGACCAGTCTGGACTGGGGGTCCTTGGGGAAGGAGGAGTGCGGCTCTGACAGAGCTGGCACCTCCCCCCCAAACGTAGAACATAGAACTCTGTAATCTACAAGCAGTCATACCCCACTGAAAAACTCAAGAGTCAAGTTAGTTGGTTGGGAATATGGCCAGGCAGCGAAAACGCGCCCAGATTCAGTCTCAGACTTTGGATTCTTTCTTTGGTGACAAAGAAGACCAAAACATACAGCCTAAAGAAGACAACAAAGTCATAGAGCCTACAACCAAAGCCTCCAAGAAAAACATGAACTGGCCCCAGGCCATAGAAGAACTCAAAAAGGATTTGGAAAAGCAAGTTAGAGAAGTAGAGGAAAAATTGGGAAGAGAAATAAGAAGGATGCGAGAAAACCATGAAAAACAAGTCAATGACTTGCTAAAGGAGACCCAAAAAAATACTGAAAAATACACTGAAGAAAACAACACCTTAAAAAATAGACTAACTCAAATGGCAAAAGAGCTCCAAAAAGCCAATGAGGAGAAGAATGCCTTGAAAGGCAGAATTAGCCAAATGGAAAAGGAGGTCCAAAAGACCACTGAAGAAAATACTACTTTAAAAATTAGATTGGAGCAAGTGGAAGCTAGTGACTTTATGAGAAATCAGGATATTATAAAACAGAACCAGAGGAATGAAAAAATGGAAGACAATGTGAAATATCTCCTTGGAAAAACCACTGACCTGGAAAATAGATCCAGGAGAGATAATTTAAAAATTCTTGGACTACCTGAAAGCCATGATCAAAAAAAGAGCCTAGATACCATCTTTCAGGAAATTATCAAGGAGAACTGCCCTGATATTCTAGAGCCACAGGGCAAAATAGAAATTGAAAGAATCCATCGATCGCCTCCTCAAATAGATCCCAAAAAGAAATCTCCTAGGAATATTGTTGCCAAATTCCAGAGCTCCCAGATCAAGGAGAAAATACTGCAAGCAGCCAGAAAGAAACAATTTGAGTATTGTGGAAACCCAATCAGAATAACCCAAGATCTGGCAGCTTCTACATTAAGAGATCGAAGGGCTTGGAATGCGATATTCCGGAGGTCAATGGAGCTAGGATTAAAACCTAGAATCACCTACCCAGCAAAACTGAGTATCATGTTCCAAGGCAAAATATGGAGTTTCAATAAAATAGAGGACTTTCAAGCTTTCTCAGTGAAAAGACCAGAACTGAATAGAAAATTTGACTTTCAAACACAAGAATCAAGAGAAGCATGAAAAGGTAATCAAGAAACAGAAATTGCAAGGGACTTACTAAAGTTGAACTGTTTTGTTTACATTCCTACATGGAAAGATGAGACCTCAGTATTAGGGTAGTTGAAGGGAATATGCATATATATATATGTTTATGTATATATATAAGTGAATGTGTATGTATGTATGTATCTATGTGTATATGTATGTATGTGTATGTATGTGCATATATATATGTAAAAGAGAGAGAGCAGACACAGGGTGAGTTGAGGATGAAGGGAAGATATCTAAAAGAAATAAAATGAAATTAAGGGATGAGAGAGTAACATACTGAGAGAGGGAGATAGGGAGAGATAGAATGGGGTGGATTATCTCGCATAAAGGTGGCAAGAGGAAGCAGTTCTATGGGAGGAGGGGAGAGGGCAGGTGAGGGGGGAATGAGTGAACCTTGCTCTCATCAGATTTGGCCTGAGGGGGAATACCATACATACTCAGTTGGGTATCTTACCCCACAGGAAAGAAGAGGGAGGAAGATAAAAAAAAAATAAAAGGCGGGGGGATGATGGAGTGGAGGGCAGATGGGGGTGGAGGTAATCAAAACAAACACTTTGGAAAGGGGACAGGGTCAAGGGAGAAAATTCAATAAAGCGGGATGGGTTGGGAAGGAGCAAAATGTAGTTAGCCTTTCACAACATGAATATTGTGGAAGGGTTATACATAATAATACATGTGTGGCCTAGGTTGAATTGCTCAACTTCTTAGGGAGGGTGGGTGGGAAGGGAAGAGGGAAGGGAATAAAAAAAAAATATATAAAAAAAAATAAATTCCCATAGATCTTCGATCCTGAAGGATCAAATATAAATTACCCTGTCCTAGCATTTAAAACTCATCATAAAGTGTCTTTCTTTTTCTGGTCTTGTTACATTTTACTCCCTTTCATGCAATGTGTGATCCAGGTACCCTGGTCTACTTACTGTTCCTTATAGGTGATGCTGCATCTTCCATCTTCATGCACTGCTTGTGCCCCATTCTTAGAAAGCTCTAATTCCTCTCCTCCACCTTACCTTCTCACATCCCACATTTACATCAAGCTCAGCTGAAATCTCATCCTCTTCAGGAAGTCCTTATAGGTCTTCCTCAGTTGCTAGTGTCTTCCCCTCCAATATTACCTTTCACCTACTCTGTATGGACTTTGTATGTACCTAGTTTCTTACATCTTGTCTCCACCATTAGAAATTAAACACCTCGAGGTCAGGGACCCTGTTTTCACCTCTCTTTGTCTCCCCAGCACTAATTTTAATAAATGCTTGCTGATTAACCAACTGACTGTGCTTGGCCCCTATGTTGTTTTACTATTTTTTATCAGTGACTAGGATTGAGTATCTAGATAGCATGCTTATCAAGTATACACATGAAATACATAGCTAGGAGGGTTATGATTAACCTGTCAGATGATAGAGCCAGGATTCAGAAAGACCTCAACAGGCTAGAACATTACTCATACCGCTATAACTTGGGTATTAAAGAATCAACTTCACAAATACAAGATGAGGGGGGCATAATAAGTTTATCTGAAGAAGATCTAGAGAGCTTAGTGGACAGATTTAGTATTCACTTACTAGGAGTTGAAAGTGATCAGGTAGGCAAGCAATCAACCAGAAAACTTTCGTTAAGGTACTGTGCTAAATGATGGACTGTGTGAATGTGTAAACGGTCCCTGTCCTCAAGGAACTCACGTTCCAGTGGGAATGACAACAATAAATACATAGATACATACAAGATCTATACGGAATACTTATAATAACTAGCATTTGTACAGCACTTTACAGGTTTGTAATGCACTTTACAGATGTTTTCATGTTTTATCCTCAGAAAAACCCTGGGAAGTAAGTGCTGTTATTATATAGACCCCACCCCCACCCACCTCTGCCTATTTTATAGATGAGGAAACCCAGGCAGACCCAAGTTAAGTGACTTGCCTAGGGTCATAGAGCTAGTAAGTGTTTGAAGCAGAATTTGAACTCAGTTCTTCCTAACTCCAACTCTATGTGTACTATGCTACCCAGCGGGCTAAATGGGAGATAATAGCAGAGAGGAAGGCATTTGTAGCTGGGCCTCTTGCAGAAGGCAGGACTTGATCTGAAACTTGAAGGAGGTAAGGTAGGGAAGGAGAAAGAGCACTTCAGATATAGAGGATAGCCAGTGCAAAGGCATAGACATCAAGGCTGGAGTGTTTTGTGTGAAGACCAGGCCTGTCTAACTGGATCCTAGAGAAAGTATGTGAGAGTAAAGTGTAAAAATACCAGAAAGGAAAGAAGGGACAAGGTTATAAAGAGCCTTCAGTGCCAAATGTAGGATTTTGTATTTTATTTTGAAGGTAGTAGAGAGCCATGTGATTTTATTGAGTAAAGGGATGACATTGTCAGGCCTCCACTTTTTAGGAAGATCATTTTGGAAGTTCTGTGGAGGATGAATTAGAGTCGGGAGAGACGAGGTAGGGAAGCTAACACTCCCTATTGCTAGGTCTCTTTCACTGTTAAAATCCTGTGGGTGTCAAGTGACGAAGGCCCGAACAGGGAGATGGCGATATGAATGGAGAGAAGGGGGCATGGTCAGGAGATGTGTAAAGGTAGAAATGACAGGATTTGGCCACAGATTGGATAGCTGAGGTGAATGAGAAGGAAGAGTCAAGGATGACAGTGAGGTTGTCAACTTGGGTAATTTGACAATGGTGGAGAAGTTGAAAGGAAAAGAGGATTTCAAGGGGAAATAGAATGAGTTCTGTTTTGGACACGCTAAATTTAAGATGCCTCTCAGACATTCAGTTTGAGACATGCAAAAGCCAATTAGTTGATGATGTACAAATTTAGCTTAGAATGATACTCCAGAAGATAGTGGTTCTCTCTCTTTCAAAGAACAGCTCTTCTCTGGAATGTCAGTTTGTGTTGTTGCTCAAATTTGGCTGTTTTTAAAGTCTTCTCTTGGATTGTGTTTCCTGCAGATCCTAACCTGACACATAAGTCATAAGTCTAAAACAGGGTTTAGATAGATAGATATAGATATAGAGATATGCAGATATATATATGTAGATAGATAAAGATATATAGATATATATGCAGATGTATATGTAGATATATAGATAGATATAGATATAGACATATAATATATATGTGTATATATATATATATAATTTAATATTTTTAGTTTTCAACATTGATTTCCACAAGATTTTGAGTTACAAATTTTCTCCCCACTTCTACCCTCCTCCTACTCCAAGATGTCATATATTCTGATTGCCCCACTCCCCAGTCAGCCCTCCCTTCTGTCACCCCACTTCTCCCCCCATCCCCTTTCCCCTTGCTTTCTTGTAGGACAAGATAGATTTCTATACCCCATTGCCTGTATATCTTATTTCCCAGTTGCATGCAAAATCAACTTTTTTTGAGCATTTGTTTTTAGAGCTTTGAGTTCCAAATTCTCTCCCCTCTTTCCTCCCCACTCACCCTCCCTAAGAAGGCAAGCAATTCAACATAAGCCACACATGTATCATCGTCAAAACAGTTCCACAGTAATCATGTTATGAAAGACTAACTATATTTCCCTCCATCCTATCCTGTCCCCCTTTATTCAGTTTTCTTCCTTGACCCTGTCCCTTTTCAAAAGTGTTTGCTTTTGATTACCTACCCCTTTTCTTATCCCCTTCCCCCTACTTTCCTGTGGGGTAAGTGTGTATGTTATTCCCTCCTCAAGTCAAATCCAATGAGAGCAAGATTCACTCATTCCCCCTCACCTGCCCCTTCTTCTCTTCCAATAGAACTGCTTTTTCTTGCCACTTTTATGTGAGATAATTTACCCCATTCTATCTCTCCCTTTCTCCTTCTCTTAATATATTCCTCTCTCACCCCTTAATTTTATTTTATTTTTAAAATATCATCCCTTCATATTCAACTCACCCTGTGCCCTTGGTGCTAATACTGAGACAGGTCTCATGAATTACAAACATCATCTTTCCATGTAGGAATGTAAACAAAACAGTTCAACTCTAGTAAGTCCCTCATGATTTCTCTTTCTTGTTTACCTTTTCGTGCTTCTCTTGATTCTTGTGTTTGAAAATCATATTTTCTATTCAGCTCCAGTCTTTCCATTGAGAAAGCTTGAAAGTCCTCTATTTTACTAAAAGTCCATATTTTGCCTTGGAGCAATATGCTCAATTTTGCTGGGTAGGTGATTCTTGGTTTTAATCCTAGCTCCTTTGATTTCTGGAATATCATATTCCAAGCCCTTCAGTCTCTTAATGTAGAAGCTGCTACATCTTGTGTTATCCTGATTGTGTTTCCACAATACTCAAATTGTTTCTTTCTGGCTGCTTGCAGTATTTTCTCCTTGACCTGAGAACTCTGGAATTTGGTGACAATATTCCTGGGAGTTTTCTTTTTGGGATCTTTTTAAGGAGGCAATCAGTGTGTTCTTTACATTTCTATTTTACCCTCTGGTCTAGAATATCAGGGCAGTTTTCCTTGATAATTTCTTGAAAGATGATGTCTAGGCTCTCTTTTTGATCATGGCTTTCAGGTAGTCCAATAATTTTTAAATTATCTCTCCTGGATCTGTTATCTAGGTCAGTGGTTTTCCCAATTATTTGTTTTACATTGTCTTCCATTTTGTCATTTCTTTGGTTCTGTTTTATAATTTCTTGATTTCTCCTAAAGTCACTAGCTTCTACTTGCTCCAATCTGATTTTTAGGGTGGTATTTTCTTCAGTGGTCTTTTGGACCTCTTTTTCCATTTGGCTAATTCTGCCTTTCAAGGCATTCTTCTCCTCATTGGCTTTTTGGAGCTCTTTTGCCATTTGAGTTAGTCTATTTTTTGAGGTGTTATTTTCTTCAGTATTTTTTGGGTATGCTTTATCAACTCATTGACTCATTTTTCATAATTTTCTTGCATCACTCTCATTTCTCTTCCCAATTTTTCCTCTACTTCTCTTACTTGATTTTCCAAACCCTTTTTGAGCTCTTCCATGGCCTGAGACCAATTCATATTTTTCTTGGAGGCTTTTGATGTAGATCCTTGGACTTTTTTGACTTCTTCTGGCTGTATATTTTGATTTTCTTTGTCACCAAATAAAGACTCTATAGTCTGAGTCTATTTTCGCTGCCTGTTCATGTTCCCAGCCAACTACTTGACCCTTGAGCATTTCGTCAAGGTATGACTGCTTGTAGAGTAGAGAGTACTTTGTCCCAAGCTTTAGGGGCTGTGTTGCTGTTTTCAGAGCTACTTTTACCTCACTGTCACTGCAAGCTCTGCCACAGCAGTGCTCCTCAGCCCCCAAGAACCACCAACCTGGACTGCCACCCAGATCCAAGCAGGGCAAAGCAAGAGAAGCCTGCCTCAGTACCAGCAAAGTGCTCCCTGCACTCCCGCTCTGATCTGCTGCTTGATTCCTCCCACGTGTGGGCATGGAGCTAGAAGCAACTGCAGCTGGAGCTCTGGAAACAGCCACAGGAACCTCCTGCTGTTGCCGATGCTGCGCCACCTCTGCTGCCCCTGGGGCTGGGGCCAGACTGCTCTCAGCCTAATCTAGCAGTTTTCCCACTAACCTGCTCTGTTGTCTTTGGCGTTTGTGGGTTGAGAAGTCTGGCAACTTCCACAACTCAGTGATTCATGGCCCTACAGCCTGATCTGCTCAATCTATTCCTGGTCTGGTTGGTCCTGGTGCGACCCATGCTAGGCTGTACTCCACTCCCAGCACCATGCGATAGACCATTCCCAGCAACCATCCAGGCTATCCTGGGCTGGAGACCTGCTTCCCTCTGCTATTTCATGGGTTCTGCAGCTCTAGAATTTGTTCAGAGCCTATTTTTACAGGTGTTTTGAGAGTTTGAGGGGAGAGCTTAAGTGAGTCCCTGCTTTCTAGCCACCATCTTGGCTCCACCCCAAAACAGGGTTTTTAAACCTAGGATTCACAGAACCCCGAGGAATTCATGGGTAGATTTAATGGGTTCTTGTGAACTTAGGAAAAAATTGCATCTTAATTTCATTCACTTCTAACTGAAATTTAACATTTCTTCCAATTATGAACATAAGTAACAAACATTCTGTGCAGGAGTCCATAGGCTTTGTCAGACTTCTGAAAGGGTACGTAACACAAAAAAGCTTAAGAACTGCTAATCTAGAGGAAGTATTTTCCCTTATACCTTAAAAATAGATATCTCTCCCCAATTCCTTAATGTCTTAAAATGGATTATTGTGGTTTGATATTGTCTCTTTTTCTTGTAAATCAGCATCTCCACTGATCTAGAGGTTTAGGGGAATTCCTTCCCCTAGGTATTCCCCAGGAGTATTTCATTCCATGTCAATTACCTATATCCCTCCTCAAACCTTGGGCATCTGGGAAATGTTATTTAATTTTGCCTGGGACTACCTAATGAAACATCTGAGGGATGGAGGAATAATACTTCTTCCACCTCCTGGCCACAGACATTGGGAAAAGCAATAAATTTTAGTTCTCAGTATGTATAAATCTGTGTACATATATCCTCTTCCCTGACATAGTTTTTGTATATTCCTTCATATCAGAAACTGTCTTATTTATCTTTGTATTTCCTATAGTGCCTACTATAGCCCCTATTACCTAGTTGGTTGTAATAATAAATGTTTGTTGAGCAGATGAATGAATGAATGAATGAATGGATTTCCTTAGGAGGCATTTCAAAGAAGATATATACCAATCTAGCCAACCTTCTCTATATACTCATTATTTCTTGTCTCAAATAATTCTGATGAAGAATTGCTTCAGTGGTGGAAAAGGGAATCTTGGCCTTAGAATGATGGTCCTTATTCCTAAGAGGCTTCACCTAAAGTATTCATTGGAAGCAATATAGTCAGTAGCTTTTTAAGTTTTGAGACTCTCTTGATTTAAATTTATCACCTAATTCAGATTCTGGTAACTCACCTGGCTCTCAGTTTTCCTTTTCACACCAACTCTGGCCTGTATCCTAGAGGATTTAAGCACACGTGTTGAAGTTCCCTTAAACACTCCAACCTCCCGTTTCCTCAATCTATTCAAGTCCGACCCTCTGTTCTTCCCTGCCACTTCAGTCATTCACAGGGAAGATCTTACAAACATCCACAAATGTTCTACTTCCAACATCAGGGACTCTGAAATTCTTTTTTCAAATCATATTCTTTGATAATTCCACCTCTCTCTATATCCTACTCCTCCTAAACTTATTCAAAGGTGTTGGTTCTCGCTGTGACGTCCAGTTCTTCTATCCCCTAGTACCACATATGGCCCTCTAAGTCCTCAAGTGCAGCCGTTTGACTGAATCCAAACTTCACAGAACAACTCCCCTTAATAAAAGTATTTGTTCTGTGAAACTTGGATTCAGTCAAAAGGCCCCACCCAAGAACCTAAGAAGGCCACATGTGGCCTCAAGGTGTCAGATTCCCCACCCCTGTCTAGTACTGTGCTTGCCTAAGCCATCACATCTAATCTGGATTCATTTATCTCCCTTCCAAATCTTTACCTGTTAACAATTTCAGCTCTGTCCTATACTCTCAAATATATTACTTCTCATAGCTTATTAAACCCCAATCCTGGATTAGTCCTATCCTCCACCTCTCCCATTCCTATAGCCTGATCATCCATATGAATACTCTCTCCTCTTTGAATTTTTTCTGACACTGCTCTGTCTTTGGTCTCCACTTACCTCTCTGTCAACTCCTCAGTGTCCCAGGCCTTCTTTTTTGTATACTCTCTCACCATGGCTACCATGGCCTCATCAGCTTCCATGGATATGATTTTCATCTCTATGCAGGGGATACCATATCTATGTACTTGTCTTTCCTGAGCTTTAATGGAGCATAATGAACTTTTTGAACTGTTTATACCATTGGTACCTGAAACTTAGCAACCAGTACAGTGTCTGGAACGGCCTATCACAGACACTTAATATATGCTTGTTGATTGATTGTCCAACTTCCTTATTTTTATACGTGAAGAAACTAACTTAAAAGAGTTAAGTGACTTGTAGAAGTGGACCTACCTACTAAGGGACAGAATGAGGATTAAAACACTGGTTGTCTGGCTCTTATGCTGATGTGTTTTCTCTCTGTCCCATACTACTACATCTCCTACTTTTGATCCATACTTCTAAGTACTGTTATTTTGCCTTATTAACATATGGTACACAGATAATTTTGAAAGTTGACATGGATAATACATTTCCTGTACTTTGGAGTTGGTTACCATTGCTAGAAATTCATTCATAGCTTATCCAGTAAGACTGCATTGTCTTTTTCCCCTTCTTCCTTTTAAATCATTGTGCCTCTAAAGACTTCGTGTGATGCGTGGAAGAGGGCATTGGAGGGAGGTTGGCATGTCTGTGCCAGGATAAAAGGCAGTGTTGCATAGTAGAAAGACTGCCTGATTTGATGTCAATAACTTGGGTTCATATCCTGCCATCTATGCGTAACTGGTGATGTAACTGTGGCTAATTCATTTAACTATTCTGAGCCTCAGTTCCTTTATATGGAAAATTGAAGTATTGATATTTGTATTATCTACCTCATAAGATTGTTGTGAGTCTTAGATAAGTTAATGTACATAAAAGCACTGTAAGACATTTAAAGTATTATATAAATGTCAGCTATTATAAATGGTTTCTAAGGCGATTTGGGTTTGATGTAGCCTGTGCATAGGATACAACATAAGTGGGAAGTGATTCGTATTTATGTGTGCTGTTTTGGCACTATTATTATTATGTATGCAATGATGATAGTTAATTATAAATTTTTTTCTGACAGTCTTGGGGGTAGATAAAAAGTTTTCATATACAAAGATAGAATATATATGTTTCAGTTAATTTATTCTCCATAAAAAGCCTCTTTATTTTTGAGGTATAACAGGAATTCATGATGAATATTTATTTGCCCCATACTCCTGATAAAGAATCTTTGAAGAAAAAAAAACAATAGTTACCCTCTACTAAAGACTGCTCGTCAATATCTCATCAGGGTATGAAGGTGGCAAGATGTTCTCAACAGCTCTGCAAGTCTAGCATAAGCCCTGACAGTTCCCTGCTAAAATTTAAGAGGCTTTGAATAGATCCCTGATGATGGACTATGTAGCATTTTGTCTGAGGACCAGCCTACCTAAATTCTGTCGGGCTCAAAAAGTTGTCTGACATATCATTAATTTTTTCGGCCACATCAACTCCTGAAGATTGTTTACTATGGCACCAAGAGGCTGCTGTCTCCAGTGGTGCACTGCCACCCTTGACAATGAAATTATCAGTCCCTGAAGTATTAAGTAAAAATTAAGCAAGTATTAAGGGGCAATTAACATTTCAACCATCTCTTTATAACATAACCTATGAAATGGAGATTTTTTTTAGGACATAGAAATAGTACCAGACATTGTTAGATCAGTTAGATCAAGGATAGCAGATCTTATTTATCTATCTTTATATTTTCCCTTTTGCATATATCACTATGCTCTTTATTTAACAGGTGCTTTTACATGTTCATTAAATGAACTGGAAAAAAATGTACTTGAACTAGAGCAAAACCCCAAAGGATTTTGATGTTTTAACTTAAATTCAGTATTTCTCTTTTTCCTTTCCAGCTATCTACCCTGGTTTGAAGTTTTTTATAAACTACTCAACATCTTGGCGGATTATACAGCAAAAGGACAGGTATTTATATTACACCTTTAAAAAACAAAAAAACAACTGATTTTGTGTCAAATGCTAAAAGGATTAGGCTAACCTGACTGGGAAAAGAGCCCCAGGCTAGGAATAGGGAGACTTGTATTCAAATCACTGCTCTACCATTTAGAAGCCATTTGACTACAGGCAAGTCCCTTTACAGTTTCATCTGTAAAATGAGGGTTTTGAACTAGATGATCTCTGAAGGTCCTTCCTGCCCTAATAGTCTATTTGTGTTCCAGTATTCTGTCTTCTAGGGGTCATTCTAGGGTTCTCATTAGGTTTAAAGACATCCTTCAAGGTGTGAGATTATAGATTGATAACAGGTGTGTTATGACTTTATTTTTTTTTAATTTAACTGTTCTCACACTATTTTTATTGGAGGTATAAACCATAAGCCCTTTCTTTCAAAGTATTTGGAGTGAATTTTTTAACTGTCAGCTTTGCAATATAATAGTAGTGAAAAGGTGTGTACATCTTGAAGAGCAATAGAACTAGAAAAAAAATCATTATCATCACTGTTGACATTTATGTATTGACTTATACTTTACAAGACATTTTGAATTTTGTACCTTATGTAGTCCTTGCAACAACCCTTTGAGGTAGGTAACTAATCTTATCTACATTTTATAGAAGAAGAAACTGATGCCCATAGAGAGGATGGGACTTTGCAGAGATCATGGGGCTAAGGACAAATTCTTATCTCGAACTCAAGTCAGATGAATTTAAATTTAGTGTTAATTCTACTATACTATGTATTTTATAGTGTTATAGCCAGTCTTATCCCTCCGCATTCCTGATCACTCTTTCTATCACACTTGTGATGGAAATCACCATATTTGGTCAAGATACATATAACAGGTTGAGTTTGCCATCAGCATTAGTGATCTCAAACCCTGCATTCGTTTAGAGCTGGTTCTGCATTATATACACACACACACACATATACATATACATATACATATACATATATATACACATATATACACACACATACATATATACATATATACACACATACACATATATACATATATACACATACACATATATACATATATATACACATACATATATAATACACACATATATGTATATACACATACACATATATACACATGTGTGTATATACACATGTGTTGTACCAGAAGCGAGTGAGACATACCACAGAGTATAAGTTTTAAGTGGAGGATTTATTAGCCGGCGGCCATCGGGGTACGGCACCACAAATCAATGGCAAATGTGTTGGGGTGATGGCTTGGCTTATATAGGATATGGGGGTACAGAGTCGGGGGGAGGGGGGAAGAGGAACAAAGGTCCTGGCTGATCAAAAGATTCAGTCAGGTTATGGTACTAGTGGGATAATCTCATTTACATTCCTTGGTGGAGTCACGGAGCCCCAGGGATATCTGCTAGACAGGGTCTGCCAGGTTATCCTTTAGTGGGATGGTCCTATCTACTGACATTCCTTGGTGGAGTCATGGAGTCCCAGGGGGTTTGCTAAATGCCAAAGATATCTGTGTCCATTCTTTCTGGGGGTGCTTGTCAGTAGCTAGGGGTTTCTCAGGGGTTCCTAATTTTCTTTGTATTACATTCCCCACTTTTTTTCTTCATGGGAATTTCAAATCCTTGAAAAAAGGAACGACCTGATGGGGCATAGCAATAAAATTAGGAGGCCAACCAAAAATGCTAAGCAGGGTTGACAACAAAAGGAACGCTAGGTCGTTGGCCCCAGGGGAAGGCCAGACCTAGTTGGAAGACTCAAGGAGAGTCCAAGGAGCCTCCCCAGGTACTGCACTCCAGAAATTTAAAAAAATGGTATAAAACATCCCACATTTGGAGTCCCAGGGGGTTTGCTAAATGCCAAAGATATCTGAGTCCATTCTTTCTGGGGGTGCTTGTCAGTAGCTAGGGGTTTCTCAGGGGTTCCTAATTTTCCTTGTATTACACATGTATGTATATACACATGTATGTTTGTATATGTATATATATTATGTGTGTATATATGTATGTGTGTGTGTGTCTGCTTATTTTCTAATGCTTAGTAGCACAGTGCCTTACCACTGTGAGTGCTTACTTCATAAATGTTTATTAAATGCTCTCGAGTCTCTCTCTCCTGAGTCCAGGGGCCTTTTCATATTTTACATGGCTAGGAAATATAGATATCAGTGAGATCTTTTCTTCTAAGTCCTGCCCTTAACACTCTTTTTTTGGTTTTCAAAGAACATTTCCTATTACCAACGGAGACCATGAGCAAGGAGTTGCAAAGGAAGATTCATTTATCTTGGGCAGAATTCAGTGGCATTTGAGATACTCCTACCTGTTTCTGGTTGCTGATGGTGAATGTTAGAATTCATAGCCACCCTCCTTTCCAGCTCCATTGATTCTCTGTTTATTTCTGAAGGTTGACATTAAACATAAAATATGGGCTCTCTCAGTTGAAAGATAGCTGAAAATTTTATTCAAATCTTAGCTGAAGCAAGTATCTTCTTTACAATTTCCTCAGTAAGTGGTCATCTAACCTCTATTTGAAGATGTTGACTGATGGCCAACCTATTAGCTCCTGAGCCAGTGCATTTTATCTTTAGGAAGTTCTTTTTTTTCACTGAGTTGAAACTTGCCTTCCAGTAACCTCTTGGGCTTTTTCTTCTATATGACAATGTTCTACATTTTTTAAAAATATGAATTTTTTTCAAATTAAATTTAAAAACAATTTGTAACTTTAATTTTTTTTAAATTTTAAGTCCCAAATTCTCTCCCTCCCTTCTTCCCCTTCTTCCTCCCTGAAATGGCAGGCAATTAGATTATACATGTGCAATCATGTAAAACATGATTCCATATTAATAGTGTTGCAGAAGAAAACACAGAACCCCCCCCCAAAAAAAAAACAAGAAAAATGAAGTAAAAAAAAGTATGCTTCAATCTACATTATGTCTTGTAATGTTCCCTATATCTTGTTTGGTTGCAGATTCTTCCCTTATCCATAGATCTAACAGATAAAATATTCCATACTCTCCTAATTTGATTATGGTATCATGTACCCATTCTGACCTTATCTTGGTTTATGGTGTGAGACATTGGTCTGTATCTAGTTTCTGCCAAACTGCTTTCCAGTTTTCCCAGCAATTTTTGTCAAATAGTGAGCTTTTGTCCTAAAAGCTTGGATCTTTGTGTTTTTCAAACACTAGATTATTATAGTCATTTACTACTTTGTATTGTATACCTAATCTATTGCACTGATCCACCACTCTCTTTCTTAGCTAGTACCAGATTGTTTTAATGATTACTGCTTTGTAATACAGTTTGAAATCTGGAACTGCTCGGCTACCTTCCTTCATTTGTTTTTCATTAATTGCCTTGATATTTTGATCTTTTGTTCTTCTAGATAAATTTTTTATTATTTTTTCTAGCTGTACAAAATAATTTTTGGTAGTCTGATTGGTATGTAATTGAAGGAGTAAATTAATTTAGGTAGAATTGTCATTTTTATTGTGTTGGCTTGGTCTACCCATGAGCAATCAATGGTTTTCTCATTGTAATGTTCTACCTTTTTAAAAAATTCCATATTTTATTATTTAATATTTAGTTTTTAGCATTGATTTCCACAAGATTTTGAGTTACAAATTTTCTCCCCATTTCTACTCTCCCCCCCACCCCAAGATGGCTTATATTCTATGTTCTACATTTTTAAAGACTATAATCACATACCATTGATTCCCCCACCACCTTCTAAGCCCTCCCTACTCTAGGCTAAATATCTCCAATTCCATCAAAAGATCCTCATATGGCATGGTCTCCAGTCCTCCCAGTCACCCTTTTCTGCATGCTCCAGTTTGTTATGATCATCCTGAAATTTTATCTTCTTAACTGAACACAATTCTTTAAACAGATTTTGAGAGAAGAACTGATCAGTCACTTGTTTTGACTATTAACTCTTTTTGGATACCAGGTCAGATTGCTGGCTTTTATTGAGCTTGCAGTCCTCTATAATCCATCTCTTCATGAACGTCCACAAAACCGGGCTTGCTGTGCCCAGACTACTACTGCTGTTGTCTCTATCCAGAGGGACCCTGTCCCTTCACAGGATCCACCTCACTGGATCACTACTGTAGGCATTGGCAGAGGAATCAGCATACTCACTTTCCGATGCTATTTACAGATTCTGTCTCTACCACCATCGTGCCGCAGCAGCACTTTCTCCAAACTTATCACCTGATCCAGAACTTGATGGTCATTACTAATTCACTGCCTAGGACATTCTCCATGAGATCAGTGACTGGCTTACACTATCCCTAAATACCCCAATTCTTGCCTTCATAATAAGCAACTTCAACATACATATTGATGTTCTCACAAATAACTTAACTTCATGGTTTCTCCATTTACTCAACTATCATCTGTTACTCCTTTACTACACCTCAGATACCCACAGAGGTAGTCATTCCCTGTACCTTGCCATTACCCACAAGTGCTTTACCTCCATGCTCAAGAAACTCTGACATTCCTTTACCATTAATAATCTTTTATCATTCTATCTTTTCCTATGCCCTACTCCTTCCAAACCTATTTATTCTCACAAAGATCTACAGTCTCACTTCTCAATATTTTGCCAAGCCATTATCCCTATTCTGGCTAACCTCTCTTCCCACCCACATCTTAGTGTTTTGGTGAAACAGTATACACACTCTCTTCTACTCTCAAATTCCTTGCTTCTTTGTCTTTTCACTACTTAAGCCTTGCCAAACTCTAATCTGGATTACTGCTACCATTTGCCTCCTCTGATCCTACTTATGTGATGCTGAACAGAGCTGGTGAAAGTCTTAGAACTGTGCTGACTAGATCTACTATACATTAATATGGTCTCACTTCATCTGGGCCTCATCACAGCAAGACAAAACTTTTATTCCTCCCAACTTGATTTTCTTTCCTTCTCTACAATAGCTGTTCAAACCATTTCTTTTCTCTTCAAGAAATATTTCACCAGCCCTTCAGCCCTTCTCTACCAATGCCCAGGTCATTCTCTATTTTTTCTCTAAGAGTCCAGTACATGATTCATTGTTTTCTTTTTCTCTTCAGTTTTTGCCCTTATGCTAGGGTGTTTAATATACACATTGATGCTCCCTGAAACATCCTAACCTCTCAGTTCCTCAGTCTCCTCAGATCCCACAACCTGCTCCTCTACTCCACTTCAACTACACACAGACATGAAGACATCTTGCATCTTGCCATTATCCACAAATGTTCCATTTTTATAATGAAAAACCATGAGATTTTCTCCATCTGATTATAACCTGTCTTTCAATTTTCCCTATGCCCTACCCTTCCGAGGCTTACTTTTTGGCTGTATCATGACTTCTGATATCTGTTGGTCTCAGTACTTTCTGAGGCCATTACTTATTCCTGTTCTGTCTTCATTTCTTATTTCTCAACCTCAGCCATATAGTTAACCAGTTCAACTTCAGAGTCTTCTATCCTTAAATGTCTTTTCCCATTTTCCTACTCTTTCTTTGCCAAAATACAAACTTGGATTGCCATCACCATCTGTCTCCTCTCTTCCTTATATGCTGCTGTATGGAGCTAGAAGTAATGCAAAGTAGCTGCCCATGTTTACTATAGATTTGTTATCTAATCTCAGCTGGGCACTCATGGCATTGCCCGATGGGCACTCATTTTCCTCTTCCTTAATTGACTCCTTATTCTGCTATCCACAAAGGTTTTTTCAAATGTTATTGTTTCTCTTCAGACTTCCTTTTCACCTCACTCTCTCAGCTGAGTCCTTTGCCTCATGCTTTACTGGGGAAACAAAACAAAACAAAAACATTCCAGTGAATTTCTGCTGTACTCCCTATTCATCACATGATAATCCAGTCTCTTCTTTTCACAACTGTTTGGCCTCCCTCTCCACCACTGACTCCTTTATTCCAATCTCTTAACAAAGAGATGGTCTTTCTCCTCACCAAGGCCAGTACTTGTAAATGGACCCTCGATCCCATCCCCTCCTGACTTCTCCAAAATACTCTCTCCACTGTTATCCTTATTCTTACTTGAATTTTCAGTTTCTCCTTATCTACTGGTTTCTTTCTTGGTGCCTACAAAGATATCAATAATCCTTCATTCTTAAAAAACCCTCACTTACACAACATGACGAATAAGGAAATATGTCCTACATGACTGCACATCTATAACCTTTATCAAATTTCTTGCCTTCTTGATGAGGGTGGGGAAGAGAGGGTGTAAGAAGTAGGAGGGTGGGGGAGAATTTCAAACTCAAAATTGTACAGGACAAAATTTAAAATTTTTTTGCATGTAACTGAAAAAAAATAAAATTAAGAAAAATAAAAACCCTCACTTAGGGTTATCCTTACTCTTTACCTTTCTTCTCCTTTTAAACTTTAAAAATCTGTCTATACTCAGTCTTTTCACTTCTTTTCTCACTAATGCATTATTATCAGCCTTGCTCCTGAACCCTAAGGACCATGGAACTGTTCCATCTTACTGAAACAGAAACTTCCTATATGTGTTATTTCCCATAATAGAATGTGAGCTCCTTAAAAAGGAGGACTGTTTTGGTTTCTGTCTGTATCCCCAATGCTTAGCATGGTGCTTTGCAGTAGTTACTTAATAAATATTTTTTCATTTGTTCTCATTTTCATTCTCTTTGTATTCCTCTGCAATCTGACTTCTTACTTCATCATTTAAATGAAAATTCTTCTCCAAAATTATCAACAATATCTTAATGGTCAAATTTAATGACCTTGGGGCAGCTTAAGTGGTGCAGTAAATAGAGCACTGGCCCTGGAGTCAGGAGAACGAGTTCAAGTCTGGCCTCAGACACTTAGTAGCTGTGTGATCCTGGGCAAGTCACTTAACCCCAATTGTCTCCACACCACTTACCTCCCCCCCCCCCCCAAATTAATGACCTTTTCTCTGTCCTTTTCCAGCTTGAATTCTGTTTAACACTTGACAATGTTGGCTAAGATCTCTCTTTTCATGGCATCCTCCTACCTGTCTGACCACTATTCATTCTTGTTTGCTGATTCATAATCCTTGTCCTGTCCACTAACTATGGGTCTATTCCAGACCTGAGCCCTCTTCTCTCTTCTTTCAGTGCTCTTTCTCTCTTGGTTACCCGATCAACTTTAATGGATCCAAATACAATCTCTATACAGATGGCTCTCAAGTCTGTATATCTAGCCCTAGTCTCTATCTTAAGCTCCAATTCTGTATCAATGACTGCATATAGGACATTTTGAACTGCATGTCCTATAGACATCTCAAACTCAGCATGTCCTAAATAGAACTTCTTATCTTTCCCCAAAACTAACCCTTCTTCAAACTTCCCTTTTCCTATCTAATGTGCCACTACCCTTCTAGTCACCCAGGTTCTTAATCTTGGTGTCATCTTTGACATCTGCCTCTCCCTCAGCCTATATATCCATTCCATTGTGAAATCTTTTTGTCCATGTCTCCACAATATCTCACAGACATCCTTTCCTTTCCATTCACACAGCAACAACCGCAGTTTAGCCCTCATCACCTCTCCTCTGCATTATTTCAATAGCCTTCTCTTTGCTTTTCCTGATTCAAGACTTTCCTGACTACAGGCTATTCCCCACTCAGCTGCAAATTAATTTTCCTAAATTTCAAGTCTGATTATTGTCTCTCTATTCAATAAACTCTGAGGTTTCTTATTGCTTCGGGAATCAAATATAAACTCCTCAGTTTCACATTTTAATCTTTTACTATCTGTCCCCTTCATGCCTCTCTAGTCTTCTTACACTGTAATCCCCTCCTCAGACTCTGCAATCCAACCATACTAGCCTATTCACTATACAAAAAAAGTATAGCACTCCTGTCTTCACCCTCCTCAACTCTGCTTTTTGGAATTTCTAGTTTCTTCAAGACTCAGTTCAAATACCACCTTCTACGTGAAGCCTTAGCTGCTAGTTCACCCTCTGCCAAAACTTGTAATTGTTTTGTACACATTTTTTATATACTTTATATATATATATATATTGTTTCCCCCATTAAAACATAAGTCCCTTGAGGGCAGGGACTGTTCCAGTTTTGCCTTTTTATCCCTAGTGGTCAGCACATTGTCCGTAACACAGGCAGCACTTAATAAATGATTGTTGATTGATATCTTTGTGTTCTACTCACATCTCATCCGTCTTGTGTTTGTCTTTTTTTTAAAACCTAGGTACAGACTTTACATTTATCCCTTCTTAAATTTCAGTTTCTATATCCTGAAGAAGCAAAGACCAAATTGGCCATGGGGATTGAGGATGGCAATTGACATTTGGGTAGTTTATGATTAGAGAGTATTTTCTATTTTCATGCTTTCTAAAGATTTAGAAATTGAATTAGAATTCGTATTACTTTGACATCCAATTGATAATATTCAAATAACCTTAATAATTGATATGTTCCAGAATCCTCCATTATTGTATATTGTTTTAACTTGTAGCTTCTTAGTAGAGTGTTATATACTCTGTGATTCTTTAAAAAAATTAATTGAGGATGATGGTAGAAATCTTCATTAATCTCCTAGGAAACCACATTGTTTCCAATTTGAAATCATTGTTATGGGCTCAGATTACTGGATTATTTTCAGAATTTATGGTATATAATGCATGAAAAGTAATGTAGAAATATGTTTAGCATGATATCATTTGTATAATGAGTATCATATTTCTTGCCTTCTCAAAAAATTGGAGAGGGGGTGAAGGGAGGGAGAGAATTTGAACTGAAAATAAGAATAAAATTTAAAAATATTTTTAACGAATGTAATCTGTTATGAATATCACCAAACATTTGTGAGAGAATCTCTTTGGTCTTCACAAGTAAAATGTAAACAAAACTTAGCCACAGCATGGTCTAGTGGAAAGGACCCTGAATTCGAAGTCAGCGTTCTTGAATTTGTACTTTGCATCTATCTCTACGATGAGATGTCTTTCAAAGGGAAAAATAAATGTCACAGACACTGAAAAACAAAGTGATTATAGGCTGCTCTCAAGTATTACACAAACTGAATTGGGAAGAAGCAAAAATGATACATGTATTTGAGCATTTTTAACATTTACCTAATTTTCTGCTTCCAGTTCTGTCTCCAGCCTGTGACTACCCCAAGCTAGCACAGAATCAGTGGCCAGACTCTTCCATGCAGGTTGCTTATTGATGTCTGAACTTTCAGTTTGTTATTTAGGACTGTTTTTTTTTTTTTTTCAGGAGAGTCAAAGGAATGAGCTGCTTGAAACACTTTACAAACTTCCCATCCCTGATCCAGGAATGGCTGTCCATCTCAGTGTGGTAAGTGAGACAGATTGCATGTAATTAAGAAGAAAACGTTTCATTACATAGTGTTTAAAGGAAAAATTATTCAGATAGGATGGCTTTGGGTTTTTTAATGTTATTTTTATGTTTTGCTTTTAAGAAGTACAATCATTTTAGGGCTTAGTGAAGTAAGGGTGTAGGGACAGGAGAGGGGGGAGGGTGAAGGTGTTGGTGTGTTTTTTTTATTCCAGTCTGCAGACGGTCTTTATTTCAGAGATGACATGATATAATGGAAAGAAGAGGCTTAGAGGACCTGGTTTTCTAGGTCCGCTGATCCTAAGTCCCAAACATGCTAATGTCTAATTTTTCAATTCAACAAATTTCTATTAAATCATAGTATCTCAGAGTTGAAAGGGGTCTCAGAGGCCATTTAGTCCAACCTGCGTATGAAACATGCATTTCCTGTACAACAGTCTGCAGAAGTAAACCAACCTTTGCTTGAAATCTTTATGGGGGGAGAGGAGTATTGGAGGGAAAAGGGCGTGGAAAAAGAGGCATATGTGGAGTAAGAGTTGGAAACCCACTACCTCCAGTTCCACTTTTGGACAGTCCCAGTTGTTTTTGACTTCTTAGCAACTTTCCTTCATTTCCAATAGTTTTTCTCAATAAAATAAATCTAATCACTTTTTCTAGGTGACAACTCTAACATCACAAAGGCATATGTCATATATTGTCTGGCCTCTAGAAACAAAATTGAAAACTTGCTATCTCTAATCTTACTGATTTTTGGTACCTAGTCTTTCTTTTAATAGTCTCTGCTCTGGATGTGCCTCCTCCATATAGCTGGTATCTCCTCCCTTTTTTGCAATCTCCTTTACCTTGAACCTTCCGTTCCAGAAACTTCCATTACTCATAGAACTAACCAATTGGTGACTTCCCAACTGGGAAACCAATTATATGCTCCTGAGGACCCATTCTTTCATATAAAATCCCAGCTCATCCCCTGCTGAGCTGACCTGTTGTTTGGTCCGGGAGCCACGTATTCCTAGACCACACTAGGAGGAGTGGCAAGTCTCTCAAAGGGTCAGTGATCCCCTCTCCTTTTCTGCAATTGCATGAAGATCATCTCATCCAAGGCCCCAATCCTCTCCTGGATGAATTGAGCTTGGGTCCTGTCCCTTCTGGAAGCTATGACCTGAATGTATCCCTTTTTTATTTTGGTGACTGTCATCCAGATGTTTCAATTTCCCTGAACCTCTGTTTCCTTGATGTCCTCGTTTTCCTGGATTTCTCAAGTTAGATCTTATGCCTCCGCTTGTGTGAATTAAAATGTGCCTGTAATAAAGACCTGTTGCTTTTAGCATTCCTGGCAGGTCTGCCTCTTCTGTGAAAATCTCTAAGTCTCCAAACCAGCTAGAATTCTCAGCACTCTCCAAAGTACTTTGTTTCACAATGGGAAGCATACTTCAGTTCTTTAAAAGATCTGCAATTTCATGGGTATGAACAGTCCACTTGCTAATTACAGCCCCTTCTCACTTTAGTTATCGCTTTTATGCATTTGGGCTGAAAAAAATTCCTGAGATGTCAACTTTCAGGTAATGAGCCTTTTTTCACTTGGTTAGTCTGTTCCTTCAAAGGCAGTCTATCGCTGGGCCCATACTTGACGTTTTGCTGCCTTGATGTAAGATCTGGTAGAGCTTGCACTTAACTGGCCTAACAATGGATAGCCCAGAGTCAGCTCCACCCCGTGATGAAGCTTCCAAAGAGACCTGCAGTAGAGGATACATTTTTGCATCTCTTCTTTGTCTTGGTTATTATAAATTCATACCATTCAGTTTTGATTATTTTGTTTTTCTGTCCATTTGCATTGTCATAGTCATTGTACATATGCTTTTTGTGTTTCTGTTTACTTCACTTCAAAGCAATTCATAAAAGTCTTCCCATGCTTCTCTGTAGTTGTAGTCATAGTTTCTTACAGTATAGTAGTATTCCATTATATTCATATATCACTACTTGTTTGTCATTCCTCTATCAATGAGTATCTAATTTTTTTCCAGTTATTTGTTACTACAAAAAGTGTAGCTATGATTATTATGGGGTGTGTGTGTGTGTGTGTGTGTGCGTGACCTTTCTTTATTGTCATTGACTTTCTTAGGGTATATAATTAGCAGTGGGATCTCTCGGTCAAAGGGCATAGACATTTTTTTTCACTTGCTTTTAGCATAATTACAAATTTCTTTCCAGAATGGTCGTAATCATTTTTTCTTTGTTTTGAAGGATGAAATTAACATTCAGACAAGTCAGTAAGGTATCTCTGCTCTATTTTCAGCAGATCAGTCTGCCAAAAAGTTCCATTAGATGTCTGGATAATTGAAGTCCCTCCTTGCTATTATATTTTACCTCAATTTCAGGCTTGTGGTCTGTTTCTTGAATTCCTCATCTATTTTTTTTTCTATCCAGGTGGTGTGTCGTATGCTCTGATAACAAAAGTGCTTCTGTTTTTCCCTCCATTAATTGTCATCCAAATGCTCTCTGCTGTGCTTCCACCCTCTGCTTCCTGGATTTCCTCACATGAATTATATCTTCTTAATATAACTGCTACCCTACTCCTATTTTACCTATTCTATGTCTTTTAATATATTTACTCATGTTCTTTTTTATATAACTTTTATTTTACTTTTAAAAATTAACATTTCTCTTTCTCTCCATTTCCTGCATTGAAAGAAAAAATGAACAAACCAGACTTTTGTAACAAGTACGCATAGTCAGTCAAAACAAATTCTCACATTGACTGTGTCTAAAAATATATCTCTTTCTGCATCTGTAGTCCATTGCCTCTCTCTGAAGGTGAGTAGTGTGGTTCATCATAAGTCCTCTAGGATCACGGTTCTATATTTCATTGAACAGAGTACTTAGTCTTTCAAAGTGGTTTGTCTTTACAGTGTTGTTGTTATTGTAGATTGTTCTTTTGAGTCTACTCATTTCATCCTGCCTCAGTTTATCCAGATTTTCCCAGCTTTCTCTAAAACCATCCTAGTCATCATTTCCTATATCATAATAATATTCTACTACATTGATATACCATAATTTTCCCCAACTTATGGGCACTCCTTTTGTTTCTGGTTCTTTGCTACAACAAAAAGAGCTGCTGTAAACATTTTTGTTCATATGAGTAATTTTCTTCTTTGATTTCTTTGGAGTATAGGCTTAGTGATCGTGTCCCTGGCTCAGAAGGTATGCAGTTTAGTGACTCTGGAGTATAATTTCAAATTGCTTTCGAGAATGCGTGGGTCAGTTCACAGCCCTACCAGCAACTTGCCACTATGCCTGTTTTCCCAAAGCCCTTCCAGCAATTCTCAGTTTCCTCTTTTGTTATATTTATCAATCTGATTTGTGGTATACCCTCTGAATTGCTTTAATTTACATTTCTCTATTAGTGATTTAGAGCATGTTTTCATGTGGCTATTGATAATTTAGATTTCTTCCTGTGAGAGCCTCCTGTTTGCATCCTTGGGCCGTTTTCCTTATTTGGAATGGCTGAGCCATTTCCAGTTATGTTTTTCACTCTACCAAATTTCAGTCATAGTTGTGAGGTCAAATTTCTGTCCTTGCATAAGGACAAGTTTACTTTGTGTGTGGCCTAAATTTTAGGCATTCATATATAGACATTCGAAGTCATGAGCTTTGATCATGGCTCCTTTTTTGTGAACCTCTGAGTAGCTTAACTGTTATTCATCTTCATTAATTGTAGCTGTTCTCAGTTGCATTTGTTTTGATAGATATACATAAACAATTTCCCCCTTCTCATTGCCTTTTTTATTTTCAAGCTCTTTAGATTTAATTTTTCAATAGCCAGCTAGTCTTTATTAGGTGAAACCCATCCCATCCCAGGAGTCTGTCATTCTTGAGTTTTAAGCTGTGTTCCTGAATCCAAATCACTTTCTCAGATACCATAATTCTTAATCAGTTGTTCATTTTCAAAATCAAATTTTCTCTTCTTTTTTTCCTTGACTTCAGTGAGTAGTAATGAAGGAAATCATCATTTTGAGAAGAGATAGAAAAAAAAGTCTTATTAGTTTTCATTTATTGGACCTGAGTTAGAATCCTATCTGAGCTACATATTTCCTTTGTGGATTTGTTTAAGTCACTTAACTTCTGTAGGTCTTGGTTTTCTCATTGCTAAAATGAGAAAGTTGAAACTAAGATCAGACTAAGAGAGATAGTCCCTGCCCTCAAGAAGGTTGCAATCAAATGATGGAAAATGATATACAAAAGGAGGCTAGAAAGCAGAGTGGAGTGAAAGACAGGCACCAGGGGGTATTTTGTTTCCTGGAGTTGAAACCAGACAGAGCTGCAGATACAAAGTCAAGTGGGTTGGATGTCCAATTTCTGCCCTCTATAAAGGAAGGCCTTGGGAGGAGTTTAGTACTCCACCTTCCAGTCTTCTAATCAAAATGCAAAAGATGCAGAGGGAGGTGGTATCCAGTCTTGAATTTAGCTACATGGTGAAGCCATTAGAAGTTATGAGCTGGTCCTAGGTGGGGCATCTTGTTCTTGGAGTTGAAACTAGGCAGTGTTACAGATGCAAAGTGGAATGAGCTGGACACACACACACACACACACACACACACACACACACACACACATAGTGTGTATATACACTATTCCGTAAGCATAGACTTTTCTAAGGTCTCTTCCAGCACTAACATTCTTCTTGCTAAAGTCTTTTCAAACCATAAAATTTTCTAGACTAGCTTTGCTGCCAAACCAGTATTACTGGCCATCTTAAATGATCTTTTGAGATATTTCAGCTATTTCACATCAATGCTTTTCAGGCATTCTTCTGGTCTTCTCTTGCCTCAAACATTTCATGAGTAAGACAGAAGGCTGTCAGAGAAACTTGGTCCTTGCTTTGGTTGGAAATTTCTAGGAACTTTTTTTATGTAACCATTTACAAGCCATAGGATCTCTGACACCTTTGTTTTCCTTTCATTGTGAAGTATTTGTTTTCATGTTTTATTTTCTCTTTTGAGCCAGTATATAATTGAAGTAAAACATTAACCAATGACAGAGCACCAAAAGCAACTTTTCTGACTTTGTTGGTTCATATCTGCTAACTATTATTATTGGTTACTTGTTTTGTGTTGTGGTGGAGAAAATGGAAATATTTATTTTTTTTAAGAAGATTGAGCAGGAGTGAAAAGAGAGCAAGAAGTTAGAATCATAAAGTGTTAGAGTTGGAAGGGACCTTTATCACTTACTGTCATTAACATAGTAACAGGAATGCTGCTCACATTTACTTAAGACTTTAGTGTTTACAAAATGTGTTCCGTACAACAACCTTGTGAAGTAGATTACATATGTATTATTAGAAAACAGAACACCGGACTTCTACCAACACAGGTGCCAGAATTGGAGACAGAGTGCAGCATTCCAACCTGCCTGCTCCAGAAACACCCCACAGTTATCACTAGACCAAAAGCTTGTCAATAAATCCAATGAGAAGCTATAGTGTTGATCTGCACAGAAGCCAGCCAGGATCCCTTAGGCCATCTGAAAGCTAATGGTCTCCAACAAAACGAGTACCAGCTGAATAAAAGAGCACCTGCTGTAGCGGGTAGGGCTCTCCGTACAGCGGCAGCAGCCGTGGAAGATGACTCCAAGAAATCCCTTGAGGGATCAGAAGGCCGACCTTGGAAGCCCGAGGAGAGGGAGGGTAGGCAACAGTGACCAGCACGATCCCAGAGCACGCAGAATTGGGTAGGCCAAACTCAGGGGAGGTCTGTAACACTATCCTGAGATGTAAGAGAGTGCTCTGAAGATCAACACTCTGGGCCTGAAAGATCCAAGGGGAAGTAACCCTAGGAGGCTGAAATCAGTTCAGGGGATCTCGGGGGATCCAGAATGACACCAGCTAGGGCCGAGCTATCACATCTAAAAGCACAACAGAGGGCAGAGGCTGGCCCTGGCATAAAGTGTTCAGGAACTAAAGCTGGAGACATAAGTTAAAAAAAGAAAAAGCCAACACCTACTAGTATCAAAAACTATTGCAAACCTTTGAGGCCTACCACAAAAAGAAACAAATAACTCCAAAACACCTGGAAGCAGAGACTCAAAGGAAAAAAATGCTTTTTCTACATGTATTGCATAAATACCCAGATGAAGTGAAATGAGATAAAAATGAAATAAAAGCTTTATAGGAAAGATTTGAAAGTAAAAATAAAACTTAAGAATAAAAAGTGACAGACTTTTACCCAAGAAACAGACTCCTTAAAAATAAAAATCATTGATTCTGTGAGACAGCAAGAAATATTAGAAAAAATTTAAAAAGAATAAACTGTCTGATACCAAAAACAACATATTTTGAAAGCAGTTCAGAGATTTCATAATTGGACTGTGATTTTTTAAATTGTCCTTTCTGTCTCTCCCACTTCCCATTCCCAGAAATCTCAAATAACAATTTTTTTTAACAAAAGAAAAAAAGGAGAAAAAAATCAGTAAACCAATCCATAAATTGGAAAAGTCTGAATATATATTTAGTACACCATACCTGTGGAGTTCCCGCATCCCAAAGGTTTGGGGTGAGAATGTCTTCTCATATCCCTTTTTTGGGGGCCATGCTTATTCTTTGTAACTTTGTAACATTTTCTTTTTATTGTTTTGTGGATGTTTTATTTTAGTAATTGTATATACTGTTTTCTTGGCTCTGCTTATGTCATTTAGCATCAGATTACATCAATTTTTCCATGCTTTTCTGTATTCATAATTTCTTACAGACCAATTATATTCCATTACTTTTACGTGCCACAGTTTATTAGCTATTCCTCAATTGATAGACATCTAATTTGTTTCTAGTTTTTTGCTATTACAAAAAGTGCTACTATAAATATCTTTGTGAACATGGGGAATTTCTTCTTATCATGACCTCATTGGGGTATATGCCTAGTAGTGCAATCTCTGGATCGAAGGGTAAAGCCATTTAAGCAACATAATTCCAAATTGCTTTCCAAAATGGTTATACTGATTCACACTTCTACCATCAGTGTGCCTACGTTCCTCCAGCTTTGATGATTCCCATCTTTTGTCATGTTTGCCAAGTTTCAGGGTATAAAGTAAAACTTCTGGCCTGCTTTTATTTGCATTTCTTTTGTTATTCATGATTTATATCAGTAGTGACAAACAGAAACAGAGGTGGGAAAAGGGATCACTAATCCCTATATAAGGCTTCTTCCTGTAGACTACATTGACTTAGAGTTAAAATGTGCTGTTATCAATATTTTATTGTATTTTTATTTATTTTGTTAAATATTCCCCAATTACATTTTAGTCTGGTTCCTCTATATTGAAGTATTGTGAGCACTCAGTATTTGCATGAGGCCTATTTGACTCCTGTTATTTAGAGCATTCCTTCATATGGTGGTTAATTGTTTATAATTTTTCTTTTGAAAACTCTTTGTTAATATCCCTGGGGTATTTATCTTTTGTGGAATCCTGATGGTCTTAAAACCATTTCTATTCACATGAAACCAGAATGCGTATTAACATGGTGGCCTTTCCTCAACAACTTCTATATGTTAGTTTAATTAGAAATTAACCTCTCTGTTGACTGTTTTAACCTCATTATGCTGCCAATTAAAATGTGCTGGTTAAGACTATCTGGTAAAGTTTAATAGCATGAGACTTGTGTTTTCCACAATATAATTTATATTTTTGGAAGTATTGGTTGATGTTTTCAGATAAAGGTTGAGCAAAAGCCTCTGATCTAGTGCATTTTTCACCTTCATTTTGCTCTTGCACATCCTAAATATTCTGGGTTAGTTTAATACGTATTTTTATCTATCACTATAATTATACAATATCTTCAAAAATCAGATTTTCAGGTACTCTGAAGAATGCAATGATGACCAAACCTTGTAGGTGGGAAGGAATGAAACTAGGAGAGCTAGGGATGGAACTTTGATAGAAATGAACTTTTACTATACTCTGATTTTTATGGATATCTTACCATAACAGTTTTTAAAAATTTGCTTTCTATTTGAAAAAAAAAGTCTATTTGCCGTTATTATTGTTTATTTCTGACCAACCAACTAGTTGTGAATAAAATATTAGAAGTAACTTGTACTGCTTTGTAAATTTAATAAAGTAAACTTAATTCATATAAAGAAAAAGAAATTAACCTCTCTGTAAAGGAATGTTTGGAATTGGGCAGCAACTCTTCTGTAGATTCAAGTAGAATGGTCAGCAAGCAGGTCATACTTATTTTACTAGCTTCCAAGCTTTCTTAGTACAGCCACCTTGGGTTTTTTTTAAATCTTTACTAACTTGGTGAGTATAAGGTGAAACCTCAGACTTGTTTTGATTTTTAAATTTAATAATATTTTCTATTATCCTAGCAAAAGATTATTGATAGCTTACAATTCTTCCTTTGAGAACTGTTTGTTAATATCCTTTGCTCACTTATCTGTTAGAGAATGACTTTTTATCTGTTTGTTGTCTATATATCTCGGGTACCAAAACCTTACCTGAAAATTTGATACAATTCCCCATGCCCCCCTGCCCAGTCGACCACTTCCCTTCTTACACTAGAAATATTTATTTTGTATTGAAAAACTTTTAATTTTCATGTCATCAAGATTATCTAAGTTTTAGAATTCCCTTCAATTACTTATCTGATGAAGACTTCATCTCTATATACAGCTGTGAAAAGTATATTATCTGCTTCTCTAATAATTTTTAGTGCTTTAATCTTTAATATCCAGATTATAGATCCATTTTGAATTTATTTAGGACTATGGTATAAAATATTGGTATAAGTCTAATTTCTGCCAGACTGCTTTCTGGTCTTCTCAGAATTTCCTATAAAATAGGAATAAATTTCATAATTTCTGAATTCTAGTCTATTTCATTGAGCTACTTTTCTGTTTTTTTTTTTAATCAACTGTTTTTGATGATTGATGCTTTGCCATATGGTTTAAGGACTTGAAGTTGATTCCCCTTTAATTTCTACCCTTTTTCATATTCCTCCTTTATATTTTAGATCTTTTGTTCATTTAAGTAAATGTCATTATTTTGTCATTCTATAAAATATCCTTTTGTTAGTTTGATTTGGTATAGCATTAAAACTTTAAATCTAATTTGGTAGTATTTTGCTTTTTATTACATTAGAACACCCAACCATGAGTACTTAATATTTTTCTAACTATTTAAGTTGTTCATTATTCTTAAGGATATTTTATAATTGAATCTGTGGAAGTATTGATTGTATTTAGGTAGATTGATCCTCTTGTATTCATTTTACAGTTTAATTAAATGTCCCTTCCCTTCCTATTATAGTCCCTTAGATTTTCTCGTTATCATATAGAAATGCTATTGATGTTTTTGTGGATTTATTTTGTAGCTTGTAACTTTTCTGAAGCTATTATCTTCCTTAATTTTCCTTGATGAATCCCTAGGATTTTCCAATTAAACCATCATGTCATCAGTAGATAGGAATAGTTTAGACTTCTCTTTTCCTAATTTTATACCTTTATTTTCTTTCTCTTGTCCTTTTGTATTGCTGGCATTTCTAGAACTGTATTTTTAAAAAAGAACATCTTTGTTTTGCTGCTGTATTCATTGGGAAATCTTGTAGGGTATCCTCATTGCTGATGATGCTTGCTTTTTTAAAAAAACATTTCAATATCCTAAAAAAAAAAAAAGGTCCCTCTTGACATTGACTTTGTAGGTAACTTTAGTATAAATTAGTGCTGTATTTTGTCAAAAGCTTTTTTCTTTATTCATTGAGATAATTTTTTTTGATGTTTTTGTTTTTCATATGATTAATTGTACTGTTTTTCTAATGCTGAATTATCTTTGCAACCTATTATAAGCCCAACTTAGTCAAAATGAATGAATTCTTGAATAAATTGCTATAGTTGATATCATTAAAAAATTTTTTTGGAATTCATATTCATTAATGATATTAATCTACAGTTCATCTTTGTTTTATCCTCCTTGCTTTAGGTGTTAAGACAACTGTATTTACATCATAAAATGAGTTTACTAAAATGCTTCATCATCAATTTTTGTAAAGAGTTTGTGTAGTATTTGTATTAGTTGTTCTTTAAAAGTTTGATAGAATTCTCCTATAAATCCATCAGGAACAAGAGTCCCTGTGTTCCCACCATGGTTTAGTTCCTTTACAGCTAGTTCTGTTTTCTTTTTTGAGACTGGACTAGTCAAGATGTCTATTTGTTCTTCTGTAAGTTTAAGTATTTTATATTTTTGAAGGTAATCCTCCTTTTGTGTGTGTGTTCTCAGTTTTACTTGCTAGCTACTTACAATAGCTTCTGGATAATTCTATTCATTTCTTTTGGTTTTGTTGTAATCTCACTTTGTTCAAATGGTATTTTGTTGATATGCTTTTATGCCCTCTTTTTTATTTTGTTGATTTTTTAGCAATGATGCTAATTACTTCAAATAACAAGCTTTTACTTCTGTCCATGAGTTCTATAGTCTTTTTTGTTCCTAATTTATCTTTTGCTCTCCTAAAGATTCCCTTCTTAGTGTTCAATTTGGATTTATTTGTTGGGTTTTTAATCTTTAAATACATATTAAGTTCATTCATTTTTTCCTTTTTTATTTTGCTAGCTTATGGAGATAAAATTTTCCCCTAAGGATGTTAACCTCACTGCAGAAATCATGATATGTGTTTTTCATGATCTTTCACATATCTTTCACATAATTGGCAATTGTCCCCTTCTATCTTAATAGGTTATTCAATCCATTCATATTTAAAATTACAAAAACTTAGCTTGATACTTTCCTTCATTTGTGTTTCTGGAATTTTTTTTAAATGAATTTGGGGTGGAATTTTTGTCCCTAGACTTTTTAATTAAGAATTTTATCTTGTAGGGACAATTGTTTGTCATTATCTGTTTTAAGTTGGATCTTTTGTTTGTGAGAATCAATTTTTATTCTTATTGCATTATTGTCTGTAAAGGATATATTAAAATTATTTCTATCTTTTTATTTTTGTTTGCAATATCTCTGTACTCTACCACATTGTCAGTTTTCTTTTATAAGTTCTATATGATACTAAGATATTTACATCTTCTTTGAGCCATCCCATTTTGAAGATGCTATAAGGTTGTGTTTTCTTTTTTTAAACTATGGTTTCTCCAGAAGTTTGTTGGGCTCTTTATTTTTCACTTCATTTATCTTTCTATTAAACTTATCCAGAACTGAGAAAGGGATATTGAAGACTCCTGTTACTATTGCGTTACTGTCTATATCTCCTTGAAGCCTTAATAATGTTTGCTTTGTGAACTTAGATACTAAGGCATTTGGAGTTTGTAACTTTATTATTGATGCTGGTTTGTGGTCTATGGTTCCTTTCAGCATAATATACTTTTCTTATTTATCCCAATTATTTTTTACTCTTTTTTTCTTTGTCTTTATAGCATGATGACAACTCCTATTTTTTTTATTCATTTGATGCATAATAAATTTTTTTCCATCCCCTCAATTTTATTTTGTGTTTATCTTGTTTTTTTTAAAATTTATTTACTGTAAACAACAAATTGTAAAGTTTTGATTTCTTATCCAGTTTCATTTAATTGTATTATTTAATCCATTCACATTTAAATTTGGGAGTTAAGTTTACATATTTCTGTAAAAGTATAAAAATAATTTTTTCAAGTCATGATTTTTATCCCTTTTTGGCTGTAAACACAGTACTATGTCCCTTTAATTACTTTAATCTTTTTTTATGGTGACCTTATTCTCGCAGGCCATCTTCCCCTTATCTGGGATCTCCTCCTTTTGTTATTCCTTTCCCTTTGAGGTTTTGCTTATTAGTGCCTTTTTTTCCTCCTGCTTTCATCTGTTTATATAGTTCTTCTACCTTTTTTTTTTTCCATCTCTGTCAGGTAGATTGAACACATAGCACAGTGTTTACAGTCAAAGAGGGATAAATTTATCGTAACTTGAAAAAATGTATTCAATAAAGAACTCTGAAAAAAGGATTAATAAGCTATTTTAGATTAAAATGCTAAAGGATTGGTTGGTCAAAGAACAAATTGAAGAACAATGGACAATTTAATCAAAGCCAATGACAGCAATGACAAAATATACCAAAGCTTATGGACTGTGGCTAAAACAGCTCTTGAGGGAAAATAGATCTGTAAACATTTTCATCAGCAAAAGAAAGAAGAGAAAAGTTTGCATGTGAGGGAGAGAGCAGAGCCAAGATGGCAGAGGGGAGCCAGGAAGTTGCCTGAACTCTCTAGCTTTCCTTGGATCTGATGTTAATTCAAGCTTCTAAAAGAATCCTGGAGCAACAGAATCCACAAAAAGACAGAGTGAAACAATTTTCCAGCCCAAGATAACTTAGAAGGACTTCCAGAAAGGTCTGTCTCAATTGGATAAAAGGGGAACAGAGCCCAGTGCAGGAAGTGTCTAGGCAAGCCAGAGGAGGTTCTTAGCCATAATATAGATCATACTTCAAGGCCCTGTAGGCCTGGCTTAGCAGGCCAGAGGTACAGCAGACCTACTATGAGACCTCCGGCCCTAGTGCAGCAGGTGAACTGCCAGCCCTGAAACCCAGGGCGCAAAGGATGCATCTAGGCTGGGCCACCCTAGCGCAGTGGACAAGCCACCAGTCCCATAGGCCCCAGTGCAGAAAGCAAGTGACCAGATCCCTTTCCCCCAGTGCAAGAAGCTTGGGACAGTGCCTCCTGTACCTCAGAAACAGAGCTCAACTTTTAAAAATGAATAAAAAACAATAAAGAGCCCTGACCATAAGAAGCTAATATGGTGACAGGGAAGATCCAAACACAAACTCAGAAGAGGACAACAATATCAGAATTCCTCAAAGGGGAATATGAATTGGTCTCAAGCCCAAAGAGCCTTCTTGGAAGAGCCCAAAAAGGATTTTAAAAATCAAGTAAGAAAGGTAGAAGAAAAATTAGGAAAAGAAATGAGAGTTATGCAAGAGAATTATGAAAAAACAATCAACAGCTTGGAAAAGAAAGCACAAAAATTGAGTGAAGAAAATGACTCCTTAAAAAATAGAATTGGCCAAATGGGGAAAAAAATCCACTGAGGAAACAAGTCCTTTAAAAGTAGAATTGGCCAAATGGAAAAGGTGGTAGAAAAGCTCATGAAAGAAAATAATTCCTTAAAAATTAGAATTAGGGAAGTAAAAGGAAAAAAAGATCACTGAACTTGACATGCTATTTAAAAAGAAAACTAGAAAATCAACAAAAATTTTTAAATTTTAACAATATACCAAAGTAAAAATTCTAAAAATCAAGGAGTTAAACTAAATTGAAAACAAATTAATAGTAATAATAATGATGATGCATTGAATTTATAAATAAAACTATGAACTTTTTTTGAAAAAAAAATAAAATTAATAACTTGTTTATCATAAAGGGAAAGAAAATCAAAATTGTGAATATTATAAATCAGAAGTGGGAATTCACATCACTCAAAGATGGTATAAGGGAAACTATAAGAAATTATTTAGTCCAATTATTTGCCACTAAAATCGATAACTTAAATAGGTGAATATTTGCAAAAAATAAAAATGCGTAGTTTAACAAAACAAGCAATAGATTATTTGAATAGTCACCTATCACAAAAAGTAATTAAAGAAGTCATAAATGAACTCCCAAAGAAGAAACCAATCAGGACCACATGAATTTAAAAGCGTATTATCTTAAATATTCAAAGACAAACTAATGCCAATATTACAGAAATTGTAAATAGGAAAACATGGCATCTTTCCAAATGTTTCACTTAACATAAATATGGTCTTGGTACCTTATCCAGGGAGACACAATGCAGAAAAAGTAATCTACAGAGCAATATTCTGAGTGAACATTGATATAAAGATATTAAATAAAACAGTAGTGAAGTGACTACAACAATATATCCATTATGATCACATTGAGTTCATACCAGAAATGTAGGTTCAGTTCAATAAAATGAAAACCATGAATAGAGTAGAACATTTTAATATACAAAAATCAAAATCACATCATCATACTGATGGATGTGTAAAAGCTTTTGTGAAAATCCAACATTAATTCAATTTAAAATGTTAGAATGCATAGGAAAAAGTAGATTTTTTTATAGATAATATGATTTTAATAGACTATTCTAGAGCATAATCATTTGAAATAAATTTTAGTAAAGTTTTAAGACATAAAATAACACCATGGAAATCATCTGTATTTCCACATGTTATTATTAATATCTAGCAGAAACACATAGAAAAAGAAATTCCATTCACAGTTACTATAGAATATACTTAGTAGCCCACCTGTGAAGACACCTAAGAACTAGAAGATATAGAAGAACGATATTAATAAAAGATTCCTTATAGAGACCAACCTTAAGATTTGTAGAAATATTAGTTTCCTACTTCTATAATAAAAGTGACACTACTAACTTTGTTTGCTTATTCTGTGCCATATTGATTAAACTACCACAGGCCTACTTTACAGCTAGAAAAAAAGTTTTCATCTTGAGGAATAAAAGGTCTAGAATTTCAAGGGAATTAATGTGTAAAACAGAAGAATAGAAGTTGTCCTAGTGGTATGAGATCTCAAATTGTAATATTAAACAGCAATCATCCATGTGAATTGGTGCTAGATAAAAAATAGAATATTCGACCACTGAAACAATTTAGGTACATTGCATACCAAAGCAAACAATCCTACTGGCCTGTTTTCTGATAAACTCAAAGACCCCAGCTACTGCATACAGATGTCTGTTTAACAGAAATTGCTGGGAAAACTGGACAGCAGAAGTTAGATTGAGAACAATACCACAAACCATAAGCCCCTGAATGAACAAGGTCTGTAGGAACCTAGGAGGTGTTGAGGGGTATGGAATAAGCATTTGCTACCTTGTGTCAGGCACTGTGCCAAGGGCTTTGCCAATATTATGTCATTTGTTAATAATCCTGCGATGGTGGTGCTATTATTATTCCCATTTTACATTTGAGTAAATTGAAGTAGACAAAGGCTAAGTGACTTGCCCAGGGCCACACAGCTAGTATGTGTCTGAGACTGAATTTGAACTCAGATCTTCCTTACTTTATCCAGTACTCTATCCATTGTGCTGCCTAACTTCTTCTAAGGGTGAATGAATGAATGAATGAATGCAGAATTTATAGTGACCCTGGGCAAGTCACTTAACCCTGTTTGCCTCAGTTTCCTCATCTGTAAAACAAGCTGGAGAAGGAAATGACAAAGTACTATAGTATCTTTGCCAAGAAAACCTCAAGTGGGATCACAAAGAGTTGGACACAACAGAAAAATGACTGAACAGCAATAACGATGATGTGCGAAGCAATGTGCTAAGTGCAGGTGATGTCATACAAAATTAGAAGAGCCCCACTCGGGAGGTCGCACCTATGGAAGCATCTAGCTGCAAGTCAGATAGAAAAATCTCATGGTCTTTGGGGCACAGTGGCAAAGCAGATGTTGATGTCTTTTCTTTAATGTTATTTCCACTAACAAAATCATATCGAGTTTTTGATGTTAAATAATTTGACAATGCCAAAGACTTTTGTGGCAAGAATTTTCTTTTCTTGGTCTTCAAATAGCTTGGCCTTCAGCACCTGCAGAATGATTGCCAGGCTTCCCAGGTGGATGACTGAGGTTACTGGGCTGGATGATTTGCTATTCCCTAGGCTCTCCCCATCAAGGTCTGAGGAGTGACGTTGGTCGAGAGTGTGATTGTGGCTTGACTTGACTAACACATACTGCCTTCTGTCTCTCCTTTAAGATGCCTTGCCAAGGGGACCCCCGTCCTATAGTAAACTGCAAAGTCAGAATGAGCTTCTCTGCAGATCTTCTCATTCTAAATCTGTTACTCTTACCACTATCCTCCATTTCCTCAACAGTGTATTTTGGTCCTGAAGGTTTCCTGGTTTCCACTGAAGACTTGGAGAATATGCTAAGAAGATACCAAGATGAATTCTAAAGGAATGTGACCTTGATATCAAGGTCATGTCATAAGCAAATTAGAGGATTTAGGAAGAAGTTACTTTAGATCTCTGGACAGGGGAAGAGTTCATGACTAAACAAACCATAGTATTCCACAAGGAACAATCAAACATTTTGGTTATATAAAATTAAAGAATTTTTGCACAAACAAATCTATTGTATTTAAAATTAGAAGGGAAACAGGTAAATGGGAAAACTCTGCAGCAAGTTTCTATGATAAAATTTTCCTGTTCAAGATATATAACAAACTGATACAAATTCATAAAACTAAGGAGAAAACTCAGTAAATAAATGGTCAACAGGCAGTTTACAAATTATAGTTCATACTATCAACAGCTCTATTAAAAATGCTCTAAATCACTGATAATTAGAGGAATGCAAATTTGCCAAATTAAAACTACTCAGAAGTTCTACTTCATATCCATTGGAATGGTTAATAATGACAAAAAAGATGACAGCTGTTGAAGGAGCTATGGGAAAATAGTAACACTGGTGTGGTGTTGTGGAGCTGTGAATTGTTATATTCTTTTCCTGGCCCCGTTTCTGAACCTCCTGGACCTCAAAATTATGCCTTTACTGCTGTCTCATCCTGAAACTCTACTCAGTGGCTGGGACCTCCTTGCCTAGATCTTCCTGTGCCTTCTCTTCCTCTGGGGACCAGGCTGCAGGGAGAGGAAGAGAAGCGATAGCAAATGTGGGGATTTATTGTGCATGATTATGCACATTTTTCCATCTCCCTTATAACTATACTTTCCTATATGTCATGTTGACCCCTATTAGAATGTAAGTTCCTTGAGATCAATGACTTCCTCCATCAGACCTGTTTCACTCCTCCCATTGATGAGTTCCTCCCAGAGCCTCCATTTTGTGAAGGGGCCCAGGCCAGCCTGCATTCATTCCCCTTTGTCTTTTCCATGATTTGTTAGTCTTCAGAACCATGCTAGCTCATCCAAGAAGTTCCCTTAGTGCTTGGGGCCTCCTTTTCTTGGAGCAGCCCTACTACCCTCATGGCTTAGTCACCCTGGAATATTTTTCCATAAGGCCTGTCCTCCCTTTTCCCGTTAATAAGTTCTTCCTGGAACCTCCATTTTGTGGAAGTGTCCAGGTCAGTCTGCATTCACTCCCTCTTGGCGCTCTTCTTAACTTTCTGGACCTCTAAAGCATGCCTTTACTTCTGCCTCATCCTCAAAGTTCCTTCAGAACTTGGGGCCTCCTTGCCTTGGGTCATCCTGCCACTTCCACTGCCTGCATATTATTGAATATCCCTCCACAACTACTGATCACCTTTTCTCGTTGGTGAGTTCCTTTTGGAGCTTCTATTCTGCAAAGATGCTGAGGCTAGCCTGCCTTCATTTCCCTCCCAGCCATTTCTGACTTCCTGAACTTCAGTAACATGCCCCCATATTTGGGAGTCTCATCAGGTACTTTACCTCCTGTTCCCCCACCCCTAAACCCACTCATGCCCTTCTACTTAGCTCTCTTTTCTGTGTTTTCTTCCCCCATTAGAATGTAAGTTCCTTGAGGGTAGGGACTTTGGCTGAGAGGTTGTATTCTTATCCCCAGTGGTTAGCACAATGCATGGTACATATAAATGTTTAATAAATATTTGTTTCAAGCAGTTTGGAACTATGCCTCCAAACCAATAAATTGTATATACTCTTACACAGAAATACTCCTGCTTAGTCCTCTCCTCCAAAGTGATCAAAATGACCCATGTGTACAAAACTTTATAGCTACTCTTTTTTTAATGACAAAGGACTAAAAACTGAGGTAATGACCATCAATTGGAGAATGGCTATACAAATTATGTCACGTGTATGCAATTGAATGTGTTATTATGCTTTAAGAAATTAGGAAAGGGAGACTTTCAGAGAAAACTAGGAAGACTTATAAGAACTGATGGAGAGTGAAAGTAATTTATATAATATATTTAATTTTTATATAATAACAAAAACATAACTTCGAAAGACTTAACTCTGATCTGTGCGGTGACCAACCATGATTCCAGAGAACTGATGATGAACCATGCTCCCAACCTCCTAACAGAGAGATAATTAACTAAATATGCAAAATAAAACATTTTAAGCGATAGCAAATGTGGGGATTTATTGTGCATGATTATGCACATTTTTCCATCTCCCTTATAACTATACTTTCCTATATGTCATGTTGACCCCTATTAGAATGTAAGTTCCTTGAGATCAATGACTTTCTTTTCTGTTTCTATCCTAAATGTCTTAGCACAAACCTGTGCACATTTCTTATTCTTATTAAATACTTTTTTATTCATTCATTCAGCATCTAGTCTAGCCTTAAAATTGCAAAGAATAAGGAAGAACCCCAGTTCCTTGTTTGTCCAAAGATTTTTGCACTTCACCAGTGTTTCCCAGTCAGGAACTATAGACTTCTGAGTGGCTATGGTTTTATTATTAGGGGTTTAGTTCATTAAGTGACTCAGTATGATAAATAAGTAAGCATCTGTTTTGTAAACTGAATGAATAATATGTCTCATACATATATGTAACAACATTTCCAAAAATGTTGACACCTTTGTGATAGATAAAATGCAAATTCATTTAAAAGTATTAGTGGTTCAATAGTAGATTTTTGTTATTTTAAAACTTTCAGTTCACTAGATAATAGGGGAGTATAACCACTTTCGTTGGTGGCTAGCCATCAAGTGTTTTACTGAATGGGATCATCATACTCTAAAAGTTTGAGAACTATTACACTGAACCATGCTTCTTTCAATTGAATGTATATTGTTTCTGAGTTTTTTCACTGCACCTTTACTCAAGGCCTAGCATGTATGTCTTGATTTTTAACAGGCCTTTAGGGAGTGTGATCCATTTTTTGTTAGCCTGTGACCAGAGACTCTCCATTTCTATGAAGTTTCACCAAATAGATTACCACACCTTCTTTGCACTTCATTAATGATTTCACTTCCCTGTATTATCCATACATGTTAGAAAGCAGCTTTTTATATAGCAGTCAATTGGCAGAGCCATTCTGTTCCACCCATGGATTGGAGGTTTCTTCCCCCTGCCGGCGAGTGACCAGATGTGGCAGGCTTTTTAGCAAAAATCCTCTTTAAATGTAAACCTAATAAACTGTGTACTCTGGGATGCAGTTTTTCTAAGTTTAAAAATGTATTATAAAGAATGAAGCTTCCAGTGCTCTACAAAAGAGCACTCTCTCCAGTTATTTTTTCTAATGAATTTCCTCTTCTTGAGGAAAGCCAAGCACCCATGAAACTGATGATTTGATGTTTCATGGTTTCATCTCCACAACTTCTTCTTAGGACTCTGCTTTCCTGATTGGTGACTAGCTCCCCCAGCCCACTGTTTCAGACAGACAGTAGCCACGCCTCACTTCATTCTCCACTCCACAGACATTTTTTCTTAAAACTACTTTCTGACATCCCATATCCTAGCCCTATCTCCCTTCTGCCATTTTGGAACCATGATCAAATCAACTATTCCACTGCTGCAGGAAGGGGTTCATTGATCTATTCTGTTATGACCCCACTCACCATCCCTGTTACTGTTCACACCAAAGTGCCTCGCTAGCTATTGCACACCTATGTGCTTTCTCTCCCTCTGTTAGAATTTGGGTCTGTCTTTGCTTTTGTACTTGTATCCTCAGTTCTTAGCACAGTGCTTGGCACATAGTGAGCACTTCATAAATGCTTTTGCATTCACATAAAAGAAGCAGCACCTTGTAATGGAACTCACTTTCTCTGTAGACTTGGCATCAGGAGACTAAATTTTAAATGTTGAGCTTGGACTCTGAGTTAATATATGCTCTTGAAGTCAAATTGCTGCCTCTTTCTGAGCCTCTTTAGAGTTGAGAGAATATTTGTTCTGCCTCACTCAGAGAGGATGTAAGGTATAGTGGAATGAATGAGTTTTGGACTTTGAATTAAGACAACCTAGGTTCAAATCCTCTCTCTGACACTGACTTGCTGTATGGTTATGGGTAACCTCCCCGAGTCTCAGGCAAGCTACCCTGTTTTATCCCTCGAGTTGTATGTGGTTTGCAGATGGACTTTGGTGGAAGGAGTTGCCATACTAATACAATTTTAGGATTCTTGATGTATCTACTGCCTCTTTCAGAGAGTTGTTCTAAAATGTAGTTTCTCTTCCAATGTACCCTCTCTCAACTCACGTTCATCAGTTACATCCTTAGGAAGAGGACGGGGTGGGGGGCGGGGAGGAGTTGCTGTTGGCCAATTGAGTTTTATGATCTTATATGGGTCTAGACTTCTGAAACTATAATTCGTGAACCTCCACTGGTGCACATACCTTTAATTACCCAGTAGACACAACTAACTTAAAACAGAAGCTTTTATCGAGATGGTATTCTGAGAACAATTTTAATAAAAGATCCCCCCACAAGCTTGGGGTGTATCCTCCCACAACCACAAAGCATCAGTGGGAAGAGTGGGCACACATGTGCCGAACATATGTGGCAAAGACAACTCACTCCTCCTTGTTAATTTAAATAAATTCCTGTCCTTTTTCTAAATCTTATCTATATCACTGGTCACATAGGGAACATGTGTCCAAAGCAACTGACGTCTCTTCCACTTCCAGTCCCTGCTAACCCTTTTCTTCTCATGATGTCATCGCATGTCTGTCTTCTGAGTGCATCTCTTGTAAAAAGGTGGCTTGGCAGAGCTTCCTGGGCATACTTTTCTCTACCTCTTGAGTTCTGACTTCCAGGGCTAATTCTTTCTTGAATACACTGCGGGCTCTCTTCTCTGACTATGGTGATTATACTGTCTAGTGTTCTGTTCTACCTTGATCCTGCTGTTTTTGTGGCATGTGGTTTGTCCTACCAGGAATCTGTGAGATGTCACAGCTGATGAGCCCCCGTTGAACTAGAGAGGAGCCCCTTTGTCTCAACATCTGGGATCCTTTCTTTACTGCCCGAGATCACACTTGTTTGAACTTTCTTTACTCAAGGCTTTGCAAGTGTGTCTTGATTTTTAACAGGCCTCTGGAAGTGTGGTTCATCTTTTGCTAGCCAGTAACTAGCCACCCTATGATTCTGTCAAGCTTCACCAAAGAGGTCACTATACCTTCTAAGGGATTACTTCTTTGTACTTCATTAAGATTTTAACACCTTACTATCTCTGTCGTTCTCTACTGCAGAAGTGTCAGTCAATCCACGAACAGGCTTTTCTTAAGTACTTACTATGTGCCAGAAACTGTATTAACCACTGACAAAACAACCAGGGACAAAAAGAAAATAGTCTGTCATCAGGTACTTCATATTCCATCAGAAGGGATTACAAATAGCATCCTTCTAGGACCATTCATCTGCATCACATTCATGCTGTCAATGTAGAGTCCTCAGACATTGTAACATTGTGACCACTGCTCTTTCTGGACAGTAGGGGTAACCCTAGGGGTTCTATTTCTACCACTCTTGCTCAACACCAGTGTGCTTCCCACTGATAATCAGCCAATACACTTAATTATCTTTTAGAAAACAAATTTACTAAGATGGTATAATGAGAACAGTTGGTCCAAAAATTCTCTTCCAGAGCCTGGATCACACTCATACATATACACACAGATCCATGGGAAGAATGAGTTCAAACTAGAGTAGAACCATAGAGGGGCACACATGTTGAATATCCATATGGCAAAAGGATATCATAACTACTTATGCTTTATGACCTGGAAATTCTTCTCTGGTGCTAGGAGGGGTCATACCACTTCTCTATTTAACTGTTCCTGTTGCGTCACTTTGCTCCTGTTTGGATGTGTTTTCTTCTACTTGTTACTCTCTGATCCTACTGGGATACTGTGCTACTGATCTTGTCTCTTAGATGATAATGGTATGGTCAAATGACAGGAGTAGAGAAGACAGACAGATTTTCTATTACTCCCACAGGCGATTTCCTTTCAAGGGCATGGCTCTAAATCATTGCCTAAACTTGGAGTCCTCCAACTTGAACTTGACATCTCTATGCAGAAATCCTTCCAGTTTTTTAAAGGCCCTCAGAGATGGAGTTAGCTTGTTGGTTTATCCAATCAACTCTTCCATTTTTGACCATTCTATCTCGGAGGTTCCTACAAAATAAAGAAATTACAAGGACTAGACCATCCGACTTAACACATTTAAAATTTTATCAAGGCCTTATATTTATTACTTGGAGAGAGAGGGTGTGAAATCTTCTTTACAAATATTGTATTAGATAATTTTCTTCATTTTGAGATACACTGAGCTGCATTTGAGCCAAAATATATCCTATAACATTAAAACTACCCTACCCAGACTCTTCTGACCCCACACCTACATAGGAGACTCTAAGACTTGAATCATGATACTTGATTAGGAAATGCTAGTTTCGGAATTTTTACAATTTTAGTACTATTTATTGTACAATATAAAGGTAGGCTTATATTCATGGGAAGGAAAGAGTAGCAGATAAACTCAGGAAAACTGACCTTTGATGAAAACTGGTGATTTTGTGAGGTAGAAATGAGGAGGGAGAACATTTCAAGCATGGGGGGAAAAGCTATGCAAATTCACAGAGATGGGAGATGAATGTGAAAGGAATAGAAAGGCCAGTTTAGCTGGACTTCGTACATTAGAGTGTTTATAAGGGGAATAATGTCTAACAAGCCTGGAAATAATGTCTAACAAGGTTGGAGTCAATAGTCAGCTAGCATTTATTAAGCATTATGCTATATACATGCCAGGAATTGTGCTAAGTACTAAACAGAGGAGTTTGTATTTGACCCTCAAGATACTAGTGAACCACTTTCGGAAATTCATTAGCAAGGAAGTAACATCATCAAATCTGCCTTTTAGGAATATTATTTTGACTCTGAGGAGAAGGGATTTGAAAGGGGAGTTACTGGAGCCAGGGAGATCAATTACACTTTTTCAGTAATTTGGGTGAGAAGTGATAAGGGCTTGGACTAGGTTGGTGCCTATTTAGGTACAGAGAATAGAACAAATAGAAGAAAGGTTGTGGAGTTAGGTAACTGTTCAGACATATGGGATGATTGATTGGAGTTGAAAATGACTGTGAGGTTATGAATTTGAGTAACTAGAAGAATAGTGGTGCCCTCAATAGAAATAGAGAAATTTGCAAGAGTGGCTTCTTATAGGAAAGACAATGAGTTCGCTTTGGGGGCATGTTGATTTTGAAATACCTACAGTATATCCAATTTGAAATGTCCGAAAGACAGGTGGTAGCATTCAAGAGAAGGTCTAGGGCTGATATGGAGATCTGAAAATCTTCTAAATAAACGTGATAATTCAATCCACTTGAGCTGATGAGGCTACCAAGAGAGTGACGAGAAGAGAGGGAGGAGAGAAAGATGAGAAAGGAAGGAAGGAAGGAAGGAAAAAAGTTGTGATCTGTTATGATTATTTTGATTTATTTTTTTAGATTTACCATCTCAAAGTTCAATTCATCAAACATTTCTTCAACTATTAAAATATAAAGTCATTATAGTTTTTGTTGATGGAGGAATTTCTTGTATCAATAAAATCACAGATTCTGGAAATGATACTTAAGGCAAGAATTAATGAGTTTTTTTTATTTTAACATTTTTGAAAAATCTCCAATTTCTACTTGAATATTGCCTTCAGGAGCGCAAATTGCAACCCCTGCCAAACCTTGGATGATGATCTTTATGAGCTGCTTATGGATTTTTAAAAAATCATTGCTGTTTGGACATCTCGCGATACTATGACAAACATGCATTCTCAACCAGGCTTTTATTCCAGTTTAATAAGACCTTGCTAAGAGTTTAAGCTTGTGTGCATTGTCACACACATATTGTCACCTCAACAGCACTGTGAGGTGTTGGGAGAAGAATGTCAGTGGATAGTTTTCCAACTCCTTTGTATTATGATTCCAGATTATTGCTTTAAATGTTAAGGAATATCTTGTAGTAAACTATATTACCATTTTTCTTTACATCAACAGAGTATTTAATTTTTTAAAATCATTTTAGCGATGATTCAGCATGTTTGGCTCCAGATGATATGCAACCTTGGAATCATGAAACCTGAGTTTGAATTGTAACTCTTTCATTTACCAACTATGTGATCTTAGATAAATCTCTTACTCTTTGTAAACTTACATTTCCTCATCTGTAAAATGGGGCTAATTATATTTGCCCCACCTACCTCCATAGATTTATTGGGTATGATCAAATAGTGTATGGGTTCTTTGAACCTTAAAGTGCTATATAAATAACTATTATTGTTGTTATCATTATTACTATTATTCATTTTTACAAAAACAAGTTACATTCTGGGTTTTTGTTTTTCCCCCTAGCACTCTTACTTTACTGTGCCTGACACAAGAGAACTTCCCAGCATACCTGAAAATGTGAGTATCTGAGTTGATTTAAATTCCTTTTATTTCTCTCCACTCTTCTGAAAATTTTTAAGGGTAGGTAGGTCAAGAGAGCCTGAGTATCTGTAACAGTAATAGAGAACTCTGTCCTCCCATCCCCATCCCCGTTCTGTGAGGATTAATAGTTTGCAATACTTCATCCATTCACTGGTCTCCAGCAATCATTCATGCCACTAAAGATTAGCTAGCCCTTCTTCTTGAAAATTCCTATGTGTGCCTTTAGCTTTACCATTAAATTCAGGGATTTAGATTAAGAAAACTAAGTCTGAGTTATACTTCTGCCACTCTTGACTGTGTGTTCTTGGGCAAATCACTTTCCCTCTGAGGACTTCACTTTCCTCATATATAATATGTGAGGAGAAGTAGACCTAATGATTTCTAATGTCCCTTCCAACTCTAGTATTCTGTGATCCATCACACTTTTCCACTGCTTCAGAAAGGATTCACAGTAAGGGGAGTTAGTTCTACAATTCCTAATATGACAGTTTTCTCCAGCATTGGGATAAGTAAATCTCTAACCACATTAGGAGACCATATCACAAGCAATTGAGATATTATTACTCCTAACTTACTGATGAAAATTCTGGGGCTTGGGGTTGAGTCATGTGACCAACAAGATGGAAGACCAGACATTTTCTCCAGTGTTTATGTGATCTCTCAGATCTCTTCAAAGTAAGAATTACGTGGAAGAGGTAAAACAGTTTCAGGTATCTCCACAGTAAAACACCAGCAACACTAGAGAGGTGACAGTCCAGTGAATCAATAGCAGAAAAGACTACCATGCTCACTCAGTACCGTGTCCTCAAGCAGACCCCACACTAAAGCACGGTGGCACAAGTACAGAAGGAGACAAAGGTAAAAGTGGAACTGAAATGGAAAAACTGATGGTGGAGTAACAGGTCTGAAACATGATGTACTAAACCTCACAAAACCCTGACTACAAGTGAATTGATATTTTCAATAGGACTATACTACAGAGAGAATGCATAAATGGAAGAAAGGGAAGAAGATGGAGGGGAATGTATAATACATTCAAATCAAATCAGTGATAAATGGTGACAGGAAAATAACTCCCGTATTCTTTCAGGAAGAAGAAAGCCTATAGGAAAATGGGTGAAATGAGAAAAGTAGGAGGAAAAACAGAGAGAAGCAAAAGGGAGAATCTCAATTCAGAGATTCGAGGGGGTTCTGTGGAAGAATACTCCCTTTGGGTGAAATGGGTTTGTTACAGTGGGTATAATCTACTGGCATCTGGTACTTTGAGAGACTACTACCTCTGAGAGAGTATTTTGCCTCTGTGAACAGCATTCTGTCTAAGGAGGGGAATCCTAGGAACAAGTGACACACTAAAGGTTGGAAGGGCATGGACTCAAACTAGAGATTTCATGGCAAATGGGGGAATGGAGAATGATCATAGGGCACATAGGTAATAATGAAGTGCAAAATCAAGGATACCAGAAATTTCTGCCTTGGGGCAATACTTTTATTTTCTATCACATCCATAAATTGTCATCTCCACAACTGAAGGTCAACAGAAAAATGGAGAAGGGATAAAAGACAAGCTCTGTAATGAAATATCACAGTGATTAGTTAGAAAAAGGAACTCAAAATAGATTCTTTAAGGGCTTTAAATCCATGGAAACACAGAGATTTAAGGAATAAATATGTATATGGACTATGAATCAAAGTCTGTAATAGAGAGAATACAAAGAGAAATAATGCAGAGAATGGGGAAAAGATTCTTTTTTTAAGGCACAGAAAATGAAAACAAAAACAAAACCTTGAAACAAGTTGGGAGAGGAAGGTGGAGTTAGGGAAAGGAATGGGTATTTTCATTGACTATTTAACTGAGAGGAAAAAGAGAAGAATTAGATGACTAATAAGGAAGAAAGAAAAAGGAATTAACAAATTAAGCGAAACTCCAAAACTCGAGAATGGTGTGACAGATGGGGAGTGCCAGGAATTTGAGCGTAAGAGGAAAAGAGCTGATGGGAAAGAGAATCAACCAAAAAAGCTGAGAAGTCAAAGTACTGTGTTAACAGAAGAAGGACGGGGAGGGGAGAGTAATCCTAATTTGGAAAAAAAACAAATAACATTAGAGAAAATGGAAGAAAATATAAACCTAACTTTCTTAACTTTAAATGTGAATTGATTAAATTATCCAATAAAAGACCTAACAGAAAACCAAATAGATAAATAGTGTACACTTTAAAAAGGTTATAGAACTTGTGTGGTTTGCCCTTCGTTCTGAAAGAGGACCATGACATCAGGAAGATGATGCCATGACTTGCAAGTGAATTGGATTTGAGGGAGGGAGGGAAGGCTGTGAAAAGTCACCAGCCTCACTTTCTCCTCTAGAACTATCTGGGTCCAGTGGCAAGATATAGAACAGGATGACTGGAGATGGCCCAGGATGCAGTGGGAGACCTTGGCCTTTTTAAGTTAAGGTCTTGTAATCCCCTCACTTCTTTTCACAGTCAATTCACATATTCATAGTTAATTGATTATGAACAAGTACCTCAACCTAAGTCTCAATCCCCCCTCCTTTTTTTTGGAGGGCCACACAGTAGTATTTGAAGCCAGATTTTAATTCAGATCTTCTGACTTCAGGACAGGTGCTCTATGCTGTGTCATCTAGTTGCCCCAATTTCCTCTTTTAAAAAAATATTCTTATTTATTTTGTTAAATATTTCCCAATTACATGTAAAAAAGTTTTTAACAATCAATTTTAAAACATTTTGAGTTTTTAATTCTCTTCCTCCCATCCTTCTCCCCTTCTTGAGAAGGCAAACAATATGATACCAATTGTACATGTGAAATCATGCAAAACATATTTCCATATTAGTAATGTTGCAAAAGAAAAGATACATACAAGCAAGAAAAATAAAGAAAGTAAAAAAAGTATGCTTCAATCTGATTTTAGCGTTCATTAGTTCTTTCTCTGGAGGTAGATAGCAGTTTTCATCATGGGTCCTTTAGAATTGTTTTGGATCGTTGTCTTGATCAGAATAGCATTCATAGTGCTCCATTGAACACTATTGATGTTACTGTGTACAGTGTTCTGGTTCTGCTCATTTCACTTGCATCAGTTCATGTAAGTCTTCCCAGGTTTTTTAGAAACCATCCTGCTTATCATTTCTTAGAACACAACAGTATTCCATAGAACCATCTAATAAAGGAACTACCAAAAGAAAAAAACCTCCTAGTTCTGATGGATCCATAATTTTCTATCCATAATTCTATCAAACTTTTAAAGAACAATTAATACCAACACTACTAATTATTTTCAGAAATTAAGAAAGAAAGCACTCTTCCAGACTCTTTTTATGTTAGAAAAATAGTCCTAATATCTAAACTATGGTGGTAAAAGCAAAGAAGACCTATAGTTTAATATCATTCATGAATATCAATTCAAAAATTTTAAATGGAATCCTGTCACACAGACTACAGCAATTCACCCAAAAAATCATTCATCATTATCAAGTTGTACTTACCCTGGAATGCAAACATAATTAAACATTAGGGAAACAAGCAACATTTTTATCATATTAAAAACAAAATGCAGTCTAGTTAAATACAATAAACATTTATTAAGGGCTTACTAAAATATATGAAACCACATGATTATCTCAACTAGTTAAGAAAAAGTCTTTGAAAAAGTGCAAGGGGAAATACTAATTTATGCTAAAAAAGAAAAAGCCTATCAAATATAGGCATAGAGAGGTCTTTTTTTTAAATATGTAAAGGTTCTCCCTAAAATCGAAAGTAAGCATCATATGAACTGGGTATATACTACAAGCTTTCCCAGTAAATACAGGAGAAAAGCAAGTATGCCTACCTTCTCTATATTTATTTGATATAGTTATATAAATGTTAGTAATAAGGCAAGAGAAATAAATTAAAAGCATAGCAATAAGCAAAAAAGAGACCAGACTATCCCTACCTACTGATGGCATGATGTTACTTAGGAAATCCTAGGAATTCAGTAAAAAAAACTAAGTGAGATAGCAGCATCAGCAAAGTTGTAGGCTGCAAAATCCACAAAAACTTTAACAGCAAAACAGAATCCAAAAGGCAATAATGTATAGGAAGATATTCAAGACAACTACAAAATCCACTAAATAGATGGATATTAATCTTCCAAAGCACACAAAATTTTTTTCCAAATTAGAACCACAATGATGTTTTACCTCACATGCTGCAAAATGGAAAAGACCACAAAAACATGTTAATAGTCATTGTTGGAAGGATTATGAGAAGATAGGCACACTAATGCACTGTTGGTGAAGCTGTAGCTATGAATCAGTACAAGAATTTTGAAAAGCAATTTGGAATTAATGCAAATGAAATGATTAAAATGTCCATACCTTTTGACCAAGAGATTCCAGGACTAGGCTTATTCCCACTGCTGTCATAAGAAAAAAGTCCTCATATATACCACAAATTGTTTAACCGATTGATAAGCATAAAATTGGAAACCAATAGATGATTATCAGTCAGTTAAACAATTTCTTGTACATTAATGTAATGGAAAATTATTGTACCTTAAGAAATGACAAATGTGATAAATACAGAGAAGCATGGGAAGACTTACATGATCTAATAAAGAACAAAGTAAAGCAGAGCCAAGAACACAGTTTACACAATGAAGAAAACAATATTAATGGAAAGAATAGCCACAAAACAATCCAAAGTGAGTGTTGCAGAGCTTCAAAGAACCAATGTGGCTCCAAAGAACATATAGGAGAAGACCCCCACATCTCATTCTTTGGCAGATGTGAAAGGTCCACATATTGCCCACATTTTCAGACCTCTAATGTGTTAGTTTTACTAATTTTTTTCCTCTAAAAATTATTTGTTTTATAGGATGATTCTTTGGAATGGGTGACGAGGGAAGAGTATTGAGAAAAATTTTAATGATGTAGAAAAGAAATAAATAAAAATTTGTTTCAAAAACTTAAAACCTGAGGTCCAAAGAAGAGAAGTGACATAAATAGGATCACATAGCTGTGAAGTATTAGTGATATCTAAAGGTTTGAGTCCAAACTTTTGTTTTACTTCTAGGCCAATATTCTTTCCACTATAGCCCTGAAGATGAAATATTTCAATTTTCAAGTTCTTAATGAAGTTTATTTTCTATTTTTCCATAACTTTAATATAAAAATTATGTTTTTCCTTTCAAAGGAAGTGGATACAATACCTGTAATTTATCATTAGCTTATACTCTGTATGCCAATATTACATGAGCATTAGTGTGTTTCATCTAATCGCAAAATGTAAGCAGAAGAGCACTAGACTAGGAGTCAAGATACCTGGGTTTATTATATACGTACCTACTGGAAATTTATTATGTGGTCTTGGGCAGGTTACTTCTCCCTTGGCCTTAGCTTTTCATCTGTAGAATGATGTAATAATGTTGATGATGCCAGCGATTTAATTTCCTCCTAGTGTTCTTAGGCTATTCTTGACTTCAGTTCCATCTTTTTCAGAATGGGGAATGATAATATTTGTATGGACTATTCTACATGGTTATTGTACAGAAAATACTACAAGTTTATTTTCAGTTGTCATTTGTTTTTATTATGATGATACATATTTAATATGAATACCCTTCACGATATTAACATTAGTAGTAAGAAAAAACAGTTCCGTAATTGAAGGCTTCACCTGTAAGAGGATTTCCTCTCTTGAGGCAGACTACAGCCCCATTATTCCTTAGTAATTGGTTTCATGAGTTGCTGTGGTAACAACACTTAATCATCTTGTGATGAACATGCCAGTGATAAGCCTCTATCTCACTGTTTTGCTCAGCTGTCCCACAGATTACAAACTTAGAGTCAGTCCATCACTGGGCCAGTACAAAGAAAAGCAACACGATCTAGAGGAGAAAGTGCTGAAGTTGCAATCAGGAAGACAAGATTTAAATTCTGCTTCTGATGCACATTAGCTATATGATGATGGGTCAGTCAGATGATGATACAAATGATGATGTCCAATGATGATAATAATAATAATAGCTAGCATTTACATAGTGTGTTAAGGTTTGCCAAGCTCTTTACAAATGATTTAATTTTATCCTCACAACACCCCTGAGAAGTAGGTACTATTGTTATCTTATGCACACACACACACACACACACACTCACGCACGCACGCACTCACACGCACATGTACGCCTCTGCAGTCATGCACACCTTTTTTTTTTTTTTTTTTTTTTTTTTGGTAACAAATGAGGCCATTGAGATAGAGGTTAAGTGACTTACCCAAGATCACACATCTATTAAGTCTCTGAGGGTGGATTTGAATTCGTTTTCTTGCCTCTAGGCCTAGCACTTTATCCAATGTGTACCACCTGGCCACCTCACTTAACCTCACTGGCCTTTAGTTTCTTCATCATCTGTAAATGGGAATAATAAGACCTCTACCTCAGGGTTGAGATAGGATTGTTATAAGGCTCAACTGAGATGTCTTTCATAAGCCAATTCACAAACCCTAAAGCTGCTATATAAATGCTAACTATTTTTATTAAGAGAAGACTTTCCTTTTGTTCAGGTGGCATAACCTTTGAGAATCAAAGGTCATGTACTTGACACAACAAGGCAGTGAGGGAACCCTAAATTATTGAAAGAAAATTTCAGTGAAGAATTGTTTTTTTTTGGGGGGGGGTTTGTTTTTTTTTGTTTGTTTGTTTTTGTTTTTTTTTCTTTTTGGCAGGGCAGTCGGGGTTAAGTGACTTGCCCAAGGTCACACAGCTAGTACATGTGTCAAGTGTCTGAGGCCGGATTTGGACTCAGGTCCTCCTGACTCCAGGACTGGTGCTCTACTCATTGTGCCGCCTAGTTGCCCCTCATTGCACCACCTAGCTGCCCCTAGAATTGTTATTGAGATTTAAAAATAATTAAACCTGTTTTAGACTTTAAATAATTTATTATTAAATACATGTTATATTTAAATATTATATATCATATTATAATGATATCTAAATTATATATTGTATATCGTATCATAATTATATTTAATTTCTATATTAAAGAAATATCCCAGATTACAAGCAGATATGTAGCAATAATTGTAGTAGTAAGCTAGTGGTGTAAGGCACCCCATGTTGGTTGGGTTTTGAAAGCTTCAGTTGATTAATGGATAATCATATGGAACTCCATGTGAAATATTAAACAAACTTGTCATGATTATCTAGCTTGGTGTCGGACAAAATGGTTAATGATTCATAGAAAGCATTTAGAAGGGACAGTTACATATAACATCACTGAGGTGTCACTTTTCCCAAAGATTCTCTATGATACAGACAAGATTTATGAACTCATAGTGACATCCAAAAATAAACAAGTGGAGTTCATTGCAGTCAACCCGTTATCACATAGGGAGATTGTCAGGTAATTGTTTATTGAAATAGTTTTTACATTGGTACTGAAGAATGACTCCAGCTTTTGGCTAATCTCTGCTTTCTGATAAATCTTGTTGCTGACTTGAGTCCTTATTAAACAGCACTGGACTGAGTTTTTTAACTAGGCCCTAGTTTCAACTCTGCTACTTTATGACCTGGTTCAAGTCACTTCTCCTTTAGGAGCCTCAATTCTATCATTTATAAAATGGTGGTTTTACTTTGTGATATCTGAGCTTCTTTGTCTGCTGCTCTTTGTTTTAACAGAGGGGAGCATCATAATTAGGTAGAAAGAGCCCTGAAATTTGAAGTTGGAGGATCTAGGTTCAAATTATACCTTTGCATTTTGCTATGTGTGAATTTGAGCAAGTTACTTAACCATCTTTAGGTCTCAGTTTCTTTCTCTCTAAAAAAAAAATTAATTAAAAAAATAAGAGAGGGCTAGACTAAATTTTTTTAAGACTTCTTCAAGCTCTAACTCTAAACCTGTCATACTTTTAATATTCTGAATTCTGAGGTCCTTAATGCTTCTAAATGTTTATGTTCTAATATTCTAAGATCCTTTCCAGCTCCAACATTTTATATTCTATAAATCTAATGAATGGGCTTTTTCTTAAATTTTTAAGACATTTCCTTCTTAAACATTTTAGACTCAGAATTTATAATATATACTCATTTCCCCAGAAAAAGTAACAAGCTATCCATGAAGATTTAACAATATCATATCAACTTAGAGAAGGCATTTGAAAACTTGCTTTTGTGGCATAATCGGAACAAATGTCATGTTTCAGAAATAAAACCTATTGAAAGAGTATCAAACATTTCTGCCTGGTAAATTGTTCTAAAAGAAGTCTTGTGAGTCATAGGATCATCAAATGTTAAGGAAAGAAAATACCTTAGCAAACTGTTCCTTTCTCCTCATTTTATAAGAAGAAACTTAGACCTCAATTATTCATAGTGGATATGGTCCTAAAAGTCACTAAACACAGTGAAATGGTCAACAAGGTTGACTAATATTAGTGTGGAAGCATTCAGGGAGCATCAATTGGGGGTTAGCACTGTGCTGGAAAAACTATCTTCCACAATATCTAAATGTTTTTCCTCTAAGTCTCTCTGCTTCTCTCATTCCTCATTTTTCATCTCTTTTGTCTCTAGCCCTTTCTTCTTTTCCTCATTTTCCTTTTTCTTCTCTCTTCATTCCTCTTTATTTTTCATCTGCTACTCCATCTCCTTTTCTCTTTATTCTTCTACTTATCCCCTATTTTTCTGTCTCCTCCCTGCACTTTCTGTCTCCCTGCTCCCCCTTTCCCATCTCCTCTGCTTTTTCTCTTTTTTCTTCCTCTTTCATTTCTTTTTCCTATTTCTTCCTTCTTCCTCTTTCTTTTCCTTTTCTCTCCCTTTATTCTTGTCTCTTCTTCCCCACTCCATCCTCCTCTATGTTCTCTCCTACTCAGTACCAGTCTTGAAGTCAAAGTGTAGTGATCTTGAAAGTCCTAATGACTTTGACGTAAAGAAGAGGAATAGAAAGAGAATAAAGATACCATTTCCCAATTTCCTACTGTCTTCTCAAGTCTAAAGTGCCCCGAACTTTATAGGGGCCTTGGGCTACTAGAGTTCTTACCCATCTCTTCCATTCAAGCAGTTATAGACTCAGGCATGTGATATCCCAGAAGGAAACAGGCAGGGGGAGGAAGCAGATAAAGGAGACAGCTTCTGTTTAGACACAAATATCTTGGTAATCAGCACAGATGGGATGAGAAATACCGAAAAAGTACATGACAGTTTAGAGGGGATTTGGCTAAATGTTATATATTTTTAATATACCTGTGTGTTGCTTTTACAACAAGCATCTGAGTCTGTTAGCATATGGTTTCTGAGGGTATTTCTTGTATTAACCAATATAGGTTTACTTGTTAAATCCATTCTTTTCCCTACTTCTCAAGTACATTTTTACAATTATGGGTTTTTCCCCCCTTATCCCAGCAAAATAAGGCTGAAAATTTGTCTCTAACGCTGTTTCTTCATATTTGGATGGCAAGCTGGGGAACATATTTTTGCACAGTATGAAACTTCTTGGCAGACTCCTCAGGCCACGTATTGGTGGCTTTAGAGTTATCTTTGGATCTGTCAAAAGTGCTAATGGGCTCTCTGGGCTCCTTTAAGCTCCTCAATCCTATTTTTCTTTTTCTTGAAAGAAAAAAGAAATCTACACATTTCATCGACAGTTAAGCTTCTACTAAAATCCTCAGCCACCCTATATTTTTGTCTACACGTGTATGTTGGCGAGAAGGTCTCTGCCATGTGAGCGTCTACAGTGGAGCCCTATCCTGACATCATTAGCACAGTCCTTGCTTCATCCAGCAGGAGATGCTCTTGTTGACTGACTTGGAATGCTATTTACTTTTCCCATCAAATTTCACATAATCATAAATTGTTAGAATATAAGGGATCATAGAAACTAAACCGTTGGAGCATAGAATATGCCATGTGCAAGCACAGAGTGTTACTATGGAAGTATCTTAAGGCATAGGCTGGTGAGCCGTTGAACGTAGCACATCAAGGCTTAAAGTCAATCTAGAACAGGTAGCGTTAAAATACCGGAGCCGAAGGGACATCAGTCACCCCTCTAATCCAACCCTCTCGTTTTACCCGTGAGGGAACTCAAGTCCAGAACAGTGAAAGAATGTTCATGCTGTGACACAAATAGTACTCACAGAGCCAGGACAGGAGCCACGTTCTCTGGCTCCTACCACCATACTCTTTCTGCAGCACAACACTCTCTTTTTGCCAATTGGTTTCTCTGCTGATTGCCGCATTTTGGACTACATCTGTTGGAGGACACTCTTTCTAAATATGGTACTTACTTTGTAATTTTTGATCTGTTACAAAATTAATGCAGTCTCAAGTTGTGAGGTTCTCTGGTTAATACAGTACTATAGCTGAACACTAATGAATCATAAGATAAATGCCCATGCTTATTCCCAACTGCTTCAATTGTTGTAATGCACATTGTGCTATTTGCATGTAAAATTCTCTCAGCTCTCGTGAATTAGTTGGGTTATAAATCCCTAATCATTATAAATTGCAGCTTCTGGTACAGAGAACTTTTCTTTATTTCTGGGAGAATGTATTGTGTGACATTGAAAGCCTATATAGCTCTGAAGAAACAATCATGTCCACATACCTATTAAAGACCTAGGAGTGGGGCATAATGAAACACTTGAATATTTTTCTTGGAATCAAAAGCACTGTTTCAAAGAGTGAATGGCAACCTACAGAAAAAGCTCCCTAGGATGCTGCCATGTCACAACCTGGTTCTCTTCTTGTCCGTCACTAGCTATGTGACATTCACAAGCCATTTTCCCTTTTTGAGCTTCAGGTTCCTCATCTGTAAAATGAGAAGGTTGGACTCAATTATCTCCAAGGCTACTCCTTGTTCTTACAATCTGTATTCTAATGTCTCTTCTAGTAAAATGTGATGCAATCTTGATAGTGGAAACATCACTAAACTTGAAGTTGGTAGACATGGGTTTAAATCCTAGCTCCAACCCTTTCTAGTCATGTGACTCTGGGCCAGGTCATTTAACCTTACTAAGCCTCATTTTCCTCATGTGTAAAATCAGGATGATACTGTTACCTCATGGGTTGTTGGGGGAAATGCATTGTAAATATTTAAGTCCTCTGTAAATATGACATAATGTTATTAAAATAATTTTACAATGTAGTTCAATTCATTCCACATTTATCAACCTTATACTACACACAGTAGACCCTGTGCATTTGAAGAGACCCAAAGATTAATCGGACACTGACATTGTGGAGTTTACAGCCCAGTAGGGGAAAGAAGATGTGCATAAATAGCTATTATACAAAATAGAACCTCAGAGCTCCTGGGGCAGGGGTGGGGTGGGGGAGCTTTCACTTTCACCTGCTGGAGGGATCAAAGGAGACTATGCTGGAGGAGGTGGTATTTAAGCTGAGCCTTGATGATTGGGTAGGATTTCTACAGATAAAAGGTGGGAGGGAGGGGCAGATCACATTAAAAAGAAAGTAGTGTGAGATAAGGCAAGTAGAAAGATATAAGATTCATGCCCTGGACCAATGGGATAGACTAGGTAATCTAGGTCTAAGATGTTAGACCTGTGCATCTACAATAGTGCCTCCAAAGCCCTAGACTTCTCGATTTAGAACCAAATGTGAATTGGAAGGAAGAGAAATGACAACATTGACAACACTACTGTGATGAATCTTAAAGGTTGATCCATGTGGCTTGTTAACTTTTTTCCTCCAATTTGGAAATGGCATCTTGCAAGACAATTCAGGGTACTAAGTTGTTTCTCTTTCATGTATTTCCACTGTCTGTTAATGTTTATAATTAAGGATAAAATCAAAACACAATCAACTCTTTTTTGTACCTCCTAGAGAAATCTGACTGAATATTTTGTGGCTGTGGATGTCAACAACATGCTACACCTCTATGCCAGTATGTTATATGAACGAAGAATCCTCATCAGCAGCAGCAAGCTGAGCACTGTGAGTAGAGAATGTAAATAGGCTGACTCCTGTACTATGTTCTCTGCCAGGAGTTCAGCAGGGAAAGAAATGATCCTTGTGTGCTTCACAACTTCAAGAAAAACATTAAAGTACTATTTAAACTTTAACAAGCATCTGCTGGTACTATACCCAGAACCTTCCTAAGAATTCAGCATAGGTTTAAAAAAAAAGCCTTCTCCTTAAAGTTGGGACACAAGTTCGAGTCCCATCAGTGTGGGGCAGTGAAAAGACAGCTAGCTGAATTCAGAATCACAGGATTGGATTTTGAAGCCTGGCTCTACTATTTACTAGTTTTATATCCTTGGGTAAGCTATTTAACCTTCCAGGCTTCAGTTTCCTTATTGGAAATGAGGGAGCTGGATGGAATCCCTTCCAACTCTAATTCTAAGAACCCACAACGACTTTTTATCCATGTGCCCTTGAGCAAATAACCGCCATTCATTGACCTTAAGTTTCCTCATTTATAAAACAGAGATAAGAATATTGGACCACATCTAGACCACATAACACACACTCAGTCAGTCAACTAACCTTGTATTTAGTGCTAAGGACTGGAAATGCAAAACAAATGGAAAGTACTTTGTAAACTGTCAAGGACTTTAACAAAAAAGCTCTTTTTGGGGGTGGGGGAAGGGAGAAGATTGACTCTCCCTATCTCACTCCAGCTGGATGTGCAATAATCCATTCATGGGCCCAGTTCCACAGCTGATCAGCTCCGAAGTTTTGACCTGTTCTGTCCCTGACTTGGGTTGATTGTCCTTTCTTAGGCAACCTGGTTGCCTTTTGCTTCCAGGTGCTCACCGTATGGGTATAAGACTTGGTGTGCACACCTGATCAGCTTAGCACACTGCAGTTCAGAATTTCTAAACTCAAATAATCCACCAACTTCAACCTCTCTAGTATCAGGGATTACAGGCTTTCCCCACCACCCCAGGCAATAGCTCATTTTTTTATAGCTCTTTAAAGTTTGTAAAGTGCTTTTTGTGACTAGACCGGGTTTCAGAATGGGAAGAATGAACTTTTATGTAATGGAATACCAGCTTTGAAAGTAAACACAGGCATCATACCACCAATCAGGACCAGCAATGTAGCTATATGGTGGTGGTAAATACTATTTTTTTTTGCTTAATAAATTTTCACTGCATTTTTTCTCTTTACTTTAGGTTTTATATATATTTTGTTTTTTGACACAACAGATACATCCTAACAAATGTCCAAACAAATCGCTTTACAAACTATATTCCGTGAGGAAATAGTTTAATGATTGATAAGTAACTTAAAGAGGAAAGCGTCTTTTAACTTTGTCAGTATGGTAGTAACACTGGCCATTGTATTTGACCACAGTTTCATCACTTCTCTATTTTGACTTTATGTAGTTGTAGTAGTAGTGCATGTTATCATTTCGGCATTATTTTCCTTGCTCTGCATCACTTCATACAAGTCTTCCCAAGTTTCTCACAATTCTTCATTCTTGTAATTCACTGATATAATACTAGTCCATTACATTCATAAACCGTTATTTGCTCATATCACAATTGTTTCAGATTTTGGTTATCATGATTAATAATATGCTGCTTCTACCCCTTTTCGTCAGAGAGGTAGGAAGTGTGGGTGTGGATCCTCACAATCAGTGACTGTCTGTTGTTTTGCTTAACTGTTTTTCTTTGTTCCAAGGGAAAGCTTACTTAGAGTAGGGAATTGGGAAGGCTGTGATATAAAAAAACAAAAGACATCAATAAAACTTTTTTTAGTGCTGCTATGTCCACAGAGGCTAAATTCATATGTTTACTGCTGAAGGGAGAGCAAGCAGAATTTATCATTGGCTGTTTTTCAGCTGGAATTATGCCAGTAAAATGACTAAAATCTCTATATCCTTTGACCTAGAAATTCTGTTACTAGGCGTATACCCCAATGAGGTCATTGATAAGAAAAACGTCCCTGTATAGCCCAAGGGGAGGTGAGAGCATATTGGGGAAAATTTAGTGATGTTTCAGAATGTGCTGTGCTTTTCTCCAAGATACAATACGTAATGGATGCCCTGGCACATTTTAGGCCCTTAATAAATACTTGTTGATTTGAATCAAATGCAAGATTTGGCTAAAAAACAGGCCTTTTCCTCATGTAGTTCACAATCTGATAGATCATTCTGACACATATATAGATAGCTATAATATTGATATATATTCTGATATACATTACATATAATATAAATATATTGATGTAACATATGATAGGTTCATAAGTCACTCATAAGAAGTAGTGCAAAAATGCCATCAGCAATATCCATGGCCAAAAGTGAAGGTAGACTGGTCATGGCAGGGGAGCAAAAGGGAATGTTATTGGCCCAAATGTGGAACTCTGCAAATTGTTAAATGAACCAAAAGAAGACTTTTTTCATATTGGTTAGGTAGCTCTTCCAGAAAATTTATAGATAGATATGGAGAAGAATTGTGCAGGATGAGAAGGTGTGGAGAGATATTTGATCTGCACCAGTAGAGGGAGTATCTCCACCAATGAGATCATGAATTCATCCAAGTATCAATGTTCATAGGACAAATGCAAAGAGAGCGTTACACAGGACAGTGGGCAGGGAGAGGTGGTAGCGGTAAGGAAGATCAGGGAAGGTTTCATTGAATAGAGCATTTGAGCTCACCTTTAAAGTGTTGGTAGGAATTCAAGAGAGTGCTGGCCATATCTAAATAGATGTTATCCCTTTAGCCCTGTTCTTGGAATTAATTCATTAATGACTATGAATATTATAGAATGCTGTAATGTAGTCTGACCACAGACTGACTCAAGCTTAGTGGGATTTTCTGTCCCATTGATAGAAATATCACATGAAGAAAGAGAGTATGTCCTCGTACTGATTTGAGGAGAGGAGGAAATGGGAGAAGGCTATGTCTAGGAAATATGTTTGCCTGTTGCTGAATCCTAGGTTTGATCTCATGGCTGCCTGAAATATCTCATTGTATTTCACGTGTTATCTTCACAGAGTCTTGATTAGCTATAGGAATTACTCTGAAGAAAATGGTGGTAATTTTAGTTGGGCTCTGGGGCCCCTATAATTTCAGAATTAGAAAGTCCAGCTATTGTTGCCTTTTATATCCCCATATTACTAACATTTACTCCATGTTAGAGGAGTCCATTTTTACTCACTTTTAGTTGTTGGGGAAAAAAAAATGTATAAAGGGTACTTTAGCCTGAGATCTTCTGCTAACCTTCTCTTGGTGAATCCAGATGTAGCTAGTAATACTTCAGTCCACTGCATTTTTCTCAATTTTGTTTGATAAGATGGGTGCTTAATGCTTCTTAGGATCCATCAAGCACCTGAAAGATAAAAGCCATGGAAGTCATCCAGAGTGCCGCCATCCTTAGAAACAGCAGCACATCAATACAGAATCTCTCCCCAGTGCATTTTCCATCTATGTGTTGTGTTTTACATTTCAAGATTTAGTCGTCAATAAAATAGTGGGGATTTTTTTTTTTTGCATAAAAGGAAATTGCATGTTTTTGTTCTGTTTGCTCTCACTATGTATTGATTGTTTTCCTTTATGGATGATAAATAGGTGATGCTTAACTGATTCTTGTTCTTTCCTGTTGTATTATAAACACATCAAAGGACTTTCACAAGAAAAAGTTCTTGTTCTTTTATTATATTTCCTGACATGTGTAGCCACTGGTCTGCCCTTTGGTTGCCAAGGCACAAATCATCCTGTATTTATGTAACTTTGCTATGGAACCTCACCACTCTCATCACTTCTATAGCACCATAGGATTTAAAGTTGGAAAAGACTTTATAAGTCATGCAGTCTGACCTTCTCATTTTACAGAGGGGGAAGTGAAGAAGTGACTTGGCCATGACTATACAGGTAGCAAATAGTAGATCTGGTCGGTCTTCTGACTAAATTTAGTGGCCCTTCCACTGTGTCACCTCTTTCTTTCCCCCATTGAATTCTATTCTTCAAACTACTGCCACAATATTTTTTTCAGTTCAGCAAACATTTATTAAGTACATATATGTACAGAGTCCAATGCTTACTACTGAAAACACATAGACAGATGTGATATAGAAGAGTAAAATAAGTGCAAAGTAGAGATCTGCCTAAAGTACTCTGAAAAATTTGAGGTGGAATGTATTCTTACATGGGAAGGCTAAAGGAAGAGTCATAAATAAGATAACATCTAAATTCGGCTTTGAAGGAAAACAGTGGCTTCAACAGGTAGAGGATGGTGGGGGAGAAGCATAGAGGATGCTATGAGTATAGGCACAAAGATGGAAGAAGGTAGGACGATTATGAGGAAAGGTAAGTACTTTAGTCTAGTTTGACTTGAACTTAGAGGGGAATAGTATTAGAAAAGACTGGAAAGTCAGATTGGAGATTGGAGACCTATTATGGCGTGTCTTGAAAGCCAATATGAGAATTTATTCCAGAATCAGTAGAAACTGTTAAAAGTTGTTGAGATCAGTAGCATGATTGCAGAAAATTATGTATATATGTAGTAGAGAATCTTTGTGGAATCATCTGTCAACAAGGTGGAGCAGTGGATAGACAGTTGGGCCTGAAGTCAGGGAGACTTTATTTCAAATCTGGCTTCAGATCCTTATTAGCAGTGTGACTCTGGGTAAGTCACTTAACCCTGTTTGACTCAGTTTCCTCATCTGTAAAATGAGCTAGAGAAGGAAGCGGTAAACCACTCTAGTATCTTTGCCAAAAAAACCCCAGACAGGAACACAAAGAGTCAGATATGGCTGAAATGACTGAACAACAACTTTATAATATAGTAGGAAGAATAAACTTAAAATCTTGAAACTTAGGTTTAAATTATAGCCTAACTATGGGAAAATCACTTCCCTTCTCTTAGCCTCAGTTTTCTTATCTATAAAAGGAGATGGGCATAAACTATTGTGTGATATAGTTATCTATATAGTTGTCTTATACCCACACTCTGCCATGTACTTTATGAGGACAATATCCTGTCTAATCTTAGTATCTCCTTCAGAGTCTAATGCTCTAGATAGGCTAAGTAGATAGTCACTGTTTTTTTAAAAGGTTAAACATTTGATTGTTTAATTTTAAACAAAATCATGTGACCCAAATTTTCAACTTTAAATATGCTTGAAAAGTAGTTGAAAAGGAACAATATGACCTGGGTTTGAATTAAGTTTCTTTAGTTTATGAGATTTGTGATCCTGGAGAGGTCACTTAACCTTTCCTTTTGTTCGTTTTTGCATCTTGTATGTATTAGGCATTTTGCTAGGAACTAAGTCTACCAAAACAAAGTGTTCTCTTCCCTCAAAGAGCTTTCATTGGCGGAGGGGTGGCAAGAGGGGAGAACTTCAATGGATAATATGAACATGGATAAGAATATATAAAACGTACCTGCAGTAATATCTGGGGGTCAGAAAGAGGAAAGGAGTACACTGAAAATTGTGGGGAGTCAGGAAAAAAGCCATAAGGGAACATGGAGGAAGTGGAACTTCCATGGAGCCTTGAAATAATCTAGGGATTCTATGAAATGGAGGTAAAGAGAGAATGCATTCTAAGCATGTGGGACAGCATAAGCAAAGGCACAGAGACAAAAGGTGGAATGTCATACATGAGAAACAACAAGGAAACTGTTTTGGCTAGCATATAGAGTTCATGGAGAAGTGTAAATGTGCCCTAAGCCTTAATAGGTAGATAAAGTCAGTTTTTAAGACTCTTCCAATGCCAGTTAGAAGAATTTGTGTTTTGACCTACAGGCTGTTGGGAGTTCCTATAACTTCTTGAGTGGATAAATGACATGATCATGCTTGTGCTTTAAGAATATAAACTTGGTAGCCATTTAAAGGAGGGATTGGTGTGGGGAGAACTTTAAGGCAGAGAAACCAATTAGGAGTCTGTTGCAGCAAAAAGTGTGGCTATGGAGTTGAGGAAAAGAGACAGATGCTAGATGTTGAAAAGACTTGGCCACTGATTGGATATGGGTGGTGAGAAGAGCAGAGTTGAAAATGATTCCTAAGCTGCCACTATAGGTGATTGGAAAGATGTTGGTGCCCTCAGCAGAAATAGAGAAATTAGGAAAGGGGAAGGATTTGGGGGGAAAATGAGTTCCATTTTGAACAATGCTGATTTAGAGATGCCTATGGAGCATCCAGTTGGAAGTGGCTCCTAATCCATTAATGATGCAAGTCTGGAATTTAAGAGAGATACTGCAATTAGAAATATATGTGTTATCTTCATAGCAATGATAGTTGAACCCATGGAAGCCAACGAAGCCACCAACCAAAAGTGTAGTCAGAGAAGGCAAAAGGACTCAGGACAGAGCCCAAGAGTACACCCACATATGAAGGGGCTATGGATAATGATTGAGCAGTGGAAATTGTAAAGGAGTAGCCAGACAGGTCGAAGGAGAAGCAAGGGAGGATAAGTGTCACAAAAATCTGAGAATAGAGAATATCCAGGAAGAGGGGATAGTCTACAATATCAGATGTTTCAGAGAGGTTACGAAGGTTGAAGACTGAGAAAAGGCCATTGGATCATTAACCTTGGAGCAGTTCAGTGGATGTTGGACGTCAGCCCCTAGGAGTTAAAAAGGTAAATAAAAGAAGAAGAAGAAGTAGAGGAAAGAAAAATTGAGACATATTTTTGTAGGAGTCTGGTTGTAAAAGCATGAAGAGACATAGAACAAATGGGCTTAGTGAATGTTAAATTGAAATGGATATTATTTTAAGGATGGGGCAGACCCAGGAATGCCTATAACCAGTAGAGAAAGATCCAGAAGGTAGGGAAAGGTTGAGAATTAGAGGAGAGGATGTGGAATGATTGCGAGCACAAGCTGCCTGAGAGGATGGGTTTGAGGCTACATACAGAGAGGTTGGCCTTGTTGAAAGGAAAAGCTCTCTTTCCTTTTGAGTAGAAGAAAGAGGGGATGATGTCAGTGGCTTTATGAACAGGAAAGAAGAGGAACTTCACTTCATGTGAGAGGCAGTATGGGGTAATGGTTAATGTCAGTCTGCAAGAAGGGAAGACCTGTATTCAAACCTTATCTCAGACACCTACTAGTTATGTGCACCTGAGCCTCAGTTTTGTCTTCTGTAAAATGAGGGTAATAATAGCACTTAGGGTTGTTGTGAGAATCCAGTCAGATAATGCAAGTGCTTTGTAAAACCTTACTGTTTTTATATAAACACAAGTTATTATTATTAATTATTTTCCCAGTAAAGTATGGAGGTGAAGTCCTCTGCTGAGCAAGAAGGGGGAAGTATCCTGTTGAGAGGCTTTGAAAAAGAAGAAATGTTTTACAACAGACGTTGTTTTGCTCCTGGGGAAAGTTAAGAAGTCAATTAGGGAAAAGAAAAACAAATACCTTGCTACCAGAAGGGCCCAACTGAGATAAGATAACATAAATTTGTAGAGAACCCAGTCAGTATGGTTGTATGAGTGGGACAGCAACTATATTTCCACTTGCCCCCAATCATTTCTTTTCTTTTGAGCAAAGATCCTCAGTTCTTTCAACAAATCCTCAAATGGCAAGGTTCCAAGTCCTCCACATCATGCTGGCCCCTCCTCCTTTTGAGGCTCCAGATTGTCAGTGGCTCTCTTAAAACTTTGATCCAGTTTTCAGTTCTTTTGCCACTGAGGTAAACCTGTGCCTCACTTCTCTTCTGTAAAATGGGAATGATATCTCATCTACAGTCAACTGTTCTGGGTGACAAAGGTGACAGAATAACATTTGTAAAGTACTTCCAGCTCTCTGGGAGGATGGGACTCGACAAATCCCACATCAATCTTGCAGCTTGCCTATTTGCAGCCCTTCAAGCAGAGACGAGAGTGACAGTTTCAGACAGGTTTGAAACATTGGATCTATGCCAGAGCATCCTTGCCTGCACACTCTGCTCTGTGTGTTCCAGCCGTAAGAACAAGCTGCATTATTTTATTTCAAACTGTGCTCAGGGGAAGCCAAGACCTTGTAACTGGAAACTTACCAAGCAGTGAATTCTAAGACTATATTTAGTCTTATGTATTTTTTTATATGGGTTGTGTAGAGCTGGTCCATCAATACATATATCTTGAACAGGCACTGTGAATGGACAATGAGCTGGGCCCAGAACTGAACAGGAGGAGAAACACAAGCTCAGTTGCCTTTGCACCGTACTTTTAATGATCCCAGGCTTCTTCTAGAAACAAAGGCCCAATTTTTAAACATTAGTATTCTTCTTGTGATGCTATTTTACTACTAGTCATGGAATACCATCATCTCTAAAGAATTAAAGTTGGGAGTCACCCATCAAATAGAGAGGTGTGTGTGAAGGGATCTCTAGGCAGCAATGCATTACCGACGAGGCATTGTATAAGAGAAGCAGCATAATGGATGCTATGTACGAGAAGTGTGGTCTCCCGATATCCAGACAGTATCAAAAAATCTAGAAGAAAGGTCACAGCATATTGAGTAGACCCTCTGTGAAGAATTTTTGGCACAGTGTAGACAAAAGTCCCTTGTGATGAGAATACATGGTTAAGTTGTGATCTAGGCTTTAGGATAGAGAGGACTCATATCAATAACGTCATAGGCCTGTTGAAGTATCAAAGTAGAGCCATTTTTAAGAAAAATAAATAAACGAACTTTTTGTTCTTTCAAGCATTGTTGGGTTTTGTTTTTATTTTTCAAAGAAAGATAAGTCTTGTTCATGCTTATAATTAGTAGGGAACCTAGTCAGCATGGTTGTATGATTGTGAAGCAGAGGGTTCAGAGATATGAGCAGAAAATTAATCCCTTTAAAGAAGAGAGAAATCCTCAGGAGGGAGCATTAAAACTGAGGTGGGAAGAGGATGAAGAAGGGAGGAAGGAACCAAGAAAGGCCACATGTCAGAGGCAGTACCTGAGCTGGTGATCCTCAAAGGCAGCTAGGGACTCTAGAAGGTAAAGGTAAGGATAGCCTTCCAGGCATGACAAAAACATCATGCAAAGGCAAGCAAATTGAAGATGTAATGTTTTGTATAGGGAACAATAAGCAGTGGGTCAGGAGATGAGTAACATGGAATCAGATTATAAAGATAGCATGGAATCAGTTCATGAAGAGTCTTAATTTACAAGCCAGGGAGTTTGTATTTTTTCCTAGAATTAATAGGAAGCCTCTGAAACTTGTTAAGCAGTTTATGGCATGGTCATATTTGTGCTTTAGGAATGTCAGTTTGTCAGCCATGTGAAGAATGGGTTTCAGAAAGTTGAGAGTAGGGGAGCAGACCAATTAGGAGGCCATTGTAGTAGATGAGGTGAGAGATGATTAAAGTCTGAACTAGGGTTGTAGTCATGTGAATAGGAAGAAGAGGATATGCTATGAGACATGTTATAGGGGCAGTATTCCCAAGACTGGCCACAGATTGATTTGAAGGGTCAAGGAGAGCAAAAAGCCAAAGATGGCACCTGCATTTCATACCCAGGTGGCTGGAAATAGGGAGGTTAAGAAGGAAGTGGGCTTAGGTGGGACTCTAGATCTCTGTAATGGATTATATTTATATAGTGCTTTATTATTAATGTTATTAATAGTGATTCTTTCTTCCCAAGAACCCAGTGAGATGGATAGGTTTGCAAAATGCTTTATCTTATTTGACCCACACCAAAGTCTTAAAAGATGACTTCTACAAGTCACCTTTTTACACATTAGGCAATCCAGTCTCAGAAGTGAAAATAGGAAAGATTTCTTTAGGTTGAAGGTTGGATGAAAGGATGTTACAGTGAGGAGATGGCAGAGTAAGCAAGAGTGAGGAGGGAAGGAGATATGAGTTCTAGTTGTAGCAAACATATTCTAGGATTAGAAGACATTGAAATATATCCAGCCATTCCTGGATGTTGGACTAAGGATGTGCTCTGTAAAATTCATTTCAATGAAAAAAATAACACTCTGCTCCAAGTCAAGACACTTGGGTTCAAATTAGCATATGGCGTTTTTTACCTGCAAGATTTTAAAAGTTTGACAGACAAAATTATCTCAGTGTAGAAAATTTCCAGGGGATCAGACCCAGATTCTTCCTGGGAAGAAGACCCAAGATGCCTTCTGCCCTTGACATTAATCCCCATGAAATGACTTGAGCTGAAATTGACTTAACAATGCTCATTTACTTTGGTTTAGCACTTTCACAAATTTTGGGGAAGCATTTGGGTATAGTAGAAAGCAGTAGATTTGAAATCAGAATAACCTGAGTTCAAGTGTCAGCTCAATCACTTACTAAACATATAATCATAAAAGATCCTCTTTATATCTCTGGTGTATAATACTAATTCATTTTACAATAGTAATATCTTTAAGTACTTTATGCAGCTTTTTCAACTCCATTATCTAATTTAATCTTCGATACATCCCTGTGTGGTAAGTAATTATCCATTTTATTATTGAGTGCAATGGATAGAGGGCTACACCTGGAGTCAGGAAGACCTAAGTTCTAAAACAGCTTAAGCACTTAATAACCATGCAACTTATCCTCTGTCAACCTCAGTTTCCTTATATGTAAAATGAGAATTATGATACCTCCGTTCCAGGGTTGTTGTCCATCAGTCAGTGAATTAGGATTTATTATTTATCAATCAAGCAACAAACATTTAAGCCTTTACTGTGTGTCAGTAATTGTGGTAGGTCCTGGGGATACAGGTACAAAAAAATGAAACAATTTATACCCTCAAGGAGCTTGCATATCAAGAGAGATGACATGAATGAACAAATTAGTGAATGAATGAGTGAAAAAGTATTTATTAAACCCGTACTGTGTAGAAAACAATGCTAAGCATGAGGAATACAAAGGGAAAAGCAAAATCATCCCTGTTCTCAAGCAGCACAGAGGAGGAGACAGCACATATAGTGATACTTCAGCTGCAGAGCAGATGGAAATACCCACTGGTCTTTAGGACACAGCAGTCAAAGTAATGCATCATCTTTAGTGTCATTTCCATTTATTTAAAGCCACATTTGTTTCTGATGTCAAACTATTGGTTAGTGTTAAGGACTTTGGAGATGAGAACCTTCTTTTCTGGATCTTAGTATCTTTGGTCACTGAGGAGGTGAGGAGATATATCACTGGTTCATCTCCACGAATGTGTTCCTCATCGTGTTTTCAGAGCAGGATGGATGAAGGTCTAGGGGTTGGGCTTGAGAGAGCTACTCCTATTTCTGTGGCTTTTGGGCATAGGGTACATGTACATGTATATGTAGATACAAAATAAATGTGAGGTGAATAAATACAAGGTAGCTAGAGAAAGGGGACACTAGCAATTGGAAGGATCAGTAAGGGCTTTGTGAAGGAGGTAGTGCTTATGTAACCTCTCGAAAAGAGTGAGGATGCTAGAGACAGAGGTGAGGGAAGCCCTTCCAATAATAGCCAATATGTGAAGAGCAGAGAGAAGGCCAATTTGGCTGGATTGTAGAATGGTAGAGGGGGAATGATGTAGGATGAGCCTGGAAAGAGGGACAGAGAGGAGTTTATATTTTATCCTATAGGCAGTAAGGAGTGTCTGGAGTTTTTTGAATAGGGTAATAACATGCTCTGATTTTCACTTAAAGAAAATCACTTTGGCAACTATTTGGAGGCTGGATTGGAATGGGGAGACTTGAGGCCACAAGACCAATTAGGAGTCCATTGCAATAATCCAAGTGAGAGTTCATGGGGGTCTGACTTGAGGTAATGAATATGTAATTAGAGACAAGGGGTTAGACTGAAAGATTTCAAAGTAGGAATGATAAGATATGACAACTGATTGGATGTAGGAAGTCAGACGATGGGAATAATTCAGGGCTGGGACTTTGCAAGGAATGAGATCAGTTATGGGACCAGGGTAAAGGAACTCCAGAGTAGAAGACAGTGTGGAATAGAATTGGTTAACTATAGGGTTGAGATTGGGAAAGGAGTAAAGAGAAGCTAGAATAAGAGGTAATGGTCTGAGATAATAAGATTAGAGGATTGTCATGAAGACAAAGAATAGGTTTAAGATTGCTGAGGTATATAGGGAGAGGTGGTAGAATAGGAAACTGTACTGTCAGAAGAATATGAGACATGTTGATCATGGTAGTGAAATACTTGTGGGTGATACTGAGATCTAGGCTCTGACTCTCCTTGTGTGTGGCCTAGGTAGAATGGAGGAGGAGATCATGAGATTTGAAGAGATGAAGGAACTGGGACTCAGGGTGTGTGAGGGATCCTGCATATGGTAAAATAAACCATTTTCTACCTGCAACCTTAATCCTTTATACAACATCCGTGACAAGTAGTCAGTCATAGGATTTCCACTTGAAGACCACCAGGTTATTCCTTCTTACATCTGCTAATTGGGGGAAGTATTAATTATTAGAAAATTTTTTCTTTATGATGTTAATAACTCAGATTCCTCCAGCACTGTGAGGTTTATGAAATACTTTTCTTCCTTACAACCCTGTGAAGTTAATAGTATAGATGTTATTGTCTTCATTTTGTGGATTAAGAAACTGAGGTTCAGAGAGGTTAAATCTCTACAGCTAAATGTCAATCTGGATTCAAGTCCATGTCTCCTGATTCCAAATCTAGGTCTTTTCCTTAACTAGGCCACCCCTTGATTTCAGGGAGCTGAAATCTACCTCTGGATAGTATCTACCTGTTGGTCATAATTCTGCTATCAGGCACCAAGGAGAAAAAGACTGATCCTTCTCTGACAAGGACCTAGGCACTGATTATCTTTTGATAACCATAGTAATGTCATTTCCCTTCTCATTGCCTCAGTTTATTCATCTTTAAGATGGAACAAATGATGTGGACCACTCCTTTCTTCCTTTAGAGAGCAGAAAATCCTTTGTAAATTGTAAAACATTTTAGATGTGGGAACAATTTGCTAAAAGAAGTTCTGACTGTCAGGTATACCTGATTTGCAGCATGGTAACTGTGAGGTATCAGGGAGGAACATAGGAAAAGGCCTGGTCTTGACAAGCAGCTTTCAAAACTGAGAAACAGCAGCAGAGTATCCAGCTGAAAGCTGTCCTTGTTTAACTAACCTTTGGGATGCCTTTAGCTGGGGCTTGGCTTGGCTGTCACGCTTTACGTAAATGTCCTTCTGTCAGCAAAATGCTAGTTAACAGCTTCCAAGAGAATCAAAGTTCTCTCGAGACCAGGCTACCCAAAAACTAGAGAAACATAAGAAAACAAACAGTTTGGCATTTGTCCTTCCCTGTCCATCTCTCCAAAGTGACTGCAGCTCGTTTTTGACTAGAGTTTATATTTTCTTCTGTCACAAAGACACTGTGGTCAGTGTCATATCAACATAAACTTTCTATATTACTGACATTCTAGAAATGTGACATTTTAGAAAACAAAAGACTAAGTATATGATAAAAACCAATTCATCAAATACCAATTAATAATTTCTTATATTCTAGTTATGTTTGTATGCATCTCCCCTACTAGATTGTGACCTCCATTAGGGCAGGAATCATATTCATCTTATTTAATATTAACACATAACATTAATAATAATAACTTCAATACTTTAAAAATTCATAATCTCATCAGCATGGATATATATACCTTCCACCAATGTAAACCGTAGCCCTTCCAAACCCAGCTTCATGAGTTACTGTGGCTAAAATAATTCATCACTTCATGGCTATTTTCTTGAGGTTGTTAATCTCAGCACTTAGCTAGATTGGACCTTGGGCAGCAGATGCACAGCCTGTCTCCAGGATTATACTCAAAGACTTTCCAGCTTGGTAAGATTTATGAGGGTTTGTGGTTAGCTAGAACAGAATACTAATAATTAATATTCCTATAGTACTTTAAGGTTTACAAAGCACTCTTTTCACCACTATGCTGTGAGATGGGGCCTGTTATTAGCTCAGTTTTACAAATGATGAGGCTCAGTAAGCTTGAATGATTTACCTACTATCAGTCAATAAGTGTTTATTAAGCATCTAAAGCAATAAGGATTCAAAGGAAGGCAAAAATTTGGTCTCCACTCTTGAGGAACTAACATTGTAATGAGAGCGACAGCAGGCAGATAACTATGTACACACAAGATGTATGCGATGTAAATGGAAAGGAATCATGGAGGGAAGGGACTAGCAAGAGTGGTGGTGGTGGTGGTGGAGGAGGAGAGGGAGGGCAGATTGGGATGAGAGGTAATCATAATGCATGCTGTCTTGGGGTGGGGGAGGGGGAGATATGAGGAGAAAATTTGGGGCTCAAAATCTTGTGGAAGTGAATGGAGCTAAAAATAAAGTGGAAGTGGAAGTGGAACTAAAAATAAATTAATTAATGAAAAAAATAAAATAACATTTTAAAAGATGCATTACTATCTGTTTTGGTGCTATACCCTAAAAACCATGGGGTACTTCCCATGTTCAGCTTACAGCTAAAACCACACACACATACGCACAACATGCACATGCACACATATACACACAGGTGTGCACACAAATAATGTGTGTATATATGTACATATACACAGATACACCTGCATATACATATATACATATGCACATATACACTACACATATGTATGTGTGTATATGGTCTCCCTATTAGATATGAACTCTTTGAGAGCAGGAGCTGTCTTGCTTGTTATCTCCGGGCCTTAGCACAGTGCTTTTGCACATAGTAAGTTTTTGTTAAATACCTTTTCATTCATTCAAACAGGATTTTATATTTGATTCTAGAAGAAGCTACTAGAGTTTTTGAAGTAAGAGAGGACAGTGACATGGGCAGACCTACGCTTTAGGAAAATCATTTTGGCAGATGAATGGAAGATGGATTGAAATTGAGGGAGACCATTTAGAAGGCTATTGCAGTAGTCCAAAAGAGAGGTAATGAGGATCAGGACGGGTGAGATTGTATTGACTCCCAAGTTCAATAATCTTTCCACACCATTTCTCACTAGCAAGGGCTTGTGATTTCCAAAGTGCCTTCTTTGTGACAGTCTGGTGAAGTATAATGTTCCCCATTTTGCAGATGAAGAACCTTAGGGCCAGAGAGGTATAGTGACTGGTATAAGATTACCCAGGTAATAAGTGGCAATCAAGACTCAAGCATTAGGTCTTCTGCTTTCAAATCTAGTAATTTTTCTATTACCCTTCCTAATTTCCCTAATTCATCTTCCTATCTCCCTCTCACCTTGACCCTAGGAACCATGTCAGTATTCTGCACTCATTTGGGTCTTAATGATTTGTTGATGTTTTACTTGGCGAATAAAATGAATTCACAGATTTCCTGTTTGTTTCAGCCCCTTACAAAGACATTGTCATTTCTTGTAAAAAAAAATTAATTTTTAGGAATTAAATTTGAAATTACCTATCAACATCACTATTCTTCTTGCACCCCCTTGACTCCCACCATCTTCATGCTTCTGTTACTCCCAACTCAACACACTAATTTCTTTACTTTGTCAAAGGCTTTTTCTACGTCTATTGAGAGAATTATGTGGTTGTCATGTTTTTGTTTTTAATCTGATTAATACATTAATTTTATTTTTAATGTTGAACCATCCTTACTTCTCTGGTAGAACATTAGTTAGTTAGAAAATTATGTTAGTTAATGTTAGTTAAGTTAATTTTTGAGATAAATTGCTATGGCCTTTTTTATCAGAATTATATTTTTAAAATGTTATTTAATATTCATCGATATTATTGGTATGTGGTTTTATTTCTTTGTTTTTCCTTCCCTAGTTTAAGTATAAAAACTTTTATTTGTCTCATAAAGGGAGTTTGTTACAGGGTTTTTTTCCTTGATTTTTGAGAAAATGTTATAGTATAGGCTTTAATTTTTCTTTAAAAGTTGGTAGAATTCTTCCATAAGTCCATCAAGCTCAGGAGGTTTCCCCACCACCAACATTGGTTATTCCTTTACAGCTAGTTCAGTTTCCTTTACCGAGACCATATTATTTAAAATCTCTATTTGGTGTTCTGATAGTTTAGGTATTTTGTATTTTTGAAAGACCTGGTGTCTTTAAAGAGAGATTTAAAATGAGGAGAACTGACTTCATGTCCCAGATTGACGTTATGCTAACGCAGCGACTGGAAGCACAGAGACTTCAGAATATATTAATAACAACAATAACAACGTTCATATAGTGCTTACTATGTGCAAGGCCTTTTGCTAAGTGCTTTACAGCTGTCTCATTTCATGTCTTATTTAAATATGTTCATTCATAAAGTGGGAATCTTCATGCTCTTACTACTTACCTCAGAATCACAGAATCTTGAAGTCTAGTTCAACATATACCCCCAAAAGAGTCCCTGCTAAAACACACCTGACTAATGGCCTTCCAGGTCTGTTGTGAAGGAAGCTGCTTTGTGAGCCGTAAAGGGCTATAAAATTGTGAGCCGTTGATATTTTATTTGATGAAAGATTTTGCTAGTTACCTGTTTGTCTGTACCTTTATTAACATCTGCTTTATTTTCATTTTGATCAAGTAATCTAACACACACACATATATGTGCACATATAATGTTTATATGTATATATGTGTATATATATACATACGTATATATACTTTTAATTCTGTTTTCTTCATTTGACTGTCTTGATGTGTCATTTTTAGTAAATATATCTTTGTTTCTTTGCTGAAACACAATTATAATGGTAATTCATCTTTAAAATATAACATTTCTTATCTCATGGATGTGTTTTGAAGAAAATTCTTTATAAAATGCTACAGAAATTTGAGCTATTGTTATTATAATTATTAATATTATTAAATTGCTCCATTAAAGTCCTCTAATGTTTCAAGTTAGGAAGGAAACCTTAGATTCTCACAAAGACTGTTCCAGAGTTCCACAAGCTCTGGCAGGCCCTGTGAAGCTGGAGAGACTTTTGAGTGGTAGCTTAATGATGGACTGCAAGTTCTTTCACCCACGGATCAGCAGGCCTAGCTAGCTAAGTGTGAGAAAGCTCATTGCTGAAGAGTTGGCCACTAGGTGTCGGGGGATGGGTTTTATGGCCATAGCAATTTATGAAACCAGCCATCTACACCAATGGAGGAAGTGCTCACATTAATGGGATCACAGATCTTTTGAAGTATTATTATTGACCTATCATTTTAACACAATGTGAACAATAGTATAAAATTAATAGCATCATTGGTAGCAGTATCACTACTCTCCTATAGGGTCTGGTTCCCAGTGTTGCTGTAATGGTCAAATGAGATAATTTACATAGAGTTTTGCAACTTTAAAGTACAATACTAAAAGTCAGCTGTTATTGTTGTTACTAATATTCTAAGTAGTAAAAATCCTTATTCAAATTGCATGTTACCATTATAAAACACTTTGTGCCTATTGTATCACCCAAGATAATTCTGTGAAGATTTTAAACTTGCTTCTATTTTATCTATTTGAATTTTGTATCACCCAGTCTGTGACTTGCTTTTGATGCCATGATATTTGTTTTTTTGCAGTTAACTGCCTGTATCCATGGGTCTGCCGCTATGCTCTACCCGATGTTCTGGCAACATGTTTACATCCCAGTTTTGCCCCCACATCTGTTAGACTACTGCTGGTAAGGTGGCATGTGCTCCCTGTCACCATCTGAGGTGTCATTTGGTTTGGTCATGGGTGGGACCAACTAGAGTCTGGGCTCCACTGGCATAACTTTCAGGCATTCCATGCCCATGAGGCATTAGAGGAGAAATCTAATCAGGACACCATCTCTGTTGTCCAAGAACAAGCCTCAATCAGTGTGGAGAAGTTCTTCACTAGAGGCCTAGCCTCTGAAGAAACCTTTTTTTTTTTTTTTTTGTGGCTGCTACATGTAGGGTTTTCTGTGGAAGGAGTACTCAAACTGATGAAATCATAGATCTTTTCAAATATTGAGGTAAATTTTTGTGGCTATTTTTCAGTTTACACATAGATTATACAGATTTTCCAGTTTCCATTTTAGGAGTGCAGTCTCTCCTAAAAGGAGTGGGCTATAATAAAACCAATATGGTGTCTCACACGTGGTAGAGTTAGACATTGTGATGGCAGATATATTTGGGCTTCATAAAACAAGGAACTATTTCCAACTTGTTTCTCTGAATTTGCTCTCGTGCATTAATTAATATAAATTGTCACTTTTTAAAAATGTAGATCTTTTTTGAGTTCACTGAGTGTTCATGCTTGCAGTTCTTTCTATCTATGAGATTAAGAAACAATATATTTCCCATTATCTGTTGGAGGAGACTGATCTGGAGTATCTGTCTAATTTTTGTGTAACAAAAATTTTCTTGTTGATTAAGCAAGGCCAAATGGTTTACAGGTAAAGCTCAATTTAAAGAAAGCCACTTTTCACAGTATTTCGGTGGCAGAGTCTATGAAACAAAGCCCCCATTGAATAGCTAAAAAGAATGGTTTTTAAAACCTTTAATTATTTGGAAGGCTGTAATTGTACTTTCTCAAACATAAATTACGCTCCCCATTCAACAGATATTGATCTTACAAACATTAATTAACTGCCTACTGTGTGCAAAGCTCTGTAGTTGGCACTGGGATACAAAAAGACACACATAACATAAGTCCTGCTGCTAAGGAGCAAAGGAAAAACAAGTACACAAATAATTTTGATACCAAGAAGACTGAGGTCAAATGCTTGGGAGAGGATCTGAGAAAGCAATTTTTGAGTAATATTTGAGGAAGAAGAGATTATTTCCCTTGAAAGGTCAGAGAAGTCTTTCTGTAGGAGGTTATAACTAAGTTGGACCTTGAAGGAACAGAGGGACTCCTGTAGACAAACATGGAGGGAAGGATTTGTTCTAAGCATGGGAGACACCATGAACAAAAACATAGAGATGGGAGAGGGTAGGATAAGAGTGGGGAACCATAAGCAGTTCATTTTGGCTGGAAGTTGGATACTTGAAGGGAAGTAACATGAGATAAGGCTGGGTAGGTAGGTTGGAGCCAGATTGTAGAGGACCCTGAATGCCAGAGCCAGGAATTTCTACTTTATTCAGTAGGCAATGGTAAGCCACTGAAAGTTTTAAGTAGAGGAGTGAAATAATCCCAGCAATGCATTGAAATGCTCAGACAGACTCAGACAGAGTCAATTAGTGCACATAAACACAGGGAATAAAGCTCCCTTCCCCTGGAGGAGAACCTGGACTGCCAGTTGTTGGTGATATTTTAAGGAGAATTCATTTATTATGAAGACATTTAGGATTAAATCAATGTTTCCCAATACAAACTATATTGCTTAGGTAAAAATACTGCATATTTTTATGGAACAAATTCTTTACGGAAGGCTAAAGAACTATGGGGTGAGGGTGAAGGACAAATATCAAGGCTGAGAGAAGTAAGACCCTAGGAGGAGAAATAATTTTTTAAACTTCATAGGATATTAAGAAATAAGAACCCCAGGTATCAAGAGTTTAACATACTGCCGATTGGAAAATTGTGGACTAGATAACCAATTCAGATGAATATATGTGGATGATAATAATTCATTCGCCATTTTTATGAAAGAACCTTTTCGACATTTGGCCAGGAAGTATTTTGAGATATACAAATAATAATAGCTTATATTTGTAGAGTGCTTTAAAGTTTAAAGAACGCTTTTACATGAAGTCATTTACTCCTTACAACAACCATGGAAGGTAATTTGTCAGGTGTTATTATCCTGATGTTATCTCAGATAACAAAACTGAGCCTTAGACTCACTTGAAGGCTTCCAGCTCCTAGATCTTTCAAATGTCTTATTCTGTGATTTGAGAATTAGTTTTGGTTTTCTTTTTTAAAAGAATATTATTCATATCATTTGTTTTTATATCAAATTCATTTCCAAATTTCCCCACTTGTTCACCTAATGAACTATTCCCTGTAACAAAGAATAAATAATAGGGGGGGGAGATAAAAAAAAGTACAGTTCAGGAAAATCATTCCATCACCTGAATCTGATAGTATAATCAGTGTTCCACACCATTTGACCTTCACCTCTGTGAGGAAGGAAAAAAAAAAAGGTACATTTTCTTATTTCTTCTCCTGGTCCAAGCTTGGTAATTTTATTACATAGCATTCAGGTGTTTTTGTTTTTGTCCTTTACATTTGTTGTGATTATGTGTATTGTGTTTTCCCATTCCATTTGACTTTTAAAATCCTTCACAATCTGGCCCCTTCCTCCGTTTTCAGTCTTCTTTCATTCTATGCATCACTTCATACCTGGCCTATTGCAATAGCCTGCTAGTGGGTCTGCCTGCCTCAGGTCTCTTTCCACTCCAAACCAGTCCTCCATTCAGCATCAAAATGATTGCCTATAGGATCAATACAAAATCCTCTGTTTGGCATTCAAACCCTTCATAACTTAGACCCTCCTACCCTTCCAGTCTTCTTATACCTTACTCCTCAACACATATTCTTTGATCCAGTGACACTGGCCTCCAGGCTGTACTGCGAACAATACCTACCATCTCTGGATTCTGGGCTTTTTTTCTCTGGCAGTCTCTCATGCCTGGTATGCTCTCCCCACTCGTTCCTGTTTCCTGGCTTCCTTTAAGGCCCAACTAAAATCTCATCTTCTACAAGAAGTTTGCCAATTCCACTTAATTCTAGTGCCATCTTTCTATTAGTTATTTCCTATTTATCCTTTATATAACTTGCTTGTATATAGTTATTTGCTTGTTGTCCCCCATTACCTTGTGAGCTCTTTGAGGAGAGGGACACTCTTTTTCCACTTTTTGTATCCCCAGCATTTAGTGCATAGTGCCTGGCACATAGCAGGCCTTTAATAAAAGTTTATTGGTGGACCGACTTTATTCCCCTCCATGTACACTACCACTGGCCTTCTTGCTGTTCCTTGCACATGATACTTCACCCCCCAACTCCATGACATTTCTCTAGCTGTCTCCAATTACTAGAATATTCTCCATACTCACCTCTATCTTTTGACTTTCCAGACTTTCTTCAAAACTCAGGTCACACCCCACTTTCAGACTTTTCTGCCCCCCATTCCTCCCTCTCCCTCTCGATCCAGTTCCTTCCCTCCAAGATTACCAGAATGCCATTTACACTGTATATATCTTACATATGCAGTATTTTGCATATTATCTCCCCCATTAGAAAGTAAATTCCTTAAGGGCAAGGACTGCATTTTTGTCTCCTGCAAGCAGATAGCACAGTGCCTGGCACCCTATCAATTCTTCATCAATACTTGTTGACTGACTGACTTTACCTCACATCCATTTGTAGGATGATTCTTCATGTGCATCTTTTCTTAAAGTACAATAATATTTCATTAACTTCATGCACCACAATTTGCTTAGCCATTCCCCAATCAATAGGCATCTACTTTGTTTAAGATCTGTTTATTTCATAGGGCTAGAATAGATGGCTGTGCCAGTGTTTGTGATACTGATCTTTATGAATGAATTTTCTGACATTTCACCAAGAAGTTGGTTTTAAATCTGTGGGGAATCTTTGTCCACTTAGAAATCTGATAAGATGAGGATGCTGTAACTAAAGACTACTAGGAAGAGAAACAGATATTCTAATACGGGTTTAATATGATTATCTTCCACCAATTGTTGTCAGCATCTACAAAGGCTGTGAAATTATATTTAAAGTAAGTTTCTCATACTGTCTCTGGTGCTTCTTTATTACACTTTTGTCAAAGCCTCTGTAGAGCCCTGAGGTAAGGAGCCTTTAGGGATAACTAGCATTTTAAGTGAAGTGCCAGGAGCCTGAAACATGTAAATGTGAAGAAACTTGGTTCCTCTGCAGATGATTTAAATGTTAAGTACATCCCCATGTAGGGGATATAGGGACTGGAATCTGAAAACTATTATCTCCTGTAGAAATGAACCTTCAATTTACTCACTGCACAGGAAGGGCAGATGCTACTCATTTTCGCTGTCAGCAGGTGCCCTTTCTATGCATAATAGACTTCGAATGTGTAATTAACACATGAAGGAGGCCACCACTAGTCACTCTTTCAGGTACATGCTGCTAGCAGTTTTCAGGACAACCACGAGGGCCACGAGAGGTTCTTACATTGCCTAGAAGATTACCTTGCCATTGACTTCCTGAAAAAGACCTGTTAAAAGGGGCTAAATCCAGATCCCACTGTGGGCAGGCATAAATGTAGACTAAGAAAATATCCACTCAGGTCACCGACTCAAGATAGAAGAAGGGAGGGAGGGAGGAAGGGAGGAAGGAAGGGGGAGGGGAGGGGAGGGGAGGGGAGGGGAGGGGAGGGGAGGGAAGAAGTTAAAGCTGGAAAGGATCTTAGAGATCATTAATCCAAAACCTTCACCTTATAGATGTCGAAAACAGTTTTAATGAGAAAAAGAATGGGTCTTGTCTGACTGAGGTCACAGAGGAAGCAAGTAATGGAGTTTAGCCCTTCTGGTTCCAAATTTAGTGCTTTGGACCCCCCTGCTCAGTGGGCTGATTTTGACCTTGCCTGGCAAAGAACATAGAACCAGGGTGATGCCCCAGTATGGCGGTTATATTTTGTTTCATTTTTTTTTTGTTTTTAACTAAAAAATAGTTAAATGGAAAATGTACTGATCTCTTAGAGGACTGAATTCTGACTGCATGATACTGGACAAATCACTTTACCTCCCTGAGCTTCTGTTTACTCCTCTGTAAAATGGGGATAATAATCCTTGCACTAACTACCTCACCATACTGATGGAAGGTTAGAGGCTATAGAGTTGTTGAGCTGTCCTCAAAAGCAATTGCTGGCAAACCTCCCATTGCACATTAACAAACATAACAACAGATTAGCTGAGGGAGCTTTAATTAGCCTAGTAATAGCAGATTGTGATTGTTGTAATAAATCAATTTAGGCCAAATGGCTTTTCCCTGAATGCTTCTTAAATTAACCTCTGAATTCTACTCTGATTTGTCAACATGGAAAGGACATTATGGTCACTCAGGAGATTTATAATAACCTCCACAAAAGCAGATACAGCCTTCTCCTTCTCCTCCTTAGGATGGACATGTACTAGTCACATGACCATGGATAAGTCTCTTAGGCTCTCAGAGAGGCTCAGTTTCTTCAGTTTTAGAATGGAGGTAATAATCAATAAGCATTCATTAAGTACCTACTGTGTGCCAGGCACTGAACCCAAGCACCTAGATACAAAGAAAGGAAAAAAAAACCAGCCCCTCCTCTCAAGGAGTCTCCTTACATATATGGGTGTGATAAAAGCCCTTTGCAGCTTTCAAGAACTCTAAAAATATGGGTTATTTTAAAAGTTATTATGTGAATTATAGAATCTAACAGTAAGCTTCATGAGGGTGAAGAATGTATCTTATCTCTTTATCTCCCTAGTGCCCTAGTAAATAGGTGCTTGATAAATGTTAGTTATGTTTACTTGAATTTAATTAGATTTTGAGTCTGTGGTACTTTATACTTTCCCTTCTGCTTATCCTTGAAAACCTAGCTCAAATGACACCTTCTTCAGGAAGCTTTCCCTTATCTTTCCTCTCCCTTTTCTCCAGTGGGGCATGATTTCTGCCTCATCTGAACTTCAGTCTCCTTTTATGAATATCTCATGTTTTTATTTACATGATATATTTATCTGTGCCTCTCTTTATTGGATTGTAATCCTTTTGAGGACATAGAACATGTTTTTTTTTTTTTCGTTTTTGTGTCCCCTACCAGCACAGAACATTAACATTAAAGCATAATTTTGTTATTCAGTCATTTTTCAGTTCTGCCTGACTCTCCAAGGCCCCTTTTAGGGTTTTCTTGTCAAAGATGCTGGAGTGGTTTGTCATTTCCTTCTCCAGATCATTTTACAGATGAGGAAACTGAGGCAGACAGGGTTAAGTAACTTGCCCAGGATCACACAGCTAGGAAATATTCTAGGCCAGAATAGAACTCAGATCTTCCTGACTCCAGTCATGGCACTCTATATACTGTACCACCTGGCTGTCCCATAATAATAGCATTATCAGCCTTTAATAATTGTTTGCTGAATGAATGTATAACAGTAATAACACTCATCTTTAAGGTACCTTAAATTTTTAAAAAAGTACTTTTCTTCTAACTCTCATTGACAGGATGAATAACTCCATTTAAAAGATAAAGAAATTGATAATTTGATAATTTATAGCCAGCCACATAGTCAGTAAGCAGCAGAACTTAGAATTTGAACCCAGGTCTTCTCATTCCAAGTCCAGTACTGTTTCTTAGAACTTATGTATGAACTAGGACTAGGCATTACAGGTATCATTTTAGAGTTGAAGAAAAGCAAGTTCAAAGAGTTGAAAGGATTTGTGTGGTTACCCAGCTTGGAGGTGACAAGGCTTTGACTCACCCTCTGTTTGACTCTGAGACTTAATAGGATTTCAGTTACAAAGGGACCTTAGAGATCATTTACTCCAACCCATTCCTCTACCCAATTTTACATATGAGGAAACTGAGTCTCAAAGAGTTTAAATGATTTGACCAATGTCATATAAGTAATAGGTGGCAGAACCAATATTAAAATCCTCATCTTCTAACTCCAGCCCAGTAGTCTCTACTGTATCGGACAAAATTAACCTAGACCATGGCTTGGGATGACCAAGAAATTTAGGGAAAGGTCATCTTTCTATTCTACTTCCCTTTGACTGTTTTTATTTAAAACATTTTTTTTCAATATAACTTGCATTATTGTGTGGTTGTTTTCATTTGCAGCTGTGGCATAAGAATGAAAAGACAAGAAACAAAAGCAGATGGCAGAGAAAACGAAAGGAGGGATGCATTTCCAGCCCTTATGAATATTTAAAAGCATGTGCTGCTGGGTTCCATCCTAGTATGGAGCTGTGCTCTCTCTTTCCGACTTTGAAAATATGAAGCTGATAATGTTCCCTACCTTAGCTGTTTCTTCCCCCTCCTCCTTGGGGAATAGCACTGAAGGCTGGGCGTGGCTAGGACTAACAGGTTAAGTCTTCAGTGTTGATTAGTTTTCTTTTACAAAAGAAGAAATTAGGAAAGTCAGTGAGAGCTTGTGAAATAAACCTATATAGAGAGAGAACCCTTGGAAATGGCTTAATTGTAGGCTTGTCTTATTTCTAATTAAAGATGCCACTAGCTGTATCAGAGAATCAATCAACAACCATTTATTATGCACCCACTATGTACCAAGAACTGTCTAGAAACTGGGGGTACAAAGAGAAAAAAAATCAAACAATCCTTGTTCTCAAGGAGCTTGAATTCTATTGGAGAAAATAATATACTCACAACACAGACACACACATAATAAATAAGAGATAGTGAGAAAGGGCACTAGCAGTTGTGGGTGGAGGTTACAGGAAAGGCATTGTGTAGAAGGTGGTGCTTGAGCTGAATCTTGAAGAAAGAGAGGGATTCTTGGCGATAGAGGAGAGTGCATTTCTGGCATGGGAAGCAAAATAGAAGAGGGGGGAAGATAACTGAGCCTTGGAATATTCCCATAGTTAGGGGGAAAAAACAGGGGAGAATAGTGTCTTGAAAGCCCAAAGAAAAGAGCCTATCCTGGAGGTAAGGGTAGTCAGTAGTGTCAGATACAGCAAAGAAGTCACGAATGATAATAACTGATAAAAAGCCAGTAGATTTGATGATTAAGAGGTCATTGGTAACTTTGGACAGAGCAGCTTCAGAGTAATGAGGTTGGCGTACAGATTGCAAAAGGTTAAAGAGTGAGTGAGAGGAGAGAAGGAGGCGATGAGTATATCCAGTTTTCTTTAGTAGTTTGTAGAAGCAAGGAGAGATATAGGCTTCTAGACCCCAAAGGAGAGTAAGATCTACTGAAGACTCTAAGTGTGGAGGAGATGTTGAACATGTTTGAAGGCAAAGGGAAAGGTAATAAATAGTAGGTAGGGAAAGATTGAAGATTAGAGAAAAGGGGAAGATGTTTGGGAGCAATCTGCTGGAGAACAGGAGAAGAGGTGGAATCAAGGGCACATATAAAGAGGTCGGCCATGGGACTCTGAAGAGCTACTTCATCGTCAGAGGCTGGAGGAAAGGAGATGACAGCTCCAGGGTTTTGAGGTGAAAAGAATGAGAGGAGAGAGTTCACAGAGAATAGCCTCAGTTCTCTCAGAAGGTTGAGGTGTGTGGCATGGGAAGTGAGAAAGGTTTTAGCAGAGGAGACTTGGGATCTCTTCTGTGAGTAGTGACATAGTAATCAGTAAATGGAAGAGTAAACAGATTCTCAGATTTAGAAAGGACCTTGGACATTCAGTCATAGAATTATACGTTAGCCCTAGAAGAGACCTTACCCTTTGCTCATGCTAGTGATGGGGTATAGGCTCTGAGAACCCCCTTGAGCCCTACCTTGAATCTTCCCACTTGATCTGGTTTTAGCTTGAGGCCATAAGCTTTTCATGCCCAAATCTGTTACCCTTAACCTAGCTTGGCCCTCCATTGTCTGTTATCTCCCATTATCTGTTCTGGATTGCCTCTGTCCACTTCCTACCCTTGATGCCCTTAACCTAGCCTAGCCCTCCAGGTAGCCTTCAGCAGCTTCCTACCCTTAATCCCATTCCTGGAGTCTGACCTCACCTCAGTCACCCCAGTCTCATCAAGATCCTCCCTAAACCCCTCCTCTCATCACCCCAGACTACTTGGACAACCCTAGCTCCTTCCCACAATCTTTCTGTATATAAGATCCATCTTGTCTCCGTGAAGGTGCTCAGATTCAATTTAGCTGAGATTCAGTCTGGCCCGCTTGCCAATCCAAGCATCACAAATGCTCAGATTCCTTAAGAATCTAGCCAGTGCTCAGGGTCCTTAAGAGTCCACCCAATATGGTGAATCTTTAATAAACTTTGTTTTTCTTTGGCTGAAAGAAGGCTTGAATGGAATTAATTTGGCCAGGACTTGGCATGTCGGTATTTTCGGGTCCCGAGCACCTCTAACCTCAATATTATGGTTTCCTGACGGGGAAAACTGATGATTTCAAGTTCTTCTCCAGCCAAGACTGGAAGGTATATAAGCCTCCCCATCCCTATCCCCTTCTCACCCTCCAAGCACCTTGGAGGACAGCTAGAATGCTGTCTCATACTCACCCTGATGCTCTCGGGTTCTTGGTCCAGTGGTTCTTGGTCCAGTGGTTATTTTCAAGGTCATAGATATAGACACACCTTCTGAAGCATGAAAGACAAGGACACATTCCCTATCTGGAAGTGTATGCCCAATTCTTTCAAGTCTTTCCACACTAGGCGCTAGGAAATTGGGAAAACTTCAGGTACGTTTGGGGTTTGTTTGTTTGCTTGTTTGTTTTTTGTCTTGTTTTGTTTGTTTCTTGAGGCTTACTCCTAGATCCTCCTTTGTGGAGGAAGGGACTTCCAGCCCCCATGCCTATAATGGGTCAATCTTTTTCAGTTCCCAAAAGTTTGCCTTTGGGTTGTCTTTTACAAAATTGGGAAAATTTTAGTTTCTCTAAAGAACTTAAAAAGAAAAAAGTTTATGGCCTCAAGCTAACACCAGATTGAATGGGAAGATTCAAGGTGGGGTTCAAGGAGGTTCCCAGAACCTATACTCCCTCACTAGTGATCATTCAGCTTCTGCTTCAGCACATTGAGGGCCAGGAACCTCACTGACTCCATGGGAAGTTCGTCCAAGTCAAAATCTGCCTCTATGCAGTTTCATTCCATTCATTCCTTGCCATGCCTTCTGAGGCCAGTCAAAATAAGTTCAATTCTTTTTTCTCGTGTTAGCTCTTCAGATGCTTAAATATGGTTACTGTGACCCCTCTGAGTCTTCCCTCCAGGCTTAATATCCCTAATTTCTTATATTGTAGAAAGAGCCTTGTTTTTGAATCCTGGTCCTGCCATGTGTGTGATCATGTCATCTCATCTCTGTTTCTTCTTCTGTGCAAATAATTTTATTGGAATTGAGGGTCTCTAAAATCCTACCCCAAAGTCTATGATTCTAGGAACCATTCCTTACAGACCATTGAGTCTCATCACTACCTTGGTGACTTTATTCAGGTTGTTCCAGCTTTTCAATATCCTTCCTAAATTGTGGAGCCCGAATCTGGACAGTGTGCTGCTCATAATGCAACCTAAGATCTTTTTTGAATGTCAAGCCACACTGTTGGCTCATATCATATGGTTCACTAAAACTCCCAGAGTCTCTCATAGTCTCTCAGAGTTGTAGAAGATCTCTGAGGTCAGCTAGTCCAACCCTTACCTGAAAAGGAGTTCTCTGTATAACATCTCTAACAAATGGTGAGCCTCCATTTGTGGACCTCCTTGATGAAAAATTTTCATCCTCCTTGAGACTAATTATTTGGAAGTTTTTCCTTATTGAGAAGCTAAATTTGCTTCTCTTCAGCTTCTTTAGTTCTGCCCTCTGGGGCCAAGCAGAATCCATCTAGTCCCTCTTTCATACAATAACCAAATTTTAAATGCTCCGAGACAGCTACCTGTCCTTCCTAATTATTTTCTTCTCCAGGACAGATATCCCTAGTTACTTCAAACAATCTTCTCTCTATCCTGGTCACCTTTCTCCAGGAATAATCTAACTTGTCAATATCTACCAAAATGTGGTGTGCAGAATCATATACAGAACTCCAGATGTAGTCTAAGTAGCTGTAGGTTTTTTTTCATAGAAATTCTTTCCCCGCCTCCCACAAGAATCAGAGTCTAAAATAAGGTCCCCACCTCATTCACCTCCCCAAAAATAATTATGTTGGAGCTGATCTGGAAGTTTACTAACACATTGTTGGTGATGAAATAGTCTTAAGGAAGGGTAAGCTTAAATTTTTTTTTTCAGAAAGACATCAAGACGAGGAGGCAAATTGATTAAATGATTCCTGAGATTCTGAGTTGAATCTAAAAGTTAGTGTTCTAGATTAAACCCTGGGGCCTATCATTTGTAGGGTCAGAACCTGGTACAAGATTCATTAGTAGATTCAAAGAAATTTAAAAACCATCATATAACAATGGTGATATAAAACTTATATGCTTGTAACAGCATTGTGAAGTAGATATTACAAGTATTATGGACGAAAAACCTAAAAATTAGAAGATTTATCCAAAGTTATATAGTTGGCCATTGGCAAACCCAGGATTGATATCCAAGTCTTTTGACTGAATTCCTTGCTTTTTCACCAGCCCTCTAGACAATGAGTGGTATCCCAGACACTTGAGTAAGATAAGAGGACTGCGGGTTCTATTTATCTGTGCTTTTTCAAGGTCTTTCATAAACTGTCTGCCATATCAATCAGTTACCCCTAATCAGATTGTTAATGAATTACAGATGCATTAAAAGGTCTCTGGGAGCTGAGGAGTCAAAGAAGCATGGTTATCCATGATATACTATCAATATGAGGCATATCAGGTGGTATCCCATGGGGAGCAGACATAAGCTCATTTTACCCAAATTAGTGTAAAGGGAAGAATTCTGGACTTGGAGTCAGAAGATAGTGATTTAAATCTTAGGTCTAACAGAGGTTTTGTGGCTATAAACAAATCAGTTTACTGCTCTCAACCTCAGTTTTGTCTTCTATAAACTTTGTGCTTCTTAATTGATAATCCACACAGGATTGTTTTGAATGAAATGCTTTGTGACCGGAAGCAGTGGAAAGAGCACTGTATTTGGAATCCAAATCTAAGTTTCATTTCTGACTGATTTGGATTACCCATATTAATTAGCATAAACCAGCCTTATCTCCTTATCTGTAAAATGGGAATTTGTATTAGAATTAGGCAACACTTGTCAACAAGCATTTATTAAGTGCCTACTATGTTCCAGCACTATGCTAAATCCTGGGGATTCAAAGAAAGGCAATAGACAGGCCCTTCCCTCAAGGAGCTCATAGTCTAATGGGGAATATGCAAATAACTATGTACAGACAAGATACAGACAATAAATTGGAGATCATCTCAGAGGAAAGGGCTCCGTGGCAGAAGGCAGAATTCTTAGCTGACATTTGAAGGAAGCCATGGAAGTCAGGGGATGAGGAGAGAGAGAATTCCAGGAATGGGAGACAAGCAAGGAAAGTGCACACTCAGGATATGGATTGTCTTGCTGGAGGAACAGCAGTTTGCAATCAGAGTTCATTAGTTGTGTCTCTGAATGTTGATAGCATTTTTTTCATCAGGAGTCATTTGGAATTGTCTTAGATCGTTGTCTTGATCAGAGTAGCCAAGTCTTTTACAGTTGATCATCCTTACTGTGCACAATGATCTCCTGTTTCTTCCCACTCTACTTTCCATCAGTTCATATAGGTGTTACCATTTTTTTTTCCTGAAACCACCTCCCTCATTCCATAGCATAATAGTGATCCATCACAGTCATATGCCACAACTTGTTCAGCCATTCCCCAGTTGATGAGCAATCCCTCGGTTTCCAATTCTTTACCACCACAAAAAGAGCTGCTACAAATATTTTTGTACACACAGGTCCTTTTCCTTTTCCTTTGGTCTCTGTGGGGTAGAGATCTAGTAATGATATTGCTGGGTTCAAGGGTATGCAGAGTTTTATAGCCCTATTTTTCTCCAGAATGGAGAAAACAGTTTATTAGTGTATGTATTTTTCCTTATCCCCTCCAGCATTTGTCACATGTGATAGGTATGACATGGTAGCTCAGAGTTATTTTAATTTGCATTTCTCCAGTCAATAATCATTTAGAGCATTTTTACATATGACTATAACTTTGATTTTTTTTCTTCTGAAAATTGTCTGTTCATATGCTTTGACCTTTTGTCAGTTGGAGAATGACTTTTATTTTCATAAATTTAACTGTTTTATATATGTTTGAGAAATGAGGCCTTTATCAGAGAAACTTGCTCTAAAAATTTATTATATTACTTCATTGTCTGTCATACCTTTTAGTAATATGTAGTTCCCCTGATTATCTCTTTTAATTAGGTCTATTTTTGCTTTTCCTTTGTCTGAGATCATGATTGCAACCCCTTTTTTATTTTAGCTGAAGCATAAAAGATTCTGCTCCAGCCCTTTAGTTTAACTCTATGTGTGTCTTTCTGTTTCAAGTGTGTCTCTAGTAAATCCCATACCCTTGGATTCTGGTTTCTAATCCATTCTGCTATTCACTTCTTTTTTATGGGTGAGCTCATCCCATTCACATTTACAGTTATGTTACTGTGTATTTCCCTCCATCCTATTTTCTTCTGTATATCCTTCTCTCTTTTTACCCTGTTTCTCCTCAAAAGTCTGTTTTGCTTCTGACCACTGCCTCCCTTAATCTGCCTTTCCATTTATCATCTCCCCTGACCCCTACTTTTCTTTTATCCCCTTTCCTCTTATTTACTTTTTGGATAAGGTATATTTCTATACTCAGTGTGTATGTATATTGTTCCTTCTTTGAACCAATTCCAGCGAGAGTGAGGTTCAGGCATTTCCCACCATCACCTAAACCTTTCCCCCCTCCACTATAAAAGCTCTTCTTTGCAAGCCTCTTTTATGTGATAGAATTTTCCCCATTCCACCTCTCCCTCCCTGCTTCTCCCAGTACATCCCTTTTTCTCACCCTTTCACTGCTTTGAGATCATCCCAATGTAATCTACTCATACTCATGCCTTCTGTTTGTGTAGACTCCATCTAACTCCCCTGATAAGATAAAGTTCTTAGGCATCACATGTATCATTTTTCCATATGGAAATGTAAGAGTGTCTTAGTATCTAGAGCAGGGCTGTTGAAACAATAGACAATATATTTTGATTTGCCATTTTAGTGAGAGTTCTGAGGTAGCTCGGCTTTGTTTACTAAAGCATTTATGTAAATTTCTATGCTTGTAGGCAGCTGCATAAATCACACTGCTGGCCTCATTTTGGACAGCCCTGATCTAGAATATTTCTTTCATGTTTACCTTTTTATGCTTCTTTTGAGTCCTGTGTTTGACTAACAGATTTTCTTTTGAGCTCTGGTCTTTTCATCAAGAATGCTTGAAAGGCCTCTATTTTCATTATATGTTCATTTTTCCCCTGAAGAATTTTATTCAGTTTTGCTAGGTAAGTTATTCTTGGTTATAATCCTAGCTCCTTTGCCTTCTCAAATATCATATTCCAAGCCCTCCACTTCTTTAATGTGGAAGCCGCAAAATCTTATGTGATCCTGACTGTGTCTCCACAATATTTGAATGGTTTCTTTCTAGCTGCTCACAGTATTTTCTCCTTGACCTGTGAGATCTGGAATTTGGCTTAATATTCCTAGGAAATGACAAGAGGTGGAACCAAGATGGCAGAGTAAAGGCTGGGACTCACCTGACCTCTCCCCCAAACCCCTCCAAATACCTTTAAATAATGACTCTTAACAAATTTTAGAGCTGCAGAATCCACAAAAAGATGGAGTGAAACAATTTTCCAGCCTAAGACAACTTAGAAGGTTGGCAGGAAAGGTCTGTTGCACCAGGTTGAGAGGGGAGCACAGACCAGCACAGGTTGGGCCAGTGCAAACGGGGCCCCAGCAAACCAAGAACAGGCCTCAGGGTGACTGAATCAGTGGCAGCAGTGGTATTTTCCAGACCTCACAGCCCATAGAGGGTAAAGAGGTTGGACAGTGTATCAGAAGGAGATTTACAGAGGTCCCTCTACTGGCACCAGGGGCAGGATTGTGTTGCATTGCCTATTCTTGGATCTGGATTGCAGTCCTGAGTCTTAGTCCCAGTGTGAGAAGGAGGTCTAGCCCAGCAGAGCTTGTAGCTGCAGTGAGCAGGGACCCTGGTCACAGTTCCAGGGTTGAAAAGAGTGCTTGTGCTCACACACAAACCAGAGCACAGTAAAAGAGAGTAGTAAACACACTTCTTCCTAGATCATACCACCTTGGAAGAGCCAAAAACTTACAGGTCCCCAGAATTACCTCTGAAAGTAGCTGCACAAAAAACTGGGAGCTTGGGACAGTACCCCCTCCACTTGAGAAGCAGAGCCCTACTTTAGCATAGAGGTAAAAGTCAAGAAATGGGCTGGAAAATGAGCAAACAAAAACCAGAAAAACAAAGGAAAAACCTCTGACCAAAGCATACACTCAGAAGAAGACAACAAAGTCAAAATTCCTGCATCCAAAGCCTCCAAGAAAAACATGAATTGGTTTCAGGCCATGGAAGAGCTCAAAAAGGATTTTGAAAATTATGTAAGAGAGGTAGAGGAAGAATTTGGAAGAGAAATGAGATGCAAGAAACTCATGGACAAAAGAGTCAACAGCTTGGTAAAGGAGGCACAAAAATACTGAAGAAAATAACGTCTTACAATAAGCCAAATGGTAAAAGAGGCACAAAAATCCAATGAAGAGACGAATGCAGAATTAAAAAGCAGAATTGGCCAAATGGAAAAGGAAGTTGAAAAGCAAGATATCAAGAAACAATCAAAATCAAAATAATGAAAAAATAGAAGATATGAAATATCTCATTGGAAAGACAACTGACCTGAAAATAGATCCAGGAGAGATAATCTAAGAATTATTGGACTACCTGAAAGCCATGGGCAAAAAAAGAGCCTAGACAACATCTTTCAAGAAATTATAAAGAAAAACTGCCTTGATATTCTAAAACTAGGGGGTAAAATAGATGTTGAAAGAATCCACCAATGACCTCATAAAAGAGATCCCAAAAAGGAAAACCCCCACAGATGTTATAGCCAAATTCTAGACCTCTCATATTAAGGAGAAAATATTGCAAGCTGCCAAAAAGAAACAATTCAAATATTGGGAGCCACAGGGTAACACAAGATTTAGTAGCTTCTACCTTAAAGGATCAGAGGGTTTAGAATGTGATATCCCAGAGAGCAAAAGAGCTAGGATTATAAACAAGAATCACCTATCCAGCAAAACTGAGTATAATCCCTCAGAGGGAAAAATGGAAATTCATTGAAATAGAAAATTTTCATAAAGGCAGGGGGAGAGAAAAAGGGAATTTGTAACTCAAAATATGAAGAAAAAAGATTGTTGAAATTGTTTTTATATGTAACTGGGAAAAATAAAATATTAAATAAGATTAAAAATATATTCCTGGAAATTTTCACTTGGGGATCTCTTTCAGGAGGTGATTGATGGATTCTTTTAATTTCTATTTTACCCTCTGGATCTAAGTTTTCCTTTATAATTTTTCAAAATTTTGTACCTAGGCTCTTTTTTTGTTTATGGCGTCTGGGCATCCAATAATTCTTGAATTATCTCTCCTCCATTTTCCAGGTCAGTTGTTTTTCCAATGAGATATTTCACGTTTTCCATTTTTTCAATTCTTTTGGTTTTGTTTTTTGTTTCTTGATATCTCATGGAGACATTAGCTTCAACTTGCCCAATTCTAATTTTTTAGGAATTATTTTCTTCAGTAAGCTTTTGTACCTCTTTTTCCATTTGGCCAATTCTGCTTTTTTAAGGAGTTCTTTATGTCAGTGAATTTTTGAACCGCTTTTACCTATAGGCCAATTCTGGTTTTGAAGGTGCTATTTTCTTTCCTGTTATTTTGCCTCTTTTACCAAGCTATTAATTCTCTTTTCATAATTTTCTTGTATCACTCTCATTTCTTTCCCCAGTATTTCCTTTATCACTCTTGTCTCTTTAACCAGGAATTCTTTTTGGGCTTGAGTTCAGATAGCATTTTTGTTGTAGGCTTTGTCAAGTCCTGTTGCTGTTGTTGTTTGTTCATTTTTCCAGCCTTTTTCTTAACTTTGAACTTTATGTTAAAGTTGGACTTAAAAATGCTTAAAATTACAAGTCATTACACAACTGATAAATGGTCAAAGGATATGAACAAGCAGTTTTCAGATGAAGAAACTAAAGCCATCTATAGTCATATGAAAAAATGCTCTAAATCACTATTGATTAGAGAAATGCAAATTAAAACAACTCTGAGATACCACCCTCTCTAATTGGCTGATATGACAGCAAGAAAATGAAAAATGTTGGAGATGTGGTATAATTGGAACACTAATGCATTGTTGGTGGAGTTGCGAACTGAGCCAACCATTCTGGAGAGCAATTTGGAACTATGTCCAAAAGGCTATAAAACTGTGCATACCCTTTGGCCCAGCAATACCACTACTAGGTCTGTATCCTAAAGAGATCATAAAAAAGGGAAAAGGATTCACATATACGAAAATATTTATAGCAACTCTTTTTGTGGTGGCAAAGAATTGGAAATTGAGGGATGACCATCAATTGGGGAATGGCTGAACAAGGTTGGTATATGAATGTAATGGAATACTGTTGTGCTGTAAGAAGTGATGAAGAGATGGATTTCAGAAAAGCCTGCAAAGACTTGCATGAATTGGTGCCGAGTGAAGTAAGCAGAACTAGGAGAACATTGTACACAGTAATAGCAATATTGCGCAATGATCGACTTTGGTATACTTAGCTCTGCTCGACAACACAGTGATCTAAAGACAATTCCAAAAGACTGATGATAGAAAATGCTATCCACATCCAGAGAAAGAACTGTGGAGTCTGGATGCAGATTGAAGCATGCTATTTTCTCTCTCTCTGTCTCTCTTTTTGTTTTGTTTTTTTCTTTCTCCTGTTTTTTCCCTTTTATTCTGATTCTCCTTTCACAGCTTGACTAATGTGGAAATATGTTTAATATGACTTTACATGTATAGCCTATGTCAGACTGCTTGCCTTCTTTGGGACAGGGGGGAGGGGAAGGAGAAAGGAAGAAAAAATTTGAAACTCAAAATCTTATAAAAACGAGTGTTGAAAACTATCTTTACATGTAACTGGAAAAAATAAAATACTCCTAAGTGAGGAAAAAAATAAAATTGGACCTAGCTTACCTCGGGTTGGGGAGGCGCTATCCCAGGTTTCAGGCTTTTTCATTCTGCTGTTTTCAGAGCTCATTTTGAGGCTTCGCAAGTTTTCAGTGCTTCCAAGGTGGCATGATCCAGGGAGAAGTATGGTCACTGCTCTCCTGGTCTGTATTCTGGTTTTTCCCCAGGAAGGGCTCTTGCTTCCCTGTGGCTGCAAGCCCTGCACCCCTCTTGACCCTGGAACTGTAACCAGTCCCATACTGTCCTGTAGCCATAAGCACTAATGTTCCTCTCTCCTCGAAACTGTGACCAAGTTCCCTCCTCTCTGAGGGCCATAAGCCCTAGTGGTCCTCTCTACCTTGGAACTGAAGCCAGGGCCCCTGCTGCCTTGCAGTCAACCACCAGCACTCCTCTCCACCCTGGAACTGCAACCCAGAACTACTTGTGGACAATAGAGTTGCCAGTTGGCAACAGCTGCATCTAGTGCTAGCAAAAGGTTCCCTTTTAAAGGTTCCCTAGTTAAATGGAGAGGATGAAATATCAAGAAATGTCTGTGGGGGAAAATGGCATATTTTGCTAATACTTTTGTTGAAAATACCATAATACAAGGCACATAAAACCTCAAAAAAAAGTTCCTTATAATCTTTTTTCTGACCAGTTGTCTGACCCCCTTACCATCTCTGAGATGAGAGCTCATAAGGCTGCTGCTGTTGCCTCTACCACAGCCACCTCCAAGGCGCACCACTTATACTCCTGCCATGTTCCAGGCCAGCTCCCACACTAAGGTTACCAGACCTCTCCTGCTGAAATCCTGTTGTCTTAGGCTGGAAAAAATGTCTCACTCTGACCTTTTGTTAACTCCACAACTCCAAAATCTGATTAGAGGGGTTATTTTAAAGTTGTTTGTAGGAGAATGTTGAGAGCGTTCAGCTGGCTTGCTACCTGTACCACACCATCTTGGTTCTATCCCGTTTCTATTATTTTAAATTTCTCCTGTAAGAGAGATCTTAGTCATGGTTCTTGAATTTTTCTAAGCCTGTCTCCTCCCATTAGTCTGAAAAGGAATGGAAAGTGTTGACTATTCCAGACTTTTATGTATTCCCTTGAGGTTTCCTTTCAGACACTATCTGTGAACTTTATCCATTCATTCTTCCAAGTTTCAGCCCACGGCTCTTACTTCCACATAGGGGTGCCGCCTCTTCAGTTCTGAATATTTAATTAATTAAGGAAATCATGAAAGTGTATTTACCAAATTGAAGTTGTACTCATACCTCAGAGAATGATCTTTTTAAAAATTTATTTATATTTTGACTTATGGAATAAAATAAGCATTTCTATAACATAGTACAATAAAAAAGATAATTGCACATGAAACCTCAAATCCACTATGTACAGTGTGCTATTCCTTTAAATACACAATAAAGTTATCACGTAAATTTCCTTTTTCCCCGTTTTTTTCTCATATATATGCTTGTATTTGTCAGTTCTTTCTCTGGATGCACATAGCATCTTTCTTCTTATCTCCTTTATAGTTATTTTGGGTATTTATAATAGTAAAAAGGACATTCACTCAAAGGCATCCTTAAAACAATATTGCTGTTACTATATACAGCGTTCTCTTGCTTCTGCTCATTTCTCTCTTTGTTATTTCATGCAAGTCTTTCCATGTTTTTCTAAGATCGTTGGGCTCATCATTTCTTATAGCCCAGAGTATTCCATCACAGTCATGTACCACAACTTGTTCAGCCATTCTAAGTTCTAAGTGAACATTAGCCTAGCTTGATGGTTGGTGCCAGACATCTATTCTGTTATTGAAGGTTAGCTTCTATCATCCGTGCTCTGTCTAATTCTCTTAAAGCTGATGTAGTGATCATTTATAATCGAAGTACTACTGCATAATGGACAACTGGCTTTGGAATCCACCCTTTCTTAGCTCTATGACTCAAATCACGTTCCCACTCTCTCAAGCCATATTTTCCTCATCTCTTAAATGGGGATGAAAATACTTAAAGTATGGAACCCGTTGTTGTGAGGAAAGTCCTCTGTAGAAATGGAAGGCCTGGAGAAGTGGAAGCTATTCTCTTGCCTAAGACTGGTCTGATGATTGTTCTATGTTTGTTGCCACTTTCCCAAATATTTGGCCTTGAAACTGTTGTAAATACACTGGACCATATCCATATGTTCATAGGATTTAAAACATTATATCAGACAATATTAGAGCCAGAAGGGACCTAAGAGTTTATCTGGCTCAACCTTCTCACTTTATAGGTATATAGGAAACTGAAGCCCAGAGAGAAGGGACATCTAAGTTTTCTTAGAGGTAATAAATAGTAGAGCTTTAGTTCACACTCTGTTCCATTTCTGTGAAGAATTTAACGCTAAAAAGCAAACCATGTTCTTAGCTTTTAAAGCCTAAGACAGAACCCCTTACCTGCTGGTGTTTTCTTGGAAAATAAAGAAGAGGTTTAAAATTCATAGGATTCCCTTTACTAATCAGGGTATTATGATGAGAAATTGTTTGTGAATGAAAGATAGGATTGATAGAAATAATTTGAAGTGTGAACTGTTATTATGCTAACGCCTTGTTTTTTTAAGGGAGAAGAAGGTGGAGAGAACTTGTGAGATCTAACTAATCCCTAGACAGCCCTAAGCTAATGTACCTTTCTGATAGGCATATGTGTAGGGGAAGGAGGGGATCAGTGTTTTCTCTTTTTGGTCTCTAGGTGGCTTTATTTTATGTATTTGAACTACCAGTATACCTTTATTTCACCTGACTCTCTTCCAATTAGTAGCTGCCCACCTTGAGGAAACATAATTAAGAGGTCTCTAGTTAGCTAGAGGGAAAAGAATTAAATAAATTGTGAAAACAGTTATAATGAATGGGCAATACCGGCCCATTAAGAAACTTGCAATATCCATATTCATGCCTGCATATTGCAAAACAGAGGCCTGGTCTTTAGTACTTAGAATCACTGTAGTAGAGTTTGAGGAAGCCTTAGAACATAGAACATTTGGAATTGAAAAGGCCCTTCAAAAGTAGAATACCTGAGCTGAAAGAACCTATAACACATAGAATGTTAGAACAGAACGCAACATGTTAGTGCTAGCAGCAACCTGAACACAGAAAATGTTAGAAAGTGGAATGCTAGAAGTAGATGAGAGTTTTTTAAAAAGAATATCAAGAACAGAATGTCAGAATTGAAAAGGATTTTAGAAGTTGTCTAGGCCTCTTCTTTTACAGATGGCCACCCTGAGGCTCAAAGGTCATACAACTAGCTAGTTAAGTGACTGGCAGGAGGCCAGGAATGGACCCACTTTGGTCAACCAAAGTCCAGTTTTCTTCTAGCACATGGCGCTTCATCTCATCTTCTGAAATTGTATAACAATGGGAGGGGTGGCACACGAACTACGTGTAATCTCTGAAGCAGTCTATATTTTAGAGCCAGATTTCAGAAGTGGACCATTCTCAGAATGCTGAACTGTAGAAAAGTCTAACTCAAAGACCACAGTTCATAAATATGAGTCTCATTTTTAAAAAAAACACACATTTAAAAGCCTTTCATTATTAATAGGATCTCTTTTGTTTATTTGACTCTGTGATTTCATTGTTATAAGGAGCTTTCCTGGGAGAAAACTAATGCAGATCAACAATTGTCCTGCAGTTTATTATGTTATAAGAGAATTGCTTCAGGCCTTCCTTAAGAGTTAAAATGACTTGCCCAGGGTCAGTCAGTAAGTCCAGAGGCTGGATTTGAAACTTGATCATCTTGACTTGAAGCATGACCATTTGGCAATCCATAAGGTTGTAGGGTTTAGAGATGGCATCCTAGAGTGTTAGAGGTCGAAGGGATCCCAGAGTCATCGAGCCTAACCACTTGTTGTGCCTCTCAGCTATAGACATCTTTTTAGCAAAATCACACTGACTAGAGGAGAAGATCCTATGACTCTTAAGAATATTATCTAATGTTAAGAAAAGACAGGCAGCGTGAGATGTAGCTTTAGAGTCAGGATGACCCGGGTGTTCAAGGTCTGCCTCTGTCACATACTACCTTTATTAGTCAAGTGATCCTGAGCAAATCACTTAACCTTTGAGAGCCTCAGGACAATTCTCTGTCACTGTAAGTTGCAAAGCAATTGCTGATCTACATTGGTAAAGGGGGTTTACTTTTGGGGAACTCCCTACCCTGATAAAATAACTGGTCAGGACGAAACAAATTTAAATTAAAAATAAGATATCCAGGGACTTTAGACCTAGGTCCTCATTCCATCATAATGATAACTTATTTTTAAGTATCACTTTAAGATTTTTAACAATCTCTACCAATCTCATTTGATTCTTGTAGCCAAGCCTGGTGGGGTACAATTAATTTATTATCCCTATTTCATAGATGAGGAAACTAAGATTCTCAAAAATTAAGTAACCCATCTTCACACATATCACAAACAATTAACTAAGCTGGAATATGACACCAGATCATCTGACTCTGTCCAATGCTCTCTAGCAATGCCATTCTGCTGTCTGTGAGGTTCATTTGCTACCTGTGACAGTGGCCACATCACTCTGTATCTCTAAAGATAATTAAAATAATTTAAGCTTAGTTTAAAACTGTACTAGGCAACTGATCAATATGCTGATCCACCATAACTCCAAAAGACTCGTGAGGTAAAATGCTATGTACCTCCAGGTAGAGAACGGACGGACTCAAGAGTGCAGACTGAAGCATATTTTTTTCCTATTCATTTTTCTGGCTTTAGGATTTTTTAGAACATCACTAATATGGAAATATATTTTATATAACTATATATGTATAATGAGTATCAAATTTCTTGCTTTCTCAGTAGGGATGGAGAGAAGGGAAAACTGTGGAACTGAAAAGAAAAATAAACTTAAAATAACTACAGTAAGACTTTTGAGACACCCTGTATTACTTTCCCTGCCTACCTCATAGGAATCAAACAGTTCTGCAACTTCTTGCCAATACATACACACATATATATGTATATATATATATATGCACACACTTATACACATACATTTGAGCATTATATATATAATATACACGTATAAATATGTGTATACAAATATATGTATATCTATCTATCTATATCTATCTCTGTGTGTGTGTGTATATACATACACACACACACACACACACACATATATATATATATATATATATATATATACATATATATATATATGTATATATAATTCATCAAGGCCTATTCCTGCATGAAGCTTTCCCCTATAAAAGCTGCCCTATCTTTTAACAATCTGCATTGTATAATTGTGTTGGTAAGCAAAATGGGCTCTTAGCACTCAGTTCAACCAAGTGCCCTTGAAGAGTTTGGCTTTTGTTTCCTTTGATTAATTCAGTGTATTTCATTGAGCCTTACTCGTGCTAAGCCCCAGACCCAAACCCCTATTAGGTGCTAAGCCTATGTGGGTGTGAAGCTCCCAGGGTACTAAGGGGAGGTGCTAACTCAAGAGCCAGTCATAGCAGCCTAAGTTCTGGTCATTCAGATGACGTTTGATGACGTCTGAAATGGTGTAAGAAGAGAAGACAGAGCCGTTTGCTCAGGGCTTTCACTCTTGGTGGCACGAGCTGATGCGGAGACTCCAGGCAACTGTAGCTAAGAGCCCTCTAGCTCGTAAACCCAGATGTTGGGACTTTGTTAAACTCTGGTAACTATGTATTGAGATTTGAATCAGACAAGGTCTGTCTGTTGATGTTTATACTTTATTTGTATTTTGCTCTGAAGTTCATGGTGCTGTCTTTTTTTCCTGAACTAAGTGAGTGATATTTGTATGCTGGATTAAAATAAGCTTGTTAACCCCTTAACGTTGCTTTCCTTAGTAAAGCAGATCAAAAGAACCTGGGCTTTTGCAGCATGCTGGTAGCGTGCTTGTTGTTGGGCTTGTGTTGGTCTTTCACCCCCACAACAGCTGCTAGCTGGATTGTTGAAACAATAATTTAGCACCACATTATAATAATTACAATGATGTATATCATATCAGTATGTCATAAAACTATACTCTTTGATGGTTTGACTGGTCTCCGATCTTTCCAGTTTGAATGCTCTCTTTATCAATATAGATTTTAGTAGTATGCATACATACATATATGCATATGTGTGTGTGTGTGTATGATTCTTTGAATATTTTGTGGCTAACAGAATAGCACTAGACATGTCCGTCTGTTATCACTCACATGATCTTACCTACTTTTCCAATCTTTGATGATGTCTTCTTTGAGTCTTCTCACATACAAGAATCATTGTTATATGCTAAAACCTTCCTGATTCCACAGCAAATGAATGAAAAAAAATTATTATGTACTGAGTGCGGGACATATACAAGTAGGAAAAGAGAGAGAGTCCCTGCTCTCAAGAAGTGAACATAATTGGGAGAGGTAACATGTGAAAGAAAGTTCAGCTGCACAGCAGATGAAAGGGTCCAAAAGTCCCAGGGCAGAGGAGTGAGGCAGAATTGTTGTTCTTGTTTCATTGGTTTCAGTTGTGTCTGACTCTTCATATCCCATGTGGGGTTTTCTTGGCAAAGATACTGGAGTGGTTTGCCATTTCCTTCTCCAGCTCATTTTACAGATGAGGAAACTGAGGCCAAACAGTTAAGTGACTTGCCTGGGGTCGTGCAGCTGGTAAATGTCTGAGGCTGGATTTAACTTGTGAAGATGAGTCTTCCTGACTTCAGGCCTGGCATTTTATCCACTGTGCCACTTAGCTGCCCAAAAGCTGTGAAACACATGGCAAGGCCCCAGAGTCTTTAGGCTACATAAGGTTATGGTGACAGAGGACTGCAGGGCATAGAAGCAGGTCAGATCATAAGGCCTGGAGAATCTTTGGAGGCAGGGTTAGGAAAGATGGTAAGGTCTAATAGGGGTATTAGGCACCATCTCAGCCAAAACCTTGGGAGAAGCTATGCAGCTAGGGAAAAGGGAGAAGGCAAGAGTAAGGTGGGGTACCCTCCAAGGGGTCTCAGTTCTTCCCATAGTCTGACTCTGTCATATGAGTTTTGAGATAGCCAACAGCTGATGAAAAAGGAGAGATGGGTAAGGTAAGGGGCTAGAGTAACCACAGAGGTGGTGATTCTTCTCACTACCCCCAGTGTCCCTGATGGTTCACAGTGATTCTTTCTAGTCATCTTTTGGTCACCTGCAATTCTGGTTCCTCTGAGATTGTGTTATTCCTCGATTTATAGTCATATCACATGCCTAGGTGGGTTCATATATATACTACATGTGCAGCATTGATGCATATTCTGTATATGAATTTACATTCGTATGTTACTACCTTATTGTTTAATGTATATATGTCTTATCTCCCCAGTTAGTTGATACCCATTAAATATCTGGTTAGTTGATTGGATAAAGAAGTCCCTCAAGATCATGACATAGGAGAATCCTTTGAAAAAACTAGAGATATTTAATCTAGAGAAGAGAGAGTGAGCTGTCTTTTAAGTGTTTGAAGTGTTGTCATGTAAAAGAGGGATTAGATTTGTTCTTCTTGGACTCAGGAAGGAGAACTAGTAACCATGGCTGGAAGTGACAGAGGATGATTTTGGCTCGACAAAAAGGAAAAACTTCTGTGTAATTGGGATGGCCTCCTTGGGAAATGGTGTATTTCTCCTTTTCAAAGGTCATCTAGTGGAGGCTAAATGACTTCTTATCAGAGGTATCATAGAGAGAGGCTCCTTGTTCAGGTACAGGTTGGACTAGATGGCCTCTGAGGTCTCTTCCAGTTTGAAGATTCTGTTATTCTGTGAAATAATTGTCAAGTCTTCTGTAAACTTAAGTTAGTATTCTTTCATGGTATTATTGTATGAATATACATAGAATTATTCAAGTTCATATTTGCAGCATGTTAAGAGATTGTCAGCTAGGTCCTGGGTTTCTGTGTGTTTGCAGAGAATTTGTAATAGGTTCAAAAAAGTATCTGCAGTTTAGTAGGGAAATGATGACAGCATAGAAAGTAATTGTCTAAATTTACATTTGTACAATACATAAAGCTATTGTGGTGTGTAGAGTAAATAATGTGTCTTAAATATGTTCTAAATGCAGAGCTGTTACAGCCCGAACAATACTTGGCGAAGAAATTGCTTTTCCATGATAGGCCATAATGACTCCTTGGAAAAATTATTGTACTTAAATAATGCATGTTTAATATGCCTAAAATGTATAATCGACTTTGTATCTGGTGATTTCTTAGTGTTTGTACCTTCATGTTATTTCTAATGATTTCATTTCTTCCTTGTTTTAACAAACTTGGTTTTGTAAGAAGATAAAAACAAATGGTATTAGAACCTCCGTGTTTCAAATTTTATAATGTTCTAAGAATATCTTAGAGTCTAGATTATTACGGCATAGAACATTAAAACTGAATGTTGAAACACAGAATAGTCATCTGGACTATTGAAATATGCTACTGATTGGTTTCCCTGCCTCTTCTTTTCCCTTTCCAATTCATCTTTCTCTGACAAAGTGATTTTTCTAAAGCATATGTCCAACCATGTTCTTCTCCTCTTCGGCAAGCTGCAATGGCTCCCTGTTTCCTCTAGGGTCAAAATCAAACTCCTCTTTTTGGTATTAAAGCCCATCATAACGTGGCTTCAACCTGCCTTTCCCCGTTTGTTAGACTTTGTTGTCCTTTATGTTTCTGCACACCAGCCAAGATGGCCCTCTTGCCACTCCCTCTCTCATCATTGTACTGCTGACCAGTCTGTCCGCCAGGCACGGAACACAGTTCTTATTCACTTCCACTTCTTAAACTCTTTAGTTGCTTTCAAAGTTATGCCACATGCTACCTCCTACATGAGACCTTTCCTGATCCCTCCACAGCTGCCTGTGCCTTTCTCTGCCATTTGTTTGTTTTGTAGATAGCTTCTATTTTCTTGCAAAGCATCTGTACATTTTGTTCCCCTCACTTACATGTAAGTTATTTGGAGGCAAGAAATAATTGCATTTTTACCTTTGTGTAACCAGTGCCTAACATAATATAGCTGGCACATCCTAGGCATTTCTTTAAATGTTTATTGATTGAGGCTATCTGGCACATCCCTGTCAATTACTAGATGAGAAACTAAGGCCAAGAGAGATTATGTGACTTGCCCAAGGTCAAACTGCATATTTATACAGGATCCAAACATCCTAAGCACCTTCTGCTGCACTGCATTGCTATCTCCTTTTAGAAGAAAAAGCTTAATTAATAAATCACACAGAAGACTGTTATCTAGATATTTAATTATTCTTTTCTTTTTAAAATCCAGTTTTATAGACTAAATCCTTTGATAGAAGCATTTTTCCTTTGACATTTTTAATTAAAACTCACTGTTGTTGGCTCATTTTTCAATTAAATATGAAAAGATAGAGAAAGTGATGCAGCAGGTTGATTCTTACGGATTTGGGAAATTCTCGCACTGACTGGCAGGCTATGTTTCTAGACAGTAATAATTTGCCCCTGTTCTGGAATTCCACATTCTTCTTGCTTCCTTTCATTACATTAGCCAAGGTTCCGCGAGATGAGACATTTGCAGTCTTAAGACTTCCTGCCGGGGGTTCAGACTTTGTATTTCTGACATTGAAGCTGTCGTGTTCCTGAAGCTACTTAATTAGAAACACATTCGTTACACAGTATGCTGGGGAGAGCTTGGACAGCAGATCCCAACCACACAAGGAAGTTTGAGCATTTGTACAACTGGCATCTTAAACTAATGGTTTATGCTTTAAGAGGAAAAAATAAAATACATCGTCAGACAGTGCCTTGCCCCTAGAAGGCCTCCATTAGAGAAGAAGTTGAATGTGTACCGGAAAAAAAAAAGTTAGATACCTTATTTTCTTCATTAGAAGTTAAAAAAAAAATAAATCCAGTTTCATTATAGTATACGATTCTTTTCTATTGCTCTGAGGAAAAAAAAAAACCCAAAGCATTCTGGGAGAATGATTCCCAATCAGAGGAGATTTCATAAGGGCCCTGTTTCCATCCTCTTGAAATACTGCTGTAGAAATTTGTAGACTTTGGCTGAGAAGGGTATTTTATACTCTGAATGGGACTTTTTTGGTTGTGACATTTAATTTATTATTTAAGGGGTTCAGGTTGTATCTTTTCTGGTAAAGGCTTGTTTGTTATCTTTGTGCAGCTGCAAATTGATGCTGTTTGGATAATAACAGTAACAGCTCCCATTTTTTGCAGTTCTTTACAGTTTACAGAATTCTTTCCTCACAATTTTATAGATGAAGAGACTGAGGCTCCGAATAATAATAATAATGACTCCCATTTGTGTAATATTTTATAAACCATAAAGCAGTTCTATTTCCACACCCCCGGTGGAGGAGGTGGAACAAAGAATATCTTTTTTCCATTTTATAAATGAGGAAACTGAGGCTAAGATTAACAATAATAATTCCCATTTCAGTAACACTTCATAGCTTAAATGCCTTCCTCGCAACATTCCTGTGAGGTGGGTAGTATAAGTATTATTATTTCAATTTACAGTTGGGTAAACTGAAAATAACTGAAGTGATTTGTGGGAAACTAGGCTCCATTTTAGTCTTCTCTTTTTGCTACCTTATAGTTGCCTCTTCATGGAAGGTTAGCATCTTTGTTATCAGTATCCCTATAATGGTAACATAGAATAAAAACCCAGTTTGTTGTGATTGAAAGCTTTTGTGTCCCATCCTCACAGGTGTTTGTGGTTATTGCCCTCAAACAATGGGTGCCCCTTTTTGAAATCTTGTTGAGAAAAGTGTAAATTTGACATAAATCAAATTTTAGAGTGAGATTGTCTCTGGAAATGAGTTAAGAAAAACTTTGGCAGTACATCCCCATACCTTCCTCTCTTTTTCCAGCTTGAGATTCAAATCTCAGTTCTCTTACTCTGTATGATCTTGGGCAAGTAACTTCTCTAAGAAAGAAATTTAAACTCTCTGGACCTCAGTTTCTCCATCTAAAAATGATAAGGTTGGACTTGATATTCTCTGAGGGCCCTTCAGGTTTTCTAACTATCAGTACTCTGTTTTGTGTTCTAAGGTCCCTTCTAGATTCTCATGTTCTGTATTCTAATAGTCTTTATGATTAATGTACCTTCTGGCTGTAACAGTTAATTTTTTTAAGGTCTCTTTTGTGCTCTGACCGTCTGTGTTCTAACATTCTATTCATTTCAGTGATTGTGCTTCTTGTGTCCAGAAATTCCTTCCAACGCTAATATTCTATGATTCTATGAAACCAGAAGATAACCCATGATGAGAGCTCTTGCCTGAGCTGTTGAATGAGTATGTTCACCTGGATGCAACTCTCCAGGCGATGCTTAGCTTCAAGTGGGCAGTGAGGGTTCAGTATTCACCAATTCAACACACGCTTACTAAACACCTAACATGTGCCAGACAGTATGGCACATATTTGCACTGTAACTACAAAGATGAAAACAACTCAATCTGTGCCTTCAGGGAGCATGCAGTCAGTCAGTTAAGCATCCGTTATGTGCCAGGCTGTGTGCTAAGAGCTAGAGATAGAAAAAGAGGCAAAAGCCAGTCCCTGCCCTCGAGGAGCTTACAGTCTAATGGGGGAAACTACATAGAAACAAATAGAGACAAAGCAATCTCTATGCATGATAAGTAGGAAAGGCACTAGAATTAGGAAGGGTTGAGAAAGGCATCCAGTAGAAGATGGAATTTTAGTTGAGACTTAAAGGAAGCCAGGGAAGTCAGTAGTAAGAGTTGAGGAGAAAGAGCTTCCCATGGGGTCAGCCAGAGAAAATGCCTGGAGCTGAGAAATGGAAATCTCCCGTTGGGGAGCAGCCAAGAAGCCAATGTCATTGAACTGAAGAGTATGGGGATTGCAGGGGGTGGAGGTAGGGAGTAGGGTGTAAGAAGATTGAGAAGGTAGGACGGGGCTCAGTTATGAAGGGCTTTGAATGCCAAGTAGAACATTTGTTATTTGATCCTGGGAGCAATAAGAAGCCAGTGGAGTTTTTTGAGTTGGAGGTTAGAGTGACAGGAATGGACTTATACTTTGGGAAAATCATTTTAGTGGCTGAATGGAGGATGGATAGGATTGGGGAGAGCCTTGAGGTGGGCTGACCTACTAGCAGGCTATTACAGCAGTCCTGGTGTAAGATGACAATTGGTGACATGTTAGAGGAGAGAAGGGGAGAGTAATTGAGAGATGCTTCAAAGATGAAATCAACAGACTTTGGAAACAGATTGGATATGAGAAGCAAGGGATAGTGAAGAGTCAAGGATGACTCCTGAGTTGCAAGCCCAAGGGACTGTGAGGACGATGATGCCTTCCATGGTAATAGGGAAGGTGGAGGCCAGGGAGATTTAAGGAGAAAGATAATGAGATCATTGTTGGACATGTCAAGTTTAAGATGTCTACTGGACATCCAGTTTGAGATGTCTGAAAGGCAGTTGTAGATGTGAGACTCAAGATCAGAAGAAAATTTGGGGCAGTATAGGTAATTTGATAATCTAGAGACAATAATTAAATCCATGGGAAGTGAAGTAGTAGGAAAAAAGAAGAGGAAGACAGAAGAACCTTGTGGGACAAGGTTCCAAACCTCTGTGATTAGAGGATGTGATCTGGATGAGGATGCAGCAAAGCAAACAGAGGAGCAGTCATATAAGTAGGAAGAGAACCAGGAGAGAGTGGTGTCCCCAAAACCTAGAAAGAAGAGGGTATCAAGGAGGAGGGAGTGATCATCGGTGTCAGAGACTGCTGAGAGGTCCAGGAGAATGAGGATTGAGAAAAGGCCGTTGGATTTGGCAACTAAAAAGTCCTTTGTAGCTTTGGAAAGAGCAGTTTCAATAGAATCATAAAGTCGGAAAGCCAGACTGTAAAGCGTTGAGAAGAGGGTAAGAGAAGAGAAAGCAGAGGCACTTAGTGTAGATGGCCTTTTTGAGGAGTTTAGCTACAAAGGGCAGAAGAGATACAGGACAATAGTGTGGATGACAGGATCAAGTGAGAGTCTTATAAAGAGTCACTTTTTCTCTGTGGACTTGTTTCCTCATCTATAAAACAAGAGGGTTGGACCAAACCTCCTCAAACTTTCTAACTGAACGGTTTTCTTCTAGTTTACTCAACTGCGAAAGGGCTAAATCTAGTGATCCCAGGACACACACATATAGCAATGCTGCACATTAGATCATAGTGCACAGGAGCCATCGTAGAGAGATCTTAGAGAGTGGAGGGTGCTGGTGGGGGGGCGGGGGAGCTCTTTTTAGCCAAGGTCATCAGGCAAAGTTTCATGGAGAAGTGGTACCTGTACAGGACCTCAAAGAAAGTGCAATCATGGAAGGAATAACCCTTTTCCCATTCCAGCTTGTTGTTAATTCCTGCATTTTAAGCCTTGTTATTCAACTGCCATTTCTATTACAGGCGTGTGCTATCATTCCCAGGCTGCAAACATTTTGAAAATCCCTGTGAAGCTTCTCAGCTCGGGAACATAATGTCATATTAGGATTTTTGTTGTGAAAGAAAATGTAACTGTGCATACGTTTATTAAAACAGTTTTTCTGCAAATATTTAACCGTCTGTAATTTTCAGGCGGATGCAACAGACATTAAAACAGCTGTTTGTCTTTGTTTCTCTTCACAGTGCTCCCATGCCCTACCTCATAGGAATACATTTAAGTCTAATGGAGGTAAGTTGGCTTGCTTTCTCCAGAAATTTCTTGCTCTGTGGTTTGGTTTCCTCCTGTTTCTGCATGGCATTAGAATAGACTGAGTATCCGTATTCACAACTTAACATATGGGAACTCGTACAAGCAACACCTCAGGCTCTGTCCCCCTCCCTTGCTGACAAAGCTGAGCATTCAGCTAAGATCCCTTCCCACTAGGTTATTGTTTTCAAGATCTTTCATTCAGATGGAATATGATGTTTTCTCAGGTAAGGGTCCAGGGATAGGAGGGCAGAAAAGATCTTAAGAGAAGAGAGGATTTTTTTAAAGGAGTATTCCAAGCTTTGGGCAAATACTGGTCCACCTGCCTATACTAAAGAGCCAGCTTGTGTATATTCCTGTTGTAGCCAAGTGCTTGACTTGGCGACTAAGAGCATAGGGCCCTTGACTTTTAGAGCTGGGAGGAACTTTAGAACAACAATGTTGAAGTGTTAGAACTAAAGTAAACTTAGGAAGGTGAGGATTGGAGCTGGAAGCAGCCCCGATAGCTGAAAGGTAACCGAAAGCATTTCAGATTTGGGTTGAGAGGACTGGGGTTCCCGTCCCTACTCAACTCCATGTTCAGCAGGACTTAATGGACTTCCCCTCATTTTAGAGATGAGAAAACTGTGACCAGAGGAAGTTAAATTTCTTGCCCAGCATCAAATAAATGACCGAGTCAGGACTCAAACCCATCACCTGTCAATCAGTGTGCTTTCCACCTCTTCATCTGGCCTCTCAGTTTCCACACTTGTATCATTCAGGCAGAGGCAGTGCATGCCTGTGGAGTTCTTTTTGCTGTATATAATCTCTGAGAGCAAAGTCCTGAGCTTGCCTTTTTTCACAGAGGAGATGAGCTCTCAGGGGAGGGGAGAATAGGAACTGCTTCTCCCAGTGGTAAAGCTTTTCTTGTCTTGAAGGAAATGTGGCCTCTTCTTTTCTGTTCAATTCACTGTAGGTCGACTGAGACCACCTGCTTCTTCACTATTTGTTGCACACAGTGCTATTGTGCTTACGAAACGAAAAGAGTTGGTTATCGGAAAACCTGTTGGTTTGACATTGAGAATCTCAATCAAAATAGACCATTAAAAATCTGCTCCAATTTCTAAATTGACAGGCTGGCCATGTGGCTCCTACATTCTGTTAACTCTGCCTTTCTGTCATCACCCAGCCCTGGGTATATAAAGTGTAGGGTTTATGGACTGTCACAGATTATGTGTTCAGATTGTATTGTATTGAACTTTTTTTTTCTTTTCTATCCTTTGTTTATAAGAACTGAGGTAGAATCAAAGCTACAGTAGAAAGAATACCATTGAGAATTAGAATGAAAAACAACATTAAAAATTCAAGAATTAAAGAGACACCTCCTATCATAAGATTCAGAGCCTGATGAGACCTTAGAGTTCATCTAATCCAACCCCTTCATTTTCCAAATGAGAAAACTCGAGCCCACAGATTGAAATGACTTACCTATGTTACATAGGCATTAAATAGCGGAACTGCCAGTCAAACTGAAGTCCCTTGATTCTAAATCTAGTGTTCTTTTCACTATGCATTGCTGAACTATGGAAACCTCAGAGCTGAAAGGGACCTCAAAGAGCATCTAGTGTAACCCCTACCTGAGCAAGAATCCCCTCTTTAATTTCCCTTGGCTTTGCATAAAAGATTTCCACTGATGAACAACTCGTTGTAGCCAAAGGAATCCATTCTATTTGTGGGCTGATCTAATTATTCAGTTATTAAGCTGAAATCTGCTTCCTTAAAACTTGATAAACACATTGCTCCTAATTCTATCATTGGGACCTAGAACAATTTTAATCTCTCTTCCACAGGACAGCTCTTAAGATAACCGAAGGCAAATAACCTATCTCCTCTAAGTCTTTTAGACAGGCAGCATAGTGTAGAGGGAAAAGCTGAATCTGAAGACCTATATTCCAACTCAAGCTTTACCACTCATAAAATGTGTGTATTTGGACAAGTCACATGTCCTGTCTCTCTGGCTGAAGTTAACTCATTTGCAAAATGAGAGAGTTGGATTAGACAATCATTGAGATCCCATCTACTTATAACATTCTGTGATCCTCTTTACAACCTTCTACAATTTGGTTCTAAGCCATCTCTTTAATTTTATTATCCACTATTCCCTTTAACACACTTGATGTTCCATCTAAAATGGACTGCTTGACAACTTTTTTTTTTCCTACCTGAGAACAATGCTTTTGTGTATCTGGACTCTAACCCGGCACTCCTCGATGCCCTTTTCCACCTGTCAACTCCTATTCATCCTCCAAAGCCCAGCTCAGATGCTGCCTTCTTTGGAGAACCTTTCCTAAAGTCTCCACTTGGAGTTGAGCTCTCTATTTCCTGAAACTTTCACATTGTAGCTGTTACACACGTTGTATTAGCTAAGCTTCTTGAGGGCAAGGAACTATGCTTTTTTTTTTTTATTTTGGCATTCATTGCACATAATAGGTGCTCGGTAAATTGTTATTGAATGAATGAAGGTTTTTGTTGCTATTCCCCAGAAAGCATAGGGAGAGAAGATGCATTCTCTCTTACACTGTCATTCTCACTAGCAATTCAGCAAAGGATTTAAAAAGACTTATTTTTGACTGTCTTGTTAATTCTTCTCAAAAGCTATAGGCACCTTATTATGCCTTTGCATATGTGCCAGAATTTTTTAAACTTCAAATGAATGTGGCAGATGTTCGTAAAAGTTTAGAAAAAGCTAAACCATGAGGAGACTTTTTAACCATTTTTATGACTCTCAAAATTGTTGTTCAGGGTAAAATATGAATTGTGAATTCTTATAACTTGAAAATGGATCATATGAGGAAGAGGCTTTATTTATCACTAACCTAGTGGATATTTTTAGTATGAAATAATGTTACCCTAGGTAACAGCCAGGTGGTGTAGTGGATAGAGAAATGCACTTGGAATCAAGAAAATTTGAGTTCATGTTCTGTAGACACTTGATAGTTGTATGACCCAAAACAAATCACTTAACCTCTCTGCCTCAGTTTCCCTGTCTGTAAAATGGCAACAATAATAGCAGCTGCCTCTCAGGGTTGTTATGGGAGCCAAATGAGAAAAAATAGGTGAGGCCCTTTTCAGACCTTAAATACCATGAAAATGTTAGGTGTTTATTACTATTGTTACTATGGCCTTAAAGAGTTAGTACTCCTGGTGTGCCTCATCTTCGACTCAGGGCTAAGTTCCCTAGAAGCTATTAGCCAGTCCTCTCTCATTGCCACAGAATGTCAGGCCTCTAGAACATAGAGTATTACGGCTAGATAGCATCTCAGAACACAAGGTATTGGAGTATAGAATGTTCAAACTGGAAAGCACCTTGGAGATCACCTAGTACAACCCTCTTCTACAAGGCACCCTCCCAATAGATATCCTTCTCCCTTTCTCTTCCTGCCTCGCTTGCATTTATATGAGCATTCTCTCACCCTCTCTTCTTTCCCCTCCCCCCAAGGCCCACCCTCTCTCTCTCTCTCTCTCTCTCTCTCTCTCTCTCTCTCTCTCTCTCTCTCTCTCTCACCCGCTCTCTCTCGCCCCCTCTCCCTTTACCCTCTCTGCCTCTCTTCCCCTCTCTTTCCTCCCTCTGCCTTCCTCCTTTTTCTTTCTCATGCATTTCATACTGTCTTTAATTTGAAAATGCTTTTTTGTCATATGATGTGTAAGAACAGAGACTGATGCTGGATTTCCTGGCACTTTCTCCCATGAACAAAAAGATAGTATGTCATTATTGATATCTATGAACAAAAATCCCAGACATGGCCATTGGTGATTAAGGGTTTATATCTCAAGACTATCAACTTTGTAGTCATCAGAAAGGTCTGTATTGTTGTCCCACCAGCCTGTAAACTCCCTGATGAAAAGTGCCATCTCTTACTCAAACTTTGTATTTCCCCCAGGGCCTAGTGCAGTGTTCCACATATGTTAGGTATTCAATACATGTTTGTTGAATTCAAATTTTAATTCCTTGAAAGAAAACATGATCTTGACAATTATATTTCTTTATATTGGCTCCAACTCCAATAGATGACATTTCAACAAATGCAAAAAATCCTACAATTTCAAAAAATATGAAAATAATGTTACAAGAGCTAAATGAGTACCAGAAAAGATTGAGCTTCTTATTAAGGAAATGATATGCTAGCATTCTTTATAAAAATCAGTGATGTTCTGAAGTTATCTCTTAGTTAACCTTTCTAAATAATTAATGGAAAGGGGAGTTGGGAAGGGGGAAGGGCACAGGAATCCACTGAATTGTGAGTCAAGACCCCTAGGGCCAGTCTTGTCTCTGGCACAAACATATTGTATGATTTTGAGTCATTTCTGAGCCTCAATTTCTTCATCAGTAAAATGAGTGTGGCACAGAGGCAAAAAACCCCAAAAACCTAATTCAATCCTTAGAGTGAATTAATAGAAGCTGTGAGCAGAAGAAGTAAGGAGATTGCCCTGCTGTGCTCTTCCCTGGGCACATCCTGTCTGGAGGGCTCTGTTCACTGATGGGTGCCTCGTTTTAGAAGGAAGAAGCAGAGCATGTTCAGAGGAAGGTGGCTGGGTGCCATCCAGAAATCATTTGAATGAAGTAGGAATGTTCAGCCTTGGAGAAGAGAAGACTTAGAGACTTGTTACTTGTATATGAAGGGCCATCTTCTCAAAGAGGGGTTTGCTTTATCCCCAGAAGGCAGAATTAGGGGCTAGGGGAGGATATTGCAGAGGTAGATTAGATCTGATGTAAGGGAAAAACTTCCTAACCATAAGAACAGTCGAAAAGGGAAGGAACTGATTCAGGAGGTCGTCAATTTGTAGGTCTTCCAATTGAGGCTGAGTGACCAAAGAATTCCTATTCAAGTATGTATTGGACTAGGTAACCTTTGAAGTCTGTTCCAATTCTGATTGATTGAATTCTCTGACCTTTAAGGTCACTCTAACATTCTGTGCTTTGTGTTGTTCGGTTTTATATTTTAGGTGTCTTCTAACTCTATATTCTATGTTTTAAAGTTCTTTTTGAGGCCCCTTCCAATTCCAAAATTCTGTGTTCCATGGCAATATATTCCCTTGGGTTCCTTTTATTTCTAAGATGTGTACTAATACATGTAATTCCCTCAATTTGGCATTCCAAAATCAGAGTTCAAATGGCCTTTTTGATACTGAGGAAGTGGGAGTTTTTATTAAAGGTTTTATTCTTGGGTGTTAAAGTACTTTCCTATATTCTTTCTCTCCCTACCCTTTCTTTCTTACCCTTCTTATATTATGGTTTTTTCACACCCCAACTGGAATATTTGAATTTGGCTTTCTGCATTAACCTATTCTTAGCAATAGTGGGTGTAGGAGGTACACACAGGGACAAAACCCCAGGGCCCCTCAGTGCTCCCAAAAAGTATATGATTAATTCCACGGGGTTCTCAGAATAAATTGGTCTCTTTCCTACTGCTAATTATAAGATTGTGTTTAAAGCTGAGAGTTCATGTAAACCTGGGTTTGGAGAATAGACCCTAATTGTATTTAATGGATATGAAATAAAATACATAGAGTGTGATTACAATGGGTCTGTAACCTCATCAGTGTGGGTGCTCTTTCCAGTGGTGCAGGTCCTAATCTGTTCATACCTCCTCATGTTCTATAACACCTGTCTGAGTCTTCCCTTAATTCCCCCCGTCAGTTCCACATGGGAACCTTCTTCTCCATCTACTCGTGTTGTGGGGTAACCAGTGGAGCATATGGGCTCCTCCTCTGTTCTCCTTTGCCCTCCCTACATGACTGACTCACCTTCTTGGATGACTACACATTTCTTTGATGATACTTTTTATACCATTGCTACGCAGTTTTTTGATGATAATTTGCTGTAGCCACTTAGCACCTACAGTGTTATGTCTTCGTTTCCAATTGAGTGATTTGCAACTTGAATTCTTCAGAGATTGGTATTCTGTGACTCACAGCATATACCCTCACAAGAATATGGATGTTAAGAAGGTGGATGTTTGTCTCAGGGAGAAACTTGGGATCATTAAAAGCACTGGAATAATAGAATCTCAAAGTTAAAAAGACCTTAGCTAGTGCAATTCCTGCCTAAGCAAGGATCGTTTCTACTATTTTTCTGCCAAGTAGCCACATAGAATCAGATTCAAGACCATCAGTGATAACACACCCACTACCTCCTCATGTAGCCTATATTGCATTTGGACTATTAGGACATTTTCCTAGTATAAAGCTGAAGTCTTGCCATCTATAATTTATAGCCATCGCTCCTAGTTATGTACTCTGATGCCAAACAACATCTAATCCTTCTTCCCTATAATAGCCCTTCAGATATTTGGAGACGGAATCATATCCTACCTAGAACTTCTCTTCCCTAAGTTTGTTGTTGTTCAGTTGTTTCAGTCCCATCCTATTCTTCATGACTCCATTTGGGGTTTTCTTGTAAAGATACTTGGAGTGGTTTGCCATTTCCGTCTCTAGCTTATTTTATAGAGGGAAAACAGGCAAACAGGGTTAAGTGACTTGCCCAGGGTCACACAGCTGATAAGTGTGTTTGAGGCCAGATTTAAACTGAGGAAGATGATTCTTCCTGACTCTAGGCCTGGCCCTCTGTCCACTGTGCCACCCTACTGCCCTGGGTTAAATATCCCCAGTTCCTTCAGTGATTCTCACGTAGAGTACAGTTCTGTCCTTTCACAATCCTGGTGGCCCATTCTCTGCACTTGCTGTGGATTTGTCACCAGAGGATCAAGGTTTCAATGATTATTCTCCCACTTGGGGACTACCTGTGTGACTTAGAGAAGTCACTCAACCTCTTTGGGTCTTGTTTTTTTCATCACAAAAATGAGGGCTTGACTAAATGAGCTTTAAATCCTCTTTTAGTTATAAATCTAAGATGCTATGATCTTATGTACCTTTGATCTGGGGGATATATTTTGTCTCTTCTTGTGAAGGAGCTTTTGGTTTGTCTCATTCAGCAAAAATTTATTAATCGCCTACTATGTGCAGAGAGGTCTATGCTAGACGTTGGTGAAATACAGTTTAAGATATATGCATTGCCCTATTAAAGCTTACAGTACAGTAGGAGGTTAACTCATATACACAGATAACTATAATATACAATATACCATGATAAATGTATTAGAGAACTGTAAAACAAAGTTCTTTGTGAGGTCTGAGGCATAAGGTCACTACCAACTTGAGACAGCAAAGATGGCTTCCTGGAGGAATTGGCAAGCCCTGGCAGAAAAATCACAATGATCCATTATTAACAGACAGAGAAAGCAACATTTTTCAGTCACTCAAAAAAGGTAGTTTTTCGGTCAAATGAGCCAGCACTGGTACAACTAGATGCCCTTTTCTCTTTTTTAATGTCAAGAATCTTTAGTTCTTTGTGTTGGGTTATAGTTTTTTATATTTGTTTTTTAAATAGTTTGTCAGCAAGTGAACAAAAGCCTTCCATTTTAATTTTTTACTCCTGTTTTTCTTCTTAGCAGGACTTCACAGCTAGATAGTGGTAAATTGCAGTTCCTGTTAGCAAATGCTTGGATTAATTCAAAACACAAAATAATTGCATTCAGGTAGAAATTGCACTTTGCATATAGGTTCTTAGAATAGCTGGGAAATTGCAGGCAGTGTGGACATACCAGCTCTTAGTTACAGCCCAATAATGCTCTATCAATGTTGGGTCATTTATACAGGCGGCATCATGAAGTAATAGAAAGAACCCTGGCACTAGACCCTGATGATACTGGGTATATACTATTAGAAAAGACCCACCGTCACCTATGAAATGAGGATAATAATACTGTACTACCCATACGTCAGATACTATGCTAAGTATTGGGGACATACGATAAAACAGAGTTGTTAAAAGGGAAGGTTTTTTTTTTAATTTTAATTTTTTTATGTAATAAAAATCCACCTTCTTTCCATCCCACTTCTCACCCTCACCCTAACCCTCCCCTACCATTGAAAAAGAAAGAAAAAATCCTTTTGGTATATATGTATCATCAAGTAAAACGAATTCCCATATTGGGCATATTTTTTAAAAATATCTCGCTGTGCACTCTGAATGTATCACCTTTCTGAACATTTACCTTTCTGTCAGAAGGTATGTAGCATGCTTCATCATGAATCCTCCGGAATCATAACCGGTCACAGTTCTTGAAGTTTTTCAAGTTGTTGTCTTTACAATATTGCTTTTATTATAAAAATTGTTCCCTTGGTTCTGTTCACTTCATTCTATATCAGTTCATATAAATCTTAAGCAAAATCCTTTGTAATTGTATTCATTTAAATGGTTCAACATAATAGGTCTTTAACATAATCAATTAAATTGTATAAATCTGAAGTATTATTTACATGAAAAACTGAATACTATAAATGTATGTCTTTGGTGTGGTTTGGAACCATAGACCCTGGGTCACATCCTGATCCAATTTTGGGACTTGGAGCCACATCATTTCCTCTCTGAACTAGTTTCCTCATTTATAAAATGGGCTTAGGAAAACTACAGCATAGGGTAGTTGTGACTGCTCCCGGATAGCTCTTCTCCCTCAGTTTTCACAGTTCTGCTCTCTCCTGCTTCTTTTCCTTCCATCTTACTCTTGCCTCTCATTTTTCTTTGCTGGGTCATCAGCCATCTCTCATCCTCATAACTCTGGGTGTCCCTCTAAGTTCTGCCCCATTCCCCCCTTCTCTCTATACTTCTTCTTGGTGATTTCATTAGCTCCCGTTATCTCAATTATCACATCTATGCAGATGACCTACAAATCTGTGTGTCTAATGCCATTTATTCTTGTGAGCTCCTTTCCTGTATCAACTCCCTGCTGGACATCTCCACCTGAATTCCTGGAGGAAGCTGAAATTCAACTCACACAAAACAGAACTCATTATTTTCCTCCCTAACCCTCCACTTTTCCTCTACTCCAACTTCTCTTATTCTATAACATGTACTACCATCCTTTTAGTCACCCAAGTTCACAACCTCAGAGTACTCTTTGACCCTTTATTCTTCCTCCCCCCTCATTCTCATAATCATTTGCCAAGTCCTGTGAGTTCTACACTTACATCTTTAGCATTTGTTCCCTTCCCTCCACTCACATGATCACCGTACCAATTCAGGCCTCCACTGCCTTTCGCCTAGACTTTTGCACTTGTTTCCTAATTGTTCTCTCTGCTTCTGTCTCTCCCCTCCAATCCATCCTTCGCATAGCTACCAAAATGATTTACTTTTAAGCATCAATGTGTTCATGTCATTTCTTAGCTCTCCACCGCCCCCCCACCCTGCCCTTTCAGCTGGAATCTTGCCTAATATTTCCCTGAAAAAAAAGAGGCCATTTGCCTAGAGCTCCTTCTTCTTGCCCTCTCGTGTCATATCACCTAGATAACTTCAGCCATTTTCTCCTTTACTGTCGTCTCATGAGATGTAGCCCTTTTCCTTAACAACGCAAACCCCTCTACATGCATAACAAATCCCATTCCATCCCATCTTCTTCAGCATATTACCCTCTCTGTCATCTCTACTCTCTCACTTATATTCAGTGTCTCTCTGTCTCCATCTGCTTCCCTATGGCCTAAAAACATGCCTAAGTCTCCCCTATCTTCCGAAAACCCTCACTTGATCCATCCATCTTTGCTAGTTATCATCCTATATTTCTTTTCCTTTTTTGAATGTACTTCTTGAAAGGGCAATCTACAACCAATGCACCACTTTCTTCTCACTCTCTTTTTAACTCTGTACAGTCTGGCTTCCAGACTTATCATTGAACTGAAACTACTCTCTGCCAAGTTATCAATGATCCCTTAATTACCAAATCTAATGGCCTTTTCTCCTCTTCATCTTTGACCACTCTGTAGCTTCTATCACCCTCTTCTCATTAGTAGTCTTTTCTCTAGGTTTTCACAATGTTGTACTGCTCTTCTGATTCTCCTCCTACCTATCTGATTGCTCCATCTCTGTGTCCTTTGCTTGCTACATCTGTGTCCTGTTCGTACCCACTAATCACGGGTGACCCCCAAGGTTCTGTCCTGGTCCTATAAAGATATATATATATATATATATATATATATATATATATATGTGTGTGTGTGTGTGTGTGTGTGTGTGTGTGTGTGTATGATTTCAGTTGATCTCATTGGTTTCAAGGATTCAATTATCATCTCTATGTAGATAATTCTCAGATATATTTGTTCAACGCTAACCTCTCTCTTGACCTCCAGTTTCACATCTCCAACTCCCTGCTTGACATCTCAGACTGGATGTCTCATAGATATCTTAAACTCAGTATGTCTAAATGTTAATTCATTATCTTTCCTCAAAAAACCTTGTCTTCCCAACTTCCCTATTACTGTCAAGGGTACCACCATCCTCCCAGACATCCAGGTCCTTGTAATGTAGGTGTCAACCTCAGCACCTCAATCTCTCACCCCCCATATCCAATCAGTAGCCAAATCCTATTGATTCTATCTTTGTAACATCTTTCATAGTCTCCCTTCTCTCCTTTGACACTATCATGACCCTGAATCAGGCCCTCATTAACTTGTGACCTGGACTATTTCAATAGCCTACTTCCTCCTTCTAGCCTCTCCCCACTCTAGGCTATCCTCCATTCAGCTGTCAAACTGATGCTACTAATGTGCAAGTCTGTCCATGTTACCACCTTACTCAACAAACTCCTATGGTTCCCTGTTGCTTCCAGAATCAAATTTAAAATTTAAAATTATCTTTGGCTTTTAAAGACTTTCATAACCTGAACCCTTCCTATTTTCCATTCTTTTACACCTTACAGCCTCCTCCACCATGTAATCTGTTTTCCATTGACACTGGCTTCCTTGCCATTCCTTGTACACAACACTCCACATCTCCTGGCTGTGAATTTTCACTAGCTGTCCCTCTGTGCCTGGAACTATCCGCCTCCCTATCCTTTGCCTGCAAACCTATCTGGCTTCCTTCATTTCTCTGCTGAAGTCTCACTTCTGCAAGAAGCCTTTTTCGGTCCTCCTTAATCTTCGCGATTTTCTTCTGAGATTATCTCCTACTCAGCCTTTATATGTATTGTTTGTACAGAACTGTTTGCATGTTCTCTCCTCCCTTAGACTGTGAACTCCTTCCTTGAGTGCAGAGACTTTTTTGCTCTTTTTTTTTTTGTATCCCCAGTGTTTTTAGGGCAGCACTGTCTTAAGAATTTTCGGTGGCCATTCTTGCCTCAAAAGTGAAATACAGACTCCTTGGCTTAGCATTTAGAGCCATGACAGCCTGGCTGTAACCTAACTTTTCTGGCTTTCACATTAGTTTACCTCATGTACCCCACAAGCCAACCAAACCGGCCTACTAGCTGTTAGACACATTTGGAATTCTTTCTTACCTCTCTGTTCATTTGGACAGTAGTATGCATCTTTTCTTCCATTTCTTAGAATTCCTTACTTCCTTCAAGACCCATCTCCAGCACTGCCTCCTTTGGTGAGCTTTTCTTGATCTACATTCTAGTTGTTCTACTCTTTCTCCTCAAATTTCATTTATTTGTCTATTTAAATGATACAACCTACCACTCACAAAAAGAATATAAATTTCTTGAAAGCAGGGACTGTTTCATTTTGCCTTTGTATCCCCAGTGCCTAGCATAGCACTTTATATCTAGGATCATAAATCAAGGCCTCAGAATCCCTTAAAAGTTTGATTCCATTGTCTTTTACAGATGAGGAAACTGAGGCTCAGAAAGGTTAATTTACTTGCCTAAAATCTTAGGCAGTAAGTGCCAGAAGTGACGTATGAATGCAAGTCTGCTGACTTAAGAACTCCTCTTCTTTACATTGTACCAATCCAGTGTTTAATAAATGCTTGTTGAATTGAGTTAGAAAACATAAAATAGTTTTTACACTAAGCACTATATAAATGTGAATTTTACTAAGTTATTGTCATCACTACTTATGTCAGTAATTAATAGTGTTATAAATCATATGATACTAGCAATATAAAAAATAATGCAAATATTATTTCTACAATCAATCCTCACTTTTCATGGAGGTAACATTTCTAGAAAACAGCATGAAACTAAAAAATGTGAATGTTGATACACCGAACCTGTGGGAACTTGGGGGTTAGGTTCCTGTGACCACCAAAAACTGTAATCTTTCATGGCTGACAGTAGCTACAGACATTCCAGCATGAAGTTTATCTAACACTTTTATTTTCTCACTAAGCCAAGTCATTGACTTCGTATACTTGGGCTTAGTGTGCAAAGGACTTACACCAATGTTGGCAAGCATAATTGCAACACAAAATTCTAGTTTTAAAGGCAAACAAGGAAAATATGCAATAAATGTATAGGGAGCATTTTACAATGGTAAGGTGAATTAGACCAGTGAAGCACCTAGTAGGATACCAGCCACTCCACAAACTTGTGTGCATCACACCTATCATTTTTCCCCCTCTATTGTACATAGCTATGAATGTATGTGGTTGCCACTGCAAAAGTGACAGTGACTAATAAAGTCATGCAAATGCTTGAAGTCATGAAAGTTAAATGTGCAGATGGTAAAAGGATTGACTGTACGTGTATCAATAATTAGTAAGAATTTAAGTAATAGAAGGAAGGCACTAGAGTTAAGAGAGGTTGAGAAAGGCTTCCTAGAGATGATGGGGTTTTATTCAGCGCCTAATGGAAACCAGGATGCAGAGATGAAGAAGAAGAACATTCCAGGCCTAGGGGACAGCCAGAGAAAATACCCTGGCTGAGAGATGGAGTATCTTATTTGTGGAACAGCCAGGAGCCCAGTGTCACTGGGCCAAAGAATTAAATAGTATGTGGTGAGGAGGAAGGTATAGGAAGAGTGGAGATGTAGGAGGGGGAAAAATTATGAAGAGCTTTGAATGACAAACAGAGAACTTTGTATTTGGTCCTGGAAGCAATGGGGAGCCACTAGAGCTTATTGAATGGGGGGTGATGTTGTTGAACCTGCGCTTTAGGAGAATCACCTTGGTGGCCAAATAGATGGATTGAAGTGGGGAAAGACTTGAGACAGGCAGACCCACCAACAGGTTATTACAGTAGTCCAAGCATGAGGTGATGAGGGCCTGCACTAGAGTGATAAAAGGGTCAGAGGAGAGAAGGGGGTGTATTGGAAAGTTGTTACAGAGGTGAAATAGACAGACCTTGGCAACAGCTTGGATATGGGGAAGGGGGGATGGTGGTGAGAGATGATTAGAAGTCCAGGATGACTCCTAGGTTGCTAGCCTAAGGGACTGAGAGGATGGTGGTGTTCTCTACAATAAACGTTCTCATAAAAGAGCTTAGTAAAAGGTTAAAAAGCAACCTGTTGGGACATACTGAGTTTAAGATGTCTACTGGACATGTTCAAGATGTCTGAAAGGCAGTTGGAGATGCAACATTAGAGATCAGCAGAGGATTTGGGACAAGATAAGTGGTAGCTGTGTCAAGTGAGAGAAGGAGGCATATTTGTTGCAAAGGTGAAATCAACAGATCTTGGCAACAGATTGGGTGAGAGATAGTGGGGAATTGAGGTTGATACCTAGGTTAGGACCCTGGGGGACTGGAGGATGGTGTCACCCTCTATAATAATAGGGAAGTTAGCATGTGGGGGAGGGGTTAGGGGACACATAATGGGTTTAGTTTGAGACATGTTGAGTTTAAGATATCTTTGAGACTTACAATTTGAGATATCAAGTAGGGAATTGGAGAGACAAGATTAGAGGTTATCAAAGAGGCTAGGGAAACATAGGTACAATTAAGAATTGTCAGATAGAGATAGTATTTTAAATTCCATGGGAGCTTTTAAGATCACCAAGTGAAGTTGTATAGCAAGAGAAGAGAAGGGAGGCCAAGACAGAACTCTGCGGGATACATACCTTTAGAAAGTGTTGTCTGGATGAGGATCCATCAAAGAAGCCCGACAGACAAGAGACAAATCAGGAGAGAGTGGTTATTGCAGAAACCTAAAAAGAAGAAAGTATCAAGGAGAAGAGGGTGTTGAACAATGTCAGAGCAGGGCAGGCAAGAAGAAGAAGGATTGAGAAAAGGTCATTTTATGTGACAACTAAGAGGTCATTGGTAACTTTGGAGAGAGCAGTGTCAGTGGAATGTTGCAGCCAGAAGTTGGATTGTAAGCGGTTAGGAACAGAGTAAGATAAGAGAAAGTAGAGGCATTTACTCTAGAAAGTCTTTTCAAGGAATTTAGCCACAAAGAGCAGAAGAGATGTGGGGTGATAGTGGGAATGGAAGGATCAAGTGAGGGTTTTTTTGAAGATGAGGGAGACATGGGCATGTTTGTAGGAAATAGGAAAAGAGCTAGAAAGAGAAAGGTTGAAAATAAGTGATAAAGTTGGGGGTGACAGAGGAAGCAATCTGTCACAGGAGACAGAATGGAATAGGATTGCTTATACGGGTAGGGAGGTTAGCTTTGATAAGAAGTTCTTCTTTTCATGTGAAACAGGGGCAAAGAAGGAGATAGTAGCAGAAGATATATGAGTGGTATGAGATGAGGAAGAAGAGAGAAGGAGTTCATGCCAAGTAGCCTCAACTTTTTTTCTGTAAGATATAAGGCACATTTCCCAGCTGAGAGGGTGGAAGTGGGGGAATCAAAGGTTGATGGAGGGATGAAAATGGAAGAGCCTGTGGAGAAAGGGATAATGAAGTAATAAAGAATCTATAGAAGGATTGCCTAGCAGTAGTGAGGACCCAGTTGAAGTTGTATAACAAATTTGTAATGTACAGTATCAGAATGGTTGTGTGATTTTCTCTACCTTTGTTCAGGTGCATGTGTGGGAATGAAGGTAGCAGATGTGGTGGGAGTGATCCAAGGCTAAGTCTGGCAAAGCACAATCAGTGATATGATAAGGGGACTAGTGATCCAAGAGAACAGGGATAATGTACAATTGAACTGGTTTACCAAGGGGTCAAATTGGGGGAAATAGGAGAGAATGGCTGGTGCAAAAGATGGTCATCATAATATTCAAGAGAGTCGTTGTGTAGTAGATAGGGAAAGAGCCTCAGAGGTAGGGTGACCCACCTCTGACATTTATGGATTATGTGACCCTGGGCAAGTCCCTTCACCTCTCAGTGACCACAGCACTTCTTTGTAAGTTGCAGAATGGATACTCATCTGCATGTTTCCTTGCCAGGAATTCTCTACGGATGGATTAACATAGTAATGATTATTATTGTTATTATAACAATGGGAAGTAGACATCACTTCATCTAGCAACAAGAAAGGATGATAACAGGCACACACCATTGGACAGAACGTGTGATATTTGTGGTAGAGCACATGAAATGTGAGATACAAAGAGGTGAATCAAAAGAACTTCTGCGAGTCACAGCCTCATGAATAGAGACCAGCTAGTTGTAGACAAAGAAATAAGGAACAAATGCCTGAGGCATGTTGATCTGTTAGTGAAGACGGAAAGGTTTATGATGGAAATTCAAGACCAGGTCCTAATCACCAGAAATGATAGAAGGATTGTCTTTAAGGAGCCTTGATTTGGTGGTCAACACAGATTATGGGAGACTTGAGGGGAGAGGGAGTAGCAGAGATTGTGCAATACATTTCAGACAGCCAAAGTTTAGGATCTACCAAGTTAATAAAACATGCATGGCCAGGTAGCTAGCATTATGCATTAGAAGTTCACAGTCTTTAATAGACTCAAACAACAAATCCTCATTCCACAAATATGTACCTCAACTATTGTAGAGTGCTGAGCCAAGAAACTTCTCTCTGACAGAACTGTTACTTACAATCACCCAGATGTTATATTACCCATAAAAACTTAATGAAATCATTTTTAATAAATGTTGCTGTGCCAAATTCTCATTATTTTCTAAGCTACCTGGATGAAAAGCTTTCAAAATAAAAGAGGTTTACCTGAGGAATTCAGAAGCATGTGAAAATCCCTGGTTTCCTATTTGGTACCTCAATAGTGCTGAGGATGCTTTCAATGAGCCTACGGAAAATGAGTTTACATCATTATACTTTTATTCAGTTTTTAAAAAGCAGTTATTTTATCCATCTATTCAATAGTCTGTAGAATGTTAGATATAAAGGGAAAATAATATGATAATGCCTTGTTCCTTGACTCTTTCTATCCAAAATGAGGAGAAATAATGCTGCCACATACAAGGGTTATTTTGGCAACATTAAAGCACCATAGAAATGTGAGTCATTAATAGTAATAATAGCAAAGATAATACTTCTCTCTTAGCACATTGTGCTAAGTTCTGAGGATACAAGATAATTAATGCTCTTAAGAAGCATACATTCTAGTAGAAGAGTCAACTTAGTAAACAACCAGGTGCATCCTAGAAATATATAGACTCATCAGAAGGTCATATGGGGAGAGGAAGAGGCCTCTTCCAGGTGAGATTTGAGCCGAGTCTTGAAGGAATGTAGGAAAACTTAAGAAGTAGAGGTAAGGAAGCAGAGTATTCCAGCATGGGAGACAGCCAGGAAGAAGGCACAGACATGGGAGAGATGGAATTATGTTTAAATAAGCCAGTGTGGTAGCTGGATCAAAGAGTACATGGAGGAGAGTAAAGTGTAAGAAGACTAGAAAGGGTAAGGTTATAAAAAGATTTAAATGCCAGAGGAATCCATATTTGATCCTAGAAGTAACTCATTGACTAGGGAGGTGACATGACCAGACCTACACTTTAGAAAAATTACCTTGGCAGCTTGGAAGTGGGGAGATACTTGAGAGGAGATCATTTAGAAGGCTATTGTAATAGTTCAGGCAAGAGATGATAAGAACCTGAACTAGGATTGCAACCATGTAAATGGAAAGAGAAGGGGCAGTATACAACAACTGTTGCAAAAGGGGAACAAGATTTGGCCGTGGATTGTGCGTGTGGGGTGAGAGTGAGGAGTCAAGGATAACACAGGAGTTGGGAGTCCCAGTAACTGGGAACATGGGAAATGTTCATATGATAATAGTGTTGGTTAATATGAAACAAAACAAATTCTTGAGAGACTTGAGAAGTAATTTATAAAATGAAAAGCAATTTTTTTTCCTCCTGATTTAAGTAAATTTTTCAGTGAGTACATTTTCAAGCTAATTTGTTGTGACCAAAAAGTTTTGTCTCATGAGATACGATAATCTTGTGTTATAGATTAGGGGGGGAAAACAATCCTGATATTTTACAAAGAAAATCCCAGTTGAAAATATGGCATTATCTGTGGGATTGTTGTTTTTTCATTTTCCTATCATCACCTACTCAGTTCCTGCATGAGTCCATTTAGCCGTATTAAAATCAACTTCAAAGAAAATGATACTTTTATAAACTGCTAAATAATAGAAGCTTAGGCCATTTACTTGAGTAATGGAATTTAAGAGTACTAATCAGATTCAGATTCGGATTAAGATAAGTGTGTGGGACTACTGGCAAATTTTCCAAAGATGGTCTTCATCCAGACAGTGACACTTACTAGCTGTGACCGTGAGCACATTATTTAGACTCTTGTAGCCTTGATTTCCTCATATATAAAATGGAGATAAGAATACACACCTTTACTACCTACCTCTGGCAGGTTTATTATGAGAAATATACTACAAGGTGCAATAGAAGTATTCATTCAACAACCATTTATTAAGCTCCTACTATGTGTTTATCTACTTAGGCTATACTGTTTGTCACTATACAAATGTTTTCCTTCTAAAGTGATTTCATCTGTGAACTATATTCTGTATTTGCAACTATTTTCTATTGTTTTTCTCATCCTTGAGGTAAACTTTTAATCAACTCAGTTCATCAGGTACTTATTATATGCTTGGAATTATGCTTGGTACTTGGTATACAAAGAGAAGTGACATTCCCTGCCCTAAAAAAGACCTTACAATCCTATGAAGGTGGGAGATGGACGGGGCACAAACATTCAGTCAGTAAACATTTCTTAAGTTCCTACTATGTGTTAGGTACTATATTAAGAACTAGGGATACAAAAAGAGGCAAAAGATAGCCCCTGCCCTCAAGGAGCTAATAGTTTAATGGGGGAGACAACAAACAAGCAAATATGAACAAACAAGTGATATACAAGATAAGCAGTTGAAATAATTAACAGAGGAAAGCACTAGAATTAAGAGGGCTTGGGAAAAGATTCCTCCAGAAGGTGGGTTTTTATTTGGGACTTAAAGGAAGCCAGGAGGTGATTATAAGGAGAGGGAACATTCCAGAAGTGGGGGACAGGCAGTGAAAAAGCCCACAACCAAGAGATGGAGAGTCTTGTTTGTGGCATAGCCAGGAGGCCAGTGTCGCTAGATTGAAGAAAATACACGGTAGGGAATAAGATGTAAAGGGACTGGAGAGATAAGAGGGGGCTAGGTTTTGAAGAATTTTGAATGCCAAATAGAGGATTCTGTGTTTGATTGTGCAAGTGATAAGGAGCTATTGAAGTTTATCTAGTAGAGGGAGATGGCATGGTCAGACCTGTGCTTTAGGAAAATCACTTTGGTGGCTAAATGGATGGATTAGAGTGGGGAGAGACTTGAGGTAGGCAGACCCACCAGCAGGCCATTTCAGTGGTCCAGGCATGAGGTGATAAGGGCCTACACCAGAATGGTGACAGTGTCAGAGGAGAGAAAGGGGCGGATTGGAGAAATGTTAAAAGATGAAATCAACAGGTCTAGAAAGCATATCAGATATAGAGTGTGAAAGATAGTGAGGAGTTGAAGGTGAAATCTAGCTTGGGTGCCTGAAGGACAACGGTGTCGCCTTCTATAATAATAGGAAAATTTTGGGCCAGCTAGGTGGCGCAGTGAGTAGAGCGTTGGCCCTGGAGTCAGGAGGACCTGAGTTCAAATGCAGCCTCAGACACTTGACACATGTACTAGCTGTGTGACCTTGGGCAAGTCACTTAACCCCAATTGCCCTGCCAAAAAACCAAAAAAAAAAAAAAAATAGGAAAATTTGGAGAGAGAACAGTTTAGGGAGAAAGATAAGTTCAGTTTTGGAAATGTTAAATTCAAGATGTCTACTGGACATCCAGTTAAAGATGTCTGAAAGGCCATTGGAGATGAGAGGTTGGAGGTCAGCAGAGAATTTGGGGCAGGATAGATAGATTTGGGGATCTTCAGTATAGAAATAGGAGCTAAATATGTGGAAACTGATGAGATCACCAAGTGAAATAATATAGAAAGAGAAGAGAGGTGGGCCCAGGACAGAATCCTGTGGAAGGAACACTTACACTTAGAGGATGTGATCTGGATAAAGTTCCAGCAAAAAAAAAAAAAAAGATGGTGTGATGATATCCTAGAGAGAAAAGAGCATCAAGGCAAAGAGAGTGGTCAACAGTGGCAGAGGCTACAGAGTAGTCAAGCAGAATGAGGATTGAGAAAATGCCATTGGGTTTGGCAATTAAGATATCATTGCTAACTTTAGAGAGAGCAGTTTTGGTGGAATTGTGTATGCAAATAAGAAATGTGTATAGTATGAAGTATAACGTGATGGGAACAAAGTATTCCAGAAAGAGAATTCTAGGAACGTTTGAGGAAGAAAAGATCACTTCAGGGTTCACTTTTTAAATATATCTGGTGAGAGGCAGTGTGATCTAATGAAAAGAACACTATATTTGGAAAAAGAGCTGGATTTGAACTTCAGTTTTATTACCTTGGGTCAGTCTCTTCTCTGTGAACCTCAATTTCTTTCTTTATAAAATGAGGGAGGCACTGTGCTAGGCAGTCTCCATCCACTCAAAATCCTCTGATCTTTTCTTTAAGCATTGCTATTTTATGTTGGCAACTTCTTTTCATTTAGTCCTGGCAAGTGATTTGCAGAGGAGCCTTTTTTGGACCTGTAAGACTCGCTATGGCATGATGATGATTGAAAAGGAGAGCCCTCTGCCTAGTGAATTACCACTCAAAACTTTGGGAGCATGTGGTTTTAGTTAACACCAGTTTATGACTGACTGCTGGACATTTGCAATTGATATCTGAAGTCACCACGGTAGGCCTGGCTGTCAAGTGAACGAATTGATTCTTTAAGCAACACTAATAAATGGTTCTCAATTTTATAGGACTTTACAATTTAAAAAGTGCTTTATTCATGTTAACTTTGTGAAATAGATGGTTTGAGTATCATTATGCTCATTTTCTAGAGGAGGGAATGATGTGCTTTGACCATCAGTCAACACAGTTGGACCCAAGATGCAAACTTGGGTCTTCTGCCTCCTAGTCCATTTCCCTTGCAAATACATAGAACTTCTGAGAGCTGAACATTTCTAAACAAATTCAGATCTTACATTTTGTGAAAATATGGGATTGAAGGATTCTTGAGATTCTTTAAGTAAGCTATTTATATTGTCTGCAGATACCACATTAAAAAGAGCTTCATAATTTTTTTCTACAAAATCTCCAGATTGTTTGATATGTAAATATTTCACCAAGTAAGGTTTTATACTGGTAAGTTAATTTCATCTTTAGAGTGTGTTCTATTCTAAATTTCTGTCACCTACAGTTAATAAGTGTTAAGTGCCTACTGTGTGCCAGGCACTACATTAAGTGCAGACACAATTGTGGTTGAACTGGTATCAAATACCCAACTCTATTAACATCAGTGCCTGTCACCATGATGTTTTGCTGTTTACACATCACTTTCTGAACAACAACCCTGGGATAATGCGGATATTATCAGCATTACTTTACAGAGGAATATCATCTCAAAACAGATGACTCCTGGGTCTGTGTTTGCAGGTTTTTGCCTCTCCTGAGTCTCACATTACCAGCTCTCTATTGGTCATTTTAAACCAGCTGTTCTGTGGACTTTGTAAACGTACCATGTTCAAGATGAACTCATTTACTTCCTAATCCTCCTCTTCTAACTTACTCATTTCTGTTGAGGGCAACAGTATCCTTCTAGTAACCCAGGCTTGCTACCTTGCAGTTCTCAGTGACTCTTTCCTCTCCTGCCCTTTCCCTACTGCCCATATTCAATTTCTGTTAAGTTCAATATACATTCATCAAGAGCCTACTGTGTTCCAGGCACTGTGTCAAGCACTGGAAATACAAAAGTCCCTGCTGTCAAGGAACTTACAATCTAATGGGGGAGACAACATGCAAACAAATGTATGTGTAAAGCAAGTATAGATGATCCTACATGCCAGGAATGCATTCCTTCCTCACTTCCTGCCTCATAGAATCCCTAGCTTTCTTCAAGACCCAGTTCATGTGCTGCTTTCTTCACAAGACCTGTCCTTACCCACCTCATCCCTTGGCTGTTAGGTGTCTTGTCCTGACTGGATATTACTTTCTATCTATCTTGTATATATCTTGTATTTATCTGTGTAAAAAAAAATTCATATTTTTCCTTAATAGAATCCAAACTTTTTGAGGAGAGGGGCTAGTTTTGTCTTTGTTTCCTCAATGCCTACTTAACATAGTACCCGATACATGGCAGGCACTTGATAAATCCTTGTTAAATGAATGAATGAAAAGAGACGTTCCTAAGGTTACTTGGTTTGTAAATAGAGAACCTTGACTCAAACCCAAGTCACACTACCTAATAAATGCATTGTTTACATAGCCAATATGAAAATGTTTTGCATGATTTCATATATATAATTGGTGTCCTATTGCTTGCCTTCTCAATGGATGGAAAAGAGGCTGGAGGGAATTCTTTTTAAAAGAATATCAAAAAAAAATTTTAAGAATATTAAAAGAATGTCCAACAAGAATAGCTGCCCTCCTTCCAAAAAATACTTAGCTTGATGGTTGATTAATTGCTTGCCTCAACTTATTTCAAAATATGTTTAAGGGTTGAAATTTTGGATCAAGTGGAATGTAATCTGGGATTCAAGTCAACAAAAATTTATTAAGTGTGCAGATGACTGGGTCCCTGACTTGTCCTAAAGGAACATACTCTGGTAGGTAGATGAGAAAAATATATAGATAACTATAATACATAAGATATGATGAGTACTGTAGACTGGTATAAAAAAAATGTTATTGTTGAATGGGGGATCCAGGAAGCCTTAATGGATGATGTGGCTTTTGAATTTAGCTTAAAAGGTAAGGTACAGGGGCAGCTAGGTGGAGCAGTGAGTAAAGCACCGGCCCTAGAGTCAGGAGGACCTGAGTTCAAATCTGGCCTCAGACACTTGACACACTTACTAGCTGTGTGACCTTGGTCACCCCCAATTGCCCTGCCTCCCCCCCCTCCAAAAAATGTAAAATAAAAGGTCAGGTACACAAGAGGAGGGAGGACATTTACAGCACGGGCAACAGAATTAGCAAAAGGAAGACAGGAAAGCTGAAACTCTTCAAGGTGTGGATGGGAACAAATAGTAGACCACTTGAACTAGAGTGTCAAATGTGTGGCAGAATGAGATAATGCTGGAAAAATAAAGTAGAACCAAATTACAGAGTACCTAGAATATCAAGGGAAAGGTACTACAAAGGCAGCTAGATGGTGAAAGTTCAGTGATTGCTCAACCTGCAGTCAAGAAAGAGACAAGAGTTCAAATCTGGCCTCGGACACCTAGAGGCTGTGTGATCCTGGACAAGTCATTCAACCTGTGTCTGCCTCAGTTTCCTCAACTATAAAATGAGGATAATGCATGTGCTTCACCGGGTTGTTGTGACTGTCAGCTGAGACAATATTTGCAAAGTGCTTAACACCATGCCCTGGCCCATAGTAAGTGTTTAGCAAATGCCTATTCCCTCTCCTGGCTCTCTAGTAGGCATACCCCAATTCTACTATTTTTTTTTACCTCTGTGACCTTGGGCAATCCACTTTTGTAAAGTGGAGAATTGATCTAGATAATTTATCTAAATTCTACAGTCCAGGGTAATAGAAGACGCTGAATACCATTGAGCCAAAGAGTAGCCTGGCAAGATCATTGTATAAAGATTATTCTGATGTTATTAGGGTCAGATTAAAGGGCGAAGAGAGTGTAAGTGGGAAGACCTGTTCAGAAAGATGTTATTTCCCTAGCTCATTAGAGCTTTAATGACCAAGCCCAAATGTTTACTGCTAACATGTACGCATGAAGCCTGTCATGTTATTTTAGTGTAAGTCAATTAAACATTTATTAAATGCCAATTTGATATAATAGAGAGGCAGCATGGAGTAAGAGTAGGTAGAGAGATGGCTTGGAATCAGGAAGGCCTGGGCTCTTGTCTCCCCTCTGACACGCTCATTGGCTGACCCTAGCACTTTACCATTCCGTGGAGAAGGCCACTCCTTAAGACTTTTAAGTTGTAGAACAGTGGCTCATCTACATTGGTAGCTGGAGTTTCCTCACCAAGAGTGCCCTAAATCAATGAAACCACAGGTCTGGACAAAAATATCATCTACAAGCCATCATGTTTGGTGCTTATATACAAGATAAAAATGACACAATTCTTACCCTCAGCTGGCTTACTAATGGAATAGGATGTATACTCGTATACGTAACATGAAGTAGACAACCAAAGGAGCCCTCCCCAAAACTCCTCATGGAAAATCTGAGGAGAGGGAAATCACTTGAAGCTACTGTGATCAGGGAAGGCCTATGTAGGAGATTGACCTCTGGGAAGAATTTCAACAGGTAGAAAACAAAACAATGTATTCTAGGCATGGAAATTGTCCCTAGTATAGAGATGAAGCAGATTTAATAGGATCACTTCTAGGTTCACTTGCCCATCTTTGCAATGATTTTAGAAGCCTTGGAGAGCAGCAGGCATCCCCCAGCATTGTTGCATGCCTCAGTTGATAGACTTCTCTTCATAACCCAGAATAACAAACAGAATGCCCAGAGACTATATAATGGAACTGGACAGATTTATGGACTGTCTTAGCTAAATATAAATCCTGCTAGCCCCCGTGAAGCCCTCAGCACCCAAAGGATCAAGAATTTACAACTTTTCCCAGATTCTCTCATGCAGATATTTTGTACTGACCGAATGGGTTAATTGACAGATCTTGATAAGTACATATGGGCATCATCTATCCCTATCTTTATTTTTTTTTAAAGTAAAAAAAGATAAGCCTGACTTTGGAAGCCATCCCAATTTTTATAAAGAAGGGAATTGGGACATTTTGGCATATGGGGTTTTTTAAATGAAATTTCATGGAACTGAAAACAGTCAATTTTAGGTTTCCAAAAATTGTTTTGATTTTCCTTGGTATAAATTTGCTGCACATGGTCTTAGAAAAGTACTAAGAAAGGCTACTGGAACTTTTTTTTGGAGGGGGAGGATATTTGGAGTTTTTTCAAAGTATTGCCATGATATTATCATTATCATCATCATCAAAAATCATTATGATTATTCATCTAAAGTAGCATAGCATCATCTGTATGTTTGTCTTTATTTCCAATTATGCACTGTACCCCTGATAGACAAAATCTCCCTGCATTACTTATTAGCTATATGACTAAAGGGAAGTCGCTTTGCTGCACCAGGTCTCGGTCTCCCTACTTGGAAGAAAAGAACACTGGGGTAGATGAACTCTGATATTGTTAATCTACTTTAGATAATAATAAATTCCTAGATGGCAGAGACTGTATGCAATATTCACTGTTTTACTCTTTACATGTGAATAGGATGGGAGTAGCATGACATGGCGGAAAGAATGTTGAACTTAATAGTCAGAAAGCTCTAGTCAAAAGACTTGGGGTCCCCTCCCATTGCCTTTATAAGAGAAGTCACTGAAGAAGTCACTTAATCTTTCTAAACGCCAGACTCTACATCTGTGAAATTTTATTTGTGCTCCCTATCTCACAAGGTCCCTGTGAAGAGTGTGCTTTGTCAACTGTAAAATGCTCTGGAAAGGGAACCACAAATTGTGATGATGGCAGCAGCCGTAGCAGTAGTAGTAGCAGCAGCAGCAGCAGCAGTAGTAGTAGTAGCAGCAGAGCAATAGTAGTAGCAGTAGTAGCAGCAGAGCAGCAGTAGCAGCAGCAGCAGTAGTAGCAGCAGCAGTAGCAGAGCAGCAGCAGTGGCAGTAGCAATATTAGCAGCAGTAGTATCACAGCAATTGTTCACATATTTTATTGTGAACTGGAAATAGTTCTCAGGCTTGTCACTTAAGGTATCTGAGCCTTATTTTCTTCACCTTTAAAATAATATACATGAATATTCTATCAGAAAAGTACTTTGTAAACTGTCAAGTGCCATGGAAATGCAAGTTATTAGTATTATTATTAATAATAATAATTTACAGGTGGTGTTTTACAGTGAATTAGAAACAGTTATAGACACTGGACAACTTATTTCAGAAGTCTGGACCTCAGTTTAGCCTTCTATAAAATGGAGGTTTTTACCTATACTGCTTGCCTCACAAGAATGTTTTGATGAAAGGGCTTTGTAAATTTCTACTGTTTTTAAAAATTATAAAGCTTTTCTTATTCTAAAATGGAGGTGGCAAGTGAGAAGAAGGGTTTCATTAGGGAACATTTCCAGCTGTGGCCTTCTTAAGTATTAGAAGGTAACTTGCCTTTGCTTTAAATTTAATTTCTCTCTGATTCCCAAACAATTCCATTCAACCTCCCATGCTCTGGTAATCTGCATTGGCAGGGGAAATGGGCAATTTGGGTCTCTGGGTTAGCAGCCCAGACTGGTGATAAGGATCTCCGAGATCCTCTGTATAAGATCAGGGGCGACTACACATCAAGGCTAGGCAGAGGCACTGTCGGAAGAAAGGGGAAGATGCCCAGGAGGGGGGCAGCGGGCCACCTGCTGTGCCCGGATCAAAGGGTTGAAAGGTCAGAGGGCATAGCAAGCTTAACTATCTCTGTCTGCTGAATAGCAATTTCAGATTGTAAATCTTAGTGACTTCATTAAGTCCTTCTGGCCAAGACTGGGGAATGAAATAATAAAATTTTATATCTGTTGCATTTCCTGCTTCTGGCAGCCAGGTTGACACATTGTCGTCTGCAACGTAGCTGTGTCTTTAGGTAAACAACCTATAAACATTTCCCAAGCTTTGCTAGCATTTGAGTTTTGATGAAAGCTTGAAAACGTATTAAAGACTCAGATATGGGAAATTGTATGGTATGTTGTAAAATACAGAATATTAGAACTGGAAAAGACCTTAGAATATAGGCTATTATAATATAGCTTATAGAATGTTAAAACTAAAAGAAACCTTACAATATAGATCTGAAAGAGACCTTAGATTTCATCTAGTCCAGCATCCTCATTTCACAGATAGGGCACCTGAGGACCAGAGAAGTAAAATAATTTGTCCTAAGTGCCTTAGTTACTAGTATTTGGCAGAACTAGCCACTCAACCCAGTTCTTTGACTTTCAGCCAAATTTCCTTTTCTTTTCCATCACACCGTGTCCTGTTGTTCACATGATGATTTTTATAGTACGTGATAGCTCATTCTCTCTATAGTTACAACTTCTAAAACCAGTTTTGATTTATGTAAATAATAATAATTTATACTTTAATTTAATTTGGCAGATATTTGTTAAGTTAACAGGGTGGACAATCTTCTGTGCTAGGGATATAAAATCCAAATAAGAGCACTTTCTCCATTGTCAAGAAGCCCTACCATAGTCTCACAGTATGGATAATTTCTCAGCATTCTTTGGTTTATAAAACACTTCAAAACAACATTGTGAGGTGGAAAATATAATTATTATTCTACCTGTTTTACAGGTAGAGGTACCTCATGCTCAGCGGGTGTCATGCCTTGTCCATGGTCACGGAGAGGTTAGCAAGTATCTCAACATACAGTGCTCTTCCCACTACAGCATTTTGCTTCTTTCTAAACAGCTTGTCTCTAAACACAGAGATCTGTAATGGACTTTAGAACAGAATCTTAAGACATAGAACATTAGGTGACTTACTCTATTCCCCTCATTTTACAGATAAGAAAACTGAGGCCCAGAATTTAAAAAAAAAAAAACCCTTTCATTTTCCATATATAACAGGGGTCGAAAAGCTTTATGAACATTCTTATGATATAAAAGCAAGAATTTTAATGGTCCCAAAGCCTTTGCTTTTCTGGTATCTCCAGTTCAGGTGGCAGATATTTCTCCCCTTTCAGTGCACCTATTGGTATTTTCCAAGAAATTTCTATTGACATATTCTATTGAATATGATGTCCTAGATAACTTTTTTGGTCCCTACAGTTATTCCAGATTCACTTCTTCTGTTGCTCTTATGTGAGACCACTTGCCCCTAATAGTTGTTCATTTACTGGCCTAGTGTTTAAGACCCCCTAAAGTTTGTTTGAAAAGTTAAGAGATTTTCACAGTCAAGGTGCCATTTCTGAAATGCAAAGTGCTCCTTTCACCAGGAGATAAGTTCTCTCTGATTAAGTCCGTAATTCTTACTAAGCCATGTTTATAGAGGCCATAAACAATGTGTTCAGTGTGCTTGTTAAATTGTGTTTCCAACCACTCTACTCTTTAAAAAAACTGACATTTCAAATAAAAGGCAGGTGGAGATAGGAGTCCAAGCTGCCATAGTTTATGACAAATGAATGATGGCCAGGAGGGATTTGATGAGAAGAATAGAGGTCTCATTTTATGAGCAGGAGACCCAAGGACCTTCTTTGAGCTTATTGTATTGGCATATGTTTGAGATTCCCCTGAGAAATCACTTAATTCCCATTCAGTCCTTTCAAACAGAAGGGACATCTCCACTTCAGGTACTTTTAATTCAGCAAATGATTCATTTCAGCAAACATTTATTAAATACCTTGTGTGTGCATGTGAGTACTGGAGGAGATTCACAATTTAGAAAAGACAGAATCCCTGCTGTCTTTATTCCTTTGTATCTCTGTACCTAGAGAAGCTACATGGTATAGTAGTCAAGACTCTAGTCCCAGTCCATAGTCAGATCCAAGTTATATGACCTTGGGCAAGTCATTTCTTTACTTTGACTCTCATTTTCTTTATATGAAAAATGAGAATAAGACTGCTTGTCCTGTCTACCTCCACAAGATTATCATAAGCATCAAATGAGACTTATTAAGTAATAGTTTTTTATTCATTAAATCAGTAAATATTGTCTGCTGTGTATAGACTATTGCTGGATGCTGAGGGAGATAATAAAATTGAAATAAGACACAGTTTTATAATGGACCTTAACATTTAATTTTGGAGCTCGGGTGCCTCTACTCTTCCATGAAGTTTTCCTTAACACACTGCTCCTACTCCTTACCCTCAGTTATTGCTTTTCTTTCTCTTCTAACATGTCCACAACACATTTTTCTGATTTCTTCTTTGCTCCTTACCTGCATCCATACTGTATACCCCCAGTAGAATGTAAACCCCTTAAGGGAAAGCTTGCTTAATTTTCTTCTTTATATCTCCAGTACCTAACTCAGTGCTTTGCAAATAGTAAATATTGGTTGAATTAAATTCTTTGAATTGAGCAAATAATTCTTAAAGATCAATGGTGTTCAACTTGGATTAAGGAGATAGAGCAGGGTTGGAAACCTGACTCTAATACTTATTAGCCCTGTGAACAAAGAAAAATCACTTTCACTATGAGCCTGTTTCCTCATCTATAAAATGGAAACAATACCTGAAACAACTCCCTAATAAAGTTATTATAAGAAAAGTTCTTTATAAATTTTAAATCACTAAAAAAAAATTGGAGTTTTTATTATTGTTATGCACAAAGCCCTGCACTCAACCCTCAGGACAGGTAGATAAATATTTTATGGGACCCTGTTCTCAATGAGATTGCAGTTTAATGGGAAAGGAGGAAGATGAGAGCCATTCACAAATAGCTAGCAAAGGAGAGGGAAAATGTGTTATGGACAGAGGCAAAATTCAGATTAAGTGCTTATAAAAAATTTGAGGGATCACTTTCACTTTGGTGAAGATTGGGAAGGCAAGGGGTGAGTCAGGAAGGTTTCACTTTAGGAGAGCCTGGAAAAATTTCAACAAATGGAACTAGGGATGGTACATTCTAATTGTGGTAAAGGACACAGGGACAGCAGAGGGCAGAGAATAGTTTGACTGGAATATAGAGTATGCAAATGAAAGTCTGAGATGGGTCTGTATTGGTAGGTTGTAGCCACAGTGACCTGAATGCTAATTGTCAGGAGTGATATATTTTTGAGTGGGTAGTGGAACCTAGAAAATGTCTGAATAGAGAAATGAAAGTAATATAGTAGGTATTCTCCCTATTTTCTTTGGGGTTTTTATTGAATCCTTCTTAAATCCCTGGGACAATGTTAGGAACTCTGAATGATTTTTTAAAGGTAATAGGAGGGCAAGGTAGTGGGCAGATGTAAAGTGGAGGAGTCAGGAGGGATAGGAAATAAGAGATACAAACATAAAAACAAAGATCAGGAGTAGAATTTGTTAGAGAAAATGTGTGTGTGTGTGTGTGTGTGTGTGTGTATCCTCACTTAATTGTTGCCTTCTGGGGGTGGGGGGAAGGGGAGAAGGGGGGAAAAAAACAAAGTAAAAAGTCCACAGCAGAGAAAGAAAGAAAACTTACAAGGAAGCAAAGATGGACAGCTCTCAACACAATGTGTAGTATTCATTATGTAGGCTTTCTTGAAATGGTAATTTATTGCTGTATATTTTGAATCCTCTTTCACGTTCTGCTATGTACATGGCAATGCTTCTTTTTCCCTTTTCTTATTTTGTATTTAAGTTTATAATGTTTCTTTTTCTTCTCTCTATTGTATATTTAAGCTTTAGTATTTAAGTCTAAAAGTATCTTTTGGCCCTGCCCTCATGAAGAGAGTCTCACAGAATTTTCAAGTTAGAAGAGGACCTAAATGGTTATCTAGTCTAATCTCTATCTGAAAACAAAACAAAACCAAAAAATCCCTTTTACATCATTCATGACAAATGATCCTTTGCTCTTTTCTTGAAGACCTCCAGTGACTGGGAGCCCAAGGCCTGTAGAGGCAGCTCATTCTCTGTCTGGATGCATAGCTCTTAATTGCTAGGATCCCAAATCTACCCCTTTGAAACTTCCACCCCTAATTTCTAGTTCTGGCTTCTCTGAGCAAGCATAAGGAAACTAATACTGCTTCCCCATGATAACCTTTTAAGCACTTAAAGATAGCTACTGTATCTCCCTGTAAACTTTCCTAAGCTAAAAATTCCTAATCTCCTCAAGCAGTACTCATATGGCATGATCTGTGTGTCCTTCACCATCGTGGTTTGCTCTCTTCTCTGTGATCTTAGTTTATCAATGTACTTCCTATAAAAGTAACCTTTGGAGTTGAAGAGAAGACTCCAAATGAGATCTAACCAGGGCAGAGTATAACAGGGCGATCACCTCCCTAATCCTGTACACTGTTTCTTTTAACGCAGCCTAAAATTGCATTAGCTTTTTTATATGCTATGGCACAAGTGTTGTCTCATATTAACCCTGCATCAAAAGCCCCAGATGTATTTCAGCTGAGCCGATGTCTAACCATGCATCACCTGTCTTGTGCTTTTGAAAATGATTTTTTGAGACCAAGCCTAAAACACTACATTCATTTCTATTCAATTTCATCTTAATAGATTCTTTCCAACATTTGTTTGATGAAATCTTTGTAGATTTCGACTAGGTCACTCATTGCATTAGCTTTCTCATCCAGCCTTGTGTCTTCTGCAAATCTGATAGGCTTGCTAAATATTTCTAAGTTATGGGTTAAAAATGTTAATCTACACGGTGCTAAATATAGATCCCTGTGACACTTCACTAGAGACCTCTACCCAAAGTGGCATCAAACCATGAATGATTGAATCCAAATCCATCTAGCTGTTCCCTCATCTAGCCCGCTCTTCCCCCATCTTGTTCACAAAAATAACACAACAGGCTGTGTCAAATGCTTTCCCAAAATCTAAGTATATTACATCTATAGCAAAAAGAGAGAGAGAGAGTTTACTTTAGCATCTTTTTTATAAAGCCAAGCTACCCTTTGTGCTTCCTAAGTTCAACTAACATTCTTAAAGTGCCTACTCTGTACAATACATCATGTAAAAGATTATATTAACATTAAAAAGACATAGTCCCTGCCTTCAAAGAGCTTACCACCTAATGCGGAAAATTACTTATGTGCATCTATAAGCTGTGGTATAGTAGACAGTGTATGCATAGTACATGAAATCACAGATTTATAGAATTTGAGAGTTGGAAGGGACTTTAGCAGCCAGCTAGTCCAACCCCCCCCCCACCATACGCAAGAAGAGCCAGGAGACCTAGGCTGGATTTCAGGCTCTAGCACTTAACAGTTGTGTGATCTTGAACAAGTCGTTTTTTTGGATTTCGTTTTCCTCCTCTGTCAACTGATATATGAGACTTCTTTCTGCACATTTAAAATTATTATATGACTAATGCATAAAAGTAGTAGAAAGCAACAAAAATTTGTAGGAGGCAAAACTTCCCTCCCAGCTTGGGGATTAGGGACTACTTTAAGGAGGAATTGACATTTGAGCTGGGCCTTTCAGCATGTCCATGGATGAAGATGATGAAAGGAAAGTCATTCCACATTTAGGCAGTGAAGTAAGCAAAAACATGAAGGTAGGAAAGTTAAAGATGCATACAAAGGACAATGAGAAGTCCAGTTTTGCTGCAATATAGACTAAATGAATAGGGATATAGCCCAATCAAGAGGGCTTTAAACTGAAAAGAGAGAGGAAAGGAGGAACCCACCTACCTCACTCTGTCAAGCCAAAGAGAAGACCAGTAATACATTAGAAATAGTATTTAAGAAGATGGCCAGGAAGAAACCTCATGGCCTCACATGTATATATAAAGCTGCATCCAACCTACTTTTCCAGCCTTATAAAATTTTTATATCTGCATATATGTACATGTGTATGCATGTGTATACACATACACACACACTGCTTCCGTTCACATACACCTCTCTGTGGTTCAACTTCCCTTCTTGAAGTATTCATATACACCACTTCTCTCACTCTCCATGCCCTTGTATGGTTTGTCTCCTGGACCTGGAATGTTCTCCCTCCTTACCTTTGCCTCTTAAAATCCTTAATTTCCTTCAGACCTCTGCTCAGGTACTGTCTTCTGTATGGTGCCTTTCTCAGTTCCCTTATAGTTTGTAGCTACCTTCCTTCTCCTCCCTCCCCCCTTAAAAAAGACCTTGTGTTTGTTTTATACTTGCTTAATTGTTGTCTGCCTCTATAAAATATAACCTGCCATTGGATAGAAACTGAGATTGGGTTTTTTGGTGGGGGGGCATCTTTTTTTCCCAGTCACTGGCACCTACTAGGTGCTTGATACATGCTTATTTCGTTGATTGATATTTGAGCCCATGAGTATCACTAAGACTTGATGGGCTGTCATTAATGACTGGAATATGATATATAGATGCTTTCACATGAAGAAATATAGGAACCCATGGTGGAAACAATAGAAAATATTTGGATAAGGATCAAAGGAGGGAGATACAGAAGCAAATATAGACTACCTAGGCAGAAGAGGCAATTCAATAAGAAGCTTAGGACACAGCTCCATCATAAATATGGCATGGAAGCCTGTTATATGAATAACTGGGAACTCCAGCTATCTGGACATAAACTCTCTCTTTTCTGTAAAAACAAGGTACCCCCAAAATGAATGGTTTCCTGCATTTTGGTCCTTAAAAGGTGGAGGAAATAACAAGGGGGACTGCTGTTCCAGATTTAATTCTGACTAACAAGACAAAACTGAAGTAGAAATAATAGGAACCTTGGGGGAATGTGATCACTCTAGTGTAAAATTCATGATGGAGGACAGGAATGCTGGGTACAGTCTGACATGTACCTTAGATTTGGGGAGAATATTTTTCAAAGGTTTCAGAGAAAGCACAGATAGAATCCAATAGGCTAAACTCTACGAGGGAAGTTGGCTGGAGAGGAAAGATATACTCTCAAGAATCAAATTCTAAAGGTAAAAAGAAATGATTCTGATAAAGAGAAAACGAGGGAGTTGCCTAAATAGACCAGCGTGGCTGCATAGAGAATTCATTAACCAATTCAGATTTTAAAGATCTGAAGGCATGAAGGAAAGCAGGAAACTGGGGGAAAATTTTTTTTGCAGGAAGCTTCTCTGACATAGGTCTCATTTCTCAAATATATAGGGAACTGAGTTAAATTTATGAAAATAAGAGACATTCCTTAGTTGAAGAATGGTCAAAGAGTATGAACAGGAAGTTTTCAGAAGAAGAAATGAAAGCTAACAATAGTCATAAGGAATTCTCTAAATCACTAATTAGGGAAACTCAAATTAAAACAATTCTGAGGTACCACCTCATGCCTATCAAATTGGCTAACATGACAGAAAAGCAAAATAACAAATGCTGGAGGAGATGTGGAAAAATAGGGACACTAATACACTGTTGGTGAAGTTGTGAATTGGTCCAACCATTCAGCAAAGCAATTTGGAACTATACCCAAAGGACTATAAAACTGTACATACCCTCTGACCCAGAAATACCATTACTAGGTCTATATCCCAGAATGATCAAAGAAGCAGGAAAGGGAACCATATGTACAATATTTATAGCAGCTTTTTTGGTGGTGGTAAAGAATTGGAAATTGAAGGGATGCCCATCAGTTGAGCAATGGCTAAACAAGTCATGGTATATGATTGTGATGGAATACAGATGTGCTATAAGAAATGATGAGCAAAATTATTTCAGAAAAACAGGGAAAGACCAATATGAACTGATGGAAGTGAAGTGAGGAGGGCCAGGAGAACATTGTACATAGTAACAGAAATATTGTGACAATAATCAGCTAAGCTACTCTGATCAATAAAATGATCCACAACAGTTCCAAAGGTCTCCTGATGAAAAATGCTCACCACCTCCATAGAGAGAACTGATGTACTCTGAGTACAGATTGAAGCATGTTTCTTTTGATTTATTTTGCTTGCTTTTTTTTTTTGCAACATGGAACATGGTTAATATGGAAATATATTTTGTATGACCTCACATTCATAGTGGGTATCATACTACTTCCCTTCTCAGTGAGTGGGGGTGGGGCTGACAGAAGGAAAAAAATTTGGGACTCAAAAAATAAGAATGCTAAAAAATAAATAAATCTGAAGACATATGAGAATTATAAAAAGCTGAGGCAGTTAGGTGGCACAATGAATAACGCATTGGGTCTAGAGTCAGAAAGACTTGAATTCAAACCTAGCCTTGAGATACTTACTAGCTGGGCAAGTCACTTAACCTCTGTCTGCTTCAGTTTCCCCATCAGTATGATGGGAACAATAATAACACTTAACCTCCCAGGTTGTGAAGAGAAGGAAATGAAATTATATTTGTAAAGTGCTTAGAACAGAGCCTGGCACATGATAGGCACTATAAATATTGGCTATCATCATAATCATCATTACTCTTATTAAAGAGACAAGTTAGAAGATAGAAACATGGTAAATGAGAATGAATGCAAAAGAGTAACATGTCCCTTTTAGATTGGTGCCAGGACCATAGATCTCAACATGAGCCGGTGCTAGCAGTGATCTAGCTCCAGTAAAAGATTATGTATTTGTTTTAAAAATATTTGAAGAGTAAAAGGAAGCTAGAAGAAGGAATGGGCCTGCTACTCAGATGAATGCGATAGTAACGATGGGTAAGGGTGAGAATGCTCTTAATACAAGGAAGGATAGAACAAGAATGGTTAACAGGTAATGGAAACCCAAGATAAATATACAGCATCTCTGTTATTAAGGGATTCAAGTCACCAAGCCCAACTGGACAGACGGCATCACTGGACACTGAAAGAACTGTTTCTGATGCTTGCTCGCTCCTGTCAATGATCTTTCAAAGGTCTTGGGGAATGGGAAATGTACTACCAGACTGGAGAAAGGCAAATGTCCCAATTTTCAAAAAAGAGAAAAGTATCATGGGTATAAACTATAAATGAGCAGCTTGACTTCTGTACACCTGGAAAAATTCTAGAAGTACTCTATTAAAGTATTCGAATATCCAAGTCTCTCAACAGTCAAAAAAACCTCTCCTTTCCAGAGAGCATCAAACAACTCACCCTCTCCTGAGAAATCCCACCTTTACTCTAGAAGTATAATTCATGTGATTCATAGTAACTATGAAAGGGTGGGACCATTTTGCACATGCTTCCCAGCTCTGTTACTTTGCCTTTGGGGCCATGCAATCTTCTCTCCAGGTGTGAGAGGGTCAAGATTTCTCCATCTCATCTTCCACCTTCCCTTTTCAAAGCTCCAAGTCTCTTTTCTTTCTCTCATTGAGGTTCCATCTCTCTAAGTCCCTGTGCCTACATGCACTTGGTTCCCTGTAGAAGCTCTGTGGATGTCCCTGCCTCTCCCCTGGTCTACAGTGCAGCTCAGGATCAGTGTCTATGTCCCTCTTTTATTCTTTGTGTCTGTATCCATTTTGCTGTCTCCTTTTAAAGGTCAAGGCCAGCCAGCACCACTGTGTAAGTTTTAGCATTTCAAAGTGTTCAGTCAGTGATCTTCATTATTCTACTGCTTCGAAGCTTCAAAATTAAATCAGGGCCTAAAAGACAAGGAGAATTCACACTTTGTTGAAAAGACATATAGAGACAGAAGAGACTTGAGAGCACTTCACTTGACTTCTACCTCCTGCGTGGGCATGTAGATAGGGAGACTACTAAAAGCCAGCATGATTTCACCAAGAGCAAATAATGCCAAACTAACCTCATTTCTTATTTTGACAGGATAACTAAACTGGTAGGTCAGGGAAATGTCATAGACATTGTATACTTGTTCAAAATAGAGAGATGGTAGACGAAAGAAGTAGATTTGGAACTGATGGAATGGCCAGGTACTAAAGAGTAGCCATCAGTGAGTGGCTTGAAGTCAGCTAGGAGGATGAACTCTAGTGGAGTGGCCCATTTATTTAGTTCAACAATTTTATCAGTGATTTAGATGAAGCCATGGGAGGCATGGCTGTCAATTTTGCAAATGTCATACAGCTGAAAGAGATAGCTAACGTGTCGAATTGCCGGGTTAAGCTCCAAAAACTTAGAACAGTAGGTTAAATGTCCACACTTAAGTTCAAAATATCAACTTCAGGCATTCAGGAAGGTAGACCTGTGCCTAGGGCATAGATACGTGGTCAGCAGATATGAAGACACAGTTCTCAAAAGAATTGCAAAGTATTCACAGCCTGTATAAAAGATGCTCCAAATCATTAATAATAAGAAAAATGTAAACCAAAACCTTGAGGTTTTGCATCAAACCCCGCAAATTGGCAAAAGTAACAATAAATAGCAATAGTCAATGTTGGAGGGGTTGTGGAATGCAAGGCTCACTAATACTTGTTGATGGAATTGTGAAATGTTCCAACCATTTTGGAAAGCAGTTTAGAATTACGCAAATAGAGTGATTGTAAACTTTCTATATACCCTTTGAACCAGAGAATCTGTTACTAGGCTTATACCCCAAGGTATATATCAATAAGGAGAAAGTTCCTATATACTTCAAAATATTTACAGCAACACTTTTTGTGATAGCTAAGAACTGGAAACAAAGTAGATACCCATCAATTGGGAATGGCTAAACATAAATGTAATGAAATGTTATTGTGCTGTAAGAAAATATGTATATGATAAATGTGGAAAAGCATGGAAAGATATTCATGAACTGATGCAGAGTGAAGTCAGCAGAGCCAAGAAAACAATACAGTTTTTACAATATATAAAGTGTTTGTGTGTGTTTGTGTGTGTGTGTGTGTGTGTGTGTGTGTGTGTGTGTGTGTGTAGACTAGGCTACTGGCAGATTGTCAGTTTTGCTACCTAGAGACTTGTAGCATTTTAAATTCCATTCAAAAGCCATGAGAAAAGAGAGTAGGTGTCTGTCTATTCCACCTTTTTTATGTACACCCAATTCCAGTTTAGCACCCAAGTGAAAGGCTTTCAGGAAATTGACAGGCAGCAAAGGATAATGTGCATGATCTGAAGCAGTGAGGGAAGGAACTTTTCATCATGAATTTCTCAAAGTTGGCTCACCAAGCCTTGAGATGAATTAGCAACAGGCATATATTACAAGGGGCAGCTGGGTGACACAGTGAATGGAGAGGTGGCCCTAGAATTAGAAGGAACTGAGTTCACATCTGGCTTCAGCCACTTACTAGCTGACCCTGGACAGCAACTCACTTAACCCTGTTTGCCTCAGTTCCCTCATCTGTAAAATTAGCTGGAAAAGGAAACGGTAAACCATTCCAGTATCTCTGCTAAGAAAACCCTAGGAGTGGTCATAAAGAGTCAAAACATGACTGAAATGACTGAATGGCAACAAGAAGACAGATAGACCGACAGACGGACACGTACGCACATATATACAGTAACTATATACAATGTACCAACAATGTAAATGGAGAGAACAACCACTCACAAAAATATTAAAAGTGAATGTAACAAAAAGCTCAAGCAGGACTCAAAAGAAAAGATACGAGAGTCACCCTTTTAAGCCACCGTTTCATGGAGATGTGAAGTCAATAGGCATCACACATTGTGCATGTGGTCTGGAGGGGAAAGAGCTAGGAGGCAGGGAAACAATATAGTTACATACTCTAAAGTGTGGCAAGGCCTAGAAATGCTTTTCTAATTCAGAGAAAGAGAGTCATTATAGGGCTATAGGATTTAAGATGGAAAAGGTCTTAGAAATAATCTAATATAGTCCCTTCATTTTATGAATGAGGAAACTGAGGCCCAGAAAGATAAAATCACTCTCCCACGGTGACATAGGTAATAAGGAACAGAGATGGGATTTGAATCCATGTCTTCTTATTTCAAATCCACTGCTCTTTCCATTATGCCATATTGCTCCATGGGCTCTAGAATAAAGGGGGAAGAGAGGAAGGGAAGGGGACATTCCAAGTGGTGAGTCAGTAACATGAGAAAAAAATCTAAAAGCAGGAATGAGCCTAGTACATGGAGCATAGGGATGGGGAAATAAGCAGGACTTATGGGTGAAGTGGAGGAGTTTTTGTATTGAGGAAAATTTGGCGTTTAAGGGGCTAGGTAAATTGGAAACATGAAGCTTTCTTTGAATGCCAAACCAAGAAGTTGGTATGAAGGGCAGTTGGAATCTCTTATAGATTCTTGAAAATGTGGCTGAAATGAAGATTAAAAATCATAGAATGTTAGAACTGGAAGGTATCTTGGAAAATAGAATATTAGAGCATATTTTAAGGCTGTACCTTAGAACATAGGTTATTAAAACTGGAAGAAATTGTATTCTTTCCTCTAGTCCAGCCCTACCCTTTTACATATGGGAAAACTGAGGCCCAAAGAGGGAACAGTGACTTTCCCAGTGTCAGCTAATAAGTGTCAGATTCAGAACTACTGCAGTCCTCTTGACTCCCAGTTTATTGTTCTTTGCATTATTCCATGCTACTTCCTTAATTAATGTAGCAAGAGAGAAATTTTCAAAGGAAAAATGTTTTTGCTCACAAAACAAAAGTATCCTACCTTCCTCCTTCTTTCCCCCAATCAAAGCTATATCTATAGACCAACTTTTGGGGAGTATGGCCTTAAAAGTTGTCTCTTTTTCCTTCATACTACTTCAAAGAAATAGGGTGACTCTGAGCCAGCCCAAACATGGACTAAATAACCTTGTTTCTTAGAAGCCTTTAAAAACATTCTTTCTGTTGGAAAGATCATAGGATTTATCACCCAAGTAACTTATATAGATTAAAAGGTATGAACTCTTCTTCTGCAAAACCCAGGAGGAAGTTTTTTTCAGTCTTGTTTCTTAGTTCTGCTCAGTAGAATGAAGAAACTAGCTCCTTTTAAGAGAAGTCTTTAACTGAGGACTAGTTTTAATTAACACGCAAAAGAAGAAACCAAATAAAGGATAATGGAGGCATTCAGGGCTTATAGATTAACCTATCCATCAGCAAGCATTGATTAAACCCTTTCTGTGTGCCTGGCACTGTGCCGAGCAGTGGGGAAACAAAAAAAAAGCAAAAACAATCCCTGCCCTCGAGGAACTACATTTTAATGGGAGAGACAACATATACAAATCCTAACATGCAAAATAAATATAGAATAATTGGAAGGATCCATAGAGAGAATGGCTGTAGTAGCTGGGACGACTAGGAAAGACCTCCTTGAAGAGAACAGAGTCTTAAAAGGAAGCCAAGGATTCCAAGAGTCAGAGATTGGGATGTAGTATTCCAGGAATGAAGAACAAATCAGTGCAAAGCATCAAGACAGAAGATGGAGTATCTTGTTCAAGGAGAAAAGCAAATAAGTCTTTTTGGCTGGATAGCAGAGAAGGTATGCAGAGACCCATTTGTAAAGAACTTTACATTGCCAAATGAGACTTATCTTTCACTTATGTACTGTTAAATACTTTTAAAAAGTATTGGGGCAAGTTACTTCTCCTTCCTGGGACTCAGTTTTCTCATCTATAAAATGATCTCTAAAGTTTCTTGCAAATCTGACATTCTAGGTTCTGTGCTTTATTACCGAATATTCTCCATTGTAAGATCCCTTCTAGCTCTAATATTCTATTGTTGCTTGGGGATTGTGGGCTTTTGGCAAAATAGCTCTGTGGCCTTGCTTAGTCATCTTTGACCTTGTTAACATGAATCTGATATTGTTACATTTTGAGGGATGGTTTGAAGTTGGCTTCTTTCAAGAAGTGTTCTATCCCCTCTTTTCTAACCAACTTCTGGTTCTGGTTAAAGTACATTGGAAAACTCCAGCTGCATATTCACAGCTCCTCTGAGCTGTCAAACTGAGCTTTTTAATTTTGTGCAACAGGAAAGAGCAAATCAGTGTCTATTCCTTCCTGACCCTTCAGATGAAGGAAAAAGCAAAGTTTATCAACCCCTTGGCAGCTCAGTGACCTTTGGGGGCCTGAGGTGGTAAGGGGGAAATGTCACAGCTCCCTATGTACCTCTCTAGAATCTTAAATTCAATTAAAAGACTGTTTGACCTCTCCCTTCTCCCTTTCTCTCTTGCCCTCTCTTCCTTTTTCTTCAAAGCCAGTCATATTCCCTGTGGGTGAGGATCATAATCAATTAATCAACAAACATACTATTTACCAGTCCATACTATTTACAAAAACAAGAATTAAACAATCCCTGCTCTCAAGGAGCATATATTCTATTAGAAAAAAATAACATGTACAAATCTAACTCTATATAGAATAAATACAAAATTAATGCAAGGTACTTTAAGGGGAGTGGGAAAGCTAAGTGGCACAGTGGATAGAACAGTGGGCTTGAAATCAGAAAGACCAGAGTTCAAATCTGATCTCAGATACTTACTTATTAGCCCTGTAACCCTGGCCAAGTCACCTAACCTTTGCCTTCATAAAACTGGAGAAGAAAATAGCAAACCACTCCAGTGTGTATTTATGAGACTAGAAAGGTGGCTTGATGCTAGGTTTTGAAGGACTTTAAAAGTCAAATAGAGGAATGGATATTTTATCCTAGAGGCAAGGAGTCACTGAAGTTTATTGAGTAAGAGGGTGCTATTAACAGGCTTGTATTTAAGGAAAATCACTTTGGCTGTTACTTAGAAAATGCATTGCAGTAGAGAGAAGCTTGAGTCAGGGAGCCCAATTAGGAGGTTATTGCCATTGCCCAGGTGATGAGAGGTGATGAGGTAGGCTGTATGAGTAATAAGAGGAGGGCAGATGTGAAAGATGATGTAGAACTGGGGAGATTTGACAACCGATTGGATTTGGGGAGTAAGAGAAAGTGAGGAGTTGAGGATAATGCTAAGGTTCAAACCTGGGAAACTGCAAGGATGGGAGTGCCATTGGCAGAAGTTAGGAAGTTCAGAAGAGAAGTAGGAAAGATAAAGAGTTCTGTTTTGGCCATGTTAAGTTTGGCATACTTAATGGAACATCTAGTTTAAAATGTCCAATGGGCAGGGGTTAATTCAAAATTAGGTGCTATTCCCATTTTATAGATAAGGAAACTGAGACACAACAAGGTTAAGTGACTTGCCCAGTTAATAAGTGTCTGAGTCTAGATGTAAATTCAGAGTTTCCTGATTCCCAGTCCAGTGCTCCATCCACTGTGCCACCTAGCTATAGCTAGAGGACAGTTACTGTGATCTGGATTGGGTGATGAATTTCAATGGAATGAGCTTCAGAGAAGAAAAGTTTCTTGAGTTAGCAAAACTAGCAAAATTGAGCTTTGAAGGAGAAAAGGTACTGAGTAATGTTAGCAAAAGGAAAGATGAAAAGGTGATAAAGAATAAAGAGTCTTGTAATTCTTTGGGCAAGGTGTCATGTGGGAAGATACAACTAGTGCCAAAGAGAATCACTAGGAATTCAGTGTCATGGGGGGTGTGGGAGGAGGAATCATATCTTTGTGGGTGCCATAAGACAGGAAGAGCATAAGAAGAAGAGATCCAAAATGAAGGGAAGTTTGTTATTTATGGAATGCAATTCCAGAGGAATTGTGAGGTAAATAATGCAAATAGTATTTGACACCATTTTACAGATGAGAAAATTGAGGCTCCAAAAGGTTGTTGACTTGCCCATGATCAAACAGCCAATACAGTTTTGAAAGGTGATTTGAACTCATATCTGAATCCAAGTCTGAAACTTGAAATTCTACACCATGCTGCTTTTTAAGTGCTGTAGAAGTGTTAATACAATTATTGTATTTCTTCTTTCCCCACTATGCTTAGATATATTTGTTTATTCCCTGAAAGTAAAGTGAACATGTAGCCAACATGTATCAGGGAGTTCAGATTGAAAACTAGTTGGGCTGGCTGACTTCTATGTTATCTTTTAGCCTTAATATGATACTATAATACATTTTATTAAGTAGTTATTAAATACCAATGTGTGCCGAATGTTGTACTAAGCATTGGAGAAAATGTAACATCTAGAGACAGTATGGTCCCTGCCTTCTTGGAGTTTATAGTCTAGGAGGAAACTAAAGACAGAATGAATGTAAAGCATTTATTGATCACTTAATGTGTACCAGACATTGTGCTGAGTGCTCGAGATACAAAAAGCAAAGCAATCCCTGCCCTCAGAGAGCTCATACTGTAGTAGACCACCTATATAAGGGAGTGGTAAACAAGGAAGCATGTTTTGTTCAATGAAGTCATGAGAATGGAGACCTAGAACTTTTGTCTGATTCATCCTTTCAGGGAATGACAGTGATTGCATGGTTTTTTAGAAAGGTACAAAATGGACTTCTGAGTCACATGAGCAACAAGATGAAAGACTTGAGGGGCAGCTAGGTGGCACCTAGAGAGCAGAGCACCGGCCCTGGAGTCAGGAGGACCTGAGTTCAAATCCAGCCTCAGGTACTTGACACACTTACTAGCTGTGTGACCTTGGACAAGTCACTTAACCCCAATTGCCCTAATGTCTAATTCCCTACAACTTCTCCAACACAGAAATTATACACCAAAGATAAAGCAACTTCATCTGTCTCCACAGTCTAGGATATGCAGAATCCAAAAGAAGGTTAATTAAATTTACACACACACACACACACACACCCCATGAACTGATACTCACTGACTGAGCTTGCTCAACACCCCAGCCCCACACCTCATGCTACCACAGCATGGCCACACTAGGAGAACCAAAGAAATGACACAAACTTGCAACAAAGCCCACCTCCATAGATCAGGCACCCCTCCCTCTTTCTAGTAACATGGAAACTTCAACTCCAGGCTGCAGAAATTTGCCCAGTTTGTGACAGACAGCCAGTGTGACTATAGCCCTTCAGGAATAAAAGCCTGCTAGGTGTCACAACCCCATAGTTCCACTCCTACAAAGCTCTGAATTGCTGGTGCAGAGTCAAAGAACTAAGGAGAAGAGGGAAAGAAGACAGGATACAGTGATGGGGGCAGGGTGAAGAGAGACATGCTCTGTAGCATTCCTCCACATCTGAAGAAAAGAGCACAGCACCCAGCTGGAGACAGTTCTGATCACCCTAAAGTTACTTGGGGCATAGATATAGGTTGTTGAACTGTGACTTGCCCAGCATGGGAAAAGGCTGAGATACGCTGAAGGCTGGCCCCCGAGGAAACTATAATCAGAGTGGAGGGAGTCAGAAAATGAACAGTAGGAGAAAATAAGGGGGGAGGAAAAGGAGACTGAAATCACCAAAAATTTCAGGAAGAAGAAAACTCAAAGACCTCAAACATAAGCAGATAAATCAACAGGAAAAACAGTAACAATAGAAGGAAATATGACCTTTAAATCTAATGAACTACTTCATGCATCTGTGAATAAATACTGCAGCATAAAGGAAAATGATCCAACACTTGAGACAGGGGACCTTGTGGAATTTGAACAGAATATGGAACTCAAACATACTGTTCCTGAATGGTTCAAAAGAGAAATGAGAATATTGAGAAGAGAATTTATGTCCCACACAGCAAAAATAACAGAATTCTAGAATTCTATTAAAATTATTTAAAAAAAAAAACTTGAATCTACAATGGCAAGCTTCACCAAAGAAACAAAAGCAAGAACAAAAGATTAAGAATTCAAATTAAAAAAAAGAGTTAAAATATACTGAAGATAAAGACATTCTAGAAGAAGAGAAGCAAAAGATAGTGACATTAAAAAGGTACTAAATATTATGTAGGGTTTAAGGAGGAAAGAGTTTGAGGAGTGTGGAAGATCAAAGAAGGCTTCATGGAAGATACTGAGCAAAGATGTATGGGTAATACATTTATAGGGACAAAAAAAGAGCTTGAGCAAATATATGAATGCTCAGAGCATATTTGGAGGCAGAGAGTAACCAGTTTGACCCTGATTAAGATCCCGAGTATGTAAAAGAAAGTAGTATGAGGTAAGGCTAGGAAGGGGTAGTATGAGATTTTGGAGGGCCTCGAATGCTAAGTGAAGTAGCTTAAACATAGTTTGTTAAATAATAGCGAACCACTGTAGTTTCTAGCCCTCTTCTGCTCAAAATCTTTTATTCTAGAATTCTATCCATTAACCATTTCTTCCAACTCTTAACCTTTTGTAATCTATATCCTAACAGTCTTTGTTCTGGAGTCTATTGCATTTCTAACAATCTACAGTCTAAGTACTCCATCAGCTCTGATGTACGCAACATTGTCTATTCTAAAGCTCTTTCAACTATAGTATTCTGTGCTTCTAACTGTCCTTATGTGGAATATAGTTGGATAGACTGTGCATTATTAAGAACCACGGGAATCATTATTCCCACGGAATGATGATTGTAGCTTATATTTTTGTTGGATTTTTTTCTTCAGGGGAGCTTAAAGCCCTTATATGTACAGTGATACCCAGTTTGCAGATCCTCTGGGAATGAAGCTCATTTTACTAAAATTGACCTATACACAAAGGAGGTTGGAGGAAGTTCCAGTGTCCCTATCACTGAGCCAGTAACAACAAAGGCTGAAAAAGAGGAGGTACTGGTACTCTTCTAGGAACAGCCTTCTCTATGGTAGATAGGTACCTATACCCACTTGAGAAAGGGGAGTTCACTCCACAGGCTTATAGGATTTCCATCCCCATCTTGTTTGTTGAATTTCTGCCCTTTAATGTGCAGCAAAAATTCTACTTCTTTCATGAAGCTTTCCCAGATCTTCCCCTCCTCAAGTCAGGAATGACTTTCCCTTTCACATCTCACTTAACCCAGCCTACATATTGATGATATACGTAATTAAAAACTTTCATGTTAATCATGATCTTTTTGTATTTTAACCTGGGGTCTTGTCTTAGCTAAACTTTAGAACACCAAGTACAATGCTGTGCAAATTATGGTCCTTGATAGATGTCTGTTAGGTGAATGAGTGAACAGTGAACTGAGAATTAGGAAACCTGAGTGCAGCACTGAGTGACTGCCAGAGTTTAGCAAAGTCACTTAACCTTTCTAAGTAACAGTTTCCTCTCCCATTAAACAGGGGCTAATACTATTTGCACTATTTAGCTGACAAAAATCTTTGATCTTCATGACAACCCCATGGAATCGATCTAATAAGGATTATTTCTTTCCATTTTACAGATAAAGAAACTTCAGGGAATGGGAATGACTAGTAAGTTTTAGAATTGGGATTTGAACCAACGTTTTGCTAATCTGCAATACACCACACCACCTTTTGTCACTGCCCTTTGCTTTTATCATCAGGTTCTAAATCAAAGCATTTTTATACTGTGTATGTTAATAGCCTTGACTGAATTTGTGACTTCAGAGGGCAGGAAGTCAAGCAAGGTCCCCACTACAACATAAAGAGGAAGGCATTTTTTAATTAATGGGATCGATGGGGAAATGTCACATTTGGTTTTGCTCCTCTGTGCAGGAAATGCCAGTTGGGTAGCTAAAGTGTTTGTCCATGTGTGTGTGTTTTTTCATTGCTGAGAAGAACCCACAGCGGCTGGTGGGGGTGGGGTTTGCCTCTGGCAGAGGCCTTGGCATATGTTGTAACTAAAAAAGAGAGGGAATGTGTTCATGGACCTAGCTACATGAGAGCTGTTGGGTGTTCTTCAGTACCAGTTAGTATTTTTAATTGGGTAGGGTTTCTGGGGGACGTTTTTGACATCTGCTCATATCTTTGCCGAATTTTCTTCCTCAAAGTAAGAAACACAAGCTGTGTGGATAGAGTGATTTTTAAAAAATAATTGGAAGCAAAGACATATCTCTCTAAGTCGTATAGGAGGACTACTTTTTAAGGAGGCCAAAACTAACAGGAAAATGATTAGTCCAGTACCTGACATTCAAAAACAGATATTCTGGAGTCCTTTAGATCTCCTGCCTCCAAAATTGGGGTCAGGGATCTCCTGGGTGCAGTGGCATCATCCTAGCAGGCTATGGAAGACCTCCAAGGGATGTATGACTGACCAGTTGGAGGGTGGTATGACAAGTTGTATCCCACCCTTACTGGGAAAGGGCTAATCTTAGGATTTATCTCTAACACTTCCACACCTATATTTATCCCTCAACACTTACCCCTCTCCTCTCCTCTCTGACCTCCCTGTGCTGTACAAGCTTCTAGTCTTCCCCTTTATGAACTGGTTGTGTTCACCTGCCATTGGAATCACCCCCAGGGTTTGCACTTGGAGATAGTGACCAGTAAGAGACCTACCTTCCCCCTTTTCATTTTGGGTGGAAAATAATGAATCACACAGGATGAGAAGGCATGGATGAATTGTGATTTGGGTCCTGGATATCGTTATACTCTTTTCCTCCCCAAACCTACCCATCTTCCAGACTTCCCTATTACTGTCAAGGGCACCATCCTTCCTACCACTCATTCTAACAACCTTAATGTCTTTCTGAACTTCACCCTGTATTCACATGCCTAATCAGTTGTCAAAGCTTGGTTCTACCTCCATACCTCTCATTCACTCTCTTCTCTTTACTTTTACAGTCACTAACCTCATTCAGACCCTCTTCACCTCTTGCCTATACCATGTGGACCAAATTTATGCCCCCATCCTCTGCCTCCTGCCTGTCTCGATTAGATCACCTCTTGGTTGCAGCAAACTTCTCTCACTAATATGGGCTTTCCACTATGGGGCAATGACTATGAATCTGAGCACTGAATCTGACCCTCCCCACTTCTTGTTTTTAGGGGGGACAAAATGAGTCATACAGAATGAACAGACATGGACAGGTGGCATTGTTTACCTTATCCTTCCCTTATTGTTGAGGACATCACCTTCAACCTTACCTTCCTCTCAGATATCCATTTTGAGCCTTGGTGTTACCCTGGGCTCTCACCCCGCCATAGCCATGTCTTGTCATTTCTACCTCCAAAACCTCTCTCCTCTTGTCTCTTCTCTACACACAATAACCTGAGTTAACGTCCTGAGTTCAGGATATTATCATCTCTTACCAGAGTTCTTGCACCATGTTTCTAATTAATCTCCCCACCTTCCTGCCATCTCACCATTTACGTAATAAACTCCAGGGGCTCCCTACTGACTTTAGGATCAAATATTGTTTCATCTTCATCTCATACTTTTAAATTTTTTCTGTTTAATGTTTTATAATATATATTATTAATACAAGTATTTTATAGGGATAAATTACATAGTAATTTGTAGGGATGCGGCTAAGAGTGGACCTGTGATTTCACTGATATAAGAACTCCCAGCTGAAGATACAGGGATAGCCCTGTATTAATTCAGGTTGGCATATTCTCTGCAATTTATACTCTTAGAGAATTACATAGAATACTGAGGGGCTAAGTGACTTGACCAGAGACCCAGTCAGTATGTGTCAGAGGTAGGTCTTGCCCCAAGTCTATCTGGTTCTGAAGCCAGCTGTCTATCCCCTATGACAGCCTACCTCTGTATATAACTTATACATAAGTTAAATATACATATATTAGTGGTCCATGCATGAACATTTTTAACTTATCAGGTTGCACCATCAAAAAAATTTGGAGACAGCTGTTCTTAATGACTACATAGCAGCTGTACTAGAGACACCAAGTATTTCCTTCCCTTAGTCCTCCTTTGAGTCTTTTTTGCTTATGTTCCTTAGAGTAATCAGTAACCATTATAGAATCCCTGATAGATCTCCTGGGGACCTTGAAACATGGAATGTTAGAGCAAGATGGAATCTTAAAACATTAGAATGATAAAACATTGAACATAAACTGTGAAAGAAGATGAACCCTTAAAATAAAGTTGAACGGTAAGGACTAATTCCTATCAGCTGCTAGGGAGTAAAATACTAAGTGACACATTTGGATATTTTGGGAACTTTGCAAAAGAGGCAACATGGTGTAGGGTGAAAAGCCCTGGGTTTGGAATCATAACACTTAGATTCAAATCTTAGCTGTAATACTTCATGTATGACTGGGAAAGTCACCTTAATACAGTGATACTCAATTTACCCACCTGCAAAATGGGAATATTATTTCCATTCCCTAATTCACAGAGGTTTTCCATGGAAAGCATTTTGTAAATCTTAAAACAGTATAGAAATATGTAATAATTATGATGTTGCTATAAAATATATGACATAAGTTTATTACTACAGATTATGCATGTGGTATCATAATATAAACCTACATCATATACCATATTATCATAGAAATTTGAGACGTCATTATTATTGGTAAATGCAATCCAAATTTCAACATATTCTTTCTTTTACATGTGATTATTTACAGAAAGTAAGGACTATGGCCCTGGAAGATGTTGTGATCCTGAATGTGGATACTAACACTCTGGAAACTCCTTTTGATGATCTTCAGAGCCTCCCAAATGATGTGGTGGGTAAATATGTCTCTTGGGCAAGCATTAGTGATCCTACATTATCAGGATTAATATGTTTTGAATATCACGCAACAAGCAGTATTCTGGGGCCACCCTGATTCTGAATGAAATGCCACAAAGGTTTATAGCAGCTCTTTTTGTGGTGACAAAGAACTGGAAACGTAAGGGGATGCCCACCAGTTGAGGAGTAGCTCAACAAAGGTATATGAATTAATGGAATACTATTGTGTATTAAGAAATAATGTAGGATGGCAGCTGGAAAGCAGGGACTAGCATGAGTTCCCCACCACTTCCCTCCAAAAACCTATAAAAAATGGCTCTGAAGCAATTCTAGAACTGCAGAACCCACAAAATAGCAGAGGGAAGCAGGGCTCCAGCCCAGGACAGCCTGGATGGTTACTGGGTGAGGTCTTTCGAGCACGGAGCTGGGAGCAGAGCACAGCAGAGTGGAGCCCAGCGTGGGCCACGGGGACAAACCAGACCAGGAGCTGGGCAGAGCGTGCCCTAGCGCCCTGAATCAGTGAGCTGCAGCAGTTACCAGACTTCTCAACCCACAAACACCAAAGACAACAGAGAAGGTTAGCGGGAAAAGCTGCTGGGGACAGGGGGCTAGAGTTTGCGGTTCAGCCACCGACCCGGGGGCAGCGGAGGTGGGGCAGCTACAGAACTACAGCTGCAGTTGCTTCCAGCCCCAGGCCCACCTGGTGGGAGGAATTAAGTGGCGGATCAGAGCAGGAGTGAAGAGCCTGCTGAAGATCTAAGTCCAGTCCGGGTTGGGGGGTTCTTGGGGAAGGAGGAGTGCTGGTGTGGCAGAGGTGGCACATCCCCCCAAGTTTGGAACACAGAACTCTTTACTCTACAAGCAATCATACCCCGCTGAAAAACTCAAGGGTCAAGTAAGTTGGCTGGGAACATGGCCAGGCAGCGAAAACGCACCCAGATTCAGTCTCAGACTTTGGAATCTTTCTTTGGTGACAAAGAAGACCACAACATGCAGCCAGAAGAAGTCAACAAAGTCAAAGAGCCTACAACAAAAGCCTGCAAGAAAAACATGAACTGGTCTCAGGCCATGGAAGAGCTCAAAAAGGATTTGGAAAAGCAAGTTAGAGAAGTAGAGGAAACATTGGGAAGAGAAATGAGAAAGATGCAAGAAAACCATGAAAAACAAGTCAATGACTTGCTAAAGGAGACCCAAAAAATACTGAAAAATATACTGAAGAAAACAATACCTTAAAAAATAGACTAACTCAAATGGCAAAAGAGCTCCAAAAAGTCAATGAGGAGAAGAATGCCTTGAAAGGCAGAATTAGCCAAATGGAAAAGGAGGTCCAACACACCACTGAAGAAAACACCACCTTAAAAATTAGATTGGAGCAAGTGGAAGCTAGTGACTTGATGAGAAATCAAGATATTATCAAACACAACCAAAGGAATGAAAAAATGGAAGACAATGTGAAATATGTCATTGGAAAAACCACTGACCTGGAAAATAGATCCAGGAGAGATAATTTAAAAATTATTGGGCTACCTGAAAGCCATGATCAAAAAAAGAGCCTAGATATCATAGATAATTTCAAGAAATTATCAAGGAGAACTGCCCTGATATTCTAGAGCCACAGGGCAAAATAGAAATTGAAAGAATCCACCAATCGCCTCCTTAGATAGATCCCAAAAAGAAATCTCCTAGGAATATTGTCGCCAAATTCCAGAGCTCCCAGGTCAAGGAGAAAATATTACAAGCAGCCAGAAAGAAACAATTTGAGTATTGTAGAAACACAATCAGAATTACCCAAGATCTAGCAGCTTCCACATTAAGAGATCGAAGGACCTGGAATACGATATTCCGGAGGTCAATGGAGCTAGGATTAAAACCAAGAATCACCTACCCAGCAAAACTGAGTATCATGCTCCAAGGCAAAATATGGATTTTCAATAAAATAGAGGACTTTCAAGGTTTCTCAGTGAAAAGACCAGAGCTGAATAGAAAATTTGACTTTCAAACACAAGAATCAAGAGAAGCATGAAAAGGTAATCCAGAAAAAGAACAAGAAAAAGAAACTGCAAAGGACTTACTAAAGGTGAACTGTTTACATTCCTACATGGAAAGATGATGTGTATGATTCATGAGACTTCAGTATTAGGGTAGCTGAAGGGAATATGCGTGTGTGTGTGTGTGTATGTTTATGTATGTATGTACATGTATATGTGAGTTTGTATGTATATATGTATGTGTGTGTATGTATGTATGTATATATATATATATATGGAGAGAGAGAGAGAGGGCACAGGGTGAGTTGAAGATGAAGGGAGGATATCTAAAGGAAATAAAATCAAATTAAGGGATGGGAGAGGAATATTTTCAGAGAGGGAGATAAGGAGAGATAGAATGGGGTAGATTATCTCGCATAAAGGGGGCAAGAAAAAGCAGTTCTGCAGGAAGAGAAGAGAGGGCAGGTGAGGGGGAATGGGTGAATCTTGCCGTCATTAGATTTGACTTAAAGAGTGAATACCATACATACTCAATTGGGTATCTTACCCCACTGGAAAGAAGGAGGAAGAAGATAAAAAAGGGGGGGATGATAGAAGGGAGGGCAGATGGGGGTGGAGGTGATCAAAAACAGATGCTTTCGAAAGGGGACAGGGTCAAGGGAGAAAATTCAATAAAGGGGGACAGGTTAGGAAGAAGCAGAATATAGTTGATCTTTCACAACATGACTATTGTGGAAGGGTTATATATAATGATAACGCATGTGGCCCATGTTGAATTGCTTGACATCTTGGGGAGGATGGGTGGGAAGGGAAGAGGGGAGAGAATTTGGAACTCAAAGTTTTAAAAACAGCTGTTCAAAAACAAAAACAAAAAAGTTTTTGCATGCAACTAGAAAATGGGATGCACAGGCAATGGGGCGTAGAGATTTGTCTTGCCCTACAAGAAGGGGAGGGAAAGGGGGATGGGAAGGGAGTGGGGTGACAGAAGGGAGGGCTGGCTGGGGAACAGGGCAACCACAGTGTACGACATCTTGGAGTGGGGGGAGGGTGGAAATGGGGAGAAAATTTGTAGTTCAAACTCTTGTGAAAATCAATGCTGAAAACTAAATATATTAAATAAAAATTTTTAAAAAGGTTAAAAAAAAGGAATAATGTAAGGGATGGTTTCATAGAAACCTATGGAGACTTGATATATAAACTGATACAAAGAAAACAAAATATACAATAACAGTAATATCGTAAAAACAAACCACTTTAAATGACTTAAGTACCCTGATTGACACATTGACCAACCATGATTCCAGATCACGATGAAACATGCTGTCCATCTCCTGACAAAGAGCCAATGGATTCAGAGTATCAAATGAGACATATTTTTTGGACATGTCTAATGAAGGAGTTAGTTTTACTTGACAAAATATTTGTTAAAAGAATATTGTTTTTCTTTTTCTTTTCTCAATTGAAGGAAAAAGTGGAAGTGAGAAAATAGATTTTGTTCATTAAAAAATATAAAATTTGGTTTTAAAAGTAAATGCTACTATGGGCTTATTCTGCACTAAATTGGAAATAATTGGACAGCTACTCATTCTGGGTGACTTTGAGAAACCAGGTATTATGTTAAATATTTTTTTGCACCTATCCTTTTCACATAAGTTCCACTGTAGAGTTTGGTGGCAACCCTGGGATTATATTTTTTCATGAGCATCTGGAGCCTAGTCTGCCACTGTCTTTGATACCCTTCTCTGTTGGTAGTGTCCTCAAGTGAACTTCTCTCTTTCAAGTAAGAAGGTAGGGGAAAAGACGGCGTTTTTAGCTTGAGCAAATTATGAGTCAAGGATGATAACAAGTGGTCCCTTCTATCCATACCATTCCTGTACTTTGTGTTCTCACATGTGGCATGAGAGAGGACTTAGAAGAAAGAAAAGGGAAGGAAGGAAGGAAATGTAACATTTAATTGTTATATATGATAACTAGCAGTTGAGTCTAGACTTGCCAATACCCAGTGTTCATGAGCCAGAGGTTAACACTGAGATTCTTGGGGAACTATTGTTATTCAGTTGTTTTAGTCATTTCTACTCTGCCTAACCCTATTTTTGTGGCAGAGATACTGTAGTGGTTTGCCATTTCCCTCTCCAGCTCATTTTACAGATGAGGAAACTGAGGCAAACAGGCTTAAGTGACTTGCCCAGGATCACACAGCTAGTAGGTATCTGAGGCCAAATTTAAACTGAGGTCTTCCTGACTTCAGACCCAGTGCTCTATCCACTATGCCGCCTCACTGCACCTTCCCTTGGGATATTAGGGAGTACTTATTTCAGCTTGTATTCTCCTAGGCCAGGGGTAGGGAACCTGCAGCCTCAAGGCTATGTGTGGCCCTCTAGGTCCTTGGCTGTGGCCTTTTGACTGAGTCCAAGTTTTACAGAAGAAATCCTTTTATTAAGGGGATTTGTTCTGTGAAGTTTGGGTTTAGTCAAAGGTCCACACTTGAGGACCTAGAGGGCTACATGAGGCTGCAGGTTCCCCACCCCTGTCCTCAGCCCAACTGAATCTCTTCCTCCAATCAGAATGAAAACTAAGCTACCTGTATTTCATTGTGATGCTATTGTCTGCTTATTCTAGGTGACATGGCTCGGGGGAAAGGGGAATAATTTATTTTGAAAATGTTTAAGTGAAGGTATTTGTGTAAATATTGGGGCATTGTGAGTTGGAGGGTATTAAGATGGCAAAGTTGGAGACTTTACTTCAGCTCCCACAAAACCTCTTTTACAACACAAAAAATTGCACCAAACTGAATTCTGAGCAGTAAAGCCAAGAAAAAGTCACAATAAGTCATTTTTCTAGCCCAGGGCAGCTTAGGAAAGTAGAAAAGTCTGCAGGCATTTGTGTGGGAGCTGGCCAGGAGTGGAGACAGCAACAAAAGTGGCAACACTTGGCTGTAGTTGGCATCAGAGTGGGGAGCAGCCCACTACCCAAGGAGGGAGACTGAATGTCTGGGTGAAACGATATCTCAGGGAACTCTTATGCTAGCATGAGGAGCAGGAACAGGGACCATCTGGCAGCTCTGTTACCCCTTTCCCAGTTCTGAGTCACAGTACCATGGCAGAGAGCAGCGTTCATGGTCACAAGGGACCCCAGTGACAGTAAGGGGGTCAGACAGCTGGTCAGAAAGAGATTACAGGGGACCTTTTGCTGCCACTGGATACAGTACCTGGTTCTGTTTGGCAACTCTATTGCCCATATACAATTCTAAGTCTCAGTTCCAAAGTGCGGAGGCATGTTTGTGGTCACTTACAAGGGAGCAGGAACCCTGATTGCAGTTACAGGGCAGAGAGAAACACTAGTGCTTGTAGCTGCAGGGGAACAGGGGCCCTTGCTGAGTAAAGACCAGAGCACATACCAGGAGAGCGTAACTATACCTCTATACCTCTCTCCTAATCATACCACCTTGGAAGCACCAAAAATTTTCAGACCCCTAGAATTAACCCTGAAGGCAGCAGTATGAAAAAACCAGAAAGTTGGAACAGTGCCTCTCCACCCCCAGATGAACAAAGCCTAATTTTAACATAAAGATCAAAGTTAAGAAATAGGCTGGGAACATGAGCAACAACAAAAAAAGAACTTGACCATAAAAAGCTACTACAGTGGCAGGGACAACCAAAACACAAACTAGAAGGTGACAACAGTGTAAAAACAGCTACAAACAAAGCCTCAAAGGAAGAAACTACAAATTAGACAGAAGCCCAGGAAGAATTCCTGGAAGAGTTAAAGAAAGAAATAAGAGTGATAGAGGAGAAGTAAATGAAAGTGATACAGGAAAATTATGAAAAGACAATTAACAGCTTGGTAAAAGAGGCACAAAAAAATATTGAAGAAAATAACACCTTAAAAAACAGAATTGGCCAAATGGTAAAAATTGCACGAAAATTCATTGAGGAAAATAACACCTTAAAAAATAGAATAAGCCAAATGGTAAAAGATGCAAAACAATGCACTGAAGAAAGGAACTGCTTTAAAAGCAGAATTGGCCAGATGGAAAAAGAGGTATAAACACTCAGTGAAGAAAATAAGTCCTTAAAAATTAGAATTTGACGAGTGGAAATTAATGACTCCATGAGAAATCAAGAAACATTAAAACAAAGACAGAAGGAGAAGGAGAAGAAGAGGAGGAGGAGGAGGAGGAGGAGAAAGAGGAGAAATATCTCATCTGAAAAATAACTGCCTTGGAAAACAGATTGAGGAGAGAGAATTTAACAATTATTGGACTAGTGAGAGAAAAGGGGGAAGGAAGAAGAAAAATGGGGAAATTATCTCACATAAAAGAGGCATTGTAACAGCAAGCACCCTGGCACACCCAGGATGGCCTGCTAGCACGGGTTATTTGATCTGCTTTTCTAAAGGAAATGCAACTTTAAGGAGGTCAACAATCTTCAATCAAACATATATAAATCACTCACAAGTTCAGTGGAAAGGTCAGCACCTTGAAGAGGAGAAAATATAAGTAGAGAAATTAGCACACAGATTGAACAGATAGGGCTCCACCTGTCTGAACAAAGTAATCGATACATAATCACCAGACAGGGAGTACCAACATCTGGATTTACAAAGCTGGGGGGCTCCTTAACAACGACTACCCAGAGTCTCATCTGGCCAAATCACACAAACATTCTTCCCATGAGTGAGCCCCAAAGCAAAATCTTGGCTCAGAATATATATATACCTCTCAGAACCAGAAGGCATCACAAGCTACATGACTCAGTGCCTAATTATCAAAAGGTGTAAAAACCTTCCTACAAACAAGCTTTCTCTAAGCAAGCTTTCCCTTAGGCAAGTTCCTCTTAGGCAAGTTCCTCCTCCAGTGGGCTCTGTGTAACTCAGGACGTATCATAGCTGTGAGCTGGGCCAGAGCTCAAAGCAGCAAGATGTCTGTGATTGAAATACCTGTGTACCTTTAAACCTGGGAACATGGCCCCTGTTCCAGGAAAAAAGGGGAGATAGGTAGTTGCATAGGCCTATTAATGGACAGAGAAGATCTTATATTCCATTAACCCTACAGGCACTCAAGGAAACTTTTACAGTGATAGGGAAGAAGGGGGGGGAGTGTGTCACAATGTTGAATCTCGTTGGAATTGGTTCGAAGAGGGGAGAATATGTGTGAATGAGTGTGTCTGTGTATGTGTATGAAAAGATACACAAACACATGTTCAGTTGGGAATAGAAATCTATCTTACCTAATAGGGAAATAGGAGGGAAAGGGGATAAGACAAAAGGCTGGGAGAGTGGGGGTTGGAGAGGGTTGGTAATGGAATGTGATAAAAGGGAGGGTGGCTTAAGGGAGGCAGTGGTCATAAGCAAAACAGACTTTTGAGGAGGGACAGGGTAAAAAGAAAGAGAAGCATAAACAGAAAAAAATAGGATAGAGGGTAATGAACAGTTAGTAATCACAACTATGAATGTGAATGGGATGAACTTACCCATAAAACAAAAGTCAATAGCAGAATGGATTAGAAACTAGAATCCAATAATATATTGTTTACAAGAGACACACTTGAGAGAGAAAGGCACACAGAGTTAAAATAACAGGCTGGAGCAGAATCTATTATGCCTCAGCTGAAGTAAAAAAGGCAGGAGTAGCAATCATGATCTCATACAAAGCAAAAGCAAAAAAAGACCTAATTAGAGATAATCAGGGAAATCACATTTTGCTAAAAGGTACCATAGACAGTGAAGTAATATCAAAAAGGCCTCATTTTTCCAGTATATAGGGAACTCAGCCAAATTTATAAAAATAATCACTATTCCCCAGTTGACCACCTCACACCTATCAGAAGTGGCTGGAAGGGATGTGGGAAAATAGATACAATTATGAACTATTGGTGGAGTTATAAACTGGTCCAGTCATTCTGGAGAACAATTTGGAACTATGCCCAAAGGGCTATAAAGCCCTTTGACCAGCAATACCAATACTAGTTCTGTATCTCAAAGAGATCAAAGGAAAAAGGAAAGGATCTATATGTACAAAAATATTTATAGCAACTCTTTTTGTGGTGACAAAGAATTAGAAATTGAGGAGATGCCCATCAATTGGGCAATGGCTAAACAAGTCATGGTATATGATTGTGATGGAATACTGTTGTGCCATAAGAAATGACAAGGAGGACGGTTTCAGAAAAAACCTGAAAATATTTATACGAACTATTCCTAAGGACATTAGCAGAACAAGAACACTGTACACAGTAACAGCTATGTTGTAATGATGATCAACTTGAAAGACTTAGCTTCTCTGATCAATATGATGATCAAAAACAATTCTGAAACGACTCATGGTGAAAAATGCTATCTACCTCCAAAGAGAGAATTGATAAATTCTGGGTGCCAATTGAAGTATAATTATTTTACTTTCTTTATTTTTCTTGCTTTTTTTTTGCAACACGACTAATATTTGTTTCATATGTTTTCACATGTATAATTGATATCATATTGCTTGCCTTCTCAATGGATAGGGAAAGGCCTAAAGGGAGGGAGGGAATTAAGAACTCAACTTTTTTTATATGTTAAAAATAATATAGTAATTTTTAAAAAAAGGAATTTTAAGGAAGTAAATTTTTAGCACAATATAATTAGAGCCATACAGAAATGTAATACTAAAGAGTTTCCTGTCATCAGACAAATAACAAAGGTTAAATGACTACATATCAGAGAATAATCTATTTGGTTGGAGGGAATTCTCACACAGCTAGAAATTCAACTATATAATTTCTGAGATAATGAAAAGACAGAATCTAATTATTGGAATAGATCACAGAAGTCTTCTAATCCAACCTCTACTAGAACAATAATCCCTACTTTCAGCAAACCTGACTAGTGGTCATCCAGCCTGTCTTTGAATACCTCTAGTGACAAGAAGCTTTAAAAAGCACCCAAAAAAACCATTATTTGTATAATATTAATATTGCGTAATTGTTAGGAAGCTTTCCTTATGTCCAACCTAAATCTGCTTCTCAGTAACTTCTACTCATCAGTCTTAGATAATTGTCAAAATGCCTGTGTGGTTCCGTATTGCAAAATATAAGAGACTTTCTATATAAAAGATAGAAGTAAACCATTTATTCAGACACCAGAGAACCAGATCCCATAACCAATAAGCCCAGTCCATCACAGCAGCAAAGAATTCAATACACAGTATCACAGCAGAGAACCACTCCATCCCATAACCTTCCCTGCCCCCTGCTGGGTCACTGCCACCAGCAATCACTCACAGCACAGCCAGCATGTCTGCTCTCTCCCTCACCTCTAACTGCTCTCTCAGTATTTCCTGTGGCACACTTTCCTTTTCCTCTCAGCAAGCTCCTCCCACCACATGTGACTTAGACTTCCTGTGACATAAGCAGGTCACATGGCCTATTAATGGGTGGGAAAGGTCTTCAAACTTAAATTACCATTATAGTAAGCTCCCTGGAGGCAAGCAGAACAAATTTTATCCATTTTCCACATGGAAGTCCTTCATATGCTTGAAGATAGCTGGCCTTCTTTAAGTACTTTCTTCTGCAGAAAAAAAAAATCCTTCTGCTTCATATAGCATCTCTTCATGACTCTTATCATCCTTGTTGTCTTTTACTGGGCTTACCTCTATCTGCTCTAAAATACACCTGAAATCGAGGTATTCTGACCAAGACAGAGGTTAGTCAGCCTGTTATGTTCTTTATTCTGGACAATATGCCTCCCTTAATGAATGCATCATAGAATGTCACTAGTATTGTTGGTTGCCGGGTTACGTTATTGACTCACTGAGCATGCAGCCTACCAAAACCTCCGGATCTTTTCATAGAAGTTATTGTCTAGATATGTCTTTAATTCTATATTCACGAAGTTTTTTTTTTTTAACTCAAGCAGAGAACTTTACATTTGTTCATATTTAATTTCATCTTGAATTTCACCTCATCCATAATTTTAGCCTATCAAGAACTTTTTGTCTCCTGATTGTTAACAAGCATGTTAACTATCCCTCTAAACTTCATGTCATCTTTGAATTTGACAAACATGACATCTATGTCTTTATTGAATTCATTGATTTTTTTTTAAATTTTCAACAGCATGGGGCCAAGAATGAGTGTTTTGAGGTGCTTCATTAAAGAACCCCTTATCAGCTGACATTCAGCTGCTAAAGCCTGATCCTTGGGTTGGTCATTTAATTCTCTTTACAGTAAATTCATCTAACTTTATTATCATCCAGTCAAGAAGTGTCAAACATATGGCCTGCAACATTCTACAGTACAGCCCCAAGCAGATTAAAATGTAGTTGGACAATATTTAATAAAATAAATAAAAACAATAAAACATGGATAATGTTAATATATGGTTTTCAAAGTCGATATATGGCCCTCAGGGATCCTTTAGTGATCTGTATTTTTATTGAGTTTGACACCAGTGGTCTAGACTGTGTCTTTTTCCTGGGTAATTAATAATTTATTAATTAAGCTAGCCAGCAATGAATAAATTGATGGTCAGTGGTTTCTCTTGGTAATCAATGACCCCCAGTGGAGATCCTGAAAACCTTAAATATTTTTCTGGAGGGGAATACCCCTGACAAGTGAAAATCAATCCTGCTAGAGGTAGGCTAGAAGTCTTCAGCTCATCCTGCTGAGAATTTGGCTTGGTCATGAGACTCAGCCACCTTCAGCAATCTGGACAGGGGAATCCGTCTCCATCCAGACCACTCTGGTTGGTTTTCTCCTTCATGAGCTGGGTCATCCTAAACTCTAATGTAGGGGTACAAGGACAGGGGCTTCTTTTAAGTACTCACCCAGACTGGATTCTGTTTATACTCTAGTCTAAAGAGAAGTTAGGCCTCCTGGTTGGGTGGGATCCTGCCCAAGATTGAAGAGCATCTTCCTTGAGGGCTAGGGGTTATCTCCTCAGTCAATCATGTCCTTCTGAAACTGACTTTAACAAGAGCTGAATAGTATAGTAATTTCTCTCAGTATCTTCAAAAGCTCTGTCCTGGGCCCCCTTCTACATCTATCCTATCTCACTGGATGAGTTCATCAATTCTCATGGGTTCAAAAATCATCACCATATAACCTTTTTTGTTTAATCAGTTTTATTTCCACAAGTAACAGTAGACACTGGATAGGAGCCTAATTTTTAGGTTCTGAGTCCACTCCTATTCTTTTTTTTTTCTTTTTAGCACGTAATAGTAATTTATTTTTTTTCCAATTACATGTAAAGGTAGTTTTCAACATTTGTAAGATTTTGAGTTCCAATTTTTTTTCTCCCTGCCCTCCCCAAGACAGCAAGAAATCTGATGTAGGTTATACATGTACAATCATATTAAACACAATTCCACATTAAATACTATATCTTATTGTCTAGCCTCCTCTTTTTACATATGAAGAAAATGAGGCCCAGGGAGGTTAAGTGACTTTTCAAAGGTCACACAGGTAGCAATCATCAAAGGTAGGACACAAAACCAGGTGCTCTGACTCCAGAGTCAACAATCTTTCCTTTATACCACGTTGCCTCCCTATAAGGGGAAGTGACATCGAAGGTTATATATATAGCAAAATCAAGCTATCTAGAAAGGGAAGAGGCTGTCTTGCAAGGTAGTTATCTCCTTTTCACTTGAGGCATTAAAGCAGAAATTGGGTGACCATTGGTTAGCACAATGCTTTGCACGTAGTATAATGATTAATAAATGCTTTTGTTCATCCAGAGATGTGGATTCTTGTTCAGGTGGGGAATGGAATAGATGACCTCTTAGTACCTACCAACATGGAAGAGTATATGGTCCCTTCTCATCATTTGGTGTTCTTTGTATCTTTGGGCCTTGAACCATTGTTGTCTATTGTGTTCCTTTGGGAGAATAATCATGAGCAGCTTGCTGATGCTTTGGAAAGAATGTTGAAATATCTTTATTTTCTGCCAACTGAGATAAACTGGAGAATATCCAGAGGAGAGCAGCCAGGCTGGTGATGGGCTTTGAGTTCATCCCATGTAACATTATAACTTTCTTTTGTTACTTGAAGGGTTATCTTGGGGAAGAGAAATGAGGTGCAGTGGTTAGATGTTGCAGAGGGGCAAATCTTAGGATTGATGTAAAGTTATCCAGTTATCCACTTAAAATTATCCAGAAGTAGGATGAACTGCATCAGGAGATAGTGTGTTCCTCCTCACTTAACCAACAGATAGATAACTTTGTCAGCTGGGTTGTAGAGAGTCCATTTTTCAGGCACAGGTTGGACTACATGGACTCAGATCTTTTTAAATTCTGATATTTTGAGAAACCACAGTGCCTGGAAAATCTTAAGCACTTAGTAAATGTTCACTCTATCTGTCTGTCTGTCTGCATCTATACCTATAGATTTCTGTTGTATGGGCTTTTGAAGCACATTCATAATGAGGTTTGTTCCCACATTGTTTGTGATGGGAAGAAGAGAAGCAACATTAGACAGTGGTCAATGATACTGAGAAAAGATACATCTGCTCATGTGTGCTCTAACTATAGAAGAATGGAGACTCAGCATTTAAAGTTGAAAGGGAAATTAGAGATTATTTGGTCAAGCTCCTCATTTTTAGATTAGGCTCAGATTGGTGAAAATGATTTGCTCAAGGATAATAATTAGCAGAACTAACACTAAGACCTAGGTCTTCCGATTCTAAATCCAGAGGAGCTTCTGCTCTGCCACACTAACTTTGGGAAAGGGTGGAAAAGGTCGAAAAGATCAGAGTTGTCTGTTTTTGACTGGAGATAGCTGGCATTCTCAGCACATCATGGAGATTTGAGTGTCTAGACATCCTCCCAGAAGGAATCAGGAGTGAGAGATGGAGAACAAGGATGAATGGGTGGAAGTTACAAGGAGGCCACATTCAATTGACTATAAAGAAGTACTTAACAATTCATAAAATTTAAAGCTTTAAGGGACTTTAGAAGTCATGTAGTCCAACCCATTCGTTTTTCAAAACAGGAAACTAAGGCCTAAAGAGGTCAAGTAACATGCTCAAAATATTTCATGGTTGCAATGATGAAGGAGGTAATGGTGGTGGTGGTGGTGATAGTGGCAATGGTGATAGTCATAGTCTTGGTATTCATAGATTTGATACTTGTAGAAGTAGTAGTAGTAGTAATAGTCATAAATATAACACCTGAGATTCAAATGTAAGTCTTATGATTCTAATGTCAGAGTTCCTTCCAATACACTAAATTCTCTAATAATTAAATCTGTCACATATGAAATGGACTGTGTGGGAACTTATAAGATTCTTATCATTGGAAGTCTTCAGGAATAAGCTGGATAGCCACCTGAGGAACATAATAAGACCCAAAAAGTCAACTAGAAACCCTATAAAAGATGAGTGCGGAAAAATGCTGAGTCAACCTGTCTCTGTATCTGCCCATGGAAAAGGGGCACCTTACTTATCACATATCTTATTTTGTTATGCAACCACAGCTTAAGAAAACCATGAGTTAGAGCAAAGGTTCTTAACCTGAGGTCTGTGAACTTTTTTTTAGGGATCTGTGACGCAAAAAAGGTTAAGAATCCCTGCTTTAGAATCTCCAGTATCTGCCCTCACCTATCCACCTGCTAAAAAGATCTTTCTAATTGAGAAATCTGACCATGAATGATGGAAAGGACTGAATTTAAAAGCATTTATTACGCCCTCATGGTGGCAATCTGCCCATAGTCTGGCAGTCCTCAATGGGTACTCAACAGCCTGGGAAGAGGCAAGGGAAAGAAAGGAAGGATGCTACCACTGGGGTGCCACTAGGCCATTCAAAACAGATTTTAATGACATGGCAGGGGGAGGGGTGGCAAGAAAAGGAATATGTCCCTATTCCCACTATCCTTCCAGAATGGGTTTTGGGTAGCCCAAGGACAAGAGAAGACCATGTCACTCTTCTGCCTAAAAACCTTTAGTAGCTCCCTATGGCTTCTAGAATAAAATACAAATTCCCCAAGGTGGCATTTAAGGCCATAATCTATTTCTAGCATCCTTTTATAGCCTTCTTTTACTCTGTGCCCCTTGATGCATTTTGTATTGTAGTCAACCTGTATGGCCTTGGCTCGTCACCCTTCTCTGCAAAATTAGCAAATTAGACTTAATGGCCTTTTAGGTCCCTTCCAGCTCTAGACCTAGGATCCTACTAGCTATTTTCCAATATAGTCCTGTCTTTTTCATTTCTGTGCATTTGTTTAGGCTATCCCTTTTGCCAAAGGAGTCCCCTCACATCCCAAAATCATTCTCCTTGGATTCTTCTCTGGTGCTATCTCATCCATGAAGTCCTTCATTTCCCCAGTATTTCCTTCCCCAAATTTTCCTAGAACCTTTTGCCTGTATCTCTCTACTTTGCCTTTATTATGCCACATCTTGAATCATTTGTCTGTGTGTGTGTGTGTGTGTGTGTGTATATATATGTTATATATATCTATACACACACATATATGTTGATATATGTAAATATACACATATAGAGATAACTATATACATAGATAGCATGATTTATCTATGTTATTCTTCTTACTAGGTCAAAAGCCTCTTAAGAGGAAGACATTGTTTTCCATTTTTTGTATCCCCAGAACTGAGGACATATTAAGTCCATTTGTTGAAGTGAATTGAATCTACTTTCTTAAAGCATATTGGAATTGCTGGCTTCACATTCCAGTTCTGCCACTTCCTCACTATGTAACTTTGGATAAGTGATTTGACTAGGTAATATGACATATTACCTAGAGGAAAGAGCAATGATTTTGGAGTCAAGAGACGAATTCCGTTTCCAACTCCAGTTTTTATTAGCTGCCTGACTTTCTACAAATCATTTGTCCTCTCTGGGCCTAAGCGTCCATCTCATTGAACTGGGCAAGGTTATCTCCATGGCTCCTTTTAGTTTTAACATTCCATAATTTCTTATTTCACTGATGCTGAGTGACTGCCACTGTGGGTTTCTGTAGTGCCTACCTAAGGAGGAGCTGGGGAAAGATCTTTGGCGATGTGAGCAGTCAGGAATAGTAGTGGTGTTAATAACAATAATAATGCCCTTCCTTAGAAAAAATCAATAACCCATTGTGTTTTTATCTCCCTCAGTGCCAGTCAGAATGTTCTCCTTTGGTCACACTTAATGAATGTTTAAATGGAATTGAAGTAAATTGTGAAATGAACTTTGAGTGGGTCACCCTTACCTTCCTGGGGAATTTGCTTGTCTCTCGATTTCCAGTCCACAACACCAAAAGACTCTAACTTGTTGATTCCATAGTTAGGATAAGGCACATCCCAATGAAGTGAATCTGGGGTCTTGGCTGTGTGCATGGTTTGTCAACAATTGAGTATTTTATTAGACTTTATGAGACTTCATTAAAGAAGTCCAAGCAGGAGTACTGTAGAACATCAGAGGGTCCCTCACCAATAAACTCCCAAACTTCAAGCTTTGGAATGCCATAAATGTTTAAGACACTTCCTTCCTTTTCATTATTGACTTTTCCTTCACTTTTATACCAGCAAAGAGCTGTTTTTTATTGGTTAAAATTTCTTGATTCAATTTCTGCAGGTCTGTTTAAAAGCTCCATATTATCTGGGAGGATGTTTGGCGCATAGCAGAGGAAGTCCTGCCAGTGAATTCAATTAGCTGGCATAGCTTGCAGATATTGTACACGGTTTTCTGCGTTCTCCTTTTTTTTCACAACTACTACATAAACACAGCTGGGTTTAATATTTGTTGTAACAAAGATTTAACTGGGATCGTTTTTCTTGGGGTAATTAATGCTTGGAGCTGCTGCTGCGATGGTGCTCTCCTATTTGCAATCCTCCTTATTTCTTTTCCTTTGGTTATCCAGATAATGAAGGGTGCTCCTCCGGGTCTTTCCCTTTCCTTGAAACTGCTTAATACTTGGCTGTTACCACCTGAGAGCAGATGCATTTCATTGCAAGAATTGAATTTCTGTCAGTTCTCTCATGCATCATGTGTTGGGAACTGTAAGTGGATCAAGTTGTGTTGATCACAGCAGGGACACTGTGAAGCAGATCTATTATACATATTTCCCACTCCCCACCCCCACCCTCCCAGGAGCAGAGATGCCCCTCCCTCCCTTGTGCTTGTTCTTTGTGTCTATGTTTATGTGATCCACCTTGGGTCTCACCTAGTGACATTACTGCCAATGGATATCTTTCTTCTTCATACCAGAATTATTGTTGAAACAAATTCCACTTTTATCTGGGGAATCACTGAACATTTTATTAATTCCTGAATATGCACTGCTTTTCAATGGCTAAAATAAATCCATTGAAGCCCAGCCATAATGAATGACATTTATTTTGATGACATTTAGATTATTGATGCACTAGAAAATGCTAATTGGACAACCATTTTTCCTTCTGACCTTTCTGTATAAAAATAGTCACTTGTCTACACAAGTCAAGGCAGAGTTTTTTGCTTCTAAATCTGACTTAGACTTATGGAAGAAAGTCAGTGATGGAAGTGATGTAAAAACTTAGACTATATAGAACCTAGAATCAGAGTTGTAAGAGACCTCAAAAATAGAGAATGGTAGAAAATAAAATGTTACAACCATAAGGGACCTTATGACATCAAGTATTAAGAGTTAGAAGGATCCTTAGAACATAAAATGTTAGAGCTGGGAAGGAACATTAAGACATAGAATTTTAACACATAGACTGCTAACATATTATGTTAAAGCTGAAAGTGATCTCAAAGCATAGAAGATTAAAATAAGTAAATAAATAAAGTGTTACAACTGAAAGGAACCTTAAAATATAAAGTGTTAGGCCTAGAAGAAAAGGACCTTAAACCTTAGTCTTAGCCCTTTGTTTTTGGAATGAGAAAACCAGAGCCTGGAGTAATGCGTCCAGGGATATGAAATAAGTCACTTGCAAAGCCAGAACTTCATCCTAGGTCCCTGACTGACTCTAAGTCCTGTCTTCTTTCTAAAATGCCATAGTATCTTGTCATATTACATTTATGGTTCATAGTTTGAAAGTTTATGGGCTTGGGGTTTTTTGTTTGTTTCTTTAAGAAAACAGTAAAAGACCTGTCATACTAATCATGTAATTATTTTTTTAAGTTTTCATTTTGTTCATTTGTTTTTGGGGGTTTTTTTTCCTTTAAATTCTGGGGATTGCAGCTGCTAGTCAGTTGAAAGACTAATGGATAAACATTTGAAGTACAAATGGCTTAGTTTGGTTTACATAAAATATGCTGTGGTCTGAGGTCAAAAAACATGTTTTGGTGGACTTTTTGTAGCTATCATTTGATAAGTAGCCAGAGCTATTGGGGACATGTCATATATATCAAGGAATCAGTTATTGATCTGTTGTGTTGAATATGTCATAGGATAAAAGACTGGGAGAGCTGGAAAAGGCTTTAGAACATTGGAGCTAAAAGAAACCTTAGAGACCCTCTGATCCAAAGTCCTCGTTTGACAGATGTGAATGTATAAATTGTTTTTGTATATGAAGGAAGCCATTTATCTTTTGATTCGTATTTTTGGTCATGATTAGATTAGTTTGAAATAATTTTCATGCCCTAGTTAATTGGGATTTTTTTTAGTTGTCCATTTTGGTGTTGTAAGCTTATTTCAGGGAAATGATTTTTTTAAGATATAAATTCTGTTTTTCAGACATTTCCATTTTTTCAAAGGTAGATTCCATTTTTATTTTTTCCTGTTGTGTTTGCAAGAGGATGCTTCTTGGTTTATTCATGTTGACAACTGAAAAGGCTTGGACCTAATTAAAAGAATTTCCACTAGCACCTTTACTGAACCATTTCATTATGCTGCATTGCACAGATTGCATTTTGAAACATGGTGATAGTTTAAATCTGACCTTTTAAACCTGAACTGCCAGAAATATGTTGGGGGGGGTGCTTATTTTAAAATATTCCCAGAATCTATACATATAATATACATATATACATGCAGGCACATATTTGATTAGAAATAATGTTCATATTGAATGGCTACCTAGTGATATAAATATACATTTACTTTAAACTTAAACTTCTCTGGCTCATTTAGCTTAGGTAGGGGTATCTTTTATCTGCATTTAATTGCATGTATTACAACTAAATTGTTTTTAGGGATAACAAAGTAAATTTAACCTCTCTAAAATAAAGCTGGAAGGAAATCTAGAAAATGGAATTTTGGAACATGGAATTTAACATGTTAGATCTCACAATTCTGCATGAACACCTCCATAAATAAGGAACTTCCTCTTTCCTGAGGCAAACAGTTCCTATTTTAGATAAATATGAGAACTGGAAAGGATAGTAAGGAGACAGGAGGCATTGAATATAGACATCTTTTTCTAGGTGTCTACACCTTTGTTTTACAACATTCAATTAATTTCAACTTCAGGCATCCCTTCTCTTTAATCTTCATTTTCTCCTTCTTTACTAGTTCCTTATAGCCTTCCAACATATGCAACTCTTCATCCTTTAAAGGAAAAAAAAAAAACTTCACTAGACCTTGCCATCCTCTTTTTAGCTATCTTTCTACTTCTCCCTTTCTTAGCTAAACTCCTTTAAAAAGGTGTCCACGCTCAATGTCTCCTCTCTACCACACTTCCTCTCCTTTCCCACTCTCGTTCTCAACCTTTTGCATTCTGGCTTCCGACCTGATACTTTGACAGCAACTAGTGGCCAAATCTAATGGTCTTTTTTCAGTTCTTTTCTTACCCATCTGTTTACTTCATTTGACTCAGTTGACCCCTCCCTCTTCCTGGATACTCTTCTCCTTTCTGGGCTTCCATGACTCTACCCCCTCCTGGTTTTCCCACCTGTTCTTCCTCATTCTCCTTTCCTGGTTCATCACCTATAACTATTGGTGTTAACCAAGACTCTGTCTTAGGTCCTTACTCTCTTCCTTCTTTATTTTCACATGACTTCATTTGCTCCCATGAGATTATCATCTTCATTCTGTTCACAAATGTATATACATTAAGCCCCAGTCTCTTCCCTGGGCTTCATTAAGTACTGCATCACTGATTGCCTTTTGTACATCTAAAACTCAGCATGTCCAAAATAGGATTCATATCTAACCTTTCAACATTCTCCCCTTTTCCAAACTTTCCTATTTCTGTAGAAGACATCACTATCTTTCTAGTCCCTCAGGTTTGTAATCTCTTTGTTATCCTCAAGTCCACACCCTTCCCCATTCCACATTTCCTAGCAGTTGCCAAATCTTGCTATACTTCTGCTGCCACAACATCTCTTGCATCTGACTCCTCTTTACTCACACAGCTACCATCCTAGTTCTGGCCCACATCACCTTTCCCTCACATTTTCACAGTGGCCTTCTGCTCCCACTCCTAATGGTCTCCCTTCTTCAAGAGTCTCCCTACTCTTGAGTGTACTCTGTGCTGCTGCCAAACCGATTTTCCTTAAGCACAGATCTGACTGTGTTGCTCCTCTACTCAATAAACTCGCAGTAGCTCCCAGTTGCCTCTAGGATAAAATATAAACTCCTCTGTTTAGCTTTTAAAGTCCTTCACAGCTTTGCCCCCAACCTGTCTTTCTAGCCTCATAAGACATTACTCTTCCTCCCATGTTCTGCAAATTAGCCTTCTCTCTGTTCATCACTCAGCACTCCATCTCCCATCTCCACGCCTTCACACCCCCGTGCCACATACCTAGAAGGCCCTCCTTCCTCACATTGGCCTCATGTAATTCCTGGCTTTTTTCATCTCAAGGACTACATTCTACATAAAGCCTTTCCTGAGCTCTTTACCTGCTAGTGCCCTCCCTCTCAAACTACCTTGTATTTATTCTCTTTATATTTATTCTACACATACAGACAGTTCTATTATTATGTGACATATGTGTTCCTAAAAATCATCATGCTATACAAAATCAATCACAAAATAAAAGTCACAGGGTTTATGGAGGAAAAAAAGATAAGAACCTAATAAAAATGGTAGCACAGTTTTATAAATGCTAAATGGTTTAAAACTACATAAATACAACAATAAATGATGCTGATGTACACAGTCTCAGGCTGCTGCTTGGCCTGCATACCTCCCCCATGGTGTGCCTGAGTGGGCAAAGTCCAGTTGTGAACATGATGGCTGCAACTCTCTGGCAGGACTTGGCCATGGTGGAAGGTAGGGGATGGGGGAGAGGTGGACCAGCCCTCCTCTACCCACAGCTCTTACTGCACCAAAAGATATATAATAAATATAGCACCTTACCTTGAAAAAGGACCTAAAGTTTACTTGGGGAAGTGAACATTAGAAGGGTTGCAGCCTGTGAGTTATTGTGAAGTGGTACAGTTTTATACATTCACTGTTTCTTGTAGACAAAAATCTCATGTAAGTAAACACAACATTCATGTTATGCTCAAATCCTTTCCCTAATATTTCAGTCACATTGGAACAAATTTGCATGTTCAAAATAAGCATTATTACAGAACTGACTGTACTTATATATGTTCTTAATTTCTCTGAGTCTTAAAGATGAATTTTGCCATCTTTAAAATGAAGGAGCCAGACCAGATGAGTTCCAGGGTCCCTTCTAGCTCTAAATTGTATGATCTTAATTTAGTATTTAGTTAGCTGATTACAGTTGACAATGAAGCATAGAACAAGTGGCTGTTGTGCAGGGGGTTTGGGTTTGGGTTTAGGTTTGTTTTTCAGTTGGGTTTTTTTTGTTTTGTTTTGAGAAATAGAAGGATTTATAGTAGCAATTCAGGATCAAGTCATTACCTCCAGAGATCACGATCTCATGGGGGAAGTAGATATGTAGGCAAATAAGTATAATACAAACTAAAAATAAGTGGGTAAGAGGGGTACAAAGGGATGTTATCCTCCATGCCCTTCTTAAAGGTAGGGATTGAGTCATCTTGGATTTCCTTCAGCACCTAACACTGTGTATGTACATAGTAGGAGCTTAATAAATGATCATCAAATGACTGACTACTATCCCTCTGAACACCAAATCCCAGAAAGTCAATCCCAACCAAGTCCCCAGTTGCTAGATATGCCTTTTAGATAATAAGAATTATAATGCTGGTAGTGGTACCTAACATTCGTATTTTACGAAATGCTTTACACCCATGATCTCATTTGATTCTCACAAAAATGCAGTAAGGTAGGTGATGACTTCCCATTTTACAGCAAAGAATATTGAATTTCAGTGACAAAAGGGACAGTAAAGATCAGAAAATCATAGGATTGTAAATATTAAGCTAGAAGAGACCTTAAAGGTCATCTTGTACAATCCCTTTACGAAAGAAGAAAATGAGGCTCAAAGAATTTGAGTGACTTGCCCAAGGTCACATAAAGTATCATAGCCTAGATTGGAACCTACTTCCTCTTAAGTCCAAATTAAGTGTCCATTCCATTGCACCATGTTCTGTTTAGGACTCCAAAGATTAAAGAAGAAGCTAAGGCCTAAGAACTGGGCATGACTTGCCCAAGGTTACACAGTGTTAGTAGTAGAACCAGGACTTGGATTCAGATCTCCTGACTTGTGATCAACTATAAAACCCAGCCTCTCATCTATGCACTTATTGCCATTCACATGTTTAACTAGACCTCCCCTAAGCTCCCCTTCTGTAACATCTGCTTAAAAGAGGGAGCACCTTATGAGCTAGTATTTCCAACCCCCCAAAATTGCTGCCGACAGGCCTGTTTGTTAATGATTGGACTAGAACCCTTGGGAGCTCAGCAAAGCAAATTAAACATTAATATGGGAATGGTTTATTTTAAAATTTTGATTCCCTCACTCTTTTGAAGAAAATGCTGTCACTAACAATAGAATGCAGATGTCATCTCACTTCAGAAATTTCAAAGTTGTAGTGGCTAAAAGGAAAAGACAAAAACCTTCTTCCTGTGTGTTGGGGCGTGGGAGGCATGCGATAGGGACATGAGTTAAAGGGTAATTACACATAATTTCTGGCCTAGATGGACCTGAGAGGCTGAGTCTCCTGAGGGATACCAGATGAAACTGGAAAGAGTAGTTAGCATGTCAGATGATGGAATCAGGGTCCAAAAAGGTTTTGACAAGCTAGAAAAGTGGGCCAAATCTAATAAGATGGAATTTAATAAGGATAAATGTGGGGGGCGGAGCCAAGATGGCAGCTGGTAAGCAGGAACTAGTGTGAGCTCCATACTGAGCCCCTCCAAAAACCTATAAAAAATGGCTCTGAACTAATTCTAGAACGGCAGAACCCACAAAACAGCAGAGGGAAGCAGGGCTCCAGCCCAGGACAGCCTGGATGGTTTCTGGGTGAGGTCTATTCCACACGGAGCTGGGAGCTGGGAGCTGGGAACGGAGTGGAGCAGAGCCCAGCCTGAGCGGCATGGACCATCCAGACCAGAAGCCGGACGGAGGGGGCCCTAGTGCCCTGAATCAGTGAGCTGCGGCAGTTACCAGACTCCTTAACCCACAAACACCAAAGACTGCGGAGAAGGTTAGTGGGAAAAGCTGCTGGAGTAGAAGGAGTTCACGGTTCGGCTTCCAGCCCCGGGGGCAGCTACAGCTGTTGTTACTTCCGGCTCCAGGCCCACCTGGTGGGAGGAATTAAGTGGCGGATCAGAGCAGGAGTACAACAGCCTGCTGAAGATCTAAGCCCAGTCTGGACTGGGGGTTCTTGGGGAAGGAGGAGTGCGGATCTGACAGAGCTGGCACCTCCCCCCCAAACGTGGAACATAGAACTCGTTAGTCTACAAGCAGTCATACCCCACTGAAAAACTCAAGGGTCAAGTTAGTTGGTTGGGAATATGGCCAGGCAGCGAAAACGCATCGAGATTCAGTCTCAGACTTTGGATTCTTTCTTTGGTGACAAAGAAGACCAAAACATACAGCCTAAAGAAGTCAACAAAGTGCAAGAGCCTACACCAACAGCCTCCAAGAAAAACATGAACTGGTCCCAGGCCATGGAAGAACTCAAAAAGGATTTGGAAAAGCAAGTTAGAGAAGTAGAGGAAAAATTAGGAAGAGAAATGAGAAGGATGCGAGAAAACCATGAAAAACAAGTCAATGACTTGCTAAAGGAGACCCAAAAAAATACTGAAAAATACACTGAAGAAAACAACACCTTAAAAAACAGACTAACTCAAATGGCAAAAGAGCTCCAAAAAGCCAATGAGGAGAAGAATGCCTTGAAAGGCAGAATTAGCCAAATGGAAAAGGAGGTCCAAAAGACCACTGAAGAAAATACTACTTTAAAAATTAGATTGGAGCAAGTGGAAGCTAGTGATTTTATGAGAAATCAAGATATTATAAAACAGAACCAAAGGAATGAAAAAATGGAAGATAATGTGAAATATCTCATTGGAAAAACCACTGACCTGGAAAATAGATCCAGGAGAGATAATTTAAAAATTATTGGACTACCTGAAAGCCATGATCAAAAAAAGAGCCTAGCTATCATCTTTCAAGAAATTATCAAGGAGAACTGCCCTGATATTCTAGAGCCACAGGGCAAAATAGAAACTGAAAGAATCCATCGATCACCTCCTCAAATAGATCCCAAAAAGAAATCTCCCAGGAATATTGTCGCCAAATTCCAGAGCTCCCAGATCAAGGAGAAAATACTGCAAGCAGCCAGAAAGAAACAATTTGAGTATTGTGGAAACCCAATCAGAATAACCCAAGATCTGGCAGCCTCTACATTAAGAGATCGAAGGGCTTGGAATGCGATATTCCGGAGGTCAATGGAGCTAGGATTAAAACCTAGAATCACCTACCCAGCAAAACTGAGTATCATGCTCCAAGGCAAAATATGGATTTTCAATAAAATAGAGGACTTTCAAGCTTTCTCAGTGAAAAGACCAGAACTGAATAGAAAATTTGACTTTCAAACACAAGAATCAAGAGAAGCATGAAAAGGTAATCAAGAAAAAGAACAAGAAAAAGAAATTGCAAGGGACTTACTAAAGGTGAACTGTTTTGTTGACATTCTTACATGAAAAGATGATGTGTATGATTCATGAGACCTCAGTATTAGGGTAGCTGAAGGGAATATGCATACATATATGTTTATGTATATATATGGGTGAATGTGTATGTATGTATATATCTATGTGTGTATGTGTGTGTGTGTGTGTGTGTTTATTTATATATATATATATATATACAATTAGAGAGAGAGAGAGAGAGAGAGAGAGAGAGAGAGCGGGCGGGAGGGAGGGAGAGAGCGGTCACAGGGTGAGTTGAAGATGAAGGGAAGATATCTAAAAGAAATAAAATCAAATTAAGGGATGAGAGAGGAACATAGAGAGGGAGATAAGGAGAGATAGAATGGGATGGATTATCTCCCATAAAGGTGGCAAGAAGAAGCAATTCTGTGGGAGGAGGGGAGAGGGCGGATGAGGGGGGAATGAGTGAATATTGCTCTCATCAGATTTGGCCTAAGGAGGGAATACCATACATACCCAATTGGGAATCTTACCCCACAGGAAAGAAGAGGGAAGAAGATAAAAAAAAATGAGGGGGATGATGGAGGAGAGGGCAGATGGGGGTGGAGGTAGTCAAAAACAAACACTTTGGAAAGGGGACAGGGTCAAGGGAGAAAATTCAATAAAGGGGGATGGGTTGGGAAGGAGCAAAATATAGCTAGTCTTTCACAACATGAGTATTGTGGAAGGGTTATACATAATGATACACATGTGGCCTATGTTGAATTGCTTGACTTCTTAGAGAGGGTGGGTGGGAAGGGAAGAGGGGAGAGAATTTGGAACTCAAAGTTTTAAAAACAGATGTTCAAAAACCAACAAAAATGTTTTTGCATGCAACAAGAAAATAAGATACACAGGCAATGGGGTGTAAAAATTTATCTTGCCCTACAAGAAAGGAAGGGGAAAGGGGATGGGAGGGGAGTGGGGTGACAGAGGGGAGCGCTGACTGGGGAACAGGGCAGCCAGAATATACGCCATCTTGGAGTGGGGGGGAAGGTAGAAAGGGGTAGAAAATTTGTAATCCAAACTCTTGTGAAAATCAATGCTGAAAACTAAATATGTTAAATAAATTAAAAAAAAAACAGTTAAGCAAAAAAAAAAAAATAATAAGGATAAATGTACCATTACTCCAGCAGCCTATGTTTGCTTTCTGAGGGGCAACCTACCTAAATTCATAGAGGATAATCTTTCTATCATACCACAAATTCTACAATTGGCTTTTGAAAAAAATCTTCATGGGCAAAATGTAGCTAGACAGTATTTCTAGTGGAGCCAAAAAAAAAAAAAACCCTGGGGTATTAGTGGACAGCTAACTCAGTAGGAAACAACAATGTAACAGGGCAGTGGTATAAGTTAACATACTCCTAGACTACATTAATAGAATTGTATGCCATCTAGAAGGGGTACTCCAGCCACTATGCTATCTATCATCTGCTCTGATCGGACAAAATCTGGGGTGTCTTGCCCATTCGGGGCCTCCATCTTAGGAAAATACATTGGTGAATTAGATTATGTCCAGAAGATGCTAAGTAGGGTTGGGAGGGGGAGTACTGAAGATCATACCGTAGGAGGATTGGTTGAAGCAAAGGCATTTTGCCTAAAGAAGACATAAGAGGATTTAATTGTTAATTATGAAGTATTTAAAGGACTGTCATAGGGAAAAGGTTTTAATCTTTGTTCTTCTTAGGACCAAAGACAAAACATGGAGTAGATGGTAGAAATTACAAGGAGGTGTATTTAGTCTTCAGTCAACCTTCTAACAAACACAACTGTCCCATCATCAGATAGTCAAGCAAAGGCTAAATGGATCCTGTGAGGGATGTTTGTCGAGGATATTTCTGTTAGAAGCAAGAGATTGGATGAAGCAACAAAATGTAATGGAAAGAGTTCTCACTTTAGTGTCAAGAAAAACTTGGTTTCAGATTTCCCCTCCAATACTCTGTGGGCTCGTCATTTTAGTTCTCTGAGCACCAGCTTCTTCAGCTTTAAACTGGGAATAATTATACCTGCATTACCTATGCAACAGGATTGTAGTAAGGAGTAAATCAAATTTGTACAATGCCACCTTAAGGCCACCTTAAGGCACTATATAAATGTTAATAATATTTATCTCATCTTTTTTTATATAGTTCTGGGATGTTACTATTCTGTTAGTATTCTTTTACAGTTAATGTTCTGCAAACTCTTGCACATAAAATAATTCCCCTTTGCAATTGAATAGGCAACGGGGAAGGAGGAAGGGAATAAGTATATAGGGCCTACTCTGTGCCAGATACTGTGCTAAGCACTTTACAAATATTATCTGCTTTGATCCTCACAAGAACCCTGCAAGGCAGATGCTGTTATTATCCCTATTTTACAGTTGAGAAAACTGAGGCAAACAGGGTCACACAGTTATTAAGTGTCTGAGGCCAAATTTGAAATCAGGTCTTGCTGACTCCTGGCCCAATGCTCTTTCCACCGTGCCAACTAGAAACCTGAATAAAAAGTATTATTCTCTAAGTTTCTCTCTTAGTACAATGGGGATGATATGTACCTCCTCCTATCCCTGCATAATTTTCAACTTAGTTGGGTGTCTGTATTTTGAAACTTTTTTCATTGACCATAACTTGTTGACTATGAGTATTCACTTTGGTTACATCTATTTAAAATATCATTTTAAAATTTTTGTGGATCTATATTATGCTTGGGTGATTGTGGGTAACAGTTTTGTCTGTAATAATGTTCCAATTCTGGTACACCTTATTTGTTGAATTATCTATTATGTTTTGAGGACTGCATTTATAGTATGGGGGTTTGTTGTTTGTTAGTTTGTGAATGATAGGGAGCTTCTGATAATGTATAATTCTAGGTTCTGTTTTGCTAAGTCTCAAAATCATAGTTTTAGAGCTGGAAGGAATCATAGACGTCATCAAGTCCAACCCCTTCATTTTATTGATGAGGAAACTGAGGCAGAATATAAATCCAGGTATTCTGAGTTTTTGCATCATGCAGTGACATTTCGCGTAATCTCTACCAATTCTTTGCATAATTTGCATTGATAAATAAATCCATAATTTTTCATGGCTGTGACCTAGTCCTGAATTGCCTTCATAAACCCATTTAGTTCCGTAAACAAATCTGGATGATTCAGGCATTTGTTCAGTGCTTCTTTGTTGACATGTTGTTAGTTAAATTAATATAAATGTCACAGCATGGAGGGTGTTTAGATTCACTCTTGGATCTTAACTGTTCATAGGCTCTATCCAGAGAGAAATTATTTTCAGTTACATTGACAAATCCAATGACATAGACATTATCATCCTTTACTTTTTGCTCATTGAAATGATGCCTGCTTGTTCCAAAAGTGTTTCTGTAGGTTTTTAACCTTTTTATCATGTGCTCTGAAAACATCTATCAATTCTGTTATTCCTATTATAATCATTAATATTATCTCTCAGCTTTTTGGGGGAGTTTATATAGAAGTAGTCTGAGGACAAGTCACTTCCCTATTATAATTCTTTAATAGCTAATGTTCTGTAGATTATTACCAAATGACTGTTTTTTGCAACTAAAAAATATGAGCTCACCTGCCTATTGTACATCTCGAACTAGATGTCCCACAGACATTTTAAATTCATGTCCAAAAGCAACCTGATATCTTCCCCATTACATTCCATGCCTCTCCCAAACTGTCCCTTCTTCCTAACTTTCCTGTTACTGTGGAGGGCACCTGCATCCTCTCAGTCACCCTAGGCTCACAACGTAGGTGTCTTCCTCTACTCACTCTCTCTTAACTATATCCAGTCCCATATCCAATCTGTTGCCACATCCTGTCAATTCTAACTTCATAACATCTCTCATATGCCTCCTCTCCTCTGACATTGCTACCACCCTATTGCAAGCTCTCATCACCCAACAATTAGATGATTTCAATAACTTAATGATTGGCCTCCTAGCCTCAGGTATGCAGTCCATCCTCCACTCAGCTGTCAAACCAATCTTCCTATAACACAGGTGTGATCATATAACCTGTATTCATGAAACTCCAATGGTTCCCTATCATCTCCAGGATCAAATATAAAAATTTCCGTTTGGCTTTTAAAGCCCTTCTTCAGCTTTTTTTCTCCTACATTTCCAGCCTTCTAACACCTTATTCCATCCACATAGTCTATGATCCAGTGACACTGGCCTCCTTGCTCTTCCTCACACAAGATACTCCATATCCTGACGTTTTTCTCTGGCTGTCCACTATGTGTGGAACACTCTCCTTCATCATTTCTGCCTCCTGGCTTCCATGACTTCCTTCAAGCCTCAGCTAAAATCTCACTTTCCACAAGACACCTTTATTAATCCTCCCATAATACTAGTGCCTGCCTATATTATCCTGTATATCCAGTTTATCCTGAATGTATGTCATTTGTACAGAGCTGTTTACATTTTGTCTCCCCCATTGGACTGCAAGCTCCTTGAGAGCAGGGACTGTGTTTTACCTTTCTCAGTACTTACAACAACGCCTGGTACATTATAGACACTTATTGTTTGTTGACTTGACTTGAGCTGCAGACTCACTAAGAACATCTTCGGAAAAACTCCAGTAACAAACAGGATGATGGGGATGATATATGCCTTGACCTGAATTGGTTTGAGTTTTTTCTGCCAAGTATCTATATTTTTATAATTGTTATCTAACATGTTGTTGTTGTTATGTTATCACTTTTATTCTTATTTTTTTTCATAAGGTTCAGGTAGAAATGGTGCAAAGACCATCCTGCTATTGTTCTCTATTTAGTGTTCCGCATACTTTTGCACAAATAGATAAAATAACTGCTTTTTTGTAATTGAATAATAATATTGAGATATAAGCTTATCTTTTTTTGTTTGCTTTTTTTGTTTTTTGAGGAAGGAAGGCAGGGCAGTTAAGTGACTTGCCTAAGGTCACACAGCTAGTAAGTGTGTTGAGTGTGTGAAGCCAGGTTTGAACTCAGGTCCTCCTGACTCCAGGGCCATTGCTCTACTCACTGTGCAGCCTAGCTGCCCCATAAGCTCATCTTATGAAGATTAATTGAAAGCATCCTCAAGACTATTCCAGTAGCAGACAGAGATGACTTACACCTTGTCCTATTCCTACACTGTTTTAATTTCTTCTACTGTGTTTTTATATTTTGAAAACCTTTCTTTCATTGTAGTTTCCAGTTCATGAGTATTGAGTATAGCAAGATCTAGTAAAAATATTATTCTTAAAAATTTTTATGGATCAATGTTAAAGCCAAGTGATTGCGGACAATAGGTTTTTTTTGTCTAATAGTGTCTTGGTCCCAATATAGTTTATTTGCTAAATTTTCAAGGATATTTTGGGGTTTGCATTTAGCCTAAATTGATAGAGACTATTGCCTCACTAGGAAGTTTATTATACCAATAAAATCAAATGTCCAGCTAGGTGGTACAGTGGATACAGCACCAGGCCTGGAGTCAGAAAAACCTAAGTTCAAATCTGGCTTCAGACACTAGCTGTATGACCCTGGGCAAATAACTTTAACCTCTGCCTGAGTTTCCCCAACTGTAAACTGAGTTTCCTCAACAGTAAAATGTTGTTAATAAAAGTACCCACCTCTCAGGGTTATTGTGAAGATCAAGATTTGGAAAGTGCTTCATATAGTGCCTGGCATATAGTAGGCACTTAAATAAATGTGTATTCCCTCTTCACCTCCATCCCTATTTGTAGTACAGAGATTTGTTGTCTGTTACTTTACAAAAGATAGTAAGCTTTAGGTATAGAATGGTAACCCTCTGATCATGTCTTTCTAGGTATCCAGTAGATGCTAAATTTTTGCAACTTGCAGTGATATGTTGTATAGTTTCTACCACTTCTTTGTATAATCTATACAACCAGTAAGTCTAGGCTCCTTAAGGATAACCTTTCTGTAAGTTCTGGTGGCAACAATCCAATTATGATCTGTTTTTATAAAGCCTCCTGTTTCTATGGCTGCAAGACTCTCATTTGTTGTACACTTCTTTCTCAACTTATTGTTGGCACAGTTCATTGGATGTCACCCATGAAACACCTTCAGGTTTCATTCTGGGATGTTAGCTGTTAGGCTGTTAGGATGTTAGGCTCTGTCCAGAAACAAACTGTTTGTGGTTACTTTCAGAAATCTAGTGGCATATACCTGTTGTTAACCTTTACTGTTATTTTGTGAAGTGGGGAGTCTGTGTTCCAAATGTATTTCTGTAGATATTTAACTTGTTTGTCATATGCTCTTTTTTTCTATAACAACCTTGGGATATTGAGCCCTCTGTTTCATTAATATTATACAGGTTTTTGTTTGGATACCTTCTAGATCTACTGTCATCCAAATTTACCATTCCAAAAGTATATGTTGAGTGGTATTATGTAGGTGTTAATTGCTCTAAATGTGTTCTTCCTTCTAAGCTGTGACTTCAAGATACTAGTCAAACTCTTAACATATGTAGCCACAGCTTTCTCCTTGATAGCCTAATTCTCAGTGCATCAGTCCTGGAAAAATCCAGGTATTTGTATTACTTTGATCCATTCATTTAATTTTAATCCATATTCAAGTCCGAAGTATTCAGTCTTTAATCTCATTTGGCACATGTGAAGAGTTTTATAATTACAGAATCCAAGTGATATTTTTATATCTTTGGAGAAGGTTTCCATATGATGAAGTTACTATTTAGTGTGTTTTTCAGTGAGTAGACCCATATACCTTGATGTTATCAATTTACATCAAGTGATTGAGACTGTTTTGGTCTTTGACTTGAAGGCTTTGCTCAGTTCCATTCAGAACTAGAGCAGGCCTAAATTATATCCCCCAAAAGGCCACATTTTATATTAATTGTTTCTTACTTTACTGTGTGCTTTAAATAGACAACAGTTTTCCGTGTGGAACATCAGATATCCTAGTATTCTCACTAGGTTTGGATCTATTTTATATATTTGCAGTACATGACTAAACATGAGTGTGGAACTGAATCAAAGGTTTTGTACTAATCAATAAAGGTAGCATAAATGTTACAGATTTTTTTTTGAGCAGCTTATTCAGTAATCACCAAATCCATAATGAATTCCTTTGGGTCTTTTTGAAATACTATTTTTGTCTCCTTTACCAATATGTAGTTTTAATTTGTGTTTATGGGTTGTTGAGGGTTCAGGGGGTTAGCAGTACCAGCTGTGAAAGCATTATATAAAAAGTAAGATTTTATGTGATGTTCTAAGTTTTGCAAAGCCTTTAACATGTTATCTCATTTGATTTTCACAATAACCCTGTGAAACCTCCATTTTATAGACAAGAAAACTAAGTCTGAGAAAGGTTAAATGACTTGTCCAGGGTCACACAGCTAATAAATGACTAAGACAGGATTTGAACTCAGGCCTCCCTGACTCCCAAGTCCAGGGTTTTGGCCACTGGCTTCCTCATAAAGTATACACATATATAATTGGCCTATATTTGGAGGAATCAATATTATTCTCATCTTGTATAATAAGTACATAATGTCTTTAGTTAAGGAAAATGGGATTGAGCTTATGAGAGAGGGAGCTAGTAAACTGCTTTCCTAATAATTCATGTACCACTATGAGGCATTTACTTAGGCATGCCACTTTCCGTTTTTATAGAGAAAGTAGAGTTTGTCGTTTCACTTGATATAATCGTTCTCTTTCATTATAACAATGTTTCACACTTGATGCAATTTAGCTCTTGCAACCAAAAAAAAAAAAAAGGATTAGAACTTCCCATCTTCCTTTTGGGTTTCTTCCTGGCCTCTGATTTTTTTTACTTAGTTTTGAAAGCTCTGTAGTAAAGTTTGTGATTGATGTTCAATTGTTTATTTTGTTCTTCATGTTGTTTTGACTCTTGTATCTTTACTCTGTTCACTTTATTTCTAATTGCTGATTAAATGACCCTATATTTTCTGACATGATTTTGTTTTCTGGATTCCATACAATATGTTTCCTTTGTTGTTTACATTTTTAGGCAGTTTGGTGTGCAAGTTTTTTATTGTAAGAACCAACTAGATATTTATGTAATCCTCTACTGCCTTTCTGTAGAGCGTCAGTAGCTCCAATTATTTCTTGTACGGTCATGTTTGGTACATATCCACATTCCTTTATTTCTATGGTTCTCAATAAGGATGAATTAATGAATTATGAAGCATTAATTAAGTGGTTACTATGTACCTGCCATAGTTCTAAATGTTGAGGATTCAGCTACAAGGTGGACGTAAAAGCTTGAAAGTCCCAAGGGTGCTATTGTGGGGCAGATAACAAGGCCCAGAGGATCACTGGGTTTACATCAGTACACTGTATAACAGTGTTGGGGGGAATCTGGAAAGTCTTAGAGCAAGGCAGATAATGAGACTAGGAGGACCTGAATATGTAGCTGTAGGTCAGGTAGAAAAACCTGCTGATCTTCTATCACATTGGAAGGATGGGGATTCCCATTTCATCCAAACTATGAGCTGTCAAGCAGCCCAGATGGATTCTGGATGTCCTGGGCTGAGGGAAGGAGTGAGAGGGGAAGGGTATCCCTACTGGTGGAAGATATTCTCACTACTTGAAGGGAAGGCTGGGAAAATGCTATGTTACTGCAGCAACAGCTGTCTCATAAACTAGTGTGATGCTTTTATACTTTGTGTCACATACTGTGAAAGAATGTTTTCATTCATCATTGCCATAGCAGATAAACCAGCTTTTAAAAATTACTTTTTTTGTATAGTTGGTCTGCTAGTTAGATTCATGCTGTCAAACTCAAAAAGGACTTTTTGGAATTCCAATTTAAGTAGGCCTATCTCCTTTTTTAAAATAATTTGCAATATTAGCAATATTTTTACATTTATTTCATTATTATGTATAATTTCAGGCGTTTGCTCTAAGTAATCTCAGGTTCTTCAGTTTTTCTTTAGATTTTAGTAGCTCCTTTATTTTATTTCATGGCATCTAATCTAGGCTTAGAGATAAAATTTGTTTTCTTGTTTAATGATTGTTCTTCACTGGTTGCTAATACATTGCTGTGGGGCTAAAAGTATCATTGACAGAAAGCTGTATGAAGCCCTTTCTTATAACTAGTGAAATTTGTTTATAGATATAGTCATACTGCATAATGGGACTATTCATATTTTAGTCCATTTCAAGCAATTCCATTCTACTTTAATTCCATGTGCTAGTCACTTGATCAGCAAGATGAAGAATTAGACATTTTTTCTAATCCTCACAACCTTTCACACTTCTCCAAAATAGTAATTATACAAAGTGATTGAGTAGTTTCAGCTGTCTTCACCAAGAATCCTAACAAGGTAAAAAACAAACAAAAAAACTGATGAACCGCAGAGAATGCTAATCTTTAATCCCTAACTTCCTCACTCAGCAATCCCTTCTTCTGCAGCACTTTGGCAGGACTTCGTAATCCTACCCAAGGGCTTGCTACACAACTGTACCAGAATTTATGACCTATATAGCAGACAGAATTGCCAGAATATAAAAGCTCGAATCCATGGCAGCAAATCTCAGTGAAGAAACATAATAGGAATGCAAATGTACAGAAATTAAAGACAATCTCAAGAGAAGCAAAAAAAAAAAATAGCTAAAAGAACACATAATTTCCGCATAAGCAAAACATACTAATCACAAAGATAAGCTGTATAGCCAAATTAAGGATTATAAGTCTTCCCAAAGAATACAAGAGGTGGGGGTGGGGAAAGAAGACCATAATATGAACACCATAATATGAAAAATAATACAAGAAAGCTGCCCAGAACTTCTAAACACAAAAAAGAAAATTCCAATCATAAGAATTGCCTCCAGAAGGGGGTTGGGGAGAAAACCTATGTTTCAAATACCAAGACAAACTTGAAGTGGTTAAATTTAATAATTTAAATGACAAACAAGTTGTGCAATTGCCCAATAGAAAGACCTTTAAATATAAAGGAAAAGAAATTCAAGTAACGCAAGACTATTCTGTATCCACCAAAAACTGCAGGAGGAAATAGAATAATGTTTTCTGAAGAGGAGAGAAACTCAGGAAGCAATACAAGGTGACATGTTCCTGCCAGCCTGCCTAACCATAAATGAAAAAAGGTTAACTTTTAGTTTTTTAAAAAGACATTCAAAGTATTCCTAGTAAGAAAATCAGACCTGAATAAATTATTTATTTTTCAAGCATCCTAGACAATAGAAATACAAGAAAAGTAAACAAATAGGCTACCTGTCTCTGACTATCTCTGATCATGCGTGTAGGAAGACTCTTCTGGAGTGGCGTTGGCTTTACTGGCAGCCCCTGGCCCCTGTTTCCTACTGTCCTTGGCTGATTCTTTCTGTAGTTCTAGAATTGAAGAAATTTCTTATTATAGTTTCTCATTAGAGTTCTTGATAATTTTTCATTCTGGTGGGAAATTAAGGGTTAAAGTTCAAAATGGAAATAAATAATAAAAAACAAAATCAGAGAATCCAACTAGATAGTTTTCTAAGGTCCCTTACAGCTCTAAATCAGTGATCCGGTGTACTTTGCACATAATAATGATATTTTTCTTATCCAATCTAGATGTCTGTCTGTCTGAAGCCCATCTTGTGGTTGCCATTTTCTCTAGAAGTATCATAAATAATAGCATGAACTCCTTCCATTTGAGCCAGACTTCACATCTTACTCTTAGGATTCTTCCTGTCTTCTTGGCTGTTATCAACTTCTGTTTGTCTAAGTTAATCATATTGACAAGATTGACAGCACATTCCATTCAGCATTTACCAACCCAGTCTTGGTTGAGACTTGGTCTCTATCCATGTAGCATTACATGGCATCCTAGATTTAGACTCAAAAATCTCAAGCCTCAGTTTCCTCATCTGTGAAATGAGTAGGTAGAGCTAAATGATCTTTAAGGTAACTCCTTTCTCTGTCTATATGTTTAGGTCCCTTCTTCTGTCTCAAATTGAAATAGTGACTGCTGTACTACTTACTCTCTAAGGCATGTGAGGAGAGTACCAAAAAACTATAGAGCATGGTAGAAATAGGAGCTCTTATTCTGTAGGTGAAACAGGTAAAGCTGTGACGGGATTTAGCCATGTATTAGACCCATTAATAAATCAACAAAAATATATTAGATACCTAGCAGGTATAAGTAATACAAAGATAAAAATTAAACAATCATAAACTTAAAAGAGCTTATATTCTTATGTGGGAGACAACATTTATGTATAAGAGCATATAAAGAGAATAAATGCAAGGTAATTTTTAATTCAAGATGATGAGCTCACCAAGAAAGAGAAGAGAATGCATAGAACAGAAACTCAGAGAACACCCATACTGAGGGGGTATAATATGAATAACGGGCCAGCAAGGGAGACTGAAGAGTGTTTGGACAGGTAAGAGAAGAACCAGAAGATAGTAATGGCACAAAAACCCAGAGAGGAAGATAGAGCAGATAAGAAGCATACCCTCCTTAACCCTGTGGTCAACAGTGTCAAATGCAGTGGAGAGATCAAAAAAGATAAAGGCTGAGAAAAGTCCATCATATTTGGCAGCTAAGAGACCACTGGTAACTTTGGAGAGAGTCATTTCAATTGGGTGGTGAGATTGGAAACCAGATGGAAGAGGAGTAAGGGGTGAGTAAGAGGAGGGAAGTGGAGGAATTGGGTGTAGATAGCTTTTTCTAGGAATTTGGTTGAGCAAGGGAGGAGAGATATAGGACAGTAGTTTGTGGGGATAGTAAAATCTAGTGGCTTTGAGGGAAGGAAATTAAGTTTTTTCTTTAAGATTAGAAAAACTTAAGCATATTTGTGGGCAACATGGGAGGAACCAATAGATAGGGACCTGAAATCTCATTTCATCATGGCTCTCCTAAGAAAGAATAGTCTTGTGAAAGTAGCTCAAGGTCTGCTACTTAATACACAAGTGACCTTAATTCATTTAAGTTCTCTGGCTCTCTGTTTCTTCAGCTGTTTAATGAAGGGGTCAGATAGATGACCTAATAATTATGTAAGCTTCTTGAGGGCAGGATCTGTTTTTTTGCCTTTCTTTTGAATTCCCAGCATTTAACACAATGTCTGGCAATAGTAAGCACTTAATAAATGTTTGTTGACTGACTTCAGTTTCTCCTAGCTCCAACATTCTATGTGCCAAGGTCCCTTTGAGTTCTGATACTCCACAGTTCTATGAAGTGTGTAGAATCCATCCTTTTGGTGATACCTTTGATCTTTCAGAATATCACTAAGAAATTGTCAGTCACCCAGGGTTTTTGATCAAGGCTTTTGACCAATGGACTTATGCCTCCTTTTTCTTTACTGACAGGTTTCTTCATTGAAGAACAGGCTAAAGAAGGTCTCTACCACAACTGGGGATGGTGTTGCCAGAGCCTTCCTAAAGGCACAGGCTGCTTTTTTTGGAAGTTACAGGAATGCGTTGAAGATTGAACCTGTAAGTAGACTCTTGACAAATCTATATCCTAACATTCAGTCATGGTTGAAAGACTCACTTGTGATAGGGGCCATGGGAAATTCCCAGAATCCCCCTGACCCTTGAGTAAAGATAGAAATTAAGTATACCATTTTCTGAGCCAAGGAGTCAGGGCTTCCTGCCACATACTTTGGCTCTTTGATGGATATATGATTTCTCTGTTGTCGGAACTCTCTCCTCTTGTGCAGACTACAACTCTCCCATAACCTTTTTCTCCATGTTTTTCTATAAATCATCCATCTTAAATGCTTCCAATCCTTTGGAGAACTTCCTCTCATTCTTTTAGGATCTTCCGGGATCAAGTGGACCTCCACTGTCTCTTTTTTTCCCCTTCTATGACCCACTCTTTTTCTCCATGTTTCACTGCAAGTTGTCAGCAGTCATCTTTTTATTTCCCTTTGTATCATTTGTAATGTTAATTCTTCTAAGACTGCAGTGTTCCAGTGTTCATAGCCATATAGCATCAATAGGAGAATGCTGTTGTTTAAGAGAAGGACTTTTGTGGCATCAAACCATTTGAGATCATTGAAAGCACACTGTATTTTCCCCAAATACAGTTGATTTGCTTCTCCTGTTCAGTTCTGTGCCTGGTTTATTATCCATTCACATTGCCTGTTTAAGATACATGTATAAAGTATAAATTGATTGTTTCTTAAATAATTTAAATTCTGCCATGTTTATTTACTAAGCTCCTTCCTTATTTGTGTAGAACACTGTGTTAGGAACTAAGGAAGATAGATACAAAGGTAAAACTAAGTACCAATCCATGTACACTAAGCCAGATTCTCCCATTGAAGAAATTACAGTAATATTTGGGAGAAATAGATGAAACAACCATAGCCCATCTTACTTCCTTAACTGATTTCTGAGAAAATATTATTTTGATTAAAACACTTTAGAGGTCAGTTAGTTCTACAAAGAGGAATTTTTAGAAATGAATTCAACTAACATCAGTTAAGCACTTACTGTATACAAAGCACTATGTTATGTGCTAGAAGAAAAAGATAGAACATGGGCTTTACTCTCAAGGTGCTTACATTCTAGTAAGGGGAAAAGGCAAGAACACACATAACTATGATATAAAGGAGAGTAAGATAATTGCAAAAGAATTGTGGTCCAAGTGTTCTGGGAAATTTGAGCACAGGAAGATCACTTTCATTGTGGGGCTAGAAGGCTTTGTGAAAGATGTGGCAGCTAAGGTGGCCCTTAAAAGAAGTGAAAATATATCTATCTATGAAGTTCGGGGAAGGGGGCAGTGATGAGGAAAGAAAAGTGTTGATTTCAAACACACAGAATAGTGAGAACAAAGACAAGGTAAGAATAGGAAATAGAAAACAATCCAGCTTAGCAATAATGTAGAAGACATGAAAGTAGTATAGGATGAAGCTAGAAAGGTTATAACAATATTTTGGAGAGTTTCAAATTCCATTATCAAAAAGTTATCATTTTTTGACAGATGACATAAATGGACATTTGATTTAATGACGTTACAGGAGTAATGTCATTACAGCAGTTTTGTTATAATGACATAACTGCAAAATCATTTTGTTTGGGTTATTCTGATGTAAGCCTGTACACAAATCACTGCATTGTAACATAATATTGAAGTCACCAAGAAAGGCTTCTCAGAGTATGTAACTGAATCTGGGCCTTAAAGGATATAAGGAATGAGAGACTGAGAGACAGAGGATTTCAGATGTAGGAGATGGTATGAGTAAACGTCTGAAGATGGGAAAAGACAGTGAGTTGAAGAAACTTTTGTCAAGTTGGGCAGGAGGCTAGTGTCTATGAAGTTGAATAAAGTGAGATAATGTTAGAAAGTTGAATTGGAGTCACATTGTGGGACGCCTAGAAGTCAGGCTAGCAGTGATAAAAACTGACATGGTGGAGTCACAGATGCTGATCAGAGCTGACCTAGGAAAGTTGTTATTGTCCCTGAAATGAAACCATTTATGTGCATCTAAGTGAAAGAGAAACCACAGAGGCCTCCATTGCTGATTGTTCCACCTGGTTGTTAGGAGGTAGATAACTACCAGGCAAACAGGTGATTCAGGAACCATTCTAGTGGCCACTTTGTATTATTAGGGATGAAGTGTTTACCTTGGTACATCTGGTTTCATAACTAATGAGCAGGCCTGACCTTGCCAGGCAGAGGCTTCATTCAACCATTGGGGTTTATGAAGTATTTTCATAGCATCTCATCATCACAGCAATACAGCATTTAAAATCTTAGGGATGCCTACCAAGGGCAAATAAGAGATCCAGTAAACCAGGACTGAAAGACCCAAGGTTGCCCTCAGGCTTCTGCTTTTACAGAGGATTCAGGTTTCAATTTTATCTCCACCTATCATTACTTTACCTCCTAGACATTTGCAATCATATCTCCAATCCAGTGTCTTGGTAGTTTATTGCTGAGAATCATTTAGAGACAAGGGCACTATTGATATTAGTTCTTTGATAGATACTTGGTCTAGTGCCTTCCATTTATAAACAAGGAATTTAAAGGCTAACGGCCTCTATTTTTGTTCTAAGGTAACTTCAAGCTCAATCATTTTGTGTTCCAGTGTGCCTGCCAACTCTACTATCTTGTGTCCTTACATGGCATGTCCTAAAACCCATTCTTGCCCTGTATTTTATTAATCTGTGTTCTGAAATATTTTCTTCTCTAACAGTCAACAAGTTCTATGGACTTACAGATGTATAGACATTGTATGAATATGTATTGGCAAAAACAAACAAATGCCATCCCATCCAAAGACTCGTGTGTTTCCTCTGTCTGTCAGAGGAGAGGGCATTTCCAAATAATGAATGTGCATTGTCTATTTATGGGTTACTCAGAGGAACATCAGGTGTGAAACCCAGGAAAATATAAGTAGGGCCAACTTCTTTCTTCTCCATACAAATGACAAATCTAAAACCCTCCTGGCAGCCCAATGTGGGGTGGAAAAAAAAAACTCCTGTATCCATGTCAAGCGGTTGCCCAGACTTCCGTTCATTTATTTGGGCCTTTCTTGCTCTCTGACACGCCTCCTTGCCTGTTGCCAGGCAACTCTTAGAGTAGCAGCGTGTGTGCAGCTCTGATGGGTGTAAGAGATTAACTGGTTAAGACTGGGGGGTTTTATGGCTAGAAGGGGCAGGAAGAGACAAATAATTTAATTGTTCATCTGCAAATCATGTCACCTTCAGTTTTGAAGACAGAGCTGTAGGTGAGAGGTCTAAATTTTTGGGAGTAGAGAGTGGGGGGCCGGGGGACAATCAGTTTCTTGAATACTCTAAAAGATAGGCAGTACTGTGAAATGAGTTTCTCCTTACTGGAATTTTCCAGGCAGAGGCTAGATGACCTTTTTAAAACTAATCAATCAATTAAATTAGTAGGTGCTTACTATGTACCAAGCACAGTGGTATGGCTGGGGATACACAGACAGAAATGAAGCTGTCTTTGCCTTCCAGGGGCTTACATTCTCATCCCATCACAATAGACAACATGTGTATAAGCACACATGTACAAATGTATATATGTGCATGTACACATGTTACATATATGTGTGCATGTGTACATATAAAATAAATATAAGGTAATTTGCAGGGGAGATACTAACAGCTAGAAGGCTGGGGAATGGCCTCATGTACAAAGTGTCATGAGTTTGAAAGAAACTAGAGATTCTAAGGGGCAGAGTTGAGGACAGAGGACATTCAAAGCATAAAGGGATAGCCTATGCCAAGGCACAGAAAGGAGAAATGGTAAGTGGAGTATCATTGTGTAAAAACAAGAAGGTCAGCTTGACTGGACCAAAGACTACATGATGGAAGTAATATGTAATAAAGCTAGAAAGGTAGGGTGCTGCCAGGTTGTGAAGGCAGCTAGATGGTGCAGTGACTAGAGTGCTTGGCTCAGAGTTAGGAAGACCTAGCCTCAGACACTTATAGCTGTGTGATCTTGGGCAAGTCACTTAACCTCTGTTTGCCTCAATTTCTTCAGTTGTAAAATGGGGAGAATAACAGCCCTTACCTGATAAGGTGGTTGTGAGGATCAAGTGGGAGAATTTTTGTGCCAGGCACTGTAAGGGCTTTACAGATACTGACTGTCATTGCTAGACTGAGCCATCATCATTGCAGGAACAATATGTGCAGAAGAAATACTTGCACCTCATTGGTCACCACTTGCTCTTCGTACCTTCTAACTAGGATTGTGTCCTTGACATGGCACACATATTAGGAAGAAGTGACCATTTTAGGGGAAAAGAGTCCTAAGGGTTTTCTATCACTCTGAAATTTGGTGATACTTAGGTAGTTTTAAGCATATAAACCATAGCTTAAGAATACTTCTAAAGATTTGTGATTTCATTGTTACTCGTCCTTAATCTAACAAAAAAAAATTGAAATGCCTCCATATTATAGTAGATCTTTAATGATTTGCTGTGGTAAAAAAAAAAAATTCATTTCCCAGTAAATACTATTCTGGGTATGAACTCCTCTGTATCTTAGTTGGGTACAGGAGATAAACTCACAGTCCATGGCCAAGCACATTCTTAAAGATTGTCTAGCTTGGAGTGAGCTATTACATCTTGCACTCTAACATAACACCAGTCACCTGCACGTCACAAGGCAGTCCAGAGGTAAATGGTACTGGGAGGTTTTAAGAGGAGAGTGTCCAAATGAAAGCCAGATATCTAAGTGAAAATAAAATAATAATTTTCTTACAGTTAAATAAGCTGACTTTAGAGGTAATGAGCTTCCTATCACAGGTGGCAATCAAGCTGCAGCTAAAGAATAGCAAATGGATTCCACTATAGTTAAAGTGCTTTGTAGGTTGGACTGGATGACTTCCAATGCCCTTTCTAGCTCTGAATCTAAAATTCCGTGAGTCAAAATAGAAAGTGTAACATGCTAGACATTGAAGGGATATAATTTCACTTAGTTAAATGATTTCAAAATACATCTTTGAAAATGGAATGTCCTTTGATAGAGTACCCTCACCTACTTTTCTGGGATCCAAGAACATAAATCAGCTTTTGTGATGCTTAAAGGTTAAAACTGCGGGATTCTTCACACTTGAAAGGCTGCCCCTAGTGTTTTGGCATGCATAGCTTTCATGTATTATAAATATAAATAAATTTATATTCAGTAGTTTGTTTTCTTCTCCAAAGTTAACTACTATCTATAGTGATCCTTAGGAACCAGCATGGGTTCATTATAATAAGTCAGACCAGAGAAAGCCCATTTCTGTTCTTGAAAGAATACTAGATGAGTAGATAAAGGAATACTGTAAATATATTAGACCTGGGTTTCAGCCAGTTATTTGACAAACACCCTCATGATATAATTGTAAAGAAGCATATAAGTTGGCAGGTTTAGACAACTAGGAGAATTAAGAACTAGTTGAGCCACCAAACCCAAAGAATACTTAATCATAGCTCAGTGTCAGCTGAAAGGGTTGTAATGCTAGGACTTTGTTCCTTGAGCCTGTCCTATTCAAAATTGTTATCAGTGACTTGACTGAGAACATAGATAATATGCCCATTAAATTTGTGAATGATAACATGGGAATGGATAGCTAATATGTTGGTTCACAGAATTGGGAGCAAAAACATCTCAGCAGACTAAGGTAATGAAACAAGTCTAAAAAGGGGAAATTTAATAAATGTAAATTCCTACATTTGGGTTAAGAAAGTCACTTTTTTTGGCACAGAGATTCTAAAGGAAATTCATGACCTCTGAACTCCGTAGTCTAAGAGTTCCAACTCTGAGAGTCTTCTAGGCCTAATTCAGTTCAACATGCATTTATTAAATACCTTCTATGTATAAGGCATTTTGTTCAGTGATGGAGTTACAAAGACTACAGTCTACAGGAATTCTTATACTAGTGGGAAAATATCCTTTATAATTTTTTATAGTTCATAATTTGAGAGCTTTAATTTCACATAGGTGACAATAATAACTGACATTTATAAATCACTTTGTATTTTCAAAATGCTTTGAAGGCTCCTTTAGAGCCTTACAACAATCCTACGAGGTTGGTAGTGGAAGTAGTAAGTGATATACCCATTTCACACATTAAAGAATTAAGACTAAGGAGGTCTAATCAGCTGAAGAACTAGGCCTAAAATTCAGATGTCCTCATACCAAATCTAGTGCTCTTTGGAGTGAACTTTGAAACTTAGCAGATATGTGATCATGGGCAGGGTACTTTATGACTTTAAATCTCTCTTTCCTCATCTGTAAAATTTGATTAAGGATATTTGTACTTACTACCCCACAGGATTGTTGTCAAGAAAGCTCTTTGTAAGCCATAAAATACTATTGAAATCTGAAAAGTTATTATTATGCCAAGTTGTAGGCTTGAAGTCTTTATCTACTTTCTACAAGAATGATTTCCATAAGGTCCACAACTCACTTCAACTTGAGGGTATTTTAACTAAAGAAAAAGAAAATTTAAAAAAAACCCAACTCTTAAGCTGTTTCCTTTTAAAACCCAATTTCGCTAATCGGCAGTGTTTCTTGACAAATGCAGGTTGAACTAGCATCATTTGTAAATATTGTTGCCGGGGGAAACTGTCAAAATTTATTACATTCTTTTAGAAACATTCATTTAATAGATAATTTTAATTGCCTAATACTTTGTTGTTTAAATATTTGATATTTATAGAGGTAATTGGATGAAAAAAGTTAAGTGCTTAGAAATGTGTCACTCAGTATTCTTTCTCCTGGGGTGACACCTAGTGGTTAGCTCACTTTGTAGCATTGAATTTACTCTGTCTTTTAGAAGATCATAGACTTAAAATATTAGAAAGGAAGGTACGTTAAAACATACAATGTTAGAGCTTAAGAAACTTAGTGAATAGAATGTTAAAACAAAGAACATAATATGTCAGGGGCGGAAGGGCCTTAGACTATACAATGTGAGAACTGGAAAGCGTCTTATAAAATAGAATGTTAAAGCTAGAGGTGGAAAGTGACCTTTGAATTCATCTAGTCTAAATCCCTCACTTTACAATTGAAACAACTGAGTGCCAGAAAAGCTAAGTGATTCTCTAAGGTCACATAGTTGTTAAGTTAGAGATCTGATACTTAGTACCAGGTTCTCCAACTCCCAAACCCAGTATAACTTCCATCTCCATTTATACTACCAGACTTTTTAATTATAGTAACTTTCAGGAAAAGAAAAGTAAAATGATGTTGGAAAGTACACAGTGGGTCTGGCTAGGGATCCTTCCTAGCCTTAATCACCTAAACATTTGATTTCCTTGACTTTCCCCTTATCAACTAACAGTTGACAACCGATTCCTTTTCATTTAATATTTTTATCAGCACAACTAAAGATAACATTGGTCTGAAGTACTATAACTTCTTTACTAGCTGTTCTGTGCAAATAGAAAAAAGATCACTTGGATTTTTGTGCCATGTGATTGACTGGGCCTCAAACATTTGACAAAATGGGGAAAAGCTATTGAATATTATTTGGTTATTACAAAAATTCAGAGCTTTAAAATGTCCATCCTGGAACTGAGATAATCAGAAATTCAAGTGGCTGGCTGCCTGCTGATTGGCTCCTATGAACATCTTTGAATGTGTTGAAATCTTATTAGCCAGAGCCCTATTATCTTATCAGAGAGCACATGGATTTCTAATTTGATCATTCAGAGGTAGAATATAATTCTAATGGTAGCCTAATATCCTCTCTTGCATTTCTTTTAGTCTCTTCCTATAGTAACAGTATGATACAATGGAAAAATCTGAGGCCTAGATTTACATCCCAGCTGGGACCCTTAATCGCTATGGGTGACAATGGATAATTCAATTCCTCTAGAAAATATGTAGTATAAGGAATATAAAGAGTGCGGGATGTATAGGCTCTAGGTTCAAATCTTGAGTCTGTTTTGACCCTTGTTGGCAATGTGAACTTGGAAAAGTCTTTTAACTTCCCTGGTTCTCATCCTCCTCATCTGTAAAATGAGAAGATTGGACTAGGTAACCTCTGAGGTCCTCTGCACTTCTGAGTCTGTGATCCTTTGTTACTTATCCAAACCTCAGTGTCCCTGTCTGTACATAGAAAGGTTGGACTTCATGATATCCACAATCCTTTTTCGGTTCTAAAAACAATAGGCATAAATTAATAAATATATCTTCAGTACTTTAACAATGCATGATTTCATCAGTGTACTCTCTTCACTGATGCCTCTTGCAACCCCTCCATATTTTAAATGGAATATACCCTTTGTAAATTGCTGGGTAAGATCTCACCTTTGTCTTTTCACATTCTGCTTGGTATTCTATTTATCCGTAGCCTCTCAAAGTTCCCTTCTCATTAGACTTAAGTTTCCTGAACATTTTTCATCTTTCTATACGCAGTATCTACCACAGTGCCTTGTATGTAGTAGGTGCCTAATAAATTTTTATTGAATTGAAGATGTATAATGATGAATTATCTATGTATTTATTATAAGGCATAATAAAAAGATCACAGAACTTTGAGTTAGAAAACCTGAGTTCGAAATTTGTCTCTTATATTTACTACTTCTGTGACACTGAGCAAGCTAGTTCTTTTCTCCAGGCCTCAATTTGCTCCTTTGAAAAATGATTGTACTATTTCCCTCTCAGGGTTAATGTGAAAAAATATTGAGATATAATGGTAGTAAAGCCAGTTTTACTCAGTAAGTGTTATAGAAATAACCATTAGGAAAAAAATTTATGTCTTTAAATGCTTTCATCAACAAAAGAGAGAAAGAACAGATCAAGGAACTGATCTGCATGCGAATTTACAAATGAATTCTATCAAACATTCCAAGAGCAATTAATTCCAGTATTATATAAACTGTAAAATTGGGAAATGGGAAATTCTTCCAAACTCTTTCTATAGTACATATAGATTCTTGATACCTAAACCAGGGAGAAACAAAGAAGAGAAAGAAAACCATAGACCAGTATCCCTAATTAATACTCATCCCAAAAAATTAAATAAAATATTAGCAAAGAGGCTATAATAATGTAGTAAAAAGATTATACACTGTAACTAGTTTGGATTTATGCAAGGTTGGTTCAAAATAAGGAAAACTGTAAATACATAGACCATGTTAAGAACAAAATAATAGAAGCACATGATTATATCAATAAATACTGGAAAAGCTTTTGACAAAACCCAAAATCTGTTTCTGTTTTAAAACAAACACTAGAAAGCATTAATTATGGTTAGCAGTATCTATCATAGATCAAAAGCCAACACTGTATATAATGGAGAAAGCCTAAAGGCCTTCCCAATAAGACAAAGGGTAAAGCAAGGATGTTCCATTATAATTACTATTATTTAACATAGTGCTAGAAGTGCTAGTTATAGCAATAAGATGAGAAAAAGAAATTGAGGAAATTAGCATAGATAAAGGAATAACTGTCACTTTTTGCTATGATATGTCAATCTAGAGAACACAAAAAAGGTCACTGGAAACAATATCTTCAGCAACATTTCAGGGTTATAAACTAAATCCTCATACATAATCCAGATTTCTGTATATTGCTGAAATGTCCATAGTTATTATTGTTATTCTCGGGAAGACAATTACATTCTATACAGGTAAAGATAGAAAATCTGACTTCGAGGTGAGTAAAGTTGATGTGTAGCCTTGTGGAAACATTTTCTGTTTTAGTTAATCAAGATCTACATCCTACCCAACTGAAGTCAAATTCATTCAATGGAGGTGTATTAGTGTTTTATGAAAGTGCTCAGCTGGAGATTTATGTTTGGGTTAGAAATTTGATCTAATGAGTCTCCCTTCAGACATTATTTCCCACAGTTACAATTTATTGGCATTAATAAGTTATTTGTTGGAACCTTTCTTTCTGCCATTTCCCTACTTAGGTACAATATCCCTCGCTTCTCTTGCTCCCAACTATAAATAAGACTGGAAATGTTGAGGTTATCCTGAGGAAGTTTATTATGCGTTTTAATATTTGTATTTCTTCCTTGAAAGTGAGCAGTTAACATAAGTTCAGTGAAAAATATACAGCATCTGTAGAATAAGGAGGTTGGACTGTTTTGTCTCTAACTTCCCTTCTAGCTCTGACATTTTATAATCTATGAAATGTAAAATGCTATGTAAATGTGTTAAAAATTATTAATATCATTCATGGTTTTTGTTTTTATCATTTTCCCTTTTAGCTCTAATGTTTTATGTCCAATACGCTAACAGTTGATTCTTAGAGGTCATCCAAATCTAACATGCTGTGTATTATGTTTTTCCATTCTATGATCTAAGCTACACGTTCCAGATCTAATATTCAGTGATTCTGTGACTTCCTTGAACTTTTAAAGAAGGTACCAAAAACACTAATGCATAGGTGAAATTTTCTCTAGAAATTTAGCTTAGATGACCCCCTGATATAAACATTCACATAAGTGAGTTGACTGGGTTTGTGTGTAAATCAACCAGTATACCACCCATTGCTAACAACTCACCTGCCAGTTAGAGTCTCTCCCATTTTTCCCATCACATTATACAGCCCCCAAGACAGGCACACTATGTAGCACAAAGAAATCATAAGGCGTCAGATACAAAAAACTCCAAAGCGTGTGTCTTTCTGAATTTCACTTATGTTGCAGAGATGCTGAAGGCAGCTTTTGACGCTGAGAAAAAAGCGCTCAAGTATAGTGACATATCTTTCTCACTTTTCTCCCCGGTGGAATTGATGTGCTCCTCTAGAAAACTTAGTTTGGCCAGAGGATAGTGTAGTGTATCTGTATCTTTACATAACCACATTTGAGAGTGCTGACAAGGTATAGAAGGCTTTAAGGGAACATATTACCTGCCTTGAAGTACATGAAGGGATGTCATGTGGGAAAGGGATTGGGATTGTTCCACTTTGCCCCAGAGGGCAGATGTAGGACCAGTGGGTGTAAATTAAAAGGAGACAGATAACAGCTTGATTTAAGGGAGAACTTTCTGACAATCAGAGCTTTCTAACTATGAAACAATCTACCTCTGAGTTCAGTGAGCTCTCCATCCCTGGTGGTATTCAAACAGAGGAAGGATTTAAAGATTGTTGCTTCAGCTGAAGGTTATAAATTTAAGGTCCTTTCCAACTCTGAAGTTTTATGTAAAGCATTTATTTAGTTTTCTTTTGTATACTATGTTTCTTTTCAATAAACTATTGATTATATTAAATTAGGCAGATGTTTTCACGACAAGAATTTTTAAACAGTATGATAGTGATGAGATATTTATGTCATTCCATACATCAAAAAATAATGGTAATTATAATGTGTGTTAAGTGCCCCCCAAAAGTTGTGTGTTTAATATAACTGGGATACTAGGTCTAAACTCAAAGAAGTTTCTTTGTAAATCACCATTGACACTTAGTTTTTCAGTCATTCTATCCCACAAATTTATCAGGTGCCTGCAGTGTAGAGAGTACCATGCTGCACACTCAGGTAGCGGGGGAAGAATATAAAACAAATAACCACTGCCTTTGTCTTTATTTAGCTTGTCATTTAGCAAGGGTGCTAAGATGTGTGCAGAAATAGCTAAGAAAATTGGCACTCCTCTCAGTGGCTGTTCCATATCACTTGGTTTTGGAGTTAGACAACCTAGATTCAAATCCCACTGGACATCTATTGTCTTTGAGACCTTGTAACCTTTGTGACCTTCCTAGACCTTAATTTCCTCATCTAGAAAATAAAAGGATTGGACTAAATGACTTCTGAATTCACTTCTAGCTCTAATTTTATGATCCTCTGCTCTCTTCTTTCTTCAAGCCTCCCATGCCATCCCATGCCACCATCCTTCTTATTCAAGGATCTCACTTCATACTTTATTGGGAAAACAGAGGCCAATAACTGAGGCCCAATCTCAGAATACTTTGATATGTTCCCTTTTATCCATTTTTGCTACAGTCTCTTGCCTCACATATTCAACCCCTCTGTTTATTGCCCTGATCCCATCTCCTCCAGCAATTTTCCCACTTAGTTTTCAGTTCATATTCTCTGATCTTCATTCTCTCCATGTTACTAGTTCCTTCCCTGATATTTACAAATAAGCCTATGTCTCTCCATCCTAAAAGGACTTTCACTTGATTCTACCATTATCTCAGGGTAATATCCTGTATCCCTTTTGCAACCAAACTTCTAGGAAAAAGTTACCTATACATATTGCTTCCACATTCCTTTTACTCATCCTTTGTAGTCTGGCTCCTGACTTGATCACTCAACTGAAATCTCTTAATTGACAAATCCAATAATTTTTTTCTTAGTCTTTCTCCTTCTAGACCTTTCTGTTGACTATCCTGTCAGCCTGGATAGATTGTGCTGATTCATCAGCCATGTGCATCCTTGAACTATGTTCCCCATGGTGGGGTGTTCCCCTTTGCTCAGTGATGGACCCTCTTCTTTTCAGTCTCTGCACCATACTAGAGGGAGCTAGGTAGCACAGTGGATAGAGTGCTGAATCTAGAGTCAAGAAGACCTGAGTTCAAATCGTACTTCAGACACTTACTAGCTGTGTGACCCTGGACAAGTCACTTATATTCTGTCTGCCTCAGTTTCCTCAACTATAAAATGAGGATAATAGTAACACCTACCTTCCAGAAGTGTTTAGAGTATCAAATGAGATAATATTAGCATAGTCCCTGGAAAATAATAGGCAATTAATAAACGGTTGTTTCCTTCCATTCCCTAGATGATTTCAGCAGCTGCCATGGATTCAATTATCATCTCTATGGAGATAATTCCCAAATCTGTATGTCCAGACCTTATCTTTTTCCTAAACCCTAGTCCAGAATCACCAGCTTTCCTTTGGACATTTCCAGGTGTATAGTGCTATACACATCTCAAATTCAACATGTTAAAAAAATTCATTGTATACTTTCCCCTCCCCTCCCCCACCAGAAACCTTCCTCCCCCTTCTCAGCTTCCTTATTTCTATCCAAGATACCACCGTTTCTCCAGGTACCAAGATTTTATAATCTCAGAGTCATCCTCAACATTTTACTCTCCCTTACTCTTTATGTCTGACCAAATTTAGTTGATTTTTACCTCTGTAACAACTCTCACGTCTGTCCCATTCTCTTTCCTCACTCATACATAACTTATTTCATATTGGTCTTCTTGAATCCAATGGCTCATCTCTTTTGTCCAACTTACAAAGAGTTGTGAAAATAATCTTCCTAAAATCACAAGTTTGACCAAGTCACTCCTCTACTTAAGAAGGTCCAGTGACTTTTTGTCTCCTCTATATAAAAAACAAGCTCCTTTGTTTGTTATTTACAGCCCTTCACAATCTTAGTTTAGCCTACTGCTCCAAGCTCATTGCTTACTACTTCCCTTCATCATCTACATTCTAGCCAAAATGTCCCGCTTGCTCTTTCCCACACAAGACCTTCCATCTGTTGCCTTTGTGTCTTTGCCCCCATACGTGGAGTGCACACCTTGCATCTGCTTCTTAGATGCCCCAGCTTCCTTCAAGGCTCAGCTCCACAAGGCCCTTCCTGATACCTGTGTTCAAGTATCTTAAGGGTTGTCATGGGGAGGTGTGATCAGACTTGTTCTTCTTGGACCCAGAGGACAGGTCTGGTAACAATTAGTGTTGGTTCAAAAGAAGCAGATGTTGGCTTAGTGTAAAGAAAGATTTCTTAACAGAGCTATCCAGGAGTAGGATGGTGTGTGCTGGGAGATACTGGGGGCCATTTTACTAAAGGTCTTTTAGGAGATACTGACTGACCTCTGTTTTGGTTATGTCATAAAGAGGATGCTTGTCCAACAGCAAGTTTAACTATGTGGCCTCTAAGGTCCCTCCCCCCACTGAGATCCTGCAATTTAGAGAGATGTTATGGCATAGTGGAAGGAGTGTTAGAGTCAGAAGAACCAAAGGTAAATTCTGACTCACTTGTTAGCAAATCATATCACATTTCTGAGCCTCAATTTTCTTGTTGATAAAAAAAGAAAAAAAGAAGGAAATAAAGTAGGAGAGAAGGGATAATAACGTATGCCAACCTCATGAGGTTGTTGTGAAAGGAAAATGCTTTGTAAACTTTAAGCAGCTATATAAATGTGGTCTGTTGTCCTCTTCATCATCAGTACTCCAGTATCTTCTGCTGCCTCATCATCGAGATTATGAGTCTAGACTGTACTCCCCAAGGCTCTATCCTAGTCCTGCTGTTCTTCTTTTTCTCTCTGACCTCAGCAGCTTGCATAACTTGAACTGTTATCTCTAATGATTTGCCTATGTACATACAAATACACATATATGTGTATGTATACGTGTGTATATATATATATATACACACACACGTATACATGTATAATACATAGACATATACACATACATCTATGTAGTTCAAGTCTCACCCCTAAACTTCAGTCCTTCATCACCAATTAAACATTTCAAATTGGATGTCTTGGTGATGTCTCAAATAAAATTCATTTCCTTTTCTCCCAAACCTACCCATCTTCCACTCTTCCGTATTGCTGAAAAAGACACCATAACTCTTTCAGGCTCCCTAATTTGTAACCTCTGTAACCTTGTTGTCTTCATTTAACCTCATGTGTCCAATCAGTTGCCAAATCTTGTTTCTAGCTCTGCAGCATTTCTTGCATCTGACCTCTTCTCTCTACTCACACAGTCAACACAGTAATCCAGTCTTTCATCAGAACTTGTCTTGATTGTTACAGTTGGTTTTCCTGCCTCACGTCTCTTCCCACTTCAGTTTGTCCTCTGCATTGCTGCCAAACTTGTTTTCCTTAAGCACAAATCTAACCATGTCACTCCTCCCTCACTAAACTTCAGTGGCTCCCTATTGCCCCAAAGGTAAACAGAGCTTATATTTTGTCTTAGGGCAATAGGGAACCACTGAAGTTTATCCCTATAAATTATGATGATTACCTTCAACTAGCCCAACTTAGTCCTGCCTCCTGTTCCCTCATCTTTTCTGGCTTTACTGAGCCTCCACTCAGGTTGTTTCCCCTTCTCTGAAACTACCTGAAACTTTCTAGATAGCCCCCTTTTCTTCAGAACTTCCCGTCTCCCCTACCTCTGCAACTCATCCGGGAACAAGGAAGCATGCAGCAAGGAAGCATGGGGAAGGATTGAGAGTATACTACCCTTTGGGGAATGAGTCCAATAAGAGTACCAGTGGATGGGAGGAGTTCCACTAATGAGGAGACATAGTTAGAAGGTTAAAAGTCTCCAAAGGCGTAAGCAGAGCTTGATGATGTTATGTCCCAGGACTTCTGAAAGTCTGACCCCCAGGCAGTAGATGGAAGTGTGGTAGGGTCCAGCTGCTTTGCCTGACTCCTTCAGAGATCCATTTCCCTCTTCATCATATGGAATATTAAGTTGCTGAGAGTTCAGATGTACTGACAAGTTTGTCATTTCAGATATTTTTTTCCCCTCCTTTTAGCTTCATGAGAGTTAAGCCAAAATGTTAGGCTCTGAAGTAGCCTGCCTTGAGATGATAGAATCATAAATATAAAGCTGAAAGGGGACCATCTGATCCAAACCTTTCATTTTACAGATGTGGAAAGTGAGGCCAAGCAAAGTTAAGTAGGTTAAATGGCTTGCCTATATCGCTCAAATAGTTATCTTTATTGGGATTTGAACCTAAGTGCTCTGATTCCCAACCCAGTGCTCTTTCTACTGCATTTTGCTTACTTAGAAATTGATTAGGCTGTGCATAGAAGGTAAAAAGGACATGTAGCTGGCTCTTATTGGTAGCAATCCCTTGGCATAGGAAGAAGCATCAAGTCATACTTCTGACAGTGGTAATGAGCGAAGTAGGTGTAGTTGGAAGATGGCCTTTGGTTGGTTGCTTGTGACAGTATATTGCAAGGAGAGTGGTGTATAGAAGCAGAAAGGCTAATTCATGTAAGTGGCTGTGAGTCAGTGAATATTTTAGTGGTTTTATGAATAATTGTATATGATTGTGAGTATGCTTTCCATGAGGCTCCCTGACCAATTTGACTGTGTGTTTTGGCCTTTGGGCACAGATCTCTAGATCTGTCACCTCAGATGAACTTCCAGGTAAGGATCAATCATGGAAGTGATTGAGAAGTAGTACAGACACCCCAGACTTTGTCTAGCTATGTTGAGGCTCATGGGATCTTAATACTAATTGTCACAGAGCAATTCTAGCATTTGTGGATTGAGATAAGGAAACTAGCAGACATAGATATCTGATTGCACAGTTCTAAGCTACCAGTAAGGGGAAAAAAGAGTGATTGGGCACCAGTGTGCCATTGGTGGTACTATGAATTGATTCAACCATTCTAGAAAACAATTTGGAACTGTAACCAAAAAGTTATTAAAGTCTTTAGCCCCATATTACCATTATACAACTACTATAATCTGTTGACATTCTAATATGGGGAGACAATATATGTGTACCCTCTAAACCCTATCATCATCAGGGGTCACAGAGTCTAGTTAGACAAAAGTGGTTCTCTTATATTTTGATGATCTTAAAAGAAGAATGTAGGAGGAATACCCTAGTGGAGGGGAAAGGAAGAGGAAGGATGGAGAAAATTATCTCACATAATTAGAGCGTTCAAGTACAAACAAGGAGGAAGGGCTAAGGGGAGCATCTGACACTTGAATCTCACCCTATCTGAACTGGGCAAAAGAGGGAAGGATACACAAACACACACACACACATACACACATACACACACACACACACATAGAGTTGTGTTATTAAAACATTTCAGTCAACAGGGAAATAGGGAAAGGAGAGAAGGGAGAAAGGGGAATTAGTGGGAGTATATATTAAGAGAAAGATTAGTCCTAAGCAAAACAAACTCTTAAGGATATACAAAAATATTCATAGCTTTTTTTTTTTTGCAGTGGTAAAGGATTAGGGGTTGCCCATCAGTTGGGAAGCGGCTAAACAATTCATCGTGTGTATTTGTGATGGAATGCTATTGTTCTGTAAGAAATGATGAAGAGCCTAGATCAGAGAAACCTGGGAAGACTTGTATGAATTGATGCAGAGTGAAGTGAACAGAACCAGGAGAACAGTTTATACAGTAACAATACTCTAAGACAAACAGCTTTGGGAGGCTTATCACCATAATGATTAACCATAATTCCAGAAGGCTAATGATGAAATATACTATTCACTTCCTGATAGAGGTAAAGAACTCAAAGTGAAGAATAAGACTTTATTTTACATAGCTGATGCAAAAATTGACTGTCATTTTTGTAACAGAGGTTATTTTACTTTCTCAACAAAAGAGGAAGAAGGAAGACAAATTTTTGCTATTTAAAAAAAAAAAGCAAACAGAGAACATGATATAAGTTTAATTAGTTGTTTCATGCAACAAATAACTGATAGGAATTTTGTTTTAAGAGGGCTGCATGCAGTGTGTGCCTAATGGCAAAGGTTGCTTCTCTCACACAAAGTAAATTACTTTGTTGGAAATCTCAAATCTCTGAACAGGCTTACCTTGGAGATATTGTAGGTTCGGTTCCAGATCGCTGCAATAAAGCAAACATTGCAATAAAGTGAGTCAAACCAATTTTTTTGTTTCCCAGTGCATATAAAAGTTATGTTTATATTATACTATAGTCTATTAAGTGTGCAATAGTATTATAGCTAAAAAAATGTACAATATTTTATTGCTAAAAAATGCTCACCATCATCTGAGCCTTCAGCGAGTCATAATCTTTTTGCTTGTGGAGAGTCCTGCCTCAGTGTTGATGGCTGCTAACTGATCAGGGTGGTGGTTGCTGAAGGTTGGGGTGGCTGTGACAATTTCTTAAAATAAGACAGCAATAAAGTTTGCTTCATCAATTGATTCTTCCTTTCACTTGAACACTTAGAGGCCATCGTAGAATTATTAATTGGTCTAGTTTCAATATTGTCATGTCTCAGGGAAATAGGAGTCCTAAGGAGAGGGAGAGGGGGATGACCAGTCAGTAGATCAATCAGAACACATACAACATTTATCAATTAAGTTGGTCATCTTATACAGGCATGGTTTGTGACACCTCAAAACAATTCCAATAGTAACAACAAAGTTCACTGATCACAAATCACCGTAACAGATATAATAATAATGTAAAAGTTTGAAATATTTTGAGAATTACCAAAATGTGACACAGAGATACATTGTGAGTACATGCTGTTGAAAAGACAGCAACAATAGTCTTGCTCAATGCAGGGTTGCCACAAACCTTCAATGTGTAAAAAAACAAAAACCCGCGATATATACGAAGCAAAACAAAGCAAAGTGCAATAAAATGAGTCATGCCTATATAGATTTGGAGCAGCTTGCAGCTTTGATTTTGAAGTGAAAACTAGGTCCCAGGGTCAGTGTTCTGAATTAATTTACTCAGAAGTATTTAAATGTATGGGACATATGCCTGTGATATCCAGGGCTCGGGAATTATGATCAATGTGTCAGTACCATTTGTGGACACTTTTAGACTAGAAGTCTGAATTCCTAAGTGGTTGGGGACTTAAAGCAATCATGTTGTTAGCTTTGGAAACTTCAATTAAGGGGCAAGATGTCTATTTGTACATTTGACACCAGTGTGGCAGGGTGGCTTATAGGTGGGATTGAAAGGAAATGGTAGAAGAGAGACAGATGGCATGTAAGAGGCCTAGAAAGCCCTTAAATCAAGGTGACTAGTTGAGAACCATATGGCAGACCCTATTCTTGGTAGCTCAGAGAAAACAACAATAATTTCCTGATAAATAAGTCTTGTACCTCACTAGGATAGAGAGAGATGGATAATTTCCTCTACTTTTTGTAACCTGGAATGCTAGGAAATAACCTTTTCTACTATAAAGATATTTAACTTTTCTCAGTTGTCATATTGAAGGAAGATATATTTGGACTTATTCTCATAGATAAGAGTCAACATGACCTGCTGAGGAACCAGGTTCCTTCATTGTCAGATTCTGACTGGCTCAGGCAGGCATTCCTGGTTCTTTCTTCTTCTCAGAGATAGGTACACACATATAGAGTATCCATTCTCCTGGAACACACAAAGAAGATGGCCATTCTGAACAGACACAACCTGAAAATAGAGAGGGGTCTTTCAACCCTGAGCAGTAAGTTTCCTGAATAACACAGCCCTAAAGGTACTTGAGCCCAATTACTAGATTCTATTTGCCTCACCAAAGCATAAGTCTACCACACTTAGAGTAGGGAGGAGTCATATGAAGTAGGACTGACTGACTGAAAAAGTGGGATTATTCCAAATTATGGAGGGCCTTGAATGCTGGGCTTACTCTGTAAGCACTAATCAGCCACTGCAGGATCTTAGACAGAGGAATGATGTTGCCAAAGGATCATAAAATCATTTAGAACATAGAAATATTTAGAAGGAATCTTGGTGGTTATATAGTCCAACCCCATAATTTTACAGAAGAAGAAACAGGTCCTGAGAAGATTAGCCCAGCAGCATGCAAAAGAATGGATTTGAAAGGAAAAGCAGGAGAAGGAAAAGCAAAGGAAGTTTTTTGTGGGTTTTTTTTTCAGGTGTTGGCTATATCTTGAAGCCATTCTACTATATGTTGATGCTGTTGCTATGGAGATATTTTTCTTAAGCAGTTGAATAGAACAGCACATAGTTGCAGCAAACTCACTCTAATTGCTACCACATGGCTAGTTTCTTCATAGTGTACTTCTTTCACATGTATATTTCAGTAAGTACCTGGGTATTGTATAACTCACCTAGCTCTAAGTCCAAGTTCCATCAGGGGACAGAGTTCACAAAAACCAGCTCTCCATGGGAAAGGGTCCTTACTGATTTTCCTGATGGGAATAAGTACTGAAGGACCCCAATAGAAAAAGGGTGGGAGACTTTTTACCATGGGGTTGGAGTAATAAGGACAGCATTTGGAGGGATGTAATTTCTTCTACACACTGATGCTTCTTTTTACTATTATTGTTAGTAGTGGTTAGGAATTGATTTGTATTTTCTTAAAGCCAATTCATCCACAGATTCAAAGATTTAGTGCTTAGAATAGTGAACATTTGAGCCAGAAAGGGCCTTAGAAACCATGAAATCTGAACCTCTTCATTTTTACATGTTAGAAAATCAAGAGGGGAAGGGTTTTGTCAGTGTGATTTCATGGAAAGAGCATTAGGCTTAGAGTCAGAAGGCCTAGGTTCCAATCCCAGGGTGTTTACTAATGAAATAATCTTGAACAAATCACTGTACTTCTATGAATTGTAATTTGCTCACTTCTAAAATAGAGAAGAACAAAAAAAACACCCTTCCTAACTCATAGGATTGTTGTAAAGAGTGTCACTTTTTCAATTATAAAGCACTATATGGGCTTAAATATCACTAGCTTCCTACTGAACATTTCGATTTGGACATCCAAAATTCAACTCCTCTGTTTGGTTTTTAAAACCCTTCATAACTTGATCCCAGGCCATTGTACATTACTCCTCAGCCCACACTCCATCCAAACTGAGTGCCCCATCTCCCATTTCTGGGCCTTTCTGCTGGCCAACCCTCATACGGAAAACATACTCTCTCCTTACTTCCATTTTGGAGACTCCCTTATTTCCTTCAAGATTTAGCTGAACCACCACCTTCTACACAGAGCCTTTCCTGATCCCCTCAACTGCTAGTGACCTTCCTCCCCAAACTACTTTGTATATGTATGTATATACACAAACACACATACATACACATGTATATATGGAATGATCATTAGTAGTAATAATAGATGACATATATGGCATTTTAAGTTTCACAAAGTAATTATCTCATTTTGACTTCATAGCAGCCCTATGAATATATATAATTATTAAACCCATTTTTTACAAAGAAAGAAAAAGGCTCAAAAAAGTCAAATCACTTGCCTGTTATCACCTAAGAGTCACATGAAGGATTTGAACCCAGGTCTTTCCTGAGTATATGTGTTTTACCATGTGGAAACCTTTCTCAAAATTATAGAACTTGGAGAGCTAGAAGAGGACATAGTATATTGGAACTATAAAGGACTTTAGCATGTAGAATGTTAGAAATATAAGGGAGTTTAGCATAAAATATTAAACCTAGAAGGAACTTGGAATATAGACTATTATACCATAAGGCATAGAGTATTAGAACCATAAGGGATCATAGACCTCAGAAAGAGATCCCAGAATACAGAATATTAGAAATGGAAAAAGCTTTAGAGACCATCTAACTTAGCTCCCCATCATTTTACACATTAGGAGGGCCCAGAGAAATAAAGTAATTTATCCATGGTCCTATAGTGAGTTTATGAGAAAGGCAGGAATAGAACTGAATTCCTGATTCCTGGTTTCCTCCCACAAAGGGCATACTGAGTAAGAACATGCTGTCTGAAAGCAGAATAACTGGATCATTTCCCCCCACCCCCAACCCCAACCAGTCAGAAAAGCTATGCCACTAGCTGTGAGTCATGGCAAGAAGGACCCCTGGAGGAAAACCATTTTTTCATCTGGGTAGTTGGGCCCAGCTTGGTCCTCACCATAATTGTTGCTCTGGATGAAACTCCCATCTTAGTGAGACTGATATTTTGAGAACTGTCATCTCCACAGGACTATTTCAGTTGTGTAGAGTAGGGCTGTCTCTGCTTCTCTGTTTTATTTTTAACACATGGCTGTCTTTCTAATGAGCACCTTGTTTATATGGAGATATCAGAGTAACTCTGAATCTATTTTACAACTAAATTAATGATATCCAGGAAAAATTTATTTGGCTCCTTTTCTATTTATAAGGCCGTTACTAACTAATTGCCTTTGAATGTTCCCACTTATAGGATCTCTAATGCTAGTATTAAACAGTATTATAATCCACAACACTGTTCTTTGCTAACTTATGACTTGCCAAAGGTCTTTTTGATTGTAACAATGATAGCAAATATAAAGTGCATTGAGGAGAGGACATCAACCTTAAAACACAATGCCTAGCCCTCAGGTGCTAAATAAATGTTTGTTGAATGGAATTGGGGGGTTTTAGTTTGAGTCTCAGCTCTACCATTTTGAAGCCTGAGGTCAGGCTAGCAGATCCGGCACTTACTCTTTCCTGGGTCTCAGTTCCATCTTCTGTAAACTAGAGATAAAGATACTTTGACAACAATTCCCGTAGGACTATTGAAAGGGAAGTATCTGTGTAGATCATAAGGCACCTTAGAAATGGGAGCAGATTGCTCACACCTTTCTTTTACTCTTACGCTGTCCTTTGTAATATAAATATTTGTGTATAGCAGAAAGCTCAGTTATCTCTCCCTCCTCAAATTTTTCCAAAACATCTCTCACATTTTCCCCCTTCTCTCCACTTACAGTCACCACCCTGGTCCAATCCTTCATCACTCTGTCCTGTACAAATTTCAGTAGCCTCCTAATTGAGAAACCTGCCACAAGAGTCTCCCCACCCCAATCCATCCTCCAAAAAACTGCCAAAATGATTTTTCTAAAGGATATATCTGGACTATCTCCACCCCAACTCAGTAAACTCCAGTGGCTCCCTACTATCCCTGGGATCAAATATAAACTCCTGTTTGTCATTTTATGCTTCTTTTTTTTTTTAACCTCTCCAGTCTCCTTGCACATTACTCCAATTCATGCATTCTACAGTCTAGCCATCCTAGCCTATTTTCTGTTCTTCACACACAACCCTAAATCTTCTATCTTCATGCCTTTGTATAGGCTACCCCCCATGCCTTGGAAGGACTCCCTCCTTACTTCCTACCTCTTGGAGTTTCTTCAAAATTTGCAAGCCTGCATTATACCTACTATGTGTCTTTCTCTTACCTATTGGGGAACTTGTATTTATGATTCTTCTTTGATTTTGGTGTTCCATGATTCACAGCCATGTAGTGTCACTGAAAGAACATTGGTGTTAAGAAGCTAATTTTTTTTGTGGCAGCGAGCAACTTGGGAACACCAAAAATGCTTCACAGCTTCCCAAATGCAATCTAGCTCAAGCATGTCCTCAATCTCAATTCTCAGCTCCGATTATTCCCCAACTACAGTGCTTATATGTATGATTGACTAACTTGGTGACTTGTTCATTCAAATACATGTCATAATTTGGGTGCTTTCCCTTTTATCAGCATTATTTATGTACTTTCTCACACACAATTTAACAGTAAGTTTCTTAAGACCAGTGCTTGTGTCAAATCTGTCTTTATATTGAGTGCCTCCCCTATAATCCAAGCTTAATAAATGTTTACTGAATTGCATCGAGCTATTTAGAAAGGAATAATGACCATTGAAGGAAAGAGCTCTCCTCAGATTCCATATGGCAACCACTGATTTTATTTCCTAGAGCTGTGAAAGAGCTAACTGCCTGCCTCTGGCTATGACCTTCACAGTCAGCATTAACAACACAGCCTGCTATTCTAGTCCTTCAGGGTGGCTTTGAGAAGAGGAAGGAAGTGTAGAGGATTCTGAACTTTCTTAAACCTGCAATACAGATTATACCCAGTGATGACCTGGACAAATCCTGGTTTTAAAAAAAGACATTAGATCCCAGAGGGATCATTGTACCCATCTGGTTCGTGGGTAAACTAAGCCCAGGGAAGGCCCAGGGGAAGGGGCTTGCCCATAGTCATATAACAGTTTAATCAAAGAGCCACGCTTAGAACCCAAATGCCTTTCTCCTCATACATAATAATAACAAAAATTATAATAATCCTATCTCATCCTATGTAATTCTTATCTATATTTTTCCATAAAATATCTACAGAAAATTTGTATGATTCCATGGAAGCCTCCTCCATGTTCTTTAGTACCCCCTGCAATGTTATATATACCACTAGAACTAATTGCTTAAATCGTACCAATTTTTTTTTGTTCTTTTTCTTTTACTGGTTTTTTTGCTATTTCATCATCTGTATCACCCCTAATTGTGGTTATTTCCCGAGGTTCTGTCCTAGGGCCTCTTCTTTCCCTAGGTAACCTCATTAGTTCTCATGGATTTAAATATCATCTCTGTGCAGTTGACTCACAGAGACTAACAGAGAAAGAGACAGAAATGGAGAGACATAGATGGGGGGAAGAGAGAAAGAGACAGAGAAATATGGAGAGGAAGAAGAGAGAGAAGGAGAGACAGAGACAGAAAGAGAGGGGAGGAGGGAAAGACAGACAAAGAAAGATCCAATCCCAGGTTGTCCCCTAAGTTTCAGTCCTTCATTACCAATTACCTACTGGACACTCCTGATGCCACTTCTTGCTCTCCCATATCCCATGTATCCAATAAAATGTCTGTCAAATTTTGCCTTTCCTATCTCTACAAAATCTCTCACATCCGACTCCTACTCACAGAGCTACCACCTTGCTTCATGTCTTCCTCACCTCTTACATGCATCATTGTCACAGATTCCTGATTGGTGTCCCGACCTCAAGTCTTTCACCATCCTACAATATCCTATACACCACTCACTAATTTCATTTAAGTATATATCTGACCATGAAACTGCCATACTCAGTCAACTCCAGTAACTTCTTAATGCTTCTAGAAAAAAATATGAACTCTTCTAGTTAGCTTTTTTAAAAACTGTATTTTATTCGTAACTTTAACACCAAAAAAGTGAACACTTCCATATACACAGAATCACACACACACACACGTAAGATTGTATCTGAAACTGAATCTTCATTTCCTATCACTTGCTTTTTTTTCAAGTATAAGATTCTGTGTTACTTTCAAAACTGTCCTGCTTGTTGTCTGTGCTTCCTTCTGAACTGTTTCCTTTGAATTTTAAAAATGTTTGTATGGTCCTGGGGTTTCTTTGGTGTGGGGAGGCTCACTATTGTGACCCCCAGTGTCCCTTGGCAACCACTCTCCAATTAAAAACTGAGAATGAAAAAAGAAACCCCTTAACAGATAAGCATAATGAATTGGCACAATGGCCATGTCCAATTATTTATTTTTCTTTCTGCACATTGTATCCATCACCTCTCTGATAGAACATAGGTAACGTACTTCATTCTTGGGTCTCTAGAAATATGGTTGGTCATTGCCTTGATCAGATTTCTTATGTCTTTAAAAGTCGTTGTTCTTACAGTATTAATGTCCTTCTAGAAGTTATTCTCCAGGTTCTGCTCACAACACCTTGCGTCATTTTGTACCACCCAGGATTCTCTGAAACCATCTCTTTCATCCTTTCTTAGGCACAATAATAATCCGTTTGCCTTCATATAATACAGTTTGTTCAGCCATTTTCCAATTGATGGACAACTCCTTAGATTATGATTCTTTTTTTCTCCCCCCCCCTTTTAGTTCCTCCTTTGTTTTACTTGTGAATATTTGCTTCCTGCTCTTATTCTCCTCTTAAACACTTCTCCCTGCTTGTTTCCCCATGAATTTAATGCGCTTCTACATCAACTACAGGGTGTTCGTAAAGTCTGGACACATAGGCAAAAATGCATCTTTTCAAGAAATGAAATGATTGAAATTTTCAACAACATTTTATTTAATTGGAATATTAACAAATAACATCTTCAATGTGATTTCCATCATTTGTGATGCAAAGGTTGACGCGCTTTGCAAGATTCACGTGAACTCGATGCAATAACTCAATAACTCCACATTGCCATCAATTTTAGCACATTCAGTCTTGGAATATGAATATGAAATCATATGGTGTTGTTTGAAGTTGAAGATGTTATTTATTAATATTCCAATTAAATAAAATGTTGCTGAAAATGTCAATCATTTCATTTCTTGAAAATACACATTTTTGCCCATGTGTCCAGACTTTAGGAACACCTTGTATTTTATGTGTGTTCAACCTTCCTTTCTCCATTTCAGTAAAAGGTACAGTTCATCTTATCTCCTCTTTTCCTGACCTATTCCTGCATGCTTGCATACTTCTCTTCTCATGCACCCAAATAATGAGAAATAGCAAATTCTATCTACTTCTTCCTTTCTACACTAGTATTCTCTCTTTACCCTCTTTTCTCTTCCATTCTTAAAACCTTCAAAAAAGAACAAGTCCACACTCTGTTTTTCTTTATTTAATGACTTTAGTATCTTTGAAGACATTAAGGTTCTGAAAGGACACTTATTTTTTCTCTATTAGAATGTCAACATTGTATCATCATACAGCTCCAATATCAGATAAAATTACTCTCTAGGTTCCTCTTGATTCTTGTGTTTCAAAGTGGCTTGGATGTCCTCCATTCCATTAAAGTCCAATTTTTTTTCTCTCTAGTATTATATTCAGCTTTTCAGGGTAAGTCATTCTTGGGTATAAGCTCATATCCTTTTGCCTTTTGGATCATTATATTCCAAGACCTCTTCTTATTTGAAGTAGAAGTTTCCAGGTCTTATGTGACCATTGTAGTTCCTTGGTACTTGAACTTTTTTTTTCTGGATTCTTGCAGTATTTTTTTTTCTTTAATATGGGAGTCCTGGGTTTTGGCTATGACATTCCGGGGACTTTTCTTTTTGAAGTTTCTTTCTGGAAGTGATTGGGGAATTCTTTATATCTTTACTTTCCTTCTGGTTCTAATAGGTATGGACAGTTTTCATATGATTTCTTAAAATGTAGTGTCCAGGCTTTTTAAAAATTATTATCATGGTTTTCAGGAAGTTCAGTGATTCTTGTATTCTTTCGTCTTAACTTATTTTCTAGGTCATTTGTTCTTAATATCAGACACCTCGCATTTTCCATTTTTCAATTTTTTAAAATTTTATTCTAATATTTCTTATATCTCACAGAGGCATTGCTTTCTGTTTGGCCTGTTCTGATTTTCAGAAATTCTGTTTCTTTGGAAAGGCTTACCATTTTCTCTTCTATATTATTATTTGACTCCCAGTTCCTTTTTTCCCCAGCAGTCTTATTTATCTCATGCTTAGTTTATTCTAGATATTTGTGTACTTTTTGTGGAAAATCCATAGGCTGCTGGCTTGTTTGCCTACACAGCTGCTCACTTTGATAGCAGTCTCCTTTCCTGTTGTCCTCAGGATTCCTTGAATATCATTCAATCTGTTGTCAGTTTCAAGTTTGTGCTAAAGGAGGTATGTGGGAATTGGACTGTCTGCCTCTGCTTAGGTAGCCATGTTGGTCAGAAATCTCTCTCTTTCATTTTTAAAGCCTGGCCCCAAACTAAGAAGATATTTTCCCCTTCTTCACTCTGTGATCCAGCTAAACTGGGCTTCTGTCTATTCCTCACATGTGATACTCCATCTCCCGTATCTTTGTATTCCATCTCTAACTGATCCCAATACTTGCATATACGCCCTCCTTGCCTCAACCTAATAACATCTCAACCTTCAAGGCACACTGCAAGCACCTTCTTCTGCATGAAGACTTTCCTGATCCCCTTAACTACTAGAACCCTCCCCTCCCAAACTACCTTGTGTTTAACTATTTTGTATTTTTCCAAATAACTATATAGTATTTATTAAGCACCTACTGTGTTCCAGACATTGTACTAGGCATTGGAGATATGAATGTAAGCAGTCAAGAGAGTCCATCCTATCAAAGGGCTTACATTCCAGCAGATAAATAGAACACATAAAGGGGAGCAGGAAAGCTAGGGGTGGGAAACAGGGAAGGACAGGTACCCACTCCTGAACAGTGGGCAAGGGGAAAGAGAAAAAGTATGGCAAGTCAAGTCATGAGTGCAATAGAACATGTTTGAGGTCCCTCCTGAAATAGTCTGGACAGGCAGTCAGCAGCCAGGAGAGCAGGATTTCAGGGTAGAAGTTTTTCCTTCAAGCTTATTATATCCCATACCAACGTTTTTGTGTTTAAATCTATATCTAATATTCTAGCGTCTACTTCAACTCCAACATTTACATGTTTTTAAGGTCTCTTCCTGCTTCAGCAGTCTCTTTTCTACTGGCCTTTCTACTCTGATAGCCAGCGTCTTAAAGGCCCTTACAAACTCTACAGGTCCCTTCTCCCTCAAACAGCCTGTGTTCTATGCATCTCATGACTGGGAACAATATTTTCACCTTTTCTCATTTGAATTTGAAAATCCTAGTTCTTGGCGATGATGTTCTTACCTGAGTGAGTTGCATTTAGATAAACTCTCATGCTTTTAAAGTGCAGTGTGTGGAGTGCCAGTGTATTCAGTGAATATATTCAGGGACCAGCCCCTACCGTGAGGGGCCAGGGTCCCTACTGAAGCCAGACAGAAGCCGAGGTCCCTGTGTGGCCTGTTCTTCTGTGTTTGGGGAGGAACAAGAAAAGTTGCTTTATTCAAAAGCCTCTTTAAATCTCTCTATTATCAAGAAAGGGCTTCACAGTGAGGAGTCATGCCATGATATATCTCCTATGATGTAAGAGGTTTATATGTTTGACTAATCAATTATTCTGCTCTGACTTCTTAACCTCCATTTCACTCTTGCTGTTTTTATTGTCTATTTGCCTTTTTGTTGTTCCGGTGTTTCTTGTTTTGAGCTTTTATTTCGTGGGAACATTTTGACCTACAATATCCTCTTTTCTTCTCACTGTTGTTTTTTCCCTGCTTCTTCTTCCCTTTCTGATTTTGGTATCCCTTGTAATTGACCAGGCACAACCTCAGCATGCAAGTGAATGAGCGCATAAGCCAACTGCAAGGAAAGCCATTGTATTTGGTGGAACTACCAGGGTGCAGGGAGCTGTTAGACCCAGCATGGTGTATTACAAAGATCACTAGTTTGGGACTCAGAAGACTTGGGTTCAGGTTCAGGTTCAGGTTCCAGTGCTGCCGTTCACCAACAGGTCAAGTTGCTTTCCCTTTCTAGATTACAGGTCCCTCATCTGCAAAATGAGGATACACCAAAAACCTTTATGTGTGAGTCCCTTTACATTACTTTAAATCCTCTACTGCTTATTGTTCCCTCCACCAAACACATCACTTTTTCCTACAACTATCAAATCTATACAGATGACTCCTGAATCTGTGACTTAAGCCATGACCTTTCTTCTTGGGTCTAGACCTACATCTCTACTTACCTCCAGATCATCTCTACCTGGATAACCCTACCATCACCTCATATGTAGTATGTATAAAACTTCTCATCTCTCCTGCTAAATCTTTTTATCACTATTTCTGTCTGTTATACCACCATTTATGTAGTTTCCAATATTCAAAACCTTCACATTATCATTGGATCTTGCCTCTCCATGGCTCAGTCAGTTACAAAATCAAGTTGATTCTACCTCCAAAATGTCTCATGGGTCTCTCACCTCCCATCTATTTCCATTGATACCATACTAATATAGGCTGTCATTATCACCCACCTGCACTCTGGCAGTAGTGTCTAAATAGTTCTCCCTTCCTCAGCGTACATTATAATTCAGCCAAACTGAAGCACTTTCTACTCCTGAACATGCCTACCCTGTCCTGACTCTATGACTTTGCTCACATTATTCTCTATGCATAAACTGCCCTTCCTCCTCCTCCTCTTTTACTTTTTGAATTCCTCTACCAGACTTATAATCCAACTCAAACCTTTCTCCTCTGATCCCCATCATGTGGCTAGAAGTTTTTCTTTTTTTGAAAGCACTTTGTTTTTCAACTCTTTAATGTGCCATATTATGTAGCATTTTGTGTTAGTCATCTATGTTATTTTTCGAGTAGGTAAAAGAGGCCATCTTTTACCTCAATTCTTACCTAGGCTGAATCACTGAATGGGTGTTGCCTTAGGCAACTTGAGACCTGAGAAAGACTTTAACTTAAAAGGCCAAGGTTTCCTACTACATCTGGGACCATCTCTAGTCTTGCCATTAGACCCAGATGGCTCTGAAGGAGAGAATAAAGCTGATAACTTTGAACAACCCTGCCTCACTTAAATCCAATTCACTTGCAAATCAAGACATCACCATCCTGATGTCATTGGTCGTCTTTGAGAATGAAGGACAAACAACAACATATGTGATCCCCTAGTAAACTGTGAGCTCCATGGGAGTAGGGATCATGTCATAGAGAGATAGAGTGAATAAGGGAACATTGACTAAGTGCTTACTATGTACCAAACACTCTTCTAAGTGCTAAGATACAAATACTGACAAGCAAGACTGTCCCTTCCCTTAAAAACTTATATTCTAGTGGAGGACACATTGAGAAGGGCTAGAGAGCAGAAGTGGACAAGAACCCACGTGGGATCATGATGAGGAGACCACTGAAAAGTAGCCTGGAGGCCTGGGTTCTGGCAAGGTAAATCAAGAGCTCATCCAGAACTCAGGGGTCCAAGGGTCTGACAGGAGAGGGATGAGAGTGGGGATCATGGCTGGTGAGTGAATGGCATGGTAAAAAGCACCAGGAACTGGCATGGAAGCCTGGGCCCTAACAACATAAGAATTTATGTTTAGTATCTCCCCTAGCACAGAGCAAAGTGACATGGGCAATTATGGGTAATTAATGAATGTTTATCAACTTGATTTATAACATTGCATAAGTTTTGCTTTATTACCATTCATTCAATTAATTATCATGCCTACCATTTATGTAATGCTTTAAAGTTTACAAATTGCTTTACTTACAATATTGTTTGATCCTTACAACAATCTAGTAATATAGGAACAACAGGTATTATTCTCATTTTATAGATATGGAAATGGGCTTAGAGAGGTTAAGTGAGTTGTTCATGGTCCTATATCTAGTAAGCATCAAAGGTGAAATTTAAAGCCAGATCTCTCCTAGCTCCAAGACTAGCAGTCTTTCCATTGCAGTACATTGCCTCTCAACTTCTTCTTGCTTCCCTTTAGTGACTTGAAGGTGATCCTGAATTCTTAAAGGCTGGGCCATCAGGTCTCCCCAGGCTACAAAACTCTCATGTATGGGTCCTCCAATGGACTGTGTATCTGCTGTCTAGAGATATAGGCATGACCCTCATGAACATCAGAGAGGCTTATCAAGAACTGGGACTGCAAGGAATGAATTTTTTTGGAGGGGTGGGGGAGGCATAGCAACTTACAGAGACCAAGGTGTGGAGGGACTGTGATCTCAGCCATGTGGGAACTACCCTCACAGGCACAAGCCAGAGACATTTCAGACTTTTGAAGTAATAATAGTTCCTAGTTTTGTAACACTTTACAATTTAGAAAGTACTTGCTTAGTAACAACTCTGGAAGGTTGATAGTGCAGGTTTCATCATTATCTCTCTTTTTCAGATGAAGACACAGGGTCAGAGAGACTTGTTTATAGTCACATGTAGTTAGTAGTTAGCTAACAGAGCCAGGATTGTGTCAATGGATAGAAACTTCGTTTAGAGTCAGAGGACCTAGATCCAAGTTCCCTTTCAGTCACTTACAACCTGTGTGACCTTGGACAGACTGCCCAATCTTTCTGGGCCTCAGTTTCCTCATCTGAAAAATGAGAGGATTGTATTAGGTCACCACTAACTAGAACTAGAACTAACATAGAACTAACTCTATGTTTCTATGATCTTGTGATTTCTAGATTGAAGTCAAGGGCTCTTTCTCCATCCCTTTGCTGCCTCTTGGCTCTGGTACATACATAATATTGGTGAAAATCAAAACTGCTTAGTTCTCTCTATTATACATGATCTCCTTGGCTCTTCTAGCAGAAGGAAAATCCTTAAGTTTCATCATTGAGATCTAACAAGACAAGACCCCAACATGTTTTGTTGAAGGTGTTTGCAGTTGGATTACATATCATTCTTCATAAAACTCCTATGCAAATATTACTTCTATTTTGCAAATTAAGTAACTGAGAATCCAGTGTCAAGTAGATGACAAATGGTCTAGGTCTTCATGGGATGCAGGCTTGTCCTTTCCAGGCTGTCAGGTTACCTCACTGAGCTCTTCTTTGAAAATATGTTTTTCTTCTATAGTTAAACTAATTTTTTAAAGAGTTCCTACTTTCTCATCTGCTTCTTACATAATTCTTTGTTTCATGTTGTGGATCTTGGCAGCAACAGTATATTATGACTGAAATGTGCATTTTGTAAGTCATAACTTTATGCTTTGTATTGAAATAAACTGCGCACACAGTGTGTGCGATTTATGCAGCACACAGCTGGAGGTATCCCATTCTGAATTCTTCTGGCTGAAAATGTCTTTTTCAAATATTGAAAATGTGTTATGAAGTAGACACCATTATGATAATTGGAAATTCAGCTTTTCTGTCTTCCCAGAATATGAATATATATGTGTGTGTAAGTGTGTGTGTGTGCGTGTATATATATATATATGTATGTATGTATGTATATATATATGTGTATTTAATATAATCATATATGCATACATCTACACACAGGAACAAGAGAAAAAGATAGATAGATAGATATTTTTAATACAGTTAATACATCGTGTATACTTCACCTGGTTGCTCTTTGGTTATCTTTGACATCCCCTTGATATTTATTTAGATTCATGGAAGTGCCTTGACTTTGAACTGAATAGGTAACAGAACTAATAAGTTTCAAATCAACAATTTCCAACATTAAAGTTATACAATTAGAGAATTATAGCCCCAGTGATGTCTGTTTGTCTACTTTGTTCTTTGTCAGATGATCAAGGCACAGTTATGTGAAAATTCTGAGACTTGATTTCCATCGAATCAATGTGAATCTACAGTGAAGTTAAGCGACTCATTTTCATCCGTTTTGTGGAAAGAAATCATTCACCAACCATATTGGGGGGAAGGGGGCATGACATATGTGGCAAATTTCATGACTGTTATCCCCAAATTTATACTCCTGAATAATGCATTTAATTTGAAAGGATTCTCTCTCCTATAATAGGATGTGCTAACCTGGAATTCAAAGCCTGCCTTAGATCTGGCTTTACTCTGTCTAGTGCAGACAGTTTGATAGCATTGTCACCTCCACACATGAAAGGGGTATGTGTTTTTTTGCCAAAAGTTGTGCTATTTTCCCAGTTTCGTTTTAGGCTCCTAAGTCATGTAGAACATTGGCTCAGCAAATGCAGAGTCTCGCTGAGTTGGTGTTTTTCTCTTTGCCTGTTATCCCAAGAAACGATGCTATTAACTAACCAGGTAGTGTTTCAAACAGGAATCCTGAAAATATAGAGAGATTCATATGTATTGGAATACAAGAGATTTTAAAAGAAAGTTGTTATGTAGCTATCTAATTTTCAAGGAATGCATTTCGATAAACATTTTTTAAGCTACCACTATGTGACCTTGGAAAAGTGACTTCCCCACTCTGGGACTCATCTGTAAAATGAAAGAGTCACACTTTGATCTCTCAGGTCTCTTCCACCTCTTAATATTCCACTGTCCAGCATTCCACGTTCACCTAAGGTCCTTTTTAAGCTCCTCTGAGCTCAAATTGCTTAAGCAGAATTTTCAGCTTGCTGCTGCTGTTGTTTTTTAAGAGATTTTATTGAAACTCTGAGCAGTCTCTAAATTAAAGAACCTCAAGTGTCACTACTTATGTGAATGCTTTGGCTGGAAGACCATCAGTGGGAGAAGCTGACTTCCATTTCAGAGAAGGCACTGGGGACATTTCTAGTTTGGGAATAACTGCCATCTGTGTATACTGGAAGATAAATTGTCCTGGGAGGCAGGAGTCAGTCCTTTTCCTAGCTTTGGCTCTGTCTGTGTGCTCTTGGGCCTTGGTATTCTGCAAAGTGAGGGTCTTGGACTAGATGACCTCCCAGGTCTAACAGCCTGTGTTCTTAAGGTTCCTTCTATCTCTAACGTTCTGTGTTCTAACAACCTGTGTTCCATCCATTGTGAGCATTATTTTAGTCCACTAGGATGTATTGTCCAAAGTGGTGTGCTGAGACTTTTGGAAAAACCACAGTGGACTAGGTCAAGCATATTTGCTCTATTGAAAACGCAATCCACATTTCAGAATAGAAACAAAACAATTTTTGACCCAAGGCCATCTGTGATCATCATGTTATTGGGCAATCTTTAAATATTCTATTTCTAATTTTCAAAAATGGCTTTAGCTATATTTACAACATTTAACATATGAAAAATCTTTGGGAATGTGGTTTTTTTAATGGAATGGTTGTGTAATGGAATATTTCACGTACTGGTTCAGCCATAAAGCTTAGGGCTGATAAACAAAGCGTCTCAAGCCAAATGGCCCCTCAGCTAACCCCAATTAAAATAAAGATTTCATTCCACTCTGTCCTGACAGAGGGGAACATATTGTTGCCTTTAAGGGAGTTTGGTTTAGTTAATGAAAGAATTTTATTTCCTTCTCCCCCCCATGCCCCTCCCTCAAATACAGTACCTAATTAAATAAGATTCAATTTGTTACGACTGCTGGTAGGGAGATATTAACTCTTTTAAAGCTATGCTGCATCCACGAAGATAGACATAATATTTCTGAAGCTGATTGTCTGCATAGTTTTTAAAGAAAAAAGAAGTTACTTAAAAGCCAAACAGTCTTAAAGATGTATCTGTTTCTATATAACTTCTGGTGCCTTATGTATATTAAGAACTGTGCATTCTATGTCTGAAACATAAATTCTAAAAATAGGGTAATCATAGAATCTTTCTGAAATATTCATTAGAACAAAGAATGTTAAAACATTCTACTTTATGCCAAGAACACCATGCAAGTCCTTTCTTCTCTTGCCTCTATCTATGTGATCAGGTCCCTTCCCCATACTGGAAGGGATCATAAAACATACAATGTAAAATCATCTTTGGAATATATAATGTTTGGTCATGAAAAGTAATGCTATAACGAACATAAAAGACCCAAAGTGTTATATGTGGGACCATATACTATACTATAGGACACTACAACTAGAAGAACCCTGGGTAGAAGGTTACCTAACCAAAGGCAAATTACAGATATCACAAGAGCAAAATGACTTGCCCAAGCATACACAGCAAGTTAAGGCTAGACCACATTCTCATATGCTGGATTCACTTCTGGCTCCCAGTTCAGTTCATTGCTCATTCCATTCCACCCCATTGCCTCTTCACTTTCCATGTTTACATAAGTCTTTGTTTCCTCAAAGCATTTGTACTTTCACATAGTTTAATTTGCTGATAATGTTAGCTCCATCCATAAAATATCTTTCATGCAAGAAGTTGTATCTGTTAAAATATGTTAGGTAACATAAGTTGTGTACGAATGCCAGATTATCCTGGAGTTCCTTTGGAGTTATTGTGAATAAACATGTGAATGCCTAAGGAATTCATCATTTAACAGTAGCAGTGAACACCAGCAGGAGTGCTTTTTACTGTTCCATACACCAGTCTGTCATTGATTTTTCTATGTGTCAGCAACCCATCTTGGTTATTGGCTTCATAATTATAGAATAGCATTTCTTGGTATTAGTATGAACAAATTCTTTTACAATGGAAAGATTCATGGTTGGTGTAAGCATGTTACCAAGGATGATTTGTATTCAAGAAGTAGTCAAAAAAAATCAAAGATATATATATATATATATATATGGACAATGAGGTAAGTAAGGCACCTAGCAAGAGTAAAGGATAACTATTATGTGTCGCAAGGTGTTATTGAAAAGTAAAACCATAGGGGAAGGCTTCCAAGCCATTGGGTAGTTCTTCTATAGGGGATTTTTGGAAATTGTGGATAAAAATTGCACAGGATGAGAGAAATAGAGTTGTGTCCTACACTAAAGAAAACCTCTCTACTCTAATTGTATATACTGCATCATCTCCCAATCACATCTCAATTCCTTATAGTCTGACTTCTGATGTCCTTAATGAACTAAAACTGTTATGTCTGAGGTTACTAGCTGTCTCTTATTTGCTGAATCTCATGGCCTTTTCTCAGACATCATCTTGGTCTTCTTAACTTCTTTGTAGCTTTTTCCATTGATTGGTTCTTTGAGATCAGGTAAAGTTTGGCTACCCCCTTCCCCTAGATACTCTTCCCTCCCTTGTCTTTCATGACACTATACTTTTCTAGGTCTGATCTGAATATTCTTTCTTAGTGTCCTTTGCTATGTCATCACCCGTGTCTGACCTCCAAAGCATAGCTATACTCCAGAATTCTGTTACAATCCATCTTCTCTTCTTTTTCTCCATACACTCTCTTGATAAATTTTGTTAGCTTCCATAGGACTAATTATACTTTCTCTGCAGATGACTCTAAAATCTGTGGATTCAACCCTTTCCTAGCTCTAGTCCCTTATCAATAACTGCCTGCTAGACTTCTCTATATGTATACTCATAGATTTATTCAAACTCAACCTGCTCAAAATGGAGCTCTTTATCTAGGCTACTGCTGCCATCTTCTTGCTAGCCTCCTGCCATTTCAATCTTGAACCAAAGACCATGTCCTGACGGACTTAACCCTTTTGACTTCAGAAATCCCAATCTAGAACTCCCACTGCCCTAATTGGTGAGTGCTTCATGTAGCCCATTCTATCTCAGCAGCCCCAGCTATCATGCTTTACTTCTCTGTGACATTTTGTCTGACATCTTCCCTGCCACCTCACATGTATTTTCTCCCTTTTCCCCTGATTTTTTAGTTCTAGAACCATAATCAAATAAATAGTATAATTGTTACTGGAAAAGGTATGTCTATCTATTCCCCTATGGCTCTACTCAGCATCCCTGTAATTATCTGAGCCAAAATAAAATACTCCTCCTTGGCCACCACTTCTCTGAATGTATTTTCACCCCCATCAGAGTACAAGTCCCTTGAAGTCAGCAACTGTCTCTGCTTTTGTATTTGTATGTCCAGTGTATTAAGCACATACATGCTTAATCCATGCTTTCTTCATTCATTTGTTCATAACCCTGTCTTTTCTCCAAACTTCCTTGTTTTTTGTTGAGGACACTACCATCCTTCTACTTCCTCAGGTTCACAAGCTCAGAGTTATCCTTGACTCTTCACTTTCCCTCTAGTCTCTCTTCTGAGATAATAAGCTAAAGGGTAAAAATGAACATACTTTATGAGGATTATCAAAGGGATTAGATATTTGACTTCCTTTAGACTGCCTTTGTCTGCCTCGTGGATATTTCGAAATACCAAATACAGCCGGCAGTTCAGAAATATCAAATAATGAACTACTGTAAATTCACAAGAAACTATTGACCTTATGTTCCTGTATCAAAGTATGGGGAAAGGGGTAAAATGAAAAGATTTTCTTTCCTTTAAGGAAGAAAAAGACCTCATTCAGAGCCTTCAAAAACATTCAAATTCTACTTTTCAAATAATGATAACTTAAAATAATGATGATAAAAATAATAACTCATTTATATATCCTTTAAACACTCCCCTCAGAACAACCCCATGAGGTAGATAGTAGAAGTATTGTTATGTTCCTTTTATGGATATGTAAAATGAAGCCCAGAGAAACTAAGTGACTTGCCTATAATAACAGAAAATGTCAGAGCCAGGGTGCAAATCCTGGGTTCCTGATTCTAAATCTTACACTCTGTGAGCCCTTCAAATTCTGGTGAACTTTCTTCTTCCCAAAGGTTATCTTTGATACTGATATCCTGTTATGTAACTTGGCCAAACTTAGATAGCTGGAAGATGATAGAGCCAAGATTTGAACTCAGATATTCTGACTTCTGGCTTCAAATTCTGACTTGGCATTAAACCTTCTTGTTGTTCAGTCGTTTTAGTTGTGTCCCACTCTTTGTTTCTTGGCAAAGATGCTGGAGTAGTTTGCCATTTCCTTCTCCAGCTCATTTTACAGGTGAGGAAACTGAGGCAAACAGGGTTAAGTGACTTGCCCAGGGTCATACAGCTAATTAGTGTCTGAGGCCAGATTTGAACTCCAGATGAGTTTTCCTGACTTCAGAACCAGCATTCTATCCATGGCGCCACCTAGCAGCCTGGGATTAAACCTGGCTGTCCTCAACAACAACAACAAAAAGACAGTTTGAAAATTTTAGTACATAACTTCCTAACCAACTCTAAGAGATATATTAATCATCTTGTTATAATAAACACTTTATAGAAATCACATTCCTACTCTGTAAGATGAATTGGAACCAATGTCCATTTCTCGCCAATGAATTAACAAATGAAAAAGTAAGTCAACTCAACAAAGTTTTGGTTTTGGTTGGGAACAACTTGCTTAAAAGACACTGTCAGCAATGTACTACTGGAAACAGAAATGGCCTTATCATGTACCTAGAGTTAGAATGAATGGGTAGATAGCTCTGTTGCTTCCCCATTACTTGTTTTGATGTATCTATGATCCCATGACTATGGATGTTCCCTCCACCAGTTCAGACTGAAACCCACCCATGTCTTCTCATCCTGTGTGCTTCTTGTTGACGTTTTACCATAAATCCTCTAGAGAGAATCTGCCCAGCATGCTGGAAGATTCCTCTGTCTTTTAATACTTTGTGAATACCGGTGTAACACTTAGCCTGTCTCATTTATTATCCTCTTTGAATAGCCTATCCTATTTGAATATCCTATGAATAGCCTGTTTACTTTTCCTATTTTACCTTTCCTACATGTCCTTGATGATGTGTTCTATGCTTTTTACATGCAACTCATCTTATGTAATAAGCTGAGCCTATTAATGCCTACCACATATCTTTTTTTAAAATTTTTTTTTTACCAAACAGACCAAACATAGAATAAACAATACAAAGTACAATACAAAATAACCAGTAGCAGCAAAAGACTCCCAAACTGCATAAAGTTAAGCAAATTAGCATTTTAACAAGTGGTTCTGAGTGATTATGCATTCCAGTATGCCCTTCTTATTTATGATTGAAGAAAGAAACAAAGACCTTGTTCATCACCTCTGAAAAAGTCAGTGTTATCTGTCATTTGTCATGAATTCTCTTGCTGTTCAGTGCCATCTTCCTTTATAGCGTCACTGTACTTGTTCTTATTGTTCTGCCTTTTTCTCTCTATCATTTCGTATAAGCCTTCCCATAATTATTTGTATTTTTTATATTCACTCCTTATGGCACAATAATATTCTGTTACATTCATGTACAATAGTTTATCCATTCCCCAATTGCTGTTCACATAATTTGTTTCCAGTTTTTTGTTATTTGCTATTACAACTAGTGCTGCCATACATTTTTTTTTTTTACGCAGTTGGATCATGGGATCATAGTTTTAGAGCTGGGAGACAGCTCAGAGATCTTCTAGTTCAATCCTCTCATGTTACAGATGACAAAATTAAAGACCAGAGGGGTTGTGACTTGCCCAAGCAGAGCTGACATTCCATCCCAGGTCCTCTAACTCCAACTCCAGCACTCCTTCCACTGTACCATATTGTTGTGGGTTTTTCTTCATGTCATGAGCCTTCTTTGGCTATAAACTTTAAAAGCTCACAGTGCACCTATCCATTGCCCTTTGTGTCACCTGCAATTTGACTGTCTGAAGATCATAGAGTTTGTTCCATTATTTACAGCCATAGAGCATCCCCAGAGAATATATGTGTTGTTTTTGCGTCAGGAGCAGCTTGGGATCATTGAAAGTGCCATACAGTTTCCCAAAAACAATCCAACCTGGTATCCTCCTTTTATTCAATTCAGGACCCAGTTCATTTACCATCTGGGGTTCCTGTCACTGTCCAAGTTGTATATATTGATGGGCTAACTCACTGGGCTACACATCCAGCTACGTTCCTTTAATCTGAGCAACATAAGCAATACACTACATAAATTGATAAGGCTCATCTCTTTTTGATGGCTAAGGATATCACCGAGCCTGCATAAAATATCAAAAGAATCAGAAGGAGAGTAAATAGAAAGAGCATTGGACCTCAAGTTTCCTCTTGGTTACACTTACCAGCTATGTGCAAACTCCGAACCTTGCTATATCTGTTTATATAAAATGAGGATGTGAGGATGGATGTGACAGTACTTTGGAAACTGTATTAATAACAATAACAACAAGAATAACAGCCAGCATCACATAGCACTTTAAGGTTTGAAAGTGCTTTATAAATAGCACCTCATTTGATCCTCATAAACCTTGCAAAATAGGTGCTTTTGTCTTATCCATTTTATAAACAAAGAAACAGAGACTGAGAGGTTAAGGGCTTGACCAAGTCTTGCAGCTAGTAAGTTTTTGGGCTAGAATCAGCTGTTATTATTATGTAATTCCTATTACTCTTTGGTTAAATGCATTTGCAAAGACTTATTAACGTGTGCATTATACATCTCAAATACCTGCTACAGTCAGCCTTACAGGTTATTCTTGTGGTTGCTGTTCTTGCTCTGGCTGTGCCACTTAATAGCTTTGTAATGATGATAGGACTCTTCTCTGAGCATCACCCTCTTTATCTATAAAGTTGAAATAAAAATATGTGTACCATTTGCCTGCCTGTTATAAGGTTATTATGAGGAAAGTGCTCTGGAACTGTGAAATATCATTATTATTATTGTTGACAATTTTTATGTGTCTCCCAGCAAGATTCCCAAGCAACTGGAAGACAGAGGTTCAAAAAAGAATTAAAGAAAGGAAGATACCCTGTTACCGTCACCCTGTCAGCCAGTTAGGTAGCACAGTGGATAGAGCACTAGACCTAGAGTCAGGAATCCCTGACTTCAAGTCCAGCCTCAGACACTTACTAGCTATGGGATTCTGAGCTAGTCACTCAACTTCCATCTACGTCAGCTTCCTCAACTGTACGATAAGGATAATTATAGCACCTACCTCCCAGAGGTGTTAGAAGGATGGAGTAAAGCACTTTGTAATCCTTAAAGCACAATATAAATATTAGCAGCTGTGATGATAACGAGGATGAGGGTGAAGATGAGGAGGAGGATGGTAATCTCATGTTCTTTGGTTTTGTGGTAGCTTTCTTTAGGTAGTGAAGTAAAGAAAAAGGTATCAAAGTACTACTTGACAATTCCCTCACAGACACATTCTTTCCACGGAGACCAGAGGAAAAAGGGGTATGAATAGTGTTCTTGGCACGTAGTAGGCTCCTAATGTTTATGGATGATTATATAACTTGGTTATAACTGGATGTCCCGTAGGCCCCTCAAACTCAATATGTCAAAAGCTGAACTAATTATTTTTTTCCCAAAAAACTCTTCCCCCACCCCTTCTGAATTTCCCTATTTCCGACAAGGATACCGCCATCCTTCTGGTCACCCAGGGTCACAGCCTTGGTATAAAGAGTGCCCCCACATATCCAGTCATTTTCCAAATCTTGTCATTTCCAACCCCAGTCACATCTCTAGTATGTCTATCCCCTTCTCTCTACTTTCATGACCACCACCCTAGTTCAGGCCCTCATGCCCCCTCACTTGTACATTTGCAGTAGCTTCCTAATTGGTCTTCTTATCCCAAGTCTCCTTTCTCTAATTCATCCTCCACCTAACTGCCAAAGTGATTTTTTTTCAAAGTATAGGTCCTACTATGACTTTCTCCTACTCGGTAAACTCTTATAATTCTCTTTACCTCCAAAACCAAATATAAGCTCTTCTGTCTAGCTTTCAGAGTCCTTCACAGCCTTGGCCCCAACTTTAAAGTAGACTGGAAACTTTTTTCACTCCGTCTTTTTGTGGGTTCTGTCACTTTAGAACTTGTTCAGAGTCATTTTTAGAGGTATTTGGAGGGGTTGGGGGAGAGCTCAATTACTCCCTGCCTTTGCTTTGCCCTCTTGGCTCTGCCTCTGCATACTTGCCTTCTTGCTATTCCTCATGGAGTAGTCTATCTCCCATTTCCTCACCTTTGCACTGGCAGTCTCTCATGACTGGAATGAACTCCCATTTCCTACAATCCTTGTTCTGGTGACACCTACATGAAGACTTCCATGCTCCCCTCAGCTGTAGCTAGGTGGCACGGTAGATAAGAGTGCTGGACCTAGAATCAGGAAGATGAGTTCAAATACAGCTTCAGATACTTAATCACTGTGTGACCCTGGGCAAGTCACTTGATCTCTGTCTTAGCTTATTTAACTATAAAATGAGAATGAGGATAGTACCTATCTCTCAGGGTTGTTATGAGGATCACCTAAGATAATATTTGTAAAGAGCTTAGCACAGTGCCTGGTATACAGTAGATGGTTAATAAATGCTTGCTGTCTCCTTCAGCTACTAGTGCTCTCCCTCCCCTTCAAAATGTACTTTGTATTGTGTGTGTGTGTGTGTGTGTGTGTGTACATTTTCTTATATCTGATAAGAACACAAGCTTCTTGAAAGCAGAGGCCATTTTTGTTTTTGGCAACTTCTAGCACAGTGACTAGCACATAGTAGGTGCTTGGCAAATGTTTGTTGCTTCCTTGATAATCAGTTTAACCAATCCACAAGCATATGGAAATTGCTATTATACACAGGATTTCTCATAACAATGTTTGCCATGATAGGATTTTACGTATTGTCATTTTTTAGAGCTTGGGATATTGAAAATATCTTCTAATAGTAAAACATGTAAATCCTATTTAAATGTATCTTTATAATGCTTAACTTAAAAGTAATGGCATTTTCCCCTTGTACAACAGTGTCCACAGAATCCTTTTCTGATGTCTCATCCTGCCATGGAGGGGACCCTAGATTCTCAGTGACTATTCCAGCAGAGCACAAGCTCTTGGAAGATTCTGACATGCTGGGAAGGCATTGAATACGGTCCTGGAAATAAACTGTGTCTATATTTTGATGACAGACCTTGCTGAGTTTAGAGAGGCTCTCCATCAGTAGGCTAGCCACTTGGTGAGGAATTTTTTGGCCATGGCAACCCATGAAACAAAGAAAAACTTAAAATGGTTTCCATCATCTGACATCCCCTTCCATTTCTGCAGTGATGGTAGCAGTGTGGCAGGAAATGAGGCTTAAAGGCTGAGGCCTTTAAGAACCACAACTGGCTATAAGTGCTGTAAACATGAAATCTTTGTCCAGTGGCCATCAAGTATGCATTCTACTAGTGGTGTTGGATCATTTTAGTCTTAACATTCTGGATGTAAATGAAAGCAGAAGACAAAAGGAAGCTGCACAGTTCTTTTCATTATACTAAGTTTTTCCCTAAAACAAAGATCATCTTTTAAAAACCACTATTCTTCCACTGTTTTATGGCTGACAATTGTGGAATGATGTAGCCTTCAGAGAGTGGCAGGTGGTCTGTGTGAGAAGGCTGCAACATGTTACATAAAAGGAATTACACCAGAGAAAGGCTGTTATTAGAGATAGGAAAAAAAAAGATAAGTTAGGATAATTGAAGGATAGCCCTTGTGGTCTGTTGGTATCCATTTTACATCAAGATAGCATAAATAAGTTACTAGAAAGTTATTGGATGAACTCTCTTTGGCAGACTCGTTGGGAGAAATGAGGAAAAGTTGTTCATGGTGGATAGGCATGGATAGGTTACAATCTGCAGCATTGGAATGAGATCATGGATCTATTGAAGTACAATACTCAATATGCCATTATAGTTCATGTAAAGCAATATGAACTAAACTCCACCTTTTGATGTATGATTTATAAGAATTCATCATTTTTGTGATTTTGCTCGTGAAAACAATACTACATTTCTTAAGAACCTAAAAAAGTTGATTTTATTGTACCTTTTGAGGTCTAGAATTTTTGTAAGGAGACAAGTATAAAGAAAAGGTCAGTCAAACTAGACATACCTAATTTGAGTTAGTGCTAGAACCAGAATTATGAGCCACTACATTGTTTTCTGCTACCCCAAACTCATAAAAATCAAGTGAACCAAATTTTTAAACTAAAAAATAAATACCACCATCCAAAAGAATATTTTTTCAAATCAGAGAAAAAGTTTAGTAATATTAGCATACAAATTATTTTTATGGCTTCACAGCTAATGTTCTAAATGACTTTTGCAAATGTTAAGTTGTTGTTTCTGTCCCTAAGTTGGAAATAATTACTTATATCCAAAAACAGATTTACATATTTCTAATTATATTAACTTAATAGATGCCCTGCAGTTTGAATGAACCCACCAATATTTATTGGGCTGCTTTAAAAAATTGTTTTGAAACCAAAATTACCATAGATGGCTATGCTCATAAAGTTTACCAATATAAAGTGAAGTGACCTTTGGAGGTCATTGCAAAGTTTAGCCTCAGATTTCCAGATAATGTTTCATCTGTAAATGACCCATAACATCAATAAATGGTATTGTAACTTCATCCAATTAAATTTTGTCTCAATGTGGAATTCACCATTGCCTTGAAAATTCTTTGGAATTTTCATACATTTTATTGGGCTGTTTTGCCAAGATTTGTTTTCTTCTCTGATTTTTCAGTCAAGCAAAAGTTCTCATTTGTGTAAAGAGCCCTTTATACTTAACAGAGAATGTGCTCTTCAAACTGAGGCAAGAAGGCTCAGAATCATACAGTCCACATCTCTATGCTTTAGGGCCAAATGTTGTATTAGAACAACAACAAAAAAAAAAAACAGCAGTGCTGAACATAGTGCATTCAAAATGTCCTTCCAAAGACATCTTCATTGGTGACTATTTTTCTTGGTTGGAACTGCGAGATGATGGGAAAAGCCCTGGACGTGAAGTTTCAGAAGTCCAGAATCTGCGTCTCGCTTCTGCCACTTTCTACCTTTGTGACAGCACAGTGTTCCACGTCCCTGGGCCTCACATTGTTCATCTGTGAAATGATCACTGAGAACTGATCCCTTCCAGCTCTAACGTTCATTGTTATATATTCTAAGGTTCCTTCCAGTTCTAACATTTTATATTCTAATAATTGATAGCCTAAAGTTCTTCAAATAGTAGCTTTCTATTCGAATATTCAGATATTCTTTGTTAAACTTCTATTCCAGCTCTAAGGTTCTTCCTCCTGGCCCTGCAAACCTTACTGGACTATCTTAAGGACCAAACGAAACAGTGTTTGTGACAGTTCTTTGTAAGCTGGAAATTACTATAATAATAATCAGCTACTTCTTGCTTAAACATATTGGGGAGGGCCACAAAACTTTCCAATCCAGGTTTTCCTTTTAAAATCTCCTTTTTTGGCAATGTTGGCTTGGCAGTTCTAAAGTTTGCTTCTTACCTTTACACCTCTGAACAATTGATTTTGATTAGCAACATTACACTCAGCATTTACTTTGACATCTCTGAGAACAAACAGTCATTTTAAATGCCTTTTTTTTTTAAACCAAATCATGACAGGGACATCAATCCTTCCTCTGGTATATGAAGTCCTGTAATATTAATTGGCTGTCAGATTCTGAAGAAGTAGTGGATTAATGTGCTTGATCGCAGCTCTCTGTTCAGAGACTGAAGTTTGATCCTGATGTCCCCAGTCTCTGTACTTAATGCAATTACAGATATGCATTCAGGACATTTGAGTGGATTGCATTTCATTAATATGATTTGAGCGGACAACATTAAGCTGCTGTCGGGCCCTTTCTGACAGCTAATTACTAGAATGAAGCGTGTATATTTCCTAGGAACAATGGCATACTCATTGGGACCATGAAAACAATACAGAAATAGTGCTTTAAAACTGGGATATTACTTTTTGCACTTGTCATGGTTCTGAAGATTGGTATTTTAGTGAGAAGTTGGAAGGAGGAGGACCTTAAAACAAAATGTTAGAGCTAGAAAAGATCTAGACTCTGTTTTTAGAGAGTAGAATTTGAAAATATAGATGTTAGTACTAGAAGGGATGTTAGGACAATCTGAGAGTGACAGAACATGAAATAATAAGTAGCAGAACTGGGGCTAGAAACTAGATCTTCTGATTCATAGCATCCAAGATCCAGAAAGAACCTAGGAAGGTCACTGAGTCTAACCCGTTATTTTATAGATGAGGAAACCGAAGCCCAGAAAGGTTAAGTGATGTGTTAACCTGAGTTAGCCAGGGTAACACAGCTAGTAAATGTCTGAGGTAGGATCAAACACCAGTCTTCCTGATTCCATGTCCGGCACCCTATACCATGGAACACTACCTCTCCTCTCTCTTCCCACAGTCAGGAATAGCAATTAATTGAATTTCAATCCTCATTTTCCTTAACCTCTCTACAGCCTTTGGCACTGTTGATCACCCTCTCCATCTTGATACTCTATTCTGTCTAGGTTTTTGAGACTCTACTCTCTCCTCGTTCTCCTACCTATTTGACCATTCCCTCTCATTCATGTTTGCTAGATCCAGATCATCCAGATCACACCCTCTAACCATGGATGTCCCAGTGGATTCTGTCCTGGGTCCTCTTCTGCTACTTTGCTTGATCTTATCAGCTCCTATGAGTCTAATTACCATTTCTTTGCTGATGATTCTCAGTTGTACCTGTCCTGTCCCTACTCTCTGCCAGCCTCCCATCTTGGACTTCCAACTACCTTGCAGACATCTCATATTGGATGTCCAGTAGATATCCTAAACTAAACATGTCCAAAATGGACCTCATTATCTTCCTCCCCTAAACATTCCTCCCTTTAACTCCCCAGTTACTGTAGAGAGCCATACCATCCTCCCAGGCCCTAAGTCCCAACCTAGGAGTCAATTTTTCACTCTCCTCAATCTGTTGCCAAGGTCTGTCAATTTGCGACATGTCTCGAATATACCCCCTTGTCTCCTCTGGTACTGCCACCACCCTGCTGTAGGACCTTATCACTTCCTGCTTGGACTGTTTCAGTAGCCTGCTGGTGGATCTACCTGCCTCAGGGCTCTCTCCCAGTGCATCCTTCATTCAGCCACCAAAAGAATTTTCCCAAAGCCCATGTCTGACCATATCATCTACCATAAACCGGTCACCTCCAGGATCAAATACAAAATGCTCTATTTGGCCTTCAAAGCCCTTCATAACCTGTCCTCTCCTGCTTTTTCAGTTCCCTTACACCTTACTATTCACCCTGTACTCTTTGATCCAGTGACATTGGGCTCTTTGATGTCCCATGAACAAGACACTCACACGTCTCAGTTCTGGGCATTTCCTCTGCCTACTCCCATCCCCAGAATGCTCTCTCTCTGCATCTCTATCTCCAGGCTTCCCTGGCTTGCTTTAAGTACCAGCCAAAGACCCATCTTCTACAAAAAGGCATTCCTAACTCCTCCTAATTCTAGTACCTTCCTTCTGTTATTTCCTATTTCTCCTATATGTAGCTTGTTTGCATATATTTGTTTGATGTCTCCCCCATTAGATTGTGAGCTCCTTGATGGCAAGGACTGGGTTTTTTTGTGTCTTTTGGAACCCTAGCACTTAGCATAGTGCCTGACACATAGTAGGTACTCAGTAAATGTTTATTGATTGATTATTTGCCCTCTACAACATGAGAAACATAAGGTTCAAAGGTAACACCATCATCCCACCTCCCCAGGCTTGCAATCTAAATGTCATCCTCGATTCCTCACTATCTCTCTTCCCTTACATCCAATCTGTTAACAAGGCCTGTTGCTGTCACTTTTGCAATATCTCTCGAATATGGCCTCCTCTCTCCTCTGCCACTGCTCTAGTGCAGGCCCTTATCACCTCATGCTTTGACTGTTGCAATAGCCTGCTGATGGGTCTTTCTGTTTTAGGTCTCTCCCAACTCCAGTCCATCTTCCATTTAGCTGCCAAAACGAGTTTCCTAAAGCACAAGTCCAACCGTGTCATTTACACACACACACACACACACACACACACACACACACACACCATCTGTAATCTCCATTGCCTCCAGAATCAAAAACAAAATCCTTTGGTATTCAGAGTCTTTTATAATCTAGCCTTACATCCCCATTTACCTTTTTGGTTTTCTTATACCTTATCTCACCACATACTCTTTAATCCAGTGACAATGGTCTCTTTGCTGTTCCTTGAACAAGACTAAACAAGAACATCAGATTGTGAGGGCCAAGACTCATTTACCTCTTTTTGTATCCCCAGCCCTTAGCACAGTGCCTGTCACATAGTGGGCATTTAATAAATGTTTATTGACTAAGGCGAAAAAAATGGAAGACAGCCAACAAAAATACAGAGCTGGGAGATAGAATATCTAGCATGAAAAACAACAAAGAGACCCGTGTTACTGTATTTCAGAATATATGGACGGGGGAGTTAGGTGTAAGAAAACTCAAAAGGTGGGAGAAGGCCAGGTTTTAAAAGGCTTTGAAAATCGGAGGACTTTATGTTTGATCCTGAAGGTGATAGGACCACCGACATTTACTCAGTAGGGAAGTAATATGGTCAGACCTGCCTTTTAGGAAGATCAGTTTGACAGCTATGTGAAAGATGATTAGGGAGACCAACCAGTAGGCTATTGGAATAGACCAGGCATGAGGTGATAAGGGCCTTAACCAGTGTGGTGGCAGTGTCAAAGGAGAAATGTTATGAAGGTAAAATTCATAGGATTTGGCAACAGATTGGATGTGGAGAATGAGAGAGAAGGAGTCATCGAGGAAGACACCAAGGCTGTGAGCCTGGGTGATAGGAGGATGGTCATACCCCCCACAGTAAGAGGAAAGATAGGAAGACAGAGGATTTGGGGGAAACAATAATGTGTTCAGTTTTAGACGTGTGGAGTTTAAGATGGCTATGGAACATGTAGGTTAAATTGGCCATTACACAGTTGGAGATGTGACTCTGGAGGTTGGAAAAGAGAATCCTGATCATAAAGATGAGAATTGAATCCATGGGAGCTGATGAGATCACCAGGTGAAATGATGTAGAAGGAGAAATGAAGAGGGCCCAGGACAGAGCCTTAGGGAACACCCACCATTAGGTGAAATCCCGCAAAGGATTATCTACTTCAGTCTCTGTCCAATGTATGAATTTCTTCTCCAAAATCCTTTACCAAAATGGGTCTCTAACCAATGTAGGGACTAGATGCTAAATTCTCCATGATTCTTACTTATTCTTCCCCACATTCAGTTTCTTTGTCTGTAAAATAGAATTCTAACTACCTTGCATACGTTACATTTTTCTAAGAATCACAGGAGATCCTGCCATTCAATGCCCTCCACAGTTTAATTCCAAAATAATCTTTCTTGCCTTATTTCCTGCTGTTCTAATAGAATCAAAAGTAGAAAGGACCTCATAGGATCATAAAATCATGCCTTCGTAGACCTAGATCTGTAAGAGACCTTAGAGGTTATCCAGTCCAACCTCCCAGTTTTATAGATAGGAAACTGGGATACATAGGGGTGGATTTGCCCAAGGTCACACAAGTAGTAAGTGACAGAGCCTAGTCAGCATCTGCTTGAAAAACTCCAGTGTTGGGGATCCTGCTTGTACTCTCAAGTCTGCCCATTATGCTTTTAGATAGCTCTAATTGTCAGAAAGTTATGGCTTACAATGGCCACAAATTTGCCTTTCTGCAACTTCCTCCCATTGTTCACAGTTCTTTCCTCACATATTGTGTGTTACACACACACAGGACTATTCTCCAGTCAGGAGAAACCTACATTTGAATTGTGCTTCCAACACTTCCTTTCTGTGGTACCACAGACAATTCTTCACTTCTCTGAGCTCAGTTTCCTCATCTATAAAATGAAAATGATGATAATAACCAAATCCAGACATCCCCTTTCTGAATGCCCTGCCATTGCCCTCTCTGAACCACCTTACCTCCTGAGATTACATTCTGGGTGACTTCACTCAGCTGTGAAACCACCTTTCCTTGCTCTCCTGATTATTAAGTTAGCCAACAGAAATATGTAAAGCCTGCTCTATCTAGCTGGCCCTACCAGGGGTAGGGAAACTTTTATTAAGGGGATTTGTTCTGTGAAGTTTGGATTCCATCAAAGGGCCACATTTGAGGACCTACAGGGCCATGTGTGGCCTCAAGGCTGCAGGTTCCCCACCCCTACGGTTCTAAACCATTAATCATACCCCATCCAATCACCCTTCCTGGACTTCTTTTTGCCATCCAGTTTGCAAACTTGTATTCCTCCCTGCATCCATTCCCACCCCACCCACTCCCAGCTTATACCTTTTGTTTTAGAACAGTAATAAAATCTATACTACTATTGATTCTGGAAAGGTCATGGCTCCATTCCTTTGAATTCCCAAAGGAAAACACCCTTCTCTGGCCACTGCTCCTTTTTATGTATTGTCTCTTCCTACTAGAATCTAAGTAAGTTTCTTGAAGGCAAAAGCTGTCTTATTTTCATGTTTGTATCCCCAGCAATTAACACTTTATTTGGCACATAGTATTTAATAAATTTTTTTCATTCATTCATAGCACTTTAAAGTTTGCAAAATACTTTATATATGTTACCTCATTTGAACCTCACAACAACTCTGTGAAATAGGTATTAGATGATATTTTCCCCATTTTCAGATAAGAAATACTGCAATAACAAAAATGGGAGGAAATAATAGAAAAGGAAATCCCATTCAAACTTCATAAAATATCTGGGTTAACCTACTGAGTCACACTAAAGACTTAAATAAATTAAATTACAAAGCAGTCTTTAAACAAATAAAGACCACTTAAATAATTGGAGTGATGCCTTCTTTTGTTTGTGGTTGAGTTTGTGGTTGAGCCATGTCAATATAGTAAAAATGATAATATAACCAAATTAATTTACAGATTTAGTGTTATACCAATCACACCTACAAAGGAATCCTTTATGAAGCAAGATAAAATATCAACATTTATTTGGAGGAACAAGAAGTCTAGAATCTCAAGGGAAAAATAGCAATGAGGGAGGAGTAGCACTTTTAGACCTTAAATTATACTAAAGTAGTGATCATTGCAACTACTTAGGAAAGAAACTCATTTTTTGCAATTACTGTGCTTTCCCTTATATCATCATATTTTCTATACATGTCTTCTCAACTCCAGCTCTAATTAGATTATAAGCTTCTGAGAGAAGTGTCTATGTAATATCTACTTTTGTATCTCCAGTCCTGATCTTGGGGCCTTTCACATAATAGATATTTAGTAAAATGTTTATTCAACTGAGTTTACTGAAATAATATCTGGGATGGCATTTTATGAGCTGGAAAACATACATGTGATTGCTGAGCTATTGTCAATAATATTTGAAAGGTCATGTAAAACAGATAAAAGATTGAAGAAGGACAAATGTCCTGATTTTTACAAAAGAAAAGAACTGGGTATGCATTAAGTTAGTGAGCTTGACTTTAATTCCTAGAAATATTCAGTAATGATCCTTAAAGAGGTGGAAAGAAAAGAGAGCATTGATTAAAAAGAGCCAGCCTGGCTTCTTAAAGAATGGGTCATGCCAGAATAGCCTTTTTTCCTTTTCTGATATGCACTAAACTTGTAGATCAGAAGACTGTTATAGATAAAATTTATGTAGATTTTGGCAAAGCATTTGATAAAATATCTCATACTATTCCTGTTGAAAAGATGGAAAGATATAGACTAAATAGTAATGAAAATTGAGGGACATGGAATTGAATGAATGACTGGACTCAAAGAGTAGTTGTTAATGAGTTAATGTCAACTTGGCAAGAGGTCTCCAGTGGAGTATCCCAGATATCCGTGCTATATAACAATATTTTTTCGACGACTTTTGATGAAGGCATTTGATAAATGTCATGCTTATCGAGTTTGCAGGTGACAGCTAATATGACAGAATGCAGATCCAAAAAGATCTTACCAGTCCAGGGTTTTGGTATAAATCCAATAAGATGAAATTCAGCAGGGATAGATGTAAATTCTTACTGTTGTCGTCATTCAGTTGTTTCATTTGTGTAAGACTCTTCATGACCACGTTTGGGGTTTTCTTGGCAAAGATGCTGGAGTGGTCTGCCATTTCCTTCTTCAGCCCATTTTTACAGATGTGGAACTGAGGCAAATAGGATTAAGTAACTTGCACAGAGTTACTCAGCTAGTGAGTGTCTGAGGCCAGATTCAAATTCAGGAATATGAGTCTTCCTTACCTCAAGCCCGGCACTCTATCTACTGCGCCACCTAGCTGCCTGTAACTTCTTATACTTGGGTTTAAAAAACAATGCACTTTAAAAGCACAGGATGGGGGAGTCATGGTTAGAAAGTAATTTGTGTGAAAAAAAAGATGTAGGTGTTCCAGTGGTCTACAAGCTCAATATGAATCATCAGTGTGATGTGGCAGCCAAAAAAAATGAGTGTGATCTTGAGATGAATTAAGAGAGGCAGAGCTTCCAGGAATAAGAGAATGATGGTTGTGGGTATTCTGCCCTCATTGGACCACATCTGGACTATTGTGTTCAATTCTAGGTGCCACGATTTAAGAAAGCTATTGATTAACTGAAATGTATACAGAGGGCAAACAGGGTAGTGAAGGGAATTGACTTGAGGATCTGTTGAAGCAACTGAGGATACTAAGCTTGGAAAAGAGAAACCTCGTGGTGGGGGAGAGGAGGACATGATGGCTGTGTTTGAATATTTGAAAGACTGTCCAGTAGAAGACAGATGACATTTGTTCCATTTGGCCTGAGAGTGCAGAACTAGAAGTAATGCATGGAAATTGCAAAGAGACAAATTTAGGCTTAATGTGAGGAAAAACCTCCTAACAATTAGAGCTGTCCAAAAATGTTAGGAACTGCCTCAAGAGGTATTAAGTTTCCCTTCATGAGAGATCTTCAAGCAGAAAGGCTGGACGACCACTTGTCAAGTATATTATAGTGTAGTTTCCATTCAAATGTGTGTTGGCATAGATAGCCACAGACGTTCTTTCTAACAGAATTCTCTGATTCTGTGGTATGTTCACATGCACGTGTAAGAGGTTATTATTTTCATTGTTTATTATTGCTATAGCATTGTCACCTGTGGCTGACCGGACTTGTTATGTCCAAAGATATTGTTTAAAGGACTCATCATCCCCTAGCTCACTCAAGAAAACTTAATATTATAATAATAACACTCTCATTACATAGGTCATTCAAGGATTTTTAACTATGAAAAAACCGAAGTTCAGAAAACGAAAGTAACTTACAGATTGAATTTGTTCTGCCAGGTCTGAGAATGCAGAAGAAGGATGAATATGCATGTAAAGATAGAGTTACACACAAATCAGCAATAGTCCTTTATATTACCAACAAAATCCAGTAGCAAGAGATAGGAAGAGAAATGCCACTTAAAATAACAGCAAACATTGTAAAATACTTGGAAATCTACGTTCCAAGACACATGCAGGACTATGAACACAATTACAAAACATTCCTCACACAAATAAAACACAGATCTAAATATTTGGAGAAATATTAATTGCTTATGGTTAGGCTGAGCCAATACAATAAAAATGACAATACTCCCTCAATAAATCTATTCAGTGCCTTGCCGGTCAAACTACCAAAAGATTACTTTATAGAGCTCGGAGAAGTAATTTTTTAAAAAATTCATTCAAAGAAACAAAATATCAAGATTCTCAAGGAAATTAATGGGGAAGTGGCGGGGGGGGGGGGGGGTAGGCAGCAGTACCAGATCTCAAACTGTACTACAAAGCCTTAATCATCAAAACAATTTGATACTGGGTAAAAAGATTGAAAGGCTGATCAATAGAGTAGATTAGGTATACCATATGCAGAAGCAAATAAGCACAGTAGTCTAGCGTTTGATAAAGCCAAAGATCCCAGCTACTGGTGCAAGAATTCACTATTGGACAAAAACTATTGAGAAAACTAGAAGGCAGTCTGGCAGAAACTATATATAAACCAGTATCTCACAACATACATCAAGACAGGCTCCATATGGGTACATGATTTAGACTTAAAGGGTGATGTCATAAACAAATTAGAGTAGCATGGAAAAAAAATTACCTACCAGATAAATTCATAGGGGAAGAGCTATGATCAAACAAGAGGTAGAGAGGTATAATAGAGAGGTTCACAGGTGTTAAAATGGACTATTTTGATTGCCTAAAATTAAAAAGATTTTGTAAAAACTAATGCAGCTAAAATTAGAAGAGAAGCAGCAAACTAGGGAAAACCTTTGCAGAAAGTTTTCCCTGATAAACATCTCCTTTTTAATATACAGAAAGTGAGTCAAATCTATAAGAATAAGAGCCATTCCCCAATTGTTTTCAGAGGAAGTAATCCAAGCTATGAATAAGCTAGTGGGAAAAATACACTAAATCATTAATAATTAAAGAAATTAAAATTAAAACAATTCTTAAATACTACTTCACACACATCAGATTGACAAAGCTGACAAAAAAGGAAAATGGCAAATGCTGGCAGCACCATGGGAAAACAGACACATTGATGCACTGTTGGTAGAGCTGTAAACTGCTTCAGTATTCTGGAAAGCAGTTTGGAATTTTGCCCCCAAAAAACTATTAAGCTGTACATACCCTTTGACCAGAGATACTGCTACTAGGTCTGTACTCCTACGAGATCAAAGAAAGAGAAAAATGACCCATCTGTTCAAAAATATTTATAGCAGCTCTTTTTTGTAGTGTTAAAAAATTGGAAACTAAGTGGGTGCCCATCAGTTGGGGAATGGTTGAACAAGTTATAGTATATGAATGTGGTGGAATACTATTGTGTTGTAAGAAATAATGAAGGAGATGGTTTTGGAGAAACCTAGGAAGACTTGTATAAACTGATGCAAAGTGAAGTGATCAGAACCATGAGAACAATGTTGTAAAGACAAATAACTTTGAAAGACTTAGAAACTCTGGTCAGCACAATGACCTACCACAATTCCATATAACTCGTGTTCAAACATGCCATTCATGTCCAGATAGAGAAGTAATGGACTCAGAGTGGAGACTGAGGCTTTTTTTTTTCACATGGCTAATGTGAGAATTCGTTTTGCTCGAATACAAATTATATATTTCTAACAGGTTTTGTTTTTCGTGAGGGGGAAGTGGGAGGGAAAGAATTCAAAGCTGAAAATAAAATTGAATTTTAAAAAGCTAGATTTACACTTAATGTAAGGAAAAATCAATAATAAATAGAACTGTCAAAAATGGGAATTTTAGTGAAATGAAGCACAATATAAGCCAATAGTTTTATATTTCAACCAAGAAGGATAATAAAATTTTAGACTACATTAACAGGGATATAGCATCTAGGACTAGTGGTGTGACAGTCCTGACCTTTGAAGCCCCCTTTCAGTTTTGAAATTCTGTGACATGTCTATGATTACATAGCTTGTAGTAAGTGTTAGAGCTGGGATTTAAACTCAGGTCTCCTCCTGCCAACCCCCAGGTCATTGCCCTTTATTTCGAATTGCATGAGCTCTTCTCCTGGTTTCCTTAACATATAATTTCCTGAAAAAAAAATACTTCTAACTTCTAAAAGTCTTTGACTGCTAGCCCAGGCCCCTCTGAGTCCCAAGGGACAGATGGAGCCAAAGCAATCCCAGCAGCAGCTGAGAAGGATTTCCCTGGGAGGCTTTCACAGAGTGTTTTCAATCAGAGTTGCTGTCCCCTGAGATATCACATCCTGTGACCACCACTGCTGTTGCTGTGGTTAGAGTCTGGTCCGTACTAATCTCAGGCCCTTTCAGTTCCCTTCCCTCCAACTTTGTACTTTTCAACCCAAGGTGGAAGACAGATCCTGAAATTGCACAAGGTGGGGTGTGGTCATTGTGTGATCTTCAGTTTTTCCATCAGGTGTCAAAACAAGATCATAGTATTTGGAGCTAGAGACCACTAGGAAGGTTGGAATGATTCAGGCAACAGCCTAACCTCAAATCCAGGGCCCCCAGGAAACCATTTCAGAAAGAACCATGTCAGAGATGGGAGGATTTAGGAGGCAGAATATAGAAGTGGAAGAGACCTTAAACAAATGTTAGAGGAAGAGGGTGGAGGAGGAAGGAAGAAGACATACACAATGGAGGAAGAAGACAATATGGTACAAAGGGATAGAGGAAAGGGGGAAGAAAGAGAGGGAATTTGGCAGAAAAGGAGAAGGAACAAGTCGAGAAGATTGAGGGTGAAAACAAAGAGTTACCCAAGGAAGAAAATGCAGGAAGAAGGGAAAATAAACAAGTGGAGAGGGAGAAGTTCACATTTCTATAGCACTTAATCATTATAAAGCACTTTGCCCACATTATCTTGCTTGAGCCTTACAAAAACCCTGTAAAGTAGCTGCGTAAATATTACTATTCCCACATTACAAGTGAGGAAACAACTCAGAGAAAGGAGGTGACTTGCTCAAGGTCACACAGCTAGTTAAGAGGCGGAGCTGGGACTGGAACCTCGATCTAAGCCCAGTGATTTTTCCACTGACCATCCTAGCTTCTGGAATAATAATAAAAATCAGGACACATTCTACCAGCTGGCATGGGGACAGAGGAGGAATCTGGCATTTTTTTCCTGCCATTGAAGCCCTCTCTATAGGAAACTTTTTCAGTTCAGGAGCCTGGGGGGAAGCTTTTCCTACAGGGCTAGCTAGCTGAATTGTAAGCGTTTGTGCTTTCTACTGGGAGTTTTGTCAAGCCCTCTATCCCTTTCTTTGGGGAGCCTAGATGAAGACAGCCACCACACGACTAGGTCTGTTTCATGCTCTCCACATGAGGGATACTCTTTTTAGTTACAGTTTATGCTCCCTCTCTTTTTGTCTCCAAGAGGAAAGAGTTTACTTTGTGTAATGGTATCAGCTCCCTTGAACACTGGTTCTTTAAGAAAATCATAGCCTACTGTTTTTATTTGGAGGTGAAATACACAGTGATCCCAACCCTGGATACAAGCAGGGCAGAAGCAAGAAATACTGTACTGGTCCAAGTGTAAGGCCCATCTTTATAATGAAAGCTCACCTAATTACAAAGTGTTAGAGCTGGAAAGAACCTTAGAGATCATAGTTCACCCATTCATTTTACAGATGAAGAAACTGATGCTCACAGAAGAGAAATTACCTGCCTAAGGTCACATAGCTCATAAGTGGAAGAGTAAGACTAGAACCCAGCTATCCTGAAACCAAGTCCAGCACCCTTTCCACTACAAGGGAAAATATGTATTTTAAAAAAATATATATAGATGTATATGCATTTTAAAATGCTAAATGTAGACCCAATTTAATAGAAGCAGGATTTAAGGGAGAGGGGAATATATAATAATTATAATGCTTTAAGACTTCAAAAATGTTATTTCTTCCATGTGAGTATTCTCTTCACATACAGAGATCCCATCTCCTACATATCTCAGTAAAGGGTCTCCATGAGTTTTTGTGGCCAAAAAAAAAAAATAATCATTTCACTCCTGCAGGTCAGCAATCAGTTATCAGCTTCTCCACACCAGTGAATCACCAGACTAGTGCCTGAAGTCTTTTTAGCTTAGTCAAACATCCAAGCTTATGTTCCAGTGGCATAGCCACCAATAACTCAGGGTCACCTATATGCCATAATGTGATATCAAGGAAGATATCAGTGAAAGAAAACTACTAATAAAGTGATAGCAGTGATGACGATGATGAGTGAGTGACCGACCTGGATTTGGACCACTCTAGTATCTAGCATCCAGAATATCAGGGCTGTGTCTTTTGAAAATTAAAAGGGCAAATCGCTTCTCGGTCTTTTGGCTAACATCAAGTGTAGTATCTGTTCTTATCAGTTTAATATCTGATACGTCCTCTATTCGAGGACAATATATTAAATGGATTTTTGCAAGTATAGCTCTTTTTGTGGTAGCCAAGAATTGGAAATTGAGGGGATGCCCATCAATTGGGTAATGGCTGAAAAAGTTGTGGTACATGAATGTAATGGAATGCTATTGTTCCATAAGAAATGATGAGCAGGCAGACTTAAGAAAAATGTGGAAAGACTTACAGAAACTGATGTGAAGTGAGCAGAACCAGGAGAACATTGTACACAGTAACAGCAACATTGTGTGATGACTAACTTTGATAGACTTAGCTCTGCAATGCAAGGATCTAAGACAATTCTAAAAGACTCATGATGGAAAATGCTATCCACATGTAGAAAAAGAACTATGGAGTCTGAATGCAAATTAAAGCAAGCTGTTTGCTCTCAAAAAAAAATAAAAGGGCAGCAGGGGAAGAATTTACTTTAAAATTAGTAGAGTCATGGTGCAATAACTATCATTGAGCAAGAAAAGAAATAAGGGCTGTCTTGATGAGTAGCAAAAGATTCTTCAAATTGGAGAATACACTCTGTGATTGACTTAACAATTCTTGATCTGCATTCTCATTCATCTGCTACAAAATGGTCTCTGTCATCAGGCATCGTCTCAGAGGAAATGGCATCTCTTTTACATTTTCAATGAGATGAATACAACGAATTCTGTATTTTACACATTTATTAACACTGCTCTACTTCCCTGTGGTCTTGTAAGCATTCACACCACTGAGCCACTGATAGGTCCTGTGGTCTCCTGGATTTCTAAGTCCTCTCCTGCTAACACTCAGCGCTGTCACCTTTTGCTTTCTTAGGACCCTTCCTAATATCCTCTGGCTCTATGGAGGCAGAACACCAGGGTCTACGTTCTAGCTCACTACTTATTAGTTAGGTGACCTCAAGCAAGTCATTCAACCCGTCTGAGTCAGTTTCCCTCTTTGTGCTCCCCGTACAGGGCTGTTTTAAAGAAGGCACTTTGTAAAACTTGCATCTTATCACCATGGTTAGAATCACAGACTGCTAGAGCTGGAAGTGACTTTAAGGTTCATCTAGGCACCAAGCCTTTCCTTTTAAAAACAAGAAAACAGAGGCCCACAGAGGGGGTGGAACTTGCCCAGTGGGAATACATGATAGGGCCCAGGCTGAAACTGTGGGCTTTGGACTCCAGGTCCAGTGTTCTTTCCATCATACCAGAACTGTTGCTTATTGCATCAGTACGACTACTAATTAATTATACCATTTCACCTTTGTGTAGTACTTTACAGTTTCCATAACACTTGAACCAAGGCCTCCTGATTCCTAGCCCAGTCCTCTCTGACTACCCCCTCCTGCCCCAGGCAAGTTTATGTTGCTGTCAAGAGACAGATTTCTATCTGCTTCCACTTTGAAGCTTACAATTCATTCGCTGTATTTTGCTTTTCCAAGGTGCTTTCTGGTGTGTAGAGGGTTAAAGGCATTTCCACCCTCCCCAAAAAAGCATCAGTCAGGTACTCAGGTGCTGAAACCATCCTCAGCCACGTCAGTCACCCAGGGGCCTGATCAGCTGTTGTTCTGGGGTAGAGATTACAGGGCTTAATGATTAGCTGCGATAAGCTGCAGCTGATGCCAGCCTCTACCCCCTTTACACCTAATTAGCCTCATTAATGAGCTCTTCTGCTCTCCACAGAGAGGGCTTCCTCTTTGGAATAAGAGGCAAAAAAAAAAAAAATACCTTGCCCAGGTAGATGTGCTGAAACCTTTCATTATTGCTCACACCTGCAAAGCCGTGTGACTCACATTGAATGATGTTGCTAAGCTGAAATCCAGCTTGTTTATGACCATGTGCCAGATATTAACTATTTCAAAACCTATGTTTTAACCATGCATTTCCCAAATATTTATTAACACTGTGCAGAAAAGCAGTCATGTCTTAGTTATCTGTGTTATCGTAGCCTCTTCTATATACAAAGGTCTGTGAGGACAATGACTGGGAACTTATCTAAATGTTGTATCTCCCTCAGCAGAGAACACAGCTTTGCACACAGTAGGAATTTAAATCTATATTGAATGTTGAATTGATGTCCACTCTAATGGCTCAAAACCTCATTGAGTGAGGTGTTGGATACCCACAAAAATGAATTGAATTGACAGCTTTCTGAGAAGAGTCACAAAGGTCCTTGTAGCATAGTGAATTGAGAGCTCCTTCAGAGTAGGGAACACCTGGGTGCAAGTTCCTCTTCTGACATATACTGGCTGTATGTCCCTGGATCAGTCACTTGTCACAACCTCTCTGTGCTTGCTGCCTGAGGGCTACATTTCAGACCACAATACTCCAGAATACAACTTGAACCAGATTCAAATGCAATTGGGAAATATTTAACAAAATAAATAAAGATGCAATAGAGCATAGTCAATGCTGATATGTAGTTTTCTAAATCAATGTGCAGCCAGCAGTGAACCTTATATGTCATTTAGTGTACCCCTCCCTGCTTCTATGGAGTTTGCCATCATGGTTCTGGGTCACTCTCTAAGACTCTTAAGGTAGAAAGAAAGTCTTAACCAGTACTGTTCAAAGGAGTTTCTTTGATCAGGATTCTCTATAAACACCAGTGAAATTACAAAAGCCCCAATAGAGTAGAAAGAGTACCAGATGTACCCTTAAGGGAACTGGGTTCAAGTTTGGCCTCTGCTTGTCACTAACTGCATGACCTTAAGCAGCCCCAGTTCTAGGAACCTGAGCCAGTCTTCTCATTTGTCCCATGGGAATAGTAATCCTTCCACATCTCAAGGGAATGTTATAAGGATCAATTGGCATAATGAATGGGAAAGTCTATTGTCAACTATAAAACTATATTGTGTGAAGTGCTGTCATTATTATTATTAATTATCATAGAAACTTTCTCGCCCGTAGCATACGTGTCTGAAGGCCAGAGTCATCCAAACATAAATACCCTATGTGATAAACATAAATAGCAAGAATACATCTAATTTTTGGAGCAAAGGCAAGTCTATTACCACCCTGATAGAGCAAAGCAACTTTTTTCCTGTACAGTGCTTGAGTAAAGGCCCTTCAGCCTTGATCCTTCCTCCGATTTTATACATTGCTGCATCTTAAGCAATAAATAGCGTGGGGTAGTTGAAAGAGGACCGAATTTGGAATTATCAGAAGGCTTTAAGTCCCACTTCCAGATCCACTACTTACTCCCTGTATAATCTTGAGTAATACAATTCTCTTCTTGCTGCTTTCCTTTCCTTGTCAGTAAAATGGGGATGATGGGATTGCACCACCTGCCTTAGACTGGTGCTGTGAAGAAAAGCTCTTTGTAACCTGGAAAGTTCGGTATTCAATTCAGTAAACTTTTAAATATTTACCAAGAGATAGCATGGCATTGTGACTAGAGAATTGGCCTCAAAACCAAGAAGACCTGGGTTCAAGTCTTACCTTAGATGCATTCTGATTGTGTGACACTTGGCAAATCAATTAACCTCTCAGTACTCTCTAGGCAACTCCCTAAAACTGTAAATTGCCATCAACAAGCTGACCTGCATTGTTGTTGGAGGTTACTCACTCAGGAGTTCCCTATACCAATGAAATCACAGGCCTAGTCCCTATTCCTTTATTAAGCATCTACTGTATGCAGGGCATTGGCAAAGCAGGTACAAAAATGAAAATCAGAGTCATATAAAAATAAGCTATTGTCAATCATCAGAAGACATTTTCACGTAATAACTAGTCTTGTTTAAGAACTAGATTCATATCAGAATGAGTTGAATTAAACAGATTATTTTTAAATGGAATCTATGAGATCAAAGCAATGGAATATTGGACTTTGAGCTGTTGATTTGCAGGACAGAGTAATTCTGGCCTAAAACATTTCCCCACCTGATAACAAAGTAAACCTGATAATGAGGCAGCATGATAGAGTAGAAGGAGAGTTGGATGTGGAGTCAAAGGCCCCAAGTTCCAGTCCTGGCCCTGCTACCCTCTGCCTGTGTGATCCAAATGAGGTATGTTTTCGATAGCCATCCCTTCCAGTTTGAAATCTATGAGACTAGGATCTGAGGGCCCTACCAGCTCTAACAGCCTAGATTTCTTTCTATGTTTCTCTCTCAATTATTCTCTCTTTCATTATTCATCCAAAGAAATCCAACATGAAAAATTAGTCACCGCAGGAAACATTCTTCGCTGTCACATGAAACATATGACAGACTCCCGCAAATGGCAGAAATTTGCAGGGTGGGTTCAGCCAAGGGCTGGTGATATCTTTGGAAGCCCCATTGAGTGTGTGATGGAAATCCAACGCTTTTCAAACTAATCCGATCCGATCTGTCTGAGAAAGGCAAGGTCTAGGTCTTGTTTGGGTTTGAATTTGCTCTGCATTCTAAAGAGAAAATACAAGTCTGGGGATAGAGGAAAGAGCATTCATTTGGAACTAGAAGACTGGATTTGTGTCCAGGCTCTGCTACTCATTCACTGTAGCACCTTGTACATGACACTTTCCCTTTCTGGGTCTCAGTTTCCTTGTGAGTAAAAAGAAGGCAGCAGTTGCATTAGGTGTGGGCTCGAAGGCCCTTTCCACAGCTAGCATTCTCTCCTCTGAGGTTTCTTCCAGCTTTAACCAGGAGGTTCACTCTGCTCAGTGGGGAGCTTGTTCTTGTTCTTCAGCCTTTTCTCTCCTCTTCATTTCACTCCCCCTCTCACAGGGATTTCATTTGTTTCAGCGTCACTCCCATCATCCCCATATTTTTAGGTAGCTCTTCCATCTCTCTTTCACCCAGTCGTTGTTGTTTAGCCTCTCCATGCATATTTTATCCTTGTAATTTTCTTCCTGAATCAGCCTCTCCAGATCCTAATCATTTCTCTTTCTTTTCTCTGAATTCCCTCCAATTTGGGAGTTCAAAAGAGGTGCTTCTCTGCATGAACATGCTGTGAGTCTATTTGAAAATAGATTTCTCCTGGCAGCAGCCATCTTATGGAAAAGTGACATTCAAGACTGACCGTGGACAAGATTGTAAACAGGTTACCAATCAGGGAGACAGTCAGTGTTGAGCGCATTGATACGTATTTTTTTATTATGAATATATGTGCGCTTGTAATTGCAGTCTGGCCAGAACCCACTCTGCTGTAGTCAAGACCTTGGGTATAATAATAGTTGTCATTTCTATAGCTTTTTACAGTTTTACACAGCCCTTCCCTTACCGCAGCTCAGTGAGGTACAGATATTATTCACATTGTTATCTTCATGTTTCAGATAAGGAAACTGAGGTTAAAAGAGGGTGATAATAATAGTTCACAATTCTGTATCGTTTGTAAAGCCCTTTCCTTATCATAAGCTTATGATGTGGGTAGTGCTGGTATTATTATCCCATATTGCGGATGAAGATAATTAGGCTCAAAGAGATTAATAATAATAGCTCAGAATAGTGTGGGACTTCACAGTTCACAAAAGCCTTTCCATGCAGCAATTCCATGGGCTAGGTAGTGCTGGCATTACTGTTCCCACTTTGTAGATAAGGAAATAAGATTTAGAGGTGTTTTACAGTCCTGTGGCTGTCCTCACAAACAGAACAAAACTTACTGTCATTTTGCAAATGGAACTGAGGGACAGAGAGGTGCCCAAAACCAGACAACTAGTAAGAAGTAAGACTGGACCTTGAACTTGGCCTTCTAATAACAGCAGTGGAAATTCCCATTTCTTCTTAACCTTTTGCCATTTACAAAGCACTTTGCTCACAACAGTCCTGTGAATTAAGCTGTAGGAGTGTCATCATCCCGATTTTGCAGATCACTGAACAAGCCTTTTTTTGTAAGCATTGGCTATGTGCCAGGGCACTGTGTGTGCTAGGTTCAGGTGATAGATAGCCAGTCCAGGGCTCTTTCCTCTCTGCCATGATGATTCTCTTTCAGTGCATTTGGATCCCTCCTCTTACTACTTGACACGGGGTTTTCTTTACACCTTTCAGAAAACAGATTGGACTCACTAGACTCATTCTTCCATTGGAACTTAAGGGTATCCAAGAGGTATTACTCCTTTCAAAAGAGTAAAAAGCACCCTGGGTTCCCCATTGTCAAAGTCAAAAAAAGATGCAGGCCAACATAGAGCCCACATATCAGACACTCTGTACACTGAAGGCTCCCTGGATTTGTTACCTCTCCATTCACTGAAGAGCTTCCCTACACCATGTGTTGTCGGTTCCTACAAGGACCTCAGCTGCCCTTCTCCCTCCGGGGCAGAATTCTGCTGAGCCACCAGGCTTGGCAACAGGACCCCCACAGCCTCTCTCCAAGACAGAAGAGTTCATTCATATGGGGCAAAGACTGTTTCAGAATGTCTGCTGGTGGCATGCCAATATGTGTATTTTAAAAGCAAGCATTTGAATTGTAATTATTTAAATGGTGCTATACTGAATGTTACTTCAAAAACATACAAGAAAAGTAAAACAGTTAACTTCAGAGGCACGTGTAGCTCTAGAGTTTACATATGCTAAATAAAACTAGAATTTACTGTCGTGTGTGTGTTTATGAGAGGATAATCAAAGTTAGATCAAAGATCAATGAAGGCTTATCTGAAAAGAGCTTAAGAACATAAGATAGTAGAACTTAAATCTGGAAGAAACTTTAAAAGATGGAATGTTCAAACTTAAATTATAGAACTGAGGAACTATAAGGGACCTTAGAACATAGTGTTAGAACAAAAAACACAAAATGTTGGAACAGAGAATATAAAATGTTAGAGCCCTAAAACATGAAGTATTAGAATATAGTATCAGTATCATTATTATTATGGAGCAGTAACAATCTTGCACATTTACAAAACCCTTTACTCACAACAACCCTGCCAAGTAAGTATTGCAAATATTAATATCCCTTTTTTTAAAGACAGGGAAACTAAGGCCCAGAAATGAGGTAACTTCCCCCAAATTCTCACAGCTAGTTAGTGACAAAGCTGGCTCTCGAACCCCCAACTCTTTTGATTCTCAGTCCAGTGAGTATTTGACTACATCACCTTACCCTGCTAAGGTCAGAGTTCTGATAGTTTCTATTCCTGCTAAAGCAGCTATACTTAAATGCTTTAATACCTAAAGTTAGCAGCCTGTATAATTTTTTTAGACTTCCCTTGCATTTGGGCAACAGGGGTTGGGATAAAGGAAATACACTAAAGTATACCTTCATCATAAAATGAACTAAATTAACATGTCCATCACTGATCCAGTGTCCAGAACTACATGCATTAAGCTATTTCTAATGTAAATTTTAATGTTCTTTTGACAATAATATAGATAGCTTCTAATGAAAGGCACCAAAATGACCCATTAAACAATAAAGTTTAAAAAGTTGTCATTCCAACTAATAGAATATTGGGCTAGATTATTGTAAAGAGCTTGGGCAGAAATGGGGGAGGCAAGGTGAGGATCTATAGGTGAAGTTTCACCAATGACACCTTAGAGTATATGAATGTCTAGTAGAGTGTATGTATATCTAGTATCCAGATTGAGGAGGATGATAGTCACAGGATCATAGATTCAAAGCAGGAAGGAAACTTAAAGACCATCAAATCAAGCCTGACTCCTTCATTTTTACATATGAAGAAAATGTGGCTGAGTGCCCGATTTAGGACATTTGGAGAAAATGCCCTATGTAGGACATTTTTCTATTTAGACTACATTTGGAGTCTTATATCCAGTTCCAGGCACAACTTTTTAGGAGAAAAATTGGAGTTAGTCGAAAAGAGTGTAACCAGGATGGTGAAGGGGGTCTCAAAATCATTAGGATTATTTGAAAGAACTGGGGGTGTTTAGTCTGGAGAAAAAACTAGGAATAGGGAAGGGAAGAGAGAAAGATGTGATCACTGCCTTCAGACATTTGAAGGGCAGAGGGATTAGAATTTTCAGCTTGGCCCCAGAAAGGAAGACAAGGCATAGGAAGTAGAAGTTGCAGGGAGACAGTTTTCAACTCACTGTACATGAACAGCTGCCCAACAGTAGAGGGGAAATGACCTGTCCAGCACAAAGGTATTTAAAACTTATGGGCAGCTTCATATTCAATTGCTTACTAACCTACTTAATCTGGAATTCCACAAATATTCAGAATCTGCCAACCCTCAAATGGTTCCCTGGAGGAGACTTGTAGAAATAAATTGTCTCCCCAAATGATTGATTCACAGAGCAAGATTCACATATGTAGAGGCAGGAGCATTCATGCCACTCTGCAGCATTCTTTCTGGGTGACTCTTATAATTAATATTTACTTAAAACAAATCATTAGTCTCTGCTGGGCAACATTAAACCCATGTCGGCAGTATTTTCAGCAAAGCTTTCCCCAACACCTGTTATCATAAGTGTCTCTGCAGCAGCATGAACACCTATGGTGCTTTATAAATATGCCTTCCCTCAGCACCTGCATGAGTCCGTCACTCACACCACTCAGTCTCCAGGCCCATGAGCAGTGCCGAAGTCAGCTTGAGGACTGATGGGTTTTGCATGGTACTGGAAGGAATATCTTAAGTCATTTTCCCAGTGCTCCCATTCTCTAGATCATTCTTGGTACCTAAGCCTACATCATCATTATTATTATTACCTTAATGCAAACAGTACAAGTTAATATCTCCTGTGGTGGTGTTACCATCTGTGCCATAGCCTAGACCTTTAAAAAAAAAAGATAAGTCATTACAAAAGGTATTGGGAATTTTTCGCCACTTTCTTGTGGGAATCTAGTAGTCTTATCTGTGCCATGTAGTAGCCATATTAATTAATAAAGGATAGGGCTAGAAAAGACCTTAGACCATAGAATGTTAGAGTTGGAAGGAAACTCAGAGTTCATTCTAAGACCAATTCTCTAATTTTGCAGATCAAAAAAGTGAGGGCCAGAGAGGAAAGACAGGTTATGTAGTGTCAATTGTCAGTGGATCCCAAGCTGGAAAGAACGTCAGAAATCATCTGTCCCAACCCAGGCCTCCTAACTCACAATTCAGGACTCTCCTCACTACATTGTATTGTCCCACAGGTATCTGTGAGCTTTTTGCTCTATCTTATTTTTTTAACACTCATTTTTCCATTTTGAAAAGATTTTTCCCATAATACCCTAATGTACCTATGAATTACCATGCTAGTTAAGGGATTGGTATTAACATGATGCTTACAGAGGACTAAGAATCAACAGACAATTTTTATGAAAGTTTTCATTGTCTCTGAGAAGAGGTAAGAGAAGCAAAGAGATTTATCACAGTAGGGCCTCCCCCTTCCTTCAAATTGGCTGCTTTTCCCCCCAAAATTGATAGATCTCATAGTTCCAATGGATCTGAAAACTACAAAAAATAACAGCTTTAACATTGGTCCCCACACAAAAGGAACTTGTGGTTTCAGGGCATCAGAGAATGACTTTACAAGATGAAATGATCAGCGAGGGCACACAGGTCTGGAGGGGAGCAGAGTTGGCATTTTTTGGCCCTGCAAATAGCTGCCCATCTGCTCTCTGTCAGAATCTGTTAGGAGTGCATCTGGATTCATGCCCCTGAGTTTCAGCTCTGAGCTGGTCATGTGGTTGTCGCCACGACAACTCAAGGAGCTGTGTAAACTGCTACACTCTAAGCCAGATGCTTCTCTGCACATGTGGTCTAATTAGATGACATTCCCTTCCTTCTTCCTCCCTCTCTTCCCCCACTAACTTACACACCACACACACACACACACACACACACACACACACACACACACACACACAGAAATGTTGCACCATTTCTCCCATCTGAAATAGACTAGAACAACAGGAGTGGAGAGAGGGAAGTCACATGGCAGATTCATTTCATAATTATACAAACAGAAGAGCACTGGTTTATGCCAACTGGTTTAGGGAGCTCCGGGTGAAATCTGTACCTTGGATTAGTTTCATTGTGGCTAAAAAAAAAATATTCCCCAGACAAAGAAATGCTTTACTCTGTGTATTTTGTGGACCTTGTCAGGAAAAGGTGTTGAAATTCCATTCAATGAATATTTTAGAGTTTTTCAGATGCTATAGACCAACATTTCCCAAACTCATTTGCCCCTAGAACATTTTTGGCTTTGAAATATATTGGCAGAATCCATCAATGTTAGGCAAGGTAATCTGAGGAGATGGGATATCCCGGAGAAAACAAGAATAAGAGAAATTTTGGAGCAAAATGGAAAAAATTAAGCCTTTTCTCAGGCTGAAAAAGTGTTCTGCATAAGGAGTATTATGGCAGTTTGACATTGTTCCAGATATAGAATCAGAAGGATGAAGCTGAGATCCCAGCTCTGTTCCTTACTACCACCCATGCAACTTTGGGCAAGTCACTTGCCCTCATTGGATCTTGGTTTCTTTGTCTATAAAAAGAGGAGATGATCATTTCAAAAATTCCTTCCCCTCTGCAATCCTATAATCTCTGTGCTGGAGGAAAGGGAGAAATCAGAAAATGAAAAGTAAAATAAGGTGGACCAGGGCAAAGGCTTTAGTATAATTTGTAATTTTCAAAGAACCTTACTTCAGTCCTCAAAGCAGTCTTTTCCTAGATCTCAAAAATTGTCTCAGATAAAGTTAGGAAAATGGCAAGGTCCTAGGGTCCTTTGTTGTAGATTCTATGGTAGCATCACTGTCTACACAGCAGGCTCTGAAGAAGGGTATTCTTATCATTTGGGGGGAATATAGGGGATGCAGATCTGTTATTTTGTTGGTGTTGAAAACTCCCGGTGAGGAATCATAATAGCATCTCACATCACAAAATGCTGTCCGTCTTCACATAAACCCTGTGACATAAGCAATGCAAATATAAAGATCTGTAAAATCCCCATTTTTCAGGTATGGAAACTGAAATCCAGAAAGAGAAAGTAATTTGCCTAGGGTCACATAGATGGTAGACAGCAGTGTCAGAGACTAGCATTCAAATATCTGACTCCAAATTCAGGACTCTTCATACTGCTTACACTTTGCCACCCACACTCTAAGGACAGGAACCTTGGCATCAAAGGTTCCGAAGTTAGAAGGAATCGTGATCTCTAAGTTGGAGTTGGACTTTGACCTTCTAAACACCCTGACCTCTAAAGTATCTTCTAATATGGGGATTTGTTGACTCTGTGGTAAATAGGCTGCTGTTACAGCCAGAGCAGTCTTCTGGATATTCCAAATGAAGGACATGGCTTTGGCAAGTTTATATTAAGTCTTTGCTTGCTGGTGTGTAGGGACAGTGATGCCTGAGCACTGTTCTGGTTCTCAGCAGAAGCCCTTTTGTCATTCTTTTTTAACTTTTTTTTTTTTGGACGGGGGAAGGCGGGGCAATTGGGGTGAAGTAACTTGCCCAAGGTCACACAGCTAGTAAGTGTGTCCTGTGTCTGAGGTCGGATTTGAACTCAGGTCCTCCTGACTCCAGGGCCTGTGCTCTACTCACTGCGCCACCTAGCTGCTCCCCCTTCTGTCATTCTTCTTAGTTTCACCAAAGTATCTATTTCATACCAACCCACCCTTCCTGATTAGAGTGATAGATGATAGATGCGGTAAAAGGAAAGTTGCTACAGCCATCATCTTCATGAAGAGGCAGATTTTTGACAATGCAATGGCCCAAACTAATGTTTTCCAGTATGCTTACCTATAAATAGTAAGCGTGTCTTTTTGTTTGTTTGTTTTGCCTCAGTAGGCTTCCCAAGAGGCTTTTAGGTATCTGGCTCTGAGGACCAGGTGAAAGGAAGGAGTGAAAACCTTCTGCCTTTTCCCCCCACACCAGCACCTTTGGTTAAGACGTAGGTTCCCAAGGAGTGAAGACCTTTCACTACCAAACAAGGATTTGCTTTTCTATAGGAATGGCAGTTTGTGTACAAAGTCCTGAGAATGTTAATAGTCCTCCTACCTATGCTGTACATATGTAAATATCAGAGTAAGTTAATGCCCAGCCAATCATAGAAGAAAGCTGGAACTACAAGGGACCTCAGGAGGAATCTATTTTCATCTCTTACTGATACGTAAATGTCTTTGACAGAATCTCCCAATAAGCTAGAACAAGTGACAAGAGATAAAACCAATCACTTTGGAGCATAAATCAATACTATACACCCCTCACACCCTAGAGATGTCTGCTGTTAGCACTAGCACCTGAGGCCACAAAGCCACAAAGGTGAAGGATGTGTGGATAATCCATGGCTCTTCTTACTCGATGATGCCAAGTCAGCTTCCTGCTGTTTACAAGGTTCTCTGTAATGGTAAACTCATCAGAGTCCCTTCTTGCCACTGTATTGGCCAGCTGCCTTCCAGGCCTATTGCCAAAGTGCATGTGCTTCCCTCAGTCTGAATTTAAGTTGGCTGGTTGTCTTGGGATCTCCCAGCAGTACCGGAAGGAAGGAAATGGCCTGAGGCAATAGAAAGAGCAAGGGTCAGGAGACCCCAGTCTTGTCTCTGAAACTCACCAACTGGATTACCCGAGGTAAACCCCTTTACCCCCTCTGACCTTCCATTTACTCATCTGTGAAATAGCAAGTTAGACTAGGTAATCTCTATGGCTCCTTCTAGTTCTAATGTACTGTGATTCTTGTTGCTAATAGTTTCAGAGTGTAATTCTTCTCTGCCATGGCCCAGCAAAACTACATAGTTCCATGTAGTGGAAACTTGTACGTAGATGGCTTGAAGCTGCTCAGAGGAAATATATATATATACACACACCAGTACTGTTTCCGTTAATTCTCAGAATTTGGGCACCAGCATTTCCAGGCGGTGGAAGACAGCTGAGGGACCAATAAGATCAAGTGTGGTTAGAAGCAAATTTTTATTTGAGGCTAGGCCTGAGGCGAGATACAGCCCTAGGAGAGGAAGAGACAGACAGCCTTACCTTTGGGGAGACCCTATCATTTGGGGTTTGTGGTTAACTTAAACAAGGTGACAACCCATCGAATCAGATGTCTTCACCATCAAAACTGGCAAACATTACAGAGCATGGGTATAGGGAATATAGTAGAAAAATATTCAAGGAGTAATACAGGAAAGTCTAACCTAATGCTGTTAATCAGTTTAACAAAAACATGGTGTTAGGCAAAACAGCTTTACAGGACATAGGTCCATAGAAACAAGTTCTAAATGATGCAGTTAGGATCTTAGTATAGATATGGGAAAGGACCATAGAATGTAGAATTATGGGGCTACCTTAGAATATACACTATCAGCGTTTAAAGGGACTTTTTGTTTAACCCCATCATTTTATAGATGAGGAAACCGAGGCCCAGAGAGGCTAAGCAGCTTGCCCAAAGGCACATAGCTGGTTAGGGGCAGAGATGGGACTAGGACCCAGGCCTCCTGACTTCCAGGCCAGCATTCTTTCCACTCACTATGCTATACAGACTAGTGACCATTTGGTGTATATATTTGCTAGAGAATTCTGTCTCTGCCATTTATCACCTGTGTGACTTTGAGCAAATCACTCCCTCTCTCTGGGTCTCAGTTTCTTCAATGATAAAGTGAAGAAATTGGACTAAATGATTTCTAAGGTCCCCTTCCAACTCCAACTCCAAATCCCTTGCCATCTTTTAAAGGATAGAGTTATCTTTCAAAGATATCACCAAGTACCTAGGTCCTCTAAGAAAAATGTTTTTTCATCAGCAAGAAATTCATTATGAAACCTCTTCTCCTCTACATATCTGAGACCAAATTGTTTACATCTACTTTCCCCATCGTCCTCCATATAGTTGAGCTGCTTGCTGCTGTTCTTCTATCTGCAGTGGAAATGCAAGGTGTCTCATCAATGCTTTTCTTCCTTGACAGTTTAGATTTAGTTCCATTATGAGGCTGATTAAACCTTTTGTCTTCTTAGGAGATGATCTGGGTTCAGATACTCCTAGATGATAAGAACATTAATCAGCAGAGCCAGACGTGAGGATTGAAGCTTAGATCATATTAGCAGAGTTGGTTTTTTTTTTTTTTATCTCTGACCTGAAGGAGAGTTAAACTCAACTGCTTAACCCCATCAAGGACTTAGTTACCAAAAGACAAGTTGTACTCCAGGATTATCTCCCTGACTCACTAAATCAATTGAAAACTCCATAGATAATGAATAGGGACTTTATAGGTAAAGTTGAAAATTCCAAAGGTTTGAGAGATTTTCAGGGACAAATGGGTTTGTTCACAGCAGGGTCCATTAGAATAAAACTAGAAGCTTAGGTCAGATTCTTTTACAACTTCTTAACTTACTCTCTGTGGATCTTAAATATAAGACTTAATTCATTAAAATCATGAATTGTAGTAACTGGTGCAAGAGAGGATTCTGAAACATTTCTGCATCTAAGAAAACCTGAATTTAACATGGATGGGGAGATTTTGAGTTTGAGATATCTATGCACATAAATTTCAATGAGATTTAACTGATTATGCATTCAGGTGGGAAGCAAATTAGACTAGGGACCAGAGGATCTGGTCCTAGCTCTGCCACTAGCTTGTTATGTAAATTATGGCAAGGCCTTTTGCCTTTCTGGCCCTCAGTTTCTCCATCTGTAAAATTAATTTATTGAACAAGATCAGGGGTTCTTAATTTTTTTTTCGCATCATGGGCCCCTTTGGCAATCTAATGAACACCTCTCAAAGTTATGCTCTTAAATGGATAAAATAGAATATCTAGGATTACAAAGGAAAACCAATTATAATATAGCTATAGGATTACAAAGTAACCCAATTATGTTGAAATAAAGATGTAATTTTTCCCATCCAAGTTCACAGAACCCCTGAAATCTTTCCTATGGACCCCTTAGAGGTTCATAGGCCCCACATTAATTATCCTTTTTAGCTCTAACAATCTATAATAAAGACCCCTTCCAGAGCAAATATTCTATGTCTTGATGACCCATCTAGTTCTGACAATCTAAGAATCCATGTACTTTTTTTACTTGTACCTCACATAGCACTTTGTATGTTTCTCATCATGTCCTGTTTTATAATATAGTTGTTTTTCTGTATAGGTGTCATAACCTACTGTTAGACTAGAAACTTCTTAAAGGCAGAGATCAATTCTTATTAACCTATCTCCCCCACAAGACAGTGGGCATATTCTTGTTTCTGTACAACAGACAGACCTATCTTAGAGGCCTCAGCCCAAATCAGTAGGTGCCAAAAAACCCCTCACTTTTATCACTCTGTGATCCACAGAGCCTCCAAACTTTTCTTGATTTTTCCCTAGTGATCTGAAATCTCACACAGTGGAATTAGGCAAAGAAATAAAGAATGAATAATTTGAGTTCAAGAATAAAGAAAATAGTTGTCTTGTAAGTATTAATAACTGATATTTCTATAGCTCTTTAAAATTTACAAATCCTTTTCCCCACAACAACCTTTAAGGTAAGTAATCCAGGTATTATTATTCCCATTTTCAGAGGCTTAAAGAAGAGAATTGACCTACCCATAATCACACAGCTAGTACACGACAGAGCCAAGGTTCAGACTGCAATGTTTTGACTCTTTAAGTCCAATTCTCTTTATATAGTACTTTGCTGTCTCAGTACAAGGAGAACTTACATTTATTAAACATCAGAGCCAGGATTCTCAGAACCTGGACCTCTCAGATTGTTAGAAAAGACCTTGTATATCATCTAGTCCAATTCCTTCATTTTACAAAGGTGGAAACTGAGACCCAGAGTGCCACAGTGGCTTTTCCATGATCACCCAACATCCCACTGCCTCAAATTCTAAGAAGCCGTCTCCTAATTTTAGAAACCCCAAAGATGGCAGCCACCAGTACCAATATTTTGACATGTAGAATGCTCTACTAAAAGCCTTACAGTATACCAAGCAAGAAAATCTTGCTGACCCAGACCCTTCAGATACTGCCAGAGTAATGACAAAGAAAGTTTCATAGCCTATTAGAGCTGAAAAGGACCTTAGAACACAGAATGTTAGAGTATCAACCATAGAATGCCTGAGCTGGAAGGGACCTTGGAGATAATCTAATCCAACACCCTAGTTCCTATTATAGAATAGTGAACAGAAGGAAAGTGACTTGCCCTAGGTTTTACAGCTAATTAGTGGCAGAGCCAGAATTAGAGCTTCTCCAAATTTAGGGTTCTTTCTACTACACCAAACATACCCTCCTGGCTTTTCACAGAAAGAATAAGGGTCTGGGAAGCCAACAGGGTACAATAAAGAACATTTGGAATTGGGGGTCGCTGCATAAGAGATAATTGACTTGTTCAGTTTATACTTGGAGTGATAAACGACACAACCACAAGTATTGAGCAACACTAATGATGGGTAATCAGTGAGGTGTAGTTGGGACATAAGATGGCTCATTCTCAAACCTCTTTTGTCCAACTAGTATAGGAAAGGCACAGCTCTTGTGTACCTTGGCAAGGAACCGAAGTTGCAGTTTTATTAGGCAATCAAGATTCGACTCAGGAATGGACGAGAGTTGCTTCCAGCCTGGGCCCCCCTCACCTTAACGAGGCTTTAATGAAGAATCAATCTCCTGAAAGTGAGGCGAGTTCATTGTTAGGATGCCTCAAGTTTTGACAAATAGATGTGCCTAACAAGCGCTAGTCAAATGATTTGGATGCAACCAGAAGAGTAGAACGGGCCCTGGTGAAAATTGCCTTGGTACAGTATTTACCCATTCTGCTCCTATCGCCCTTATATTTACAGTTTCCCACACGCATTCCTGCTATATTACAGTAAAGACATTCAAATCACAAGAGTGCTGCCCGCCATGTGAGCTTACCCTGTGAGAGCAAAGATATCCTTGCTTTCTTCCCTCTGAGTTAACAAAGACAAGTAAGGGAAAGTCAGGAAATACTGATTAGTGTAAGAATATCCGATGAGCTAGGAGACACATGGGGGCAGAGATGACACAATAAAGTTGGATTGTCTCATGCATACAAGCAAAAGATTTCACCTGCAAATGACTAAACCATCTCTACCAAAGGAAAAGTAGGAAGAATATTAATGGTAATAATCAAAAGGCATAGAATGAATGAAATCAACCCCCATCCTATGTTGCTATAATTGTCGGACTTTTTTTTTCAAGCAAAACAGATAGCTGTTCCCCTAGTAAAGAGAATCATTTTTGGAGGACTCTTTGAGACTTTCCAATGAAAAATCTACCATTTGTATCAAATTGAATGCAAATTAGAATATATATCATCAAGGACTAGCTGTGGCCTTTAGCGGTGTTAGTTATATTTGCTGCTATTATCATCTCATTCTCAGCCTAGTGTGATAGAAACAGTCCTGGAACAGGTCACCGTCCTGCTATTATTCTTTTACATTTAAAGTTCTGTAGGCTCTTACAGTACAGGTAGATAAAATGTCTGCTTTTTTAATTTAATAAATATACTGGGATGTGAGCTTATCTTCTGTAGACTCACTGAAAGCATCCCCAGAGCAACTCCAGTAGCAGGCAGGATGACAGGGCTGATATGCACCTCATCCTGTTCCCACAGAACCCTGGTTTCTTCTGTTAATTCTCTAAATTTTGAAATCTCTTCATTCCATATGGTTTTGAGATTATAAATATTTGCTCTGGTAACATCTATTAAAAACTTTTTAAAGTTTTTATAGATCTATGTTATATCTGGGCAACTATGGGCAAATTTGTCTGTTTTGTTATTTCTTTTTCATTTACTGATGGAGTTCAGGTTATGATTTTTATTGACTTACATGTATAGAACACTTTATGTTTTACAAAGTACTTTATATAAATCATTTTGTTTAAAATATATCCACTCATTTAAATCTCACAATACCCTTGTGGTGCATATAGTGCAAGTATTATTATGCCATTTTATAGATGATGAAATTTCAGCTTAAAGCAGTTGTGCTTTGCCCAGGGTCACAAAGTGCCTATTCTTTTAGCTATACCACAACTACTTCTCTTAAATCATTTATTTAACTCAGAGTTTGAGACACCAATTGCTTATATATGTTTCAGATGGGAACTGACAAATTGTAGTATTAACATTAACTGCCAAAATGAAAACATAGAAATCCACTAATAAAATGGCAATATGCAACTGGTATAAAGAAATTAAAGTACAGTAGAGCCACTTTGGTACTTCATTCTCTTCTTTTCCCGACTCCTTCCCCAGCGGCTTCTTTCCCACTGCCTAGAAACTTGCGTAGGAGGTCTCCCCCAACCATTAACAAAAAAGTCATCCCCATCATGACCTCAAGCTCTCGTCTTACATCTTTTCTTCTTTTCACATCCAGACTCTTAGAAATTATCATCTATACTCATGCCTCCATTTCTTCACCTCTCACTTCTCAATGCCTAACAATCTCTCTTGCTATGCTACCATTACCAACAAGAGCTGTGAAACACTAAGCTTCTCACTATCCAGCCAGCCATCCTAACCTTGTGACATCTGGCTGGCTGGCTGCTCTCACTGACCCAGTGACACTCCAACCTGCCCCAACCCTCCCACACAGAAGCACATACACACAAGGGGGCATACACATGCACATACACTCACATGCACATGCACATGCACACACACACACACACACACACTCCTTTTTCACTCAGGGAATGATTATCAATTCAGCGTCAAAGTTGAGGCCTAGGGTATAGGTACCCTTGCTGATGATAGAAGGTGACTATCTGTGCCTCACCCCTCCATTACCATTGAGGACCCAAGACACCAGGCCTCTCACCCTTCTCCTTGCCAAAGCCAATACTTTTACTTATATACTTAATTCATCCCCTCCCCAAGGGGAAATGGGAAGCTTGCCTATTTGCTCAACCCTTCTCTTTTTCTAGCTTCAGTTTCTTTATATCCATTCACCCATTCCCTGTTGCTTATAAACATGTTCATATCTTCCCTATTCTTAAAAAAGTCCTCTCTTGAACCTGTCATTCCCTTATGCTATAGCTCTTCTCTCTTTCACAGTTAAACTTTTTTTAAAAAAAGGAATCTCCTCCATTTCTTCACCTTCTAATGATTTCCTGTGGCCCAAGACTGTCCCAGGACCTCTTCTCTCTTATTCCTCACTGTCTTTGTGATCTCAGTTCCTACAGGTTTACTTATCATCTCAGTGAATACTCTAGAGCACTCCCAACTCTATATCTGGCCTTATTTTCTCTCCTGAATTCAAATCCCCCAATCCTGGCTACCTACTTACTAAACATCTCCACCTGGATGTCTCACAGGTATCTTAAACCCATTATCTCCAAAATGGCATTCATCATCTTTCCTCCAAAAACTTATCCCTCTTTTCAACTTCACTATTTCTATCAAACTACCACCCTTCCAGTTCATAACCTCAAAGGCCTCCTTTATTATTCAGTCTTCCTTACTCCCTATATCCAATCAGTTGTCAAATCTTGCCCATTCTACCTCTGCACTTCTCTTATGTCTGTCCCCTTCTCTCCACTCACATGGCTACCGTCCTAGTTCAGGTCTTCATCAGCTCTTACCTGGACTCTAGGAGCCTCCTGTATCCAGGCCCTCCTCTCACTAGTCCATCCTACACACAGCTACTGAATGTCAAAATGCTTTGACATTTCTTTTTATTTTAGCTTCTTAACAATCAATCAACAAACATTTATTAAGCACTTGCTATATTCCTGGAACTGTACTAGGCACTTGGAGGCTGGTGTCACAGGACTGAAGAGTACATGGAGATGAGTCTAAGAAGACTAGAAGAGGGGAGCAGAGGAAATGAAGGGCTGTAAAATCCAAACAGGAATATTTTATATTTGATCTTGGAGGTAATAGGGAGCCACTGGGGTTTCACTAAATAAGGGGATGGCCAGTCAGTCTTCACTTTAGAAAAACCATTTGGATAGCTAAGTGGAGGTGTGACTAGAGTGGAGAGGCACTTGAGGTTGGGAAACCAGGTAGCAGGATGTTGGAGTAGTCCAGGTGTGAGAAGATGAGGAGATAAGGGTCTGATTCAGGGTGGTGGCAGGGTCAGAGAAGAGAAGGGGATATATGCAAAAGATGTTGCAGAGGTAGAATGAACTGGACTTGGCAACAGATTGAATATGGCGGACAAGAGAGGGAGGAATCAAGGCTAGCACCCAGTTTTTGAGCCTGGGTGACTGGTAGAATGGTGGTGCCTTCAGCAATAATAGGGAAGTAAGGGGGAGGGGAGGATTCGAAGGTAAAGAAAGTGGGTTCTTTTTTTGAGCATGTTGATTTTAAGATAGATATGGGACATCCAGTTTGAGATGCCTCGTAGGCAGTTAGAGATATGAGGCCAAAGACTAGTACTGGATAAGTAGATCTGAAAATCATCAGCATAAAAATGATAGATGAAACCATGGGAGCTAATGAAATCAACAAGTGAAATAATAAAAGGAAAAGAGACATAGTCCTCGGGTACCCCACAGTTAATGGGCACAACCTGGTTGGCAGTCCAGCAAAGGAGACTTATAAGCAATAGCAAGATAGGTAGGAGGAGAACCAGAATTGAGTGGTGTCACCAAAACCTGGAGAGAAGAATGTATCAAGAGGAAAAGGGTGATCTTCAGTGTCAGAGGCTGCAGAGAGGTCCCGAAGGATGAGGACTGAGAAAATGCCATTAGACTTGGCAATTAAGATGTCATTAATAATTTTGGAGAGAGTAGTTTTAGTTGAATCTCATTAGAAATCAGATTGAAGAGAGTGAGAGGTAAGGAAGAGGTGGCATCAGCTGTAGACAGCACTTCTTAAGGAGTATAGCCACAAAAGGGAGGAGGGATATGGGATGATAGAGAGGATGAATATATGGAAGATAGGATGGAATGTGATCGTTTGTGCATGTCAAGTGGTGTGCTTTGGCAAGGAGAAGGTCCACCTCCTCATGTAGGGATGGGTGAAGGAGGAGATAGTGGCAGAAGGCATCTGATGTGAGATGAGAGGGTGGGGAGAAGAGGGAGTCCTTGGCAAATGGGCTCAATTTTTTTTCAGTGAAATATTAGGCAAGGTTCTCAGCTGAGTGGGTGGGGGAGCTTTAAGATGTTTGAGGAAAAATGAAAAGGTTTAGAAAAGCCACTGTCATGAGTGGGAAAGTGAATCAACCAGGAAGATATAAAAAATTGCCTTGCTACAGTGAGCATCCAGTTGAGATTATATAATTTTTGCTATATTATATATAATTATATGAATTACATATAATGTAAATTTGTAGTGGATCCAATCACCCCAATTTCATGACTTAATATCATCTTTGCTATTGGGTTGACTCATCTCATTTTTCCTGCCTATATTCCCTTGTACTATCTCTCATTCCATGCCATACAAGCAACTCCTAGATAAAAGGAGGGAGCATACATTGGAAGGAATACTGACTATTGAGTCAGAGGTTCTGAGTTAGAAAGTGGCATAGTGGATAGAGCACCAGGCCTCAAGTCAGGAAGACTTGACTTCACATCCAACCTCAAACGCTTACTGTGTGACCCTGGGCAGGTCATTTGAACTCTGTTTACCTCAGTTTCCTCATATGTAAAGTGGGGATAATAATAGCACCTGCCTCTCAGGGTTGTTGTGAGAATCACATAAGATAATAATTGTAAAACACTTAGCACAGCAGCTAGCACATAGTAAACATTATATAAACAGTTATTATTGCCAGTTGGGTAAGGTTAAAAAAGTCGCTTAACCACTCTGGGCCTTAAGTTCTTCATCTCTACCATGAGAGGGTTGGGCTAAATAGATTCTGAAGTCTGTTCCACCTCTAGATCTGTAAGTCGGTGATCCTAATATGTTACAGCTTATTCATGCCCATCATTCTTCCCTCCGCTGCCACTGGGTCCCAGGGAATTCATTCATTCGTTGAACCACTATAGAGCAGACCTTCCTGGTATGGGCTGAGGAAAGAGCACACATTCTGTTTAATTCAAAAGAATTTTATTAAATGTCTGCTACATGCTGGCACTGGCAACACAAAGATGGAAAACAATATTGTCCCCACCTTCAACGTGATTGTTGCTGGTGTAGAATAGTGGAAAGACAGCTAGCATTGGAGTCATAAGAACTTGGGTTTGAGTTCTGCCTCAGCCACAGACTAACTGACCCTGGGCAAGTTACTTACTTCCCTTCCTTTGGCCTCAGTTTCATAATCTAGGAAATGGAAAAAATGGGCTAGAGCTAGAGCGAAAAGGGACCCCGAAGCCATTTAATCCAATCTTCTCATTTTGCATGAAGAAACCGAGACCCAGGGGAGGTTAAGTAATTTGCCCAAGTCACATAAGCAGTGAGTCAGAAACAGGACTCGAATGTAGGTCCTGTGAGTCCAAAGCTCTTTGTAAAGTACCGCGCTGCCTGCCATCCGGGCAGCTGTGAACAATTGCAATAGAGTGCTTTTTAACCATAAAGTATAGTAGAAGTACCGTTATTGACGTAGAGAGATGTGCTGTTATAGCTCTGATATAGTGATTGTTGTTTTCAGCATGTTTATATAGTCATGTTTTCTCGTACCAGGATGCTTTTTCCCCCATACACACTGTTAACTTATCTGAACAATTAGTGATTACTTGGACTCGGATTATATATTTTATCAGTTTTCTTTTAAAAGCCGAGGTGCGCCCCCATCACAGTCAATAAGGGAAGGATGAGTCTGACTTGAGAAAAGCTCTCCAACAAAGAGAACTGAACAACAGCGTCTCTCCAACGTAACACCCCCCACCAAATTCTCTGAAATCTATTCCATTAGTGCTGCTCATCACTGCAGCACCTCATGGAGGAAACACGTTTTCATCCTTTCTCATTAGCGTGTCCCCATCACAGACTTAATCATCTCAGTATGATAAAAGCAGTAACTACATTGGTATAAAGCCTGGTGATGGCCACTTTTTCCCTATAGAATAAAAATAATTACTCATATTTATGTAGAGGTTTTTATGGTTTGCAAAGCACTTTTCTAGGCTTGTCTCTTCTATTAAATCTCAGTGCAATTTAAAATCTAAAGTCATTTCAAGGCTGCCCCTTTACCTGGGATTCATGTCCTCCTCCTCCCTGCCTCTCTGCATCCTGAGCCTTTTCCAAGAATTAACTCCTCCAAAAAGCCTTTCCTGATCCACCTCATTGGTAGTGTTCTGTTTTTCCTCAGCTTATATTTAGTTTTCTGCCTACATGCTGTATCTACTCAGCAAAACTCAATGTTTGTTTAATTTCTGTGAGGGCAAAGACAATTCCGTTGTCATTGCGTCTCCAGCATCTAATACAGTCCCTTGTTCATACCAAATTAATAAGTGTATGTATGTTGAATGATTGAATTTAATTCTCTGGGCCTCAGTTTCCTTCTCCCAAAAGATGGATGGACCAGAGTAGATGATTTCTAAAATCATCTAACTTTCTTTGTTCTTAAGTCCCTTCCAGCCCTAGTACTCTGAGTCTATGATTCTTTGAATCACTTGCCCCTGCCTGTCTCCTAGAAAAACACTACCTGAACTGTTCACCTGTTGTGCCAGAATTCTGAAGCCAAAGCTGCTCACTCTAGTTCAGATCCATAGACCAGGGATGGTTCAGGAACTGAAACCCAAACAGGCCCGTGAATCCCAGCTGTGCTTCAGTCAGTCCCTGCTGACTGGCACGCCTCCCACAGCTGCTGAACACGGAAGCTCTCTCCAGCCAAAAGGCTTTGAACATTTTGGTGGGTGCATTAAAAGAACTGAAAATTAATTTTACACAAGCCAAATCTTCTGGCTCTTTGTCACTGCTGTTTTTCTTATTTAATAAATGTCTCTCCTTGCCGAATTCAGGCTGTATAGATTTAAGCATGGAGGAAATATGTGGCCTGATGGCAGCTACACAGCAGACTTCAACATTAACATAACTCATTAAAACAAGATGAAAGTAGAGCTTCAAAACAATCTGTCTTTTGCCAACAAGCCTGGGAAAGGGGGGAGATTTCATTCTTTTCAAGATATAAAAGTCTAATCTTTCTGAACTGAGAACACACCACTGAAATTAAAGACTTGTTTGTGTAGGTTAACCCTCTGAATCTGTTCAAAGAAGATTTAAGGTGTTGAATGTACAAAAACAGAGGATTTTGTTGTATCATTTTATTGAGTTATTCAAAGTAGTTTGAAGAGTCAAACTTCCTCAGCGAGGGGAGTAAGATTAACAAAATGTTCTAGGACTGGTGGATTTTAGTTTGGATCCTATTAGAATCATAGACATTGGAGATGGAAGGAAGGGACCAGAGAACTTAAAATGTTAGAACTGAAAAGCACATGAAAACATAGACAGCAATGTGTCAGAACATAGAATGTCAGAGGATTTTAGCACATAGAACATCTCAACTCATAGGAGCCTTAGAACACAGAGAGTCCAAAATGGCGATGATGTTAACATGCAGAATGTCCTGGGCCAAAGACACTTTATAGAACACCTAATCCAATTCCTTCATTGTATAAAGGAATAATTTGAGAACCCATGAAGAGAAGTACTTTGCCCAAAGTCATATAGCAAGTTTGTGATAGAGTCAGGACTAGAATCTGAGTCTCTCTTTGGCTGGGGATCTTTCTACTGCATCATGATCTTTAGGAAGTACAGCTAGAAATACACACACACACACACACACACACACGTATCTGCATATAAAATAAATATACATATAAATGTACACATATGTGTGTGTGTGTGTGTTTAGCTTACTGTCATCTGTGACTTGTAACTGGTTGGAATGTAGGTTCCATCACACTTTTATTGTCCTTTGTATCTGTAGAATGTCATTCCTGTTTGGCCATATAATGACTCAGGAGAGTCTTAACGTTTCTCTCCCTCTCTCCCCCATCCTTTTTGTCCTTCCCTTCCCAGGAGGAACCAATAACATTTTCTGAAGAAACCTTTGTGTCCCATCGATCCAGTGCCATGAGACAATTCCTTCAGAATGCGATACAACTTCAACTGTTTAAACAGGTACACACAGTTCTTCAGGTCTTCTCTCTGGAGCAATCCCCAAATGTGTGCATGTTTCTGGAGTGAAAACTTAAGGAGTTATAGTCTTCCAAGTTCCACCTGTTTTAGACTTTAAAAAATACATGAAATACTAAGTTCAATCATTTAATCTGTTCTAATAATGTCTTTATTTTTTATAAGCAGTAACTATAGCTCCCATTTCTTTAGCACCTCACAATCTTTTTAAATGGTTTCCTTAGAACAACCCAATAAGATAAGAATAAAAGGATCATTGGATTTCAAGCTGGAAGAGACATACCTTTAGTGACCATCTAGTTTAACCCTTTATTTGAGAGAAAAGGAAGCCAATGGTCAGAGAAAGGGAAGTGACTTGTTCCAGATCCCTTAGCTGTGAAGTAGAAGAGCCAGCGTCAGTATTAAGAAACCTTCACTCAGAGAGTCGTATGGGCTGTAACTTGGCCCATATTCCCATGGCAAAGTCACACACTGAATGGGCCTTTGTGAAAATACTTCAACCCTTGATTTTCTGACTCCAAGTTCAGTGTTCTTTACATGTAAGTCTCAGAAGTTTTTACACATCATAAATACTGTGCTCATATATATGTGTGTGTGTATGCACACACACACACACACACACACACACACAAGATTTGTATGTATATGTTCTTATTGGACGTTAAATCACTTTAAAAGGCTTGTCCAATCACAGAAGAAGGATTTTCTTTGGTCCAATATGCTGTGATTCAGTTCAGTTCAACAAGCCTTTACTGAGCATCTACTTTGTAAAAGGCCCTGGGAGACTATGGATTAGACTGGGGTGGGTAACCTGTGGCCTTGAAGCCACATGTGGCCTTCTAGGTCCTTGGGTGCAGCCTTTTGACTTGAGTCCAAGTTTTACAGAACAAGTCCTTTTATTGAGGTAATTTTTTTCTGTGAAGTTTAGATTCAGTCAAAGGGCTGCACTTGGGGACCTAGAGGGCTACATGTGGCCTCAAGGCCTCTGGCCTTGATTAGATGATAAAGCAGTCCAATGGATTTAGAAGTGGTCAGATAACTAGAGTCAAAGAGTTGTTATTAGTGGTTCAATGTCATCATTGCAGGGTCTAGTGGGCGATGGAGCTGTACATGGCTCTGTATTATTTGACATTTTTTTTTCAGTGAGTGGATAATGGCGTAGATGGTATGTTCATCATATTTGCAGATGACATGAAACTGGGAGGGATAGCTAACACAATGAAAGATCTTGGCGAGCTAGGTTATTAGCCTGAATCTAATAATATAAATGTGGTGATAAATGCAAATTCTTGCACTTGGTACAGAATATCAATTCCACAGATTTAAGATGGGAGAGGTCATGGATAGACAGACAAAAGTTGATCTAAAAATAATGGAAAGGTCCTAGTGGACAATAAGCTCCATTTGAGTCAGTCAGGTGTGATGTAGCAGACAAAAAAATGAAAGCCATCTTGGGCAGAGATTCCAGGAACAGAGAAATCACAGCCCCCTTTGTCTTCCTTGTCTGGAAGATCAGGTTCAGTTCTAAGTACCTTGATTTAGAATGAACATTAATAAACTGGAGGCTCTCCAGAGGAGGACAGCCAGGAAACTGAAGGGCCTTGAGTCCATGAAATAGGGATCAATTGAAGGAACTAGTCATGGTTAGCCTGAAGAAAAGGAAAACATGGAGAGGCCATGATTGCTGTGTTCAAGTATTTGAAAGATTGTTATGTGAAGAAAGGATCAAACTTGTTCTGTTTGGTCTAAGAGGATAAAGCCAGGAGCAGTGGGCAGAGGCTACAAAAGGTAATTTAAGTTCAGCGTCAGGAAAACTTCCCAACAATTAAAGCTTCCCACAGGTGGAATGATGCCTCAAGAGGTGGTGAAACCTCCTCCTTATAGATCTTCAAGCAGGAGCTGGAACACCACATATTGAATATGTTACAAAAGGGATTCCTTCATGTATGGGTCAGACTAGTTTCTTTCTTCTGTTGATTATTTCCAATTCTGTATATGGCTTGTTTGAACATAGTCATTTGCATGTGATCTCTCCCATTAGACTGGAACCTCCTGGAGAACACGAACTGTCTTTTGCCCTTCTTTGTATCCCCAGCACTTAGCACAATACCTGGCACTTACTAGGTGCTTAATAAATGTTTATTTGCTGACCAACAGTTCTCAGATTCTGTGATTCTATGAGTGCAAAGATAAATAATATATGGTAGATAAATTCAAGGAATTCACATTCTACCAGGGAAATGAGGACATACATACAGATAGCTATAATGAAAAAGAAAAATGTATAAGAAAGATACAGAGTGCTATGAGAAATCCAAGAAGGGAGAGAGAGCCTACAAATAGCAAAAAGCAGGAAAGGTTTCATGGAAGGAGTAGCACCAGTGATGGTCATTAAAGGATAGGTAATATTTAGAGCTGAATATTACATCTGTTTCCTGTGGGTGCTGTTTTGTTTGTCTCCTTTTTATAGTTTATTGATGGCCGCTTGGATCTTCTCAATTCTGGAGAAGGCTTCAGTGATGTCTTTGAAGAAGAGATAAATATGGGAGAGTATGCTGGTACGAAGTATTTCTTTTTCTCTCAGTCATGGTCAGGTAGTATAATTGTGAGACCTACATTCCAAGGTGTAACATGGCCTCCTCCCTTTGATGGAGCCTGGTTTTCCTTCCTTATGGCTTATTATTGCAATCAAGTTTATGTGAAATGACTTGAAAGGGTTAAGTTATCACTTTTCCATTTTCTAATTGTAGCAAGAGCTCATGTATCAGACAGGGGTTTGGATTAGATGACTTCTTAGAACCCTTCCAGATTTAAGAGCTGCTATTCCCTAGTGATGTACAGAAATGTACCTCTATCTTATATTAAAGTTGCTTTTATGTAATATATTTTTATTGAATATATTCAGTTGTTTTTCCTGAGCTGACATAAAATCAGGGACTTTCAGAGCCTAAAGGGACCTTAAAGCATAGACTGTTAAAGCGGAAATAGACCTCAGAACCTAGAATGTTGGAACGAGAAGGGCCCTTAGAACATAGACAACTATTACAACATCTAGTCAAACCTTTTCACTGAGGAAACTGGGGCCCAGAAAGGGGAAGTAACTTGCTTAATACCCAATGAGCTGTTGATAGAGCTAGGATTAGAACCTAATTTTCCAAATTCCTACTCTAGCTTTGCTTGTCGAGTTGCCAGACTTTCAGGGAGACTCACTATCCCAACACCTCCACTTCCTCTTTGACCCATCCCATGGTCGAGAAAGTTCAGCCTCACTGTCTTCTCCCTACCTTCCCCATCACTGTGTGTCTTGGACATACAGAATTTCCACGTAGTTTACCATATTTTGACCTTTCTAAGGGCCTTGTATGAAAAAGGAAATGGAAAAGTCCTGAGAGTGACTTGATCCAAAAGTTGCATAATTTAATCAGTTGGGTGTTCCCTCTACACTTGCCCATCACAGTTCCCCCAAATCTTGCCTTATGTCAGTAGACAGTGAATAAGTTGTGGATGACTAAAGAAATGTATCTGCTGGTGGCCAGCCTTCTGGTTATGATCCTTTCCAAATTTAGGCTCTTTTTCTGGGTACAGATCCACAGTCCACTCCTGGACTAGTATTTGAAACTTCTCAGGCATTCACTGTATAAGAACATGTGCTCCTCAAGCATGGCCTTCATAAGCACAAGGTCACCTCTATACCAGAATGAGGAATTGGGTAGGATTGTAGAGGATAATTAAATGATATCTTCTTTTAATTCTCTTTCCCTAGGGAGTGATAAACTATATCACCAGTGGCTCTCTACCGTGAGGGTAAGTGAATGACCATTCCAGTTGATGTCTCCTTTCTCATTACCCCCCTTTGTGAGTGTTTGTACCACCACTACCACCCACAAGCACATTGTTAGTATGCAACCATCTGGCTCTTTAATCTGAAGTTGCTTTTGTTTAAAATGCCAGGTCATTTTCACGCCAGTTGGCAAGTAGAAGAATAGGACTCTCTGAAGCCATCCCTCAGTAGGGAGAAAGAAGAAATAATTTCTCAACTTTCCGTTAGAGAGAGTCCAGCTCAAACATGTTGAACGTGATGTCAGAGAAGAATTATGGGTGCTCGGTTGCCAGATCCCAGTGTAATTATGTTTATCATGTGAAATCGTTTTATTAATTTATTAATTTTTATTAGTGGCACTTTCTGGAAAGATAGAGGCCTCAATACTCCAAGTGCCTATCTCCTTAATGTTGTTGCAGGCAATTGTTTGTTATTTTACTAGATAATATATTCTTTAACATTGCTTGTGTAATCTTGGGATACGTTTTGGAAATCCTAGAAAAATTCATTTTTTTGCTATGTGGTCTTCCTTTTTTAATAGAGTGGCAGAGTAGTATATCTACTTTGTATATATTTTCTAGTTACATTTCTGTGTTCTTGCTATTTCCCCCAATAGAATGTCAGCTCCTTGAGGGCAGAGGCGATTTTTTTTTAAATTTGTGTTCCCAGCACCTAGCATGGTATCTGGCACATTATAGGTAAATGTTAATAACTGTTTGATAAATGAGTACTGGTAAAAAGCACTGGGCCACATTTTTCTCATCTGTAAAATAAGGGAGCTAAACAAAATACTCTCTAAGGTTTTTTTGATCTTATATATGTACATCTTTTCTTCCGTATGTGGTCCAAGTTCTCCACTACAGACATGGCCCACTCGAAGATGATATATCAGAGGCAGCATGGGATAGTAGAAAGAGCACTAAACCTGGACACAAGACAACCTGGGTTTGAATCACAACTCTGATACTCCAGCTCTATGACCTTTGGCCAAGTCACTTTCCATCTCTGTACCTCAGTTTACTCATTTGTAAAATTGGCAAAGTTGCTTATACTACTGACTTCACAAGATTGATGTAAGGGAAAGCACTTTGTAAATCTTTAAGTACTATAGAAATGGGAATTATTATGGATAACACTGACAATAATACTATGAGAAGAGTGAGAGGTAGCTATAGGTAATAGAAGACACGCCAGACTTGAAAAATAGACCTGAGCTCGAGTCCTGATTCTTCTGTCGTTAGTCATAAATCAGGCACAAGGTTGGACCATCTCAAGAGTCCCTCCCTAAATCCCCTCTGCAGCCTTCCTGAGGTGCAGTCATCTTGTCTCTGCTTAGAGACCTCTGATGATGGCCCTTCACTGTTTGAACAGTGCCTCCCTGTAGCTTCTGCCCATTCCTCCTAGTTTTGTCCTTTGTACAGCCCGAGGTTCTGGGATTCCACGACCTTGGGTAAGGCTCTTTTACCTCTCTGGGCCTCAATTTCCTCATGTATAAAATGAGAACAACGCTGTCTGCTTGGCCTCTCTCACAAGGATTGTCATGAGCATCAGATAGGACAGTGGACACAAATATAATTGCAATTAGGCGGCACAATGGATAGAGCGCTGGTCCTCAAGACCTGAGTCCAAATTCAGCCTGATATTTAACTAGTGGTATGACCCTGGGCAAGTCATTTAAGCTCTTTTTTTGCCTCAGTTTCCCTATCTGTAAAATGAGAATAATAATATTACCTACCTCCCAGAGTTGTTGGAAGGCTCAGATGAGACAGTAATTGTAAAGCATTTAGCACGGTGTTTGGCACATATCAAGTATTATAGAAATGTTAACTGCTACTATTGACTACTTTGTAAATTGTAAAGCCCTGGCTAAACATTTTCATTCTTATTTTCAATTCAATATTATATTTCTTTTTTTGATCTAAGCACAATGTTAGGCTCAAAGCAGATGTTCCATAAGTACTTATTGGTTGATTAATTGATGAAGGCGATTTTAACGCTCACACAGTATTTTAACAGGCCACCCAACTGTTTTGGAAAGTAGGATGGAACGCATGAGTGGGTGGAACTTTTCCAATCTTATTTGTGTTCCATTATAATACTTTTAGGTACAGTTGTAACAGTGTAAGCATTTTTCAGTTAAACCTCGGAATGTTGAACAACAGCCCTGCCTTCATTTAGGATTTGTTTACTTTATCTGCCGTAGAATTGTTCCTTTGTCATGTCTTATCTATGAATAATAAGAGCTCCTATTTAAACACAGCTTCCTTATATGTTTGTGGCTTCAGAGTGCCTTCCTGTAAGCCATGAGGATTATTAACCCCTACACATGACATAGGAATAGGATTTGCCCTGGGTCATATAGCCGCCATTAGACTTGGGACTTGAACTCAGTTCTCCTGACTCCAGGTCTTCTGTGTATCACTGTTATCTCCTTTTAAGGCAACGTGCCCCAGTGGAGAAGCCTTAGGATACAAAAGGAGAAGATCTAGTTCCTAATCCTGGCCATGTTATTTACTGGTTACTATGTAACCTCGGCCAAGTCACTTCCCTTCTCGGGCCTTCAGGTAGCTCACTGCAAAATGAGGAGGGACTAGATCAAGTGACCGACCCCTAAGGAAATCTGTGGTCCTGTGGTCCTACCAACAGTCCCACGAGAGAAACAGGGCAAGAAGCATTACCACTTTTATAAAAAAGAAACACGGGCCGAATGACCAGGGAATGAAACTCAAGTCTCGTGATGCCAAGTCAAGCGCTCTTTACCATTTATTTTCTCAGAAGCGTATAAGGTAAATGATAAAAGTTCCAGTGGAGTGATTATACCCCTGCCATTGTGCGCACCGTGTACTTTGGGGGATTTCTGCATAAATAATAGTTAGATTTCATGATGTATCCCTTCTTCCCTTTTTCTCAACATTTAGATGGTAAGAAAGGCTGCATTCCTGTGATATAAAGAACCCAGAGCAGATAACCAGGGCCAGGAGAGTCAGGTACACAGCAAAGGGTAGTGTATTTTCAGTGTGACTATATAGCTCAAGCTAATCCGGAGCTGGCTTGTCAGCTGCAGCTATGTGTTAGCAGGTAGGGTATTGTCTTCTATTTCTTTTAGACTTTTTCCAGGTACGTAGGAGTATCGTGAGAAGTTACTGACCAGTGGTACAAGATATTCTCTCAAAAAAACTTTAGGAAATTCTGTTTATATCAAGGAAAGTGTGGTATATTGGAAAGAGTTCTAGATTTAGTGCCTAGAGATTTGGGTTCTAGTCCCAGCTCCACCACTAACTAGCTACGTGACTTTGGGGAAGTCATTTTCCTCCTCAAAGTCTTCGTTTCCTTCTTTAGCTGTTAAATGAAGGGTTTGGGCTAGATGATATCTTAGTTCTCTTCTAGTTCCAAAATTCTGTGAACCTGTGTTCTAAACATAAGAAATTCATAACTAAAGTTATTTCTGCCTCTACCTTTTATGTTCTGTGTTCTTACATTCTATTTTCCAAGACTCTTTCTAACTATAATATTCTACACTTGAAGGGCTCTTCCAACTTTTACATTCTAATATTCTATGTTTTAAAGTCCTTTCCAGCTCTATGATTCTCTGACTTTAAGTAGATAGTAACAAACCAAAACCCTAATCTCAGAGATCCTCCTAACCTAGAGTTTAAAGCAAATCAGTGTTTCCCCCAAAATACCAAGTGTCCCTATTAACCAAGCCTATGAGTAATGCTTGAAGTGAATTTCCACTTAGACGTGTTTGCCTTATATCAAATGTGCTTGTAACTTGATTTCATTTGGTTCAAGATAAGAGATCAGTGTTGGTGTTGGCTAGATGTGTCTGCAGTAGAAATGGCTAATTGCTTTTTTCATTATAGAAAGGAAGTGGAGCAATTTTGAATACTGTCAAAACCAAGGCTAACCCTGCTATGAAGACTGTCTATAAGTTTGTAAGTACTGCTTTGGGACTTGGAAACCAAACCAATCTTCTTTTGACTTTGGGGGACTCTCCAAGTGATAATATTTAAATATGCATGATCCTTAATTGCAAAAGAGATTTCTCAAAACTGATATGCTAGTTCCTGAAGAATTAAGACCATTTGGAAATATGAAGCATTGTTCTTTCATAAGCAACCTGTTGCTTTTGGGGTTTTCTTTTGCTTGTTTATTTTTTTTAAAGGGGAAATAATTATGGTTGATTTAAGATATAATCTTTCAAAGGTTAATTGAAAAAATGGGGCCCCTTGGTTTAGATTTTAAAACTAAACTTATGTGAGAATTATAACGTATAGCCCAAATAATGTTTGTTCAATAATATCACTTAATAATATTATTAATACATTTTGACCAGACCTCCACCATAAGGACATGGAACCCTACCGTATCATTTGATCTTTTAGCCAAAACATTTCTCCTGAGGATTAGCCTGCTTCCTGTTCTGCTTAAAATATCATTTCTCTGGGACTCACCAGCCCCTCTGACACTGACTTTGTTTTCCATGCAACCAATTAATAATATTGAAGATATGGAATATCTGCCTATAATTCATACCAGAGCCCCTATGAGGAAAGAGAAAAAAAAACACGGTCACAGTCAAAGCCAGATTCTAGTAAACCTTTTTCCACCTCTAATTTTTATTTTATTTTTTCAAAATAAAGAAGTTATTTTGCAAGGTATTGAAGACTACTAATTGTGGAATCTAGCCTACTATATTCCTTTTCACCTTCTAGCTTATTATAACACTATAGGAACTGTGTTGTTTCAGAGTAGTATCCCTCAGCCATATAGAAATAGGAGATTCACCCAGATTCATGATCTTCACGTCTCTTATCAGGCTCAGACATTTCCTCTGGCAGTCGCTCTCTCTAGCCCAGGTATTTGATACGCACTTAATTTCATTCATCCTTTTGGTGCCTAGTAAATGGCTAAAATTGTGGTAATTTTAATGTGAGCCATGACTGCCAATTTTAACCATACTAAGCTAAAAAAAAAAATGACATGGAGGCAAAAACCTAGGCATCTCTGCAGATATAAATTTCTGGAAAACAACCCGATGACAGTGGTTGAGTATCTGCTCCAGCCTGCCACCAATGACAGCCTGGGGTTGTCAGCCCTAACCTGGTGAAATTTCACTGGCATTCCAGTCCTGTAGAATCCTGTTGATCCCCTGTTACAGGAAGCTGTCCCTGGGCAGCTGAGAGAAATAATTAGAGCAAAGGAAGCTGAGCTTTGGTAGAAGGGGAGGGGGGGAGGTGGATTATTAGTTGAAGGGGAGGGGGAAGTATTTTGTGCCATCAAACCATAGAAAACAAAATCTTGTCTTGAAAGGATTTTTTTCCCTTAACCTTTGAGCTCCGTATTTGTTTTTCTAACCATTATGTTTTCACCTGATCATCCCATTTTTCCCTTTCCCTGTTCCTAGTAATCAGAGAAGGTGGTTCACGGTGGACCAAAATCAAGCAGTCGCTGCTGGAAACAGAAAAGGATTTTTAACTTAAATTAATTTTTCATGCAGGCAAAAGATCATGCAAAACTGGGAATAAAAGAGGTGAAAAACCGCTTGAAGCAAAAGGTACTTGAAGTTCTTATTCAAAATGTATAAGCCCCGCGTATGAAATGCTTAGCCACAAAAAGCATTATGTGATCAATAGAAAGCTGTTTGATACAGTGTTGTTAGCACACTTCAAAATGCATTACCAGCTGTCCCGGATTTTTCACACTGTTATAAATATTCACAGACAAAAAACTGTCTTCAAATAACATTAAGACTTTGGCTTAAGCCTACAAAGGCAAGGAAGTTCAGAGTTCCTGCTGTCAGTCTGTCCCTGGCCTACTCTGTGGTGTCTAGGTAACAAAGGGCAGGGGTCTGTGGAAATTGGCTTCTTTCACCTGTAGTAACTATGCTCTCTGAAGCCCAGGTAACTACCCGGACACTGTCCCAGTGACCCCTTGGGCAAAGTAACACAGGCATTCAGAGTATAGATATCATTAACACATGTAACATCCAGAAACACACATGGTGGGTTTGGAGTAGCTACCTCAGTTTGTTCCCAGAATGGCCCCATCACAGTGGTTTAAATTAGAAAACCTTGCTTTTGTGTTGTTATTAAGAGGAGTGAAAGGGAAGACAGAAGGGAAAGAGACTGTGTCTTCCTTCTCAGTGATAGAACTACATGAAAATAAAGGGATGTAAACATGGTGTAACAATAAAGTGCTAGACTAAGAGACCTAGGTTCTAGTTCTAGCTCTTATTACTCTACCACTACATGCTCTGGGTTTGGCCTTCCTGATTCTGTGCCTTGTTCCCCCAAGCCATAAGATGTATAAGATCTCTGAGATTTCAAAATGATACTTATTAGACCCCAATGTGTCCTAACAGTACAAAACACATCAGCTAGACTCTTACACTTGATGGTGTGAACGTGCATGCAAAGGGTGCTTTAAAATTAGTTTAATAAGTGGCAGCTGGGTAGCCCCTTAGAGTGCTGGACCAGGAGTCAGAAAGACCTGAGTTCAGATCCTCACTTAGATATTTACTAGCTGTATGATCCCCCAATTTCTTCATGCAAAATGAGAATAATAATGATCTCCCTCGCAGGGTTCTTGTGAGGATCAGATGAGATGGCATGCATAAAGCTCTCTGCAAACCTTAAAGCCCTTTATAAATGCTAGCTGTTACTGTCATTCATTGAGTGTCCAATGGGCATTAGGAAGGATGCAAAGTTGAGATAAGACAAGATGCTCACAGTCGAGCAGGGAGATGAGACTCAACGCAGCACTAATGCACAACACTATGTGAACACTTTAGAGAAGCACAAAGTACTATGTGAAATCTAAGGAGCATAGTCATCGCTGACAAGGAATCAGGGAAAGCTTCCTGGATGAGGTGGTCTTTGGGTTCATCCTTAAAAGATGGTAGGAATTCAAGAGAAGGGAAGGCATTTCAAGCATAAAGAATAGTTTAAGCAAAGACATGGAGGCAAGAACATGTGGGATATGCTTGAGCAACAGAGAGAGGTCAGCATGGTGAGACTGTCAATTGTGTAAGGTAGAAGAATATGAGATAAGCCTGGAAAAGTAGTTTACTACCAGATTATAGATGGCCTTGAATGCCAGGCAAAAGAGTTTGAACCTTATTTTGTGGACATAGGGAGCCACTGAAGATTTTTGAACATGGGAATGACTTGAAAGATTTGCATAGGGATGATATGAAGGAAAGATAAAGTGTTGGCTCAGGATTGATGCCATTGTGCTTTTTAATAGCCTTGGCCTATCTGATTTGGAAAATGTATTCACATAAGTCATTTTGAGGTTAGAGCTGAAAAAGAATGTTGGCTTTTTGAAGCTATAGCTTGATCCCATTCCAAAGCAAGTTGCATGTTCTTACTGCTGAATATAGGACTACTCAAACAGTCCTCATTTTTAAAACTTCTTTTTGGACAGATTTATTAGAAGCCAGATATGGTGTCATGAAACACTGGACTTGAGGGTAAAAGACAAATTATACTCTGTAACCTTGAGAAAATTACTTCCATTTTTTGAGCCTCAGTTTCTTAGTCTGCAAAATGGCCATAATATACTGTGGATTCCTGAGGTTATTATAAGGCTCAAATGAGAAAATATAATAAAAAGGACAATTTTTAAAGAATTTTAAAATGAGGAAATGCATGTGATGGCATTGTAAAATACTGTAGAGATGTGAACAATCTTACTATTTCATGGCACATACATGAATGGGCTTCATTCAGTCAATCTCCACATCGGGCTTCAATTTTATTTAGGATCTCAGTTGTTTTAGATGGAAACCAGTTTAAAGTTTTAAGTCAAAAAGGCCTCTAATTACCTTGGAACAATCAAATAAATTGATTCCTTTCCTTTAATTGGAAGGTCAGCTCTCTCTGACTGAAAGCTTTTGGTCTTTGCTTCAGTTGAAAATGAATTTTGTAGCAGCCAGATTTATAGTCTTGAAATTTAGAAGCCAGGGATAGAAATTCAGAGACCCTTAAGCGTAGAGTATCACCCTCTGTTAAAAATTGGGGGTGGGGGCTTCACGGGTTAAACGAATGCCTCATTTACCTGTTATTTTCAATCAGCCTACGTGCTCTCCCTGCACCCCCAACCTCCACCTCCCATCTTGGTCACTATCAGTTGAATTTGATCACAGATGTAAAGCAAGGGTAAATTTCTTCAAGCAATTTTTCCCTCCTCACCAGCTAGCTCTTTGGCTGTCACTGGCATTATACTATTACCTAAAATCATTAAAGATATGTTGCCCTCCCTAGAATGTTCTTCTTGTGCAGAATAAATACCACCAAGTGAAAAAAGCCCAAGGAAATTCTGATTGGCCATTCTATTAAAAAAAAGAGACAGTGAAAGGTCTTCCAGCTATTCCTAAATACACAAGAAGACCTTATAGATCCATTCTTAGTATTATTTCACATTCCTACTAATAGCCAGTGTTGCTCATAGAGCTTTTTTGTTGCTGTTGTTGAGGAAAGGGAAAAAATAGCTTGTTTAAAGAGCCTGGATCTCCCTTTTAAAAATCCACCCCTCCCAAGCCCCCATTGCAAACAATCCATTGAGTAGGGCCCCACTCCATTTCTTTCCCTCTTCCACTCCCCCCTTCAGGTTATTTCAAGATTCATTTGGGGAGATAATGTTCTAGAGAAAGTGTCAGTACATTTCAGGCACTATAAATGGTGAAACCCGTATCACTAACCATCGGACATTTTATAGAAATGTGTCTTGTCACTGTGGGACTGTTGACAGATCCATTAGTGTACCTTTTTCAATTTTCACTTCCCCTCCCTTGCTTTTACAGATTTTTGCAGACTTGATATTTTACAGTTTTTAGTAGCAGAGCTGTTTTGTAATTGAAACTCCGGTATTGTTCGGTGGGTACAGAATTTGGATCTTCTGCAGTGTTTTTCTGCTCTCTTTCCTGGGCCAATTTAAGGCTTTGCTCTGCCTGACCTTATTCAATGCAGCTGAAAATATTTTCTTGCCTTTCTTTTTCCCTTTTGTATGGCAACACATCCATGTGGAGCCCAGGAGATGTCTAAGCCAAATATACCAGTTCAGATTTCGTCATAGAATTAAAGCAGTTTCGAACTATTGTTCAGAACAATTCTTAACAGTGATATTCAAGAAATGATACAATTCTGAACTATGGCACAATTTCAAAAATTAAACCATTGTGAACGATTATTTTAATCAAGATATAGTTCTGCACAATGATACCTTTCCTAACAATGTTACAATTTCCAAACAGTGATACCATTCCGGTCAGTGTAATGAACATGAACCATGATACAGTTCTGAACAGTGATACAAATCCAGACAATGATATAATTTTAAGATGCACCAAGCTGGAGATCTGCCTCCTGCCACTCTGCATAGCAATGATGACCTCTTCAATATAATCAAGAGCCCAGTTTGCCCTTCCTGGGCTCCAGCCTTGGGTTTGAATTGCAAATGTGAAATGCGGGGCTGACCTATTGAGAGGTCATCATGGTGTATGGAAGGTCCGTCTTTAATAGGATAGTGGAGATTGAATGGAGGCCCAATTTCTGTCCGTATTTCAAAGCAACTGAAATGGAAGTTTTCAGAGGATCCCTGTGACTGATAGCAAATAATTGTTAACAGACACTGTGGCATGGCTTTATTTCACACCTCCTGTACTTCAACCCCAAACTAATAATAAGGATGGGTGACTTATTTCTCTCCATCAGCGTAGCAAGATGGTTGAGTCCTTCTGTTACTTGGCCTCCTTTGAAGGCTAACTGCACAGAATTAAGAAAAAATGCCTGAAATACCTTCCTTGACTTTCAGGAGGGAGAATTCAGCACCTCTGAATCGTCACCTAGCCTTATGTAGCACTGAGTGCCTGGGCTTGGAGATTAAAACCAAATATATTCCCTATGTGCAGAGCTCCTGTGAGGTATCTGGTGTCGCTGCCCTTCTGGTGCCCCATTTTTTAATGTATCGCTGGTCCCCACAAATGTTGCCCCTCCCCCACAGATGGCTATTAAAGTAGGTTCACATTAGACATCATTTCTAGCCTGGAGTGTAATTCTTGAGATAGAATTTTTTTTCAGTCTGGTAAAATTGACATAATTCAGTTTAATGAGCACAGATCACAGCCCTTTTGAAAGTTTCAACATAATAGTCCTCTTTCTAAAGTGCAAGCCAGGCATATCAATTGAGATTTGGATCCTGGATCCAGAGACGAGGGTTCAAGGCCCCACTCTGCCACTGCCTGGCCATGTGGCTAAAAAGAGCATTGATGGGATCATAGATTTAGAGCTAGGAGGAATCTCAAAGGTCATCTAGTCCAACCCTCTCATTTTGTAGATGAGCAAACTGAATGACTTGCCCAGGAGCACCCAGGTATTACATGGGGAAACCAGTATTCACATCCGGGTCCTCTGACTCAATTTCCTGCACACCATGCTAAGGAAGAGTTGAGGTCTGATCAAAGGCTTTCCAATGTTCATAATGTTTCTCAGGTTTCTTACCAATATTTAATTTTCCAAGGGAAAGGATTTGGAATAACAAGACCTGAATTCACATCTCAGTTCTGCTAACTATTACATGTGTGAATTTGGCCAGTTAATTCCCTTCTCTGGGCCTCAGTTTCCTTATCTGTAAAATGTAGGGGTTAGGTTAGATTATCTCAACTTTCCTTTCTGTTTCTTATAATCATCGTCTCATAGGCTAGTGGTACTTTGACAATTACAAAGCCCTTCCCTTTACAACAGATCTGTGAGATAGGTATGAGCAAAATTTATCCTCCCCTTTTGACTGATGAGGAAATTTCAGATCCAGAGAAGTTGTGACATTCCCCAGGTCACACAGCTAGTAAATATCAAAGCCAGAATGAAAATCTCCATCTCCTAACTCTAAGTTCAAAGCTTTTTACATTATGACATGATCATTCTAAACCCCATGATCCAGACAGCCCCTGTCCTCATGGAATTCACAGTCTACCACAAGTATATGATATATTCACAGATAAACAAGTAGAGTATTCATATAAAATAAATAAAAGATGATTGGACAACACTAGGGTCCACCATTGCCTGGTCTTGTGACTAAAAGAAAAAGCATGAAATTAGACATCAGAAGAACTGGGTTCAGGTCCCTGTTCCACCCCTTACTAGCTGTGAGGCCTTATTATGCAAAGTGTTCTCTCATGGTGCCTCAGTCATACCATCTTTAAAACAGTGCTAGATAGCCATACCTTTACAGCTGACCAAGGCATTATAAAAATTAATGTGAAATCAGAGTGTATGTAGCATGGCTGTGCTAACACTTTTTGCCTGGAAAGCACTGGAAGACTATGAATTTTCCTGCTACCTTTGGCATCATGGAAGCAAATTTACTGTTTCCATTAGCAGAGATTTTTGTTTCCAGTCCTTGACTTTGTCTCTGTATGCTGGAAGTGAGTGGGGGTCAAATACTGATCTTTGGCTCTGTGGGAGAGTTTACATCGTGTGTGTGTGTGTGTGTGTGTGTGTGTGTGTGTGTGTGTGTGTGTGTGTGTGTGTGTGTAAAAGCTGTAGGTATGCACTATATAGAATAACCATGTTCACACCTTGTCACACAGCTGTCAGTTCCTCTTCTCTAAATGCATTAAAAATCTTGCTCTGGCTCAATCAAGGAAATTCCAACATTGCTCTCAATTGGGGATATCAATATTCATTTCCTAATTTGCATTTCTTCTCTTCAAGCACCTTGGTTGTAGATGTGTTAGGCTAGCAAAAGAAAGGGCCTCTCTCAACGCAGGCGAGAGAGAGAGAGAGAGAGAGAGAGAGAGAGAGAGAGAGAGAGAGGAGTGAAGCCACCCATGAGAAATCTGGGTCAGAGATGCTAAGGGGGTTCCCTGACTGCTTTGGATTATGAAGCTTTCTCCTGCATTGTAGATAACAAAATTGGAGCCAAAAATATTTTCCCTTTGACCCCTGGCACGAGCACTCAGGTGTGGGTAATGCAAAGCCTCAAGTGTGGGAATTCTTCCCAAGAGCCTGCTATGTACCAGCCAATGTAGTGGGTATTGAGAATAGAAATACAAAAATGAGACAGCCCCTGTCTTCATGGAGTTTACATTCTACTACAGATATACAGTATGTTCACAGATAAGTCAATATAGTATGCATATAAAATAAATAAAAGATGATTGGGAGATGCTAGTAACTGGAGGAATCAGGGAAGATCTTTTGGAGGTGGCACTTTAACTGACCTTTGATTGGAGTTAAGGGTTCCAAGAGATAGAGGTGAGAAGAGAGAGAATTATAGGTACAGGGAACAGCTGGCACCGTGGTAGACATAGGAGATGGAATGCTAATATAGGGAATAGTGAGAAGGCCAGTACTTGGCCAGAACATAGAGTAAATAATGAGTAATGGAAAATCAGCCTGGAACAATGGGATTGAGCAAGATGGCAAAGGGCTTTAAATGACAAACAGAGGAATTTCTACTTAACCGTCACAAGAACAAGGCACCACTCAAGTATCTTGAGCAAGGAAGTGATGGTCAGATTTGTGCTTTAGGAATATCTATTTCATAGCCATGCAGAGAATAGATTTTGAAGGAGAAAGAATAGAGGTAGGGAGACCAATTAGGAGGCAATAATCCAGGAAAGAAAGGCTGTCTTTCATTTTACTGTTGAGAACACTACTATTGTCCCAGTGTCTCATGCTCACACACTCCCTTTCACCCCATGTGTTCATTCTGTAACCAGATCTTGTCATTTCTATCTTCATGGCATTTCTCATATCTGTCCCCTTCTCTCTACCTTGTACATGCCCTCATCCCCTCTCACCTGGACTATTACAATAACATCCTAACTGGTCTCCCTGTCTCTCATATCTACCCATTCTCCACTTGGGTGCCAAGTGATTTTTCCAAGGTGTTGGTCTAATAATCTCCCTGCTGTGTAAGCAAGCTCCAGTGGCTCCAGATTATTTCTAGGATCAAATACAAAATCTTCTGTTTGACATTGAAAGCCTTTCACTGCCTATCCTCTTCCTACTTCTCCAGGCTTCTTAGTCGTTCCTATCCTCCATGCACTCCACAATCCGGATCTTACTTTCTGTTTTTCACATGTAACCTTCTCTACCCCAGCTGCATGCCTGGAATTGGCTCCCTTCTCACCTCCGCCTCTTCCCTGGCTTCCTTCAAGACCCAAGTCAAATCATACCTTCTGCTTCCAGGAGGCCTCTCTTGATTCTCCCTCTTCCCTTCTATTGCCCACTCCTGTTAAATGTCTTCTCTCTGAAATTATCTCCCATCTACTGTGTGTGTGTGTGTGTGTGTGTGTGTGTGTGTGTGTATCTTGTATTTATATAGTTATTTGCATGCTGTCTCTCCCATTAGAATGTGAACTCCTTGAGGGCAGGAATAGTGTTTTTGCCTTTCTTCTTCCCCTTAGTGCTTAGTACAGTGCCTGCATCACTTAATGATTGATTGACTGAAGTAAGATTTGGATATGTATGAATGGGAAGAAGGTGTCAGATGAAAGATGTTAAGGAGGTAGATCATGAGACTTGGTAATTAATTCTTTGTGTGGAGTAAATAAGAGTGAAGGACCAGGGAGGGGTCTGAGGTTGCCTACCTGACTAGGACAAGGTACTGCCCTTAATAGAAATAATACTAGAGAGAGGAGCAGTTTTCAGGGAAAAGCCAGTGAGTTCTGCTTTTGACACATTGAGTTCGAAGCGCCTGATGAACATCCTGGTGTTGCTGTCTAGTGAGCAAGTGGAGATGTAGGTCTGGAACTCAGAAGAGGACAGATTTGTGAGACATCTGCACAGAGGTTGTAGTTGAATTCATGGGAATTAACGAGGCCGATGAAAGAGACTAGAGAGTGTGTTGTATTGGAGCTGTAGTATGTACTTATCACTTCTACTAGATTGTCAGCTCCGCTGGGGGCAAGAACTCTGTCGTTATCTTTATGTCACCCACATATTCTAGTACGGGACCCCCTACAGAGAACATATGGCAGAACTTTGGAATTATAGATAACGTTAGAACATAAATAGAGAATGTTTGGTTTGGGCTTTATATCTCCAGAGATCATGCTTGTTCTTGGCACTTATAGGCACTTAAGAAAGACCTGGAAAGGACCTTAGAACATCCACTGTTAGAACATAGAACATAAAATGTCAACTGGAAAAAACCTTAGAATGTTACAATAGAACATAGAATGTTAGAATTGGCTAAGACGTTAGAACATAGAAGTGTTCTTATATTGAGAGACTCAGCCTTGGAGTCAAAATGACCCCTGTTCAAGGCCTGTCAGCCCCCAGCAACTCTCCAAAACTGTAAGTTACTGATGAAATCACTAGAAAAAAGTCTTAAAGTATAGAAAGCTGTGATCCTGTGGACATTAGGCCTAATGAGGACCTTAAAATATAAGCCATTAGTTACGGGATATTACGGTGAAAGGCCATTCTTTCTATCGCCAACATTCCGTGTTCCCTTCCAGCTCTGTCCTTTCATGTACTATGTTATTCCATTGTGCATTCTCAAGTCCCTGGCAGCAGAGTGAGGCAGCCAGTAGCATAGTGAATTGAGTGTTGGGCCCAGAATCAGGAACACCGGAGTCCAGATCTGGCCTCGGACACTTACTAGCTGTGCGGCTCTGGGCAGTTTGCCTCATTTTTCTCAACTGTAAAATAAGGATAATAATAGCATCTACTTCACAGAGTTGTGAGGGTCAAATGAGATAATATTTTTTAAGTGCTTAGCACAGTGCCTGGCACTTATAGGTGCTTATTTCCTTCCCTTTACTTTCACCCCCTTCTGTTTTTGGTATTCTACAATTTTGTGATTCATTTTTTATGGCTACCATCTTCTTACATATTTCTCTTTTCAAGAATATATTGTCCCACACATAGTACCCTGCTCTGCTAATTAATTTTTTTGTTCAAAAAATTCCCCTGATCCACTCACAAAAATAATCTTTTCTAGACCATTTTAACTAATTACATTGCTTCTTTTGCATACCCTCCCCATACTGCTACGCATACACATTCATACATACACATCCTCACTCCTCTGTTTCTTCTTGGGAAGCATTGTGTGCCACCATCTGGATCTAAAAAGGGTCTCTTCTTGTTCTCTGGAGCAGACAGAGCCCATCCACCTCTTTGTTTTATTTGACCTAAGTACTTTAGGTCAGCCTATGTCCAAAAACCCCATTTCTAATTGGCTATCAGCTTACGTGTCTCATTATTGTACAAGACTGAAACTGGAGGGGCCATGTCAGGGGTCATCTGATCAAAGCAAGGTCTTTTAGTAGGCAACCTTCAGTCACCCTGGCAAAGCTATATGTCATTCTCTCACTATTCTTACCAAATGCTGCCGAGGCACATTAAGTTTAGGTTTTCAATTCAGCGGCCTCTATTCCCAAGGAAAAGTTGCAGTTCAGTTCAATAAATGTTTATTGAGCACTTGCTATGAGAAAGGCTCTATGTTCAGCTCCCAGCTAGGGAGAAGATACATGTACATTAATGAACATAATATAAAATAGATGTAAATAGTTGGAAAGAGCCTTCAAACATCAAATATTAGAACATACAACGTAGGATAGTTGAATTGATGGGATCCTAGGACAGAGATTACCAGAATTTAAAGGAACATTAGAGATCATCCAGCGCAGGGCTGGGGAACCTGCGGCCTCGAGGCCATGTGTGCCCTCTAGGTCCTCAAGTGCAGACTTGTGGCCACAGGTTCCCCACCCCGACCTAGGGCAACTCCCTCACTTCATAGATGGAGAAACTGAGGCTCAGATAGAGGGGATGATGTGCCCAACAGCCCTTAGTGGCAGACCTGAGAAAATCCCAAGTTTCCTAATTCCCAGTAGTTTTCCACTTCCCACGAAGCCTCCCATCTTCCCACATTTTATATATTTAGCCCAGTGTATACCAAAGGTAGCATCACTGACTTTTTTTTCTACCTCACAGGATATTGCTGAAAATGGCTGTAGCCCAGCCACAGAAGATCCTTTACCAAAGGCTGCTCCTTCACCATTGGCTGAAACAAAGGATTCCAAATTCCGAGAAGACAGGAGGCCCATCACCGTGCACTTTGGGCAGGTATGCATAGAACCTTTCTTTTACAATTCTTCCAAAACGGACTGTTCAGAAATATTAGCTAGCCTGTCTCCAATTCAGCTTGATTTTCAGAATTTTTTTTTTCATGACAGTTTTCTCTAGTGATAGCTGCTCTGAACTTCCAGTATTCAAAAGTCTTTTTCTGTTTCAAAATCTCGCTAAAGAAATTCCCAGAATTTGGAAGCAAAGCATCATGGCCGTGGCAGTCAACTCTTTTGACTCATATGAACTCATTAAATCCAACAGCTTCTGCTCTCACTACCTGAGAGAGAACCGGCTCATTAGAACCTTTTAGCATGGCAGGCTCCCTCTCTGTATCCCCAAGTAAAAGGCAGCAAGCCTTGGCTTTAAGAAAATCAATTTGGTTGTTCTTTATTAATATACTCCCAGAAAATCCATATCACAAGTCATTCTCTACAGGGTAAACACCTGTGTTCTGATGCAGGCAATCCAGAAGTATTTTCATCTATTATAAGGATTGGGAAAACTGTCTGTTGAATGTCTTTCCAAAGTTAAACATGGTACCAAGATATAAAAAATTAACTTCTCTTTGTCAGTTTCTCACTATGATCATGCTTTTGTACAAAGAAGGAATCTTGTCTGTTCTTCATCAGCTCCTTTGATTGAATTAGGTATTTTGTCTCTGAAATTCTTTTCAAAGCAAATGTAAAATGGTTCCTTTGATAAAGTGGAGTGTTGATAAACCAAAGTCTTCTAAGGATACCATTGACAAAGAGAATGGGGGATGGGGTAAGACACAAACCCAACAGCATGTGGCCACAACCAACACTGTGTCAGAAGAATGTTACTAATATTTATATATCGGTGTCTTGTCCTCTGTTAGACTGAGCTCCGTGAAATAGGAACCTCTTTATATACCTGCCCCTACCACCCAGGCACCACTATCCATTGCCTCGCAGAGCAGGCACATAATAAATTTGTTGAACAAATAACCAGCCACATCAAAGCAAACTGTGATACTCTGGTCTGTTGCCAGAGAAAGGCTGGAGATGGTCATCAAAGAGACCTCGGATTGAATTCCAGCAGTTTTAGTATTCACCCCTCTCCTCTCCCACCTAACCCAGCATTAGCCTGCTTCCCTCAGCAATGCAACTTCTTAGGTGTACATAAAAATGACTCTTACTAGAATAAACTGCCCCCCTCAGACATATACACATTCTTCCTTTTTTGAGTTTAGTTTTTCATTAAATTTTGATGAACATCAACAAAATGAACATTTCCCTGTATAAAGAAGAACAGAAAAAGAGTATATGAAATCGCACATCTGTTATATGCAGCTCAAAGGCTTTTTGTAGTATATATGAAATTTAATACAGGGATACCAAAACTACCCTCCTTGTCTTTATCTCCTTCTGAACTTCATTCTCCTCTCTTCTGAATATTGTTTTAAATGTTTCATTGATGCTCTTTCTTTTTCTTTGCATCACTCTCACTACCTCTTACACCCACCCCCACACTATAATTCTTGCAAATGGCAAATAGATATAATCAAAAATAACAAATCCATACACTGGCCATGTCTGAAAATGTAGCTTATTCTATTCCTCCATTCTATCACCTCTCTATCAAGGGGTGAAATGCGTGATTGAGTCATCACACCTCTTGAGTTATGATTGGTCATTGCCTTCATCAGAATGTTTTATAAATTGTTCTGCTGGTTCTACTCACTTCACTCTACATCAGCTCATGCAGGTTCTCCCAGCTATTTCAGCATCTGTCCCTTTCATCACTTCTTGTGGCACAATAATATTCTATTATATCTCTTTACCATAGTTTGTTCAACCACTACCCAATTGATGGGCACCCCCTTTTTGTTTCTAGTTCTGTGCTACAACACAAAGTGCTGCTATAAATCATTCTTGTACGTATTGTCTTTTCTCTCTTTCTTCCATTTGTTTAGGCTATATGCCTAGTAGTGGTTTTGCTGGGTCACAGGGGTGACTTTTGGGGTATAGTTCCAAATTGCTTGTTGGAATGGAATGGTTGAACCAATTCACTACTCCACCAACAGTGTATTTATTAGTATGACTTTCTTCTCATAGTCTCTCTTGCAATTGTCCTTTCTCTTTTCTTTTCTTTCTTTTTTTTTTGTAACCTTGCCAGTCTGATTGGGATGATGTGGAGCTCAGAGCTGTTTTAATGTGTATTTCTGTTATTGTCAACTATGGGGCATTTTTTCATATGGTTGTTGCTTTTCTTCTTTTGAACTCTCTGTTTATTTCCTCTGACCATTTATCTATTATGGAATGGCTCTTGTTCTCATATATCTGTATCTATTCTGTATCCTTGATAAGAGATATTTATCTAACAAATTTGCTGCAAAAAATTTTTCTCAGTTAACTATTTTCATTCTAATTCTAACTGCGTTGATTTTGTACAAAAACTTTTAAATTTTATATAATCAAAATTGCTCATTGTATCTCCAGCAATCATCTCCATACACATACTTTCACTGAAGGACCTACTTTGAGGGAACCAATTACCAAAGTTAAATGGAATAAGCAAGCATATGCACAAGGTTTTGTTGGGGGGGGGGGTTTCCCTCAATGCAGTGTTCTTAAGGGCAAAATAAAACTGAAATAATCTCAAAGCCAAACTTGTTAAATCATAATCATAAATTAACCGTAAGATCAAAAGCAGGAAAAGACCTTAGAAATCATCTAGGACAACACTTTACAGATGAGAAAACTGAGGCTCAAATAAATTAAGTGACTTGCCTAAAATCATATAGACTGTGTTAAAACTGAAATTTGATTTCAGATTCCAAATCCAGTGCTTTTTCTATGATAGTACCACAAAGAAATCATTTCGAAGGCGATTTCAGCAAATTATTCCACTTAATGAAGTGGCCTTTAAGGTATTTTCATTTCAGTTTTATTTTAGCCTTTAAACACTTAAGAATCTTACAGTAAAAAATATTTTATTTGCCATAGGTTATTAGTTCAGTGGCAAGTTTGCAGATAAATTTTTCTTATCCATCTAATGCTTTGTTTGAAATAGTCATGTGCCTTATCTTTAGGGTTTTTTGTTTTTGTTATTATTTTTTTGCTTTAAAACTTAAAAGTGGGATATTTACTACCAAAAAAAAAGGTTTGGTTAAAGATCACCTCAAAATGACATCGTTTCTACTTCCCCATACCCTCCTACCTCTGAAAGATCCCCCCCTCCTCCCCATCCCTCTGGACATCAGCTCAAAGTTGGAACAAACCTGAGTGACTGTCACTACCATTGCTAACAATGAAAGCTTTGGCCACATAGTGTATCCAGGATGGCAGCCCCAGGCAGGGAAGGGGGTGGTGTGGGGGAGGGGGGCTCTTTCCCCAGTAGCCTTTGTCCCTCTTTCTGCACACACACACACTCCTCTGGGCAGATGCATTTTTGAAAATATTACACAGGGGTTGAAAAATTTCCCAGTGTTAAATATAAAGAAATCTTTTTCCTGTTTCAGTGAGAATGAGGGACTATTTTAATGTCCTTTTCCAATAAATGAAGAATAAATATGTGTGTTTCTATATGCACATAAATGTAGATAGCATGTATCTGGGTGTGCATATGCCCCTATGTGTGTGGATAGATAGATGGATGGATAGATGATAGATAAATAGATAGACAGAAAAGATAGGAGAGGGAGGGGGAGTCGAATAAACAATTAAAAAGCCACCCCAAACTGTTGAAATAAGAGCTGTTTGTGCCTTCACAGGTCTGTAAACTAGGGAGGATAAAAGTGTCTTTTTTCCAGTCTGTGACTGGCTTCACGTGTCTGCCAGCATTATGCAAGTATACTGGGGGAAGGCAGAAATTTTTAAAATGCATGCATGTGGATGAGGGTCAAGCCCCGAGTATCAGTAATGCAGTGGGCTCCCCTGTACAGCTGCAGCGCCGGAGCCTACCCACAGCAACGAGATGCCTTAATTGAGACATGCTGTCAAAGTGACAAACACATTTGCATACAGTCTATTTATTTTCACCAGGGAAGGTCTACAGTCTGCCGTTGGTTGAACATTCTTAATCAGTTTGCTGTAAGTGAGCCGGCAGCTAGCTGTCCTGTGCTGGGAGCTTTTCTTCATTACATGACAGATTAGCTAAAGGGGGGATGGTCTAGAGAAGGCATTAAACCCCTTCATTTTAACTCTTTGTGGCTTACCCTACTGCACGTTAGCTTCTGGCCCTCTCCAGTCTGCTCACAGTTGTGACAGTCTTCATTATTCAGCCATTTCTTAAATACACAGTATCATGGTAAATTATTCGTAAGCACCCATGTAGTACAGGCAGGGCCACGGAGCTCAGAAACATCAAGGTTTCAGATTCTGTGATTCTAAAAATGCTTGTGTTTCCCTGAGAGTTTTAATTATATTCCTGTGTGCACGGTAAAAAAAAAAAAAAGGAAAGAAAGAAAGAAAAAAAAAAGATGTGATTTCATTCATTCAGGAAACATTTATGAAGCTCTTGTTATATGCAGTGAGTGCCCTATGCTCAGAGAAGGGAAGAATTCAAAGATAAATAAAACATTGCCCCATCATCAAGGAATTTTTATTCTAGTGAAGGAGATGAGACTTGGACACAAATAAAGAAAGATTATAATATGATGTGGGCTTATAAGAGGAACACAGAGTGTTACATGATCAGATGAGGGAGAAATCACTTTAAGCTGGAGGAATCCAGGTAGGCTGCAGAGAGGTGGTAGCATTGGAGCTGGGTCTTGAAGGTTGAGTGCTAGCAGTGGTAGGGGTGGGGAATTTGGGACAAAGGGAATAAATTTGCATAAGCAAAAGCTATAGAGGTAGGGGAATGCAAGATGTGTTGGAGGGACTAAATAATCAGATCCAAAATATTCTTTTCAATTCTAATATTTTATGGACTACCATTCAATATTTTGAGGTCTCTTGTAGCTCTAATATTCAAACCTTCTAAGGTTCCTTCTAGCTCTGACAGTTTGTGCTCTGTGTTCTTTTAGCTCTGGTGATAGTTGAGGAAACTATAATCCAAAGAAGAGGAAATTACTTGCCCAAGGTCACACATAGAGTTAGTAGCAATTTGCTTTGTTCAAATCTCTTCCCATCCATCATGAGCAAATCAGATTGGCTGTGGTAACTCTAAATATAGGTTTCAGATTCTGGTCTAGATTAATACTATCAAAGATGTGGGCCCCAGTTTGGAATTTTACTTGCTATCACCAGTCCTGCTCTTAGGAGGCAGGAAACAGAGAAATAAAGAATCATATGGGGGAATCATGGGAAATGGCCCCAGGGCCCTCTGCTTTGCATTCTCCCTTAACTGATTGATCTGTGGACAAATGAATCTCTTGCTTTCCACCCTGATGGATTCCAAAGGGCTTGTGTTGAAAGGTACCTCTTTTTTCCCCAAACTAAAAGAACATTCTTTAAGCTATTTAGTGTAAAGTTCCAGGATTGAAATAATGCACCAACGGAGTGAGTTGGAGCCAAAGCCAAAGGTTCCAGTGGTTCCCAGAGACTTAGGACAACAGTTTTTTTGAATACTTCCCAAATGCAAACTCCGCATTGGAAGAGGAGTCTCTTCATTTTTGTATAGACTTAATTAATAATTATATGCAAAAAACCAAGTCATCTGGGCTCATGTTTGGTGGATGTTTCAGCCAGCTACCAAAAAGTTCCTTTTTAACCTTTGCCCATTTGAAACTAAGGAAGCCAAAGGTTCATGTGTAGTGGAGAGACCAGTGAACTAGGAGTAAAGAAGTCTGGGTCCTAGTCCTCCACCCTGTTGCAACTCACTGTGTGGCCTTGAGCAAATCATAACCCTTCTCTGGACTTTACTTTCCTCATTTGTAAAAGGTAGAGGTTGAACTAAAAGATTTTGAGGTCCTTCCACCTCTAACATTCTAAAATTCCTTATTCTAAAGTCATTTTTAGTCTACTTTCTAAGATCTTTTGCAACTCTAGCATCCTGTGTTCTAATATTGTTTATTCTAAAATCTCCAGCTCTGCCATTTAGTGATTCTGTGAAGTCTTATAAAATTACTGGATCTTAGTGATTTGAACAGAGAGCGCTTTGCAGCAAGGAGGAGAAAGCACAAAGTTGGAGATGGGAAACCTGTGTTCGTCTTTCTGCTCCAGCATTTTCTAGGGGCAATAATACTCATACTAATAGCCTCTCAGAATTATTGTGAAGAAAGCACTTTATTAAAAGAAAACTTTAAAGTTATTAGTTCATTTCATCAAGTGCTAAGTGCCCTACCAGTTTTGTTGCCATGTTTGTATTTCCTTTTGCTCAAGTGGAGAAAAAAAATAGCAAATTAGCCCTCTAATGGAAGAATTTCTGGTCCTCGATGGTCATAAATCTGGATTTTTGTCCCCTACTAGAAACAGCTTTGTAATTATAGGAATTACACTCAAATCTCATTTTCCCTTAGGTACATTTTCGTTACTAGATGAAAAACTGATTTTCAAACAGAAGATCAGTGATAGGGAAGCAATATGATACATTTGCATAGAACTCTGGATCTGAAGTCAGAAGACCTAGGTTCAAACCCAGCTCTGATATTTACTGCCTTTGTTACCTTGGGCAAATCTCTTAACATCTCTGGACCTCCATTTCTGCATCGGTAAAATAAGGGCATTAGGTAGATCTTGATAACTTCTAAGGTGCCTTCCAGCTCTAATTCTGCAGCTCTTTTTCTGCTTCTCTGTGTTGTTGTCAATGCCCCTTGGGAGTCAGTGTGGTGTAACAGAAAGGATTGATCTTTGCTAGCTATGTGACTATGAGGAAGTCACTTCATCTGAGTCTCAGCGTCCTCATCTGTAAGCTGGGGACAGTAGTACTTGAAATTGCTACCTCAAGACTGTAAAGAAATAAAAGCAGAAGTTATTACTCTTCATGAAGGTCAGGTCGATGGGCCATGGTTGGCCTTTCCATTATCTAGTCACACTGTCCTTCAGACAGTTTTCTGATAGAAGCCAAAGTTAACAATCAAAGGAGCTTGCCTCTAAATATAGCCTTATATTTAGGAAAAAAAAGAAACTGCCAATAGAAAAAGAGAAATGAGATTCAGGAACTTCACAAGTGCTGAGTTGAAAATTCAAGAGGTTTTGATTAAGGATTCAGTGTTTGCTGAAATGTGTTTTGTTATCTTTGTAGATATCTTTTGTCTGTTTTCATTGAAGTGAAGAAACCTAAATATCCTAGCCAACAACAGTCGAAATCACAAATATCTTCCTGATACTGTATTCGGTAGACCTTATTTGAAATGTTCTTAGCCAAAGGAGACTCAAGATACAACTAGCAATTGCTTTCAAATCCAAAGCAGTTATTCTCCATTCAGCATGGACTGAAGGTAGCAGAGGAAGAGTAAGTTGAAACTGACCACAGACTCTTAATATATAGAATGTTACAGCAGAACAAAATGTTAGAATATAAATTGATATAACATAGAACATAATGCTGAGTCTGAGGAAGGCCTGCAAGTGGCCTAATGTGTGGCAAGCATGCTGGACTGGGAGTCAATGAGCCTGAGTTTGAATTTTGACTGACATACTTCTGTGACTCTAGGCAAGTCATTTGACTTCTCTGAAGCTCGGTTTCAATCTCAATAAGAGGTTGGTAATCATGTTTTTACTATCTACTTTATAAGGAACAAATGCCATAGTACTGCACTGTATAGACCTTAAATGGAATTAAAGAGGAGATATTAGAACATGGACTATTGATGCTGAAAGAAGCCTTAAAACCACAATTGTTAAGAGCTAGAAGAGGCTCTAGAGGTCATTTTGTCCAGCGTCCTCATAGAAAAAGCTAAAGCTCAGAGGGAGGACTGACTTGCCCATGGTCACACAATGAGTTAGTAGAGGCCAAGGTGAGTACTTGAACCCGTGTCTACTGGCTCCTGATAAGAGCAGAAGTCCTTGTCCCACTCCACCATATCGTCTCTTTGTCTGAGACAAAGCCAGAAGCAGAATGGCCCCCCTCCTGGCTTATAGCACTCTATGAAAATGAGTTTCTTTCTGCCCAGTCCTTGATGTATTCTGTGAGTGAAGGTGTTAATTAAACATTTCATCTACTTTGCAGTAATTTCAAACAAGATTGATATTTATCTTGTGACAGGCGCTTCTAGGGTATCCAGATTTAGGGAGCCCTATAACTCTGTGTTGGGAGTCAATGGATATAAGGGTGTTTTATATCCATAAAGCATTACATAAATATGAGGAATTATGATAACGAACCATCAGTTTCTGTTGCTCTTAAGCACTTCTCAGACTCATTGTGGTTGAGGGGGAAAAGCACAGGACTTAGGGTCAAAAGATCTGGGTTGCTTACCCAAACCTACCTGCACTGCCTATATTTCTGTTATCCCCATTTTACAGATGAGAAAACTGGCTTGCAATCTTTACAATATCATAATAGGGAGGAAGAGACAGGTAGACATAGAGACATCTTAGAACAGAGATTGTTAGATCAAGAAATGTTTTATCCCACATATTCCTTACACAGAGAGTAAGAGAATGTCATTGCCAAGACACTGACCCAAGTCTGCCCAATGCTACCTCCTAGGCAGTGGTGTCTACTGCAATAAATGTGATTGCTTCCTCCCTCCCTCGCCTTGAGGGAGAGGCACATTGAAGTGGGAGAAGTCCTGGACTTCAAGACTGCATACTTGGTTTGAATCCCAACTCTGCTACTCTTTAACCGATCTCTGATACTCAGTTGCCTTTTCTGTAAAGTAGGGATAATGGTTGTGCTATTAACCTCATGGAGTTGTTGAGAGGAGGGTGTTTCAGAAGACCCAAAGTGCTATGTGAGTTTGTATCACTGCGTCCACTTTAGGGATGGGAAAACTGAGACTTGACAATAGCATGCTGGGGTTTAAAACTGTCAGGAGGTATCTGAGAGAGAATCTTGTCCAGCCACCTCATTCTGCAGATGAGAAAGCTAAGATCTAAAGGGGGAAGCAAGTCAGCCAGGGTCATACAGAAGGAGGAGTTGGAATCTGAACTTCTGATTCCAAATCCAGGGCTCTCTGCCCCAGAGCTCCCTGCAGTGGTGTTCCCAAGGTCACACAGTTAATAAGAGCCAGAGCCAGGAAGCCAAGCCAGGTCTCTTTCCTCATGGCCAGACTGCCCCCCGGCTAAGCATCTCTCCTTCCCTTCTCATTCGGGCAGACTGGATCTTTCCTCTTCTCTCTCCTGTGGTTTCCATCTGTTTTCCTCACGAGTCTAAAATGTGGCAGCCCTGGAGAAAGGCAGGCTTTGGAGCTGCAGTGGCTCGCAGAGATGACTTTGGAAGGGCTGGTACCCAGAAGTTCATAGGAACCATAAGGAACAACAAGCTCGGTGATGACCCTGAATTTAGATTTGTTCTTTTTATTCATTATTGTCAAAAGGTCAGCCCTGTGAAAATGATCACTAGAGTAGTTTGAAGGCTGCACCCAAGCACTTCGAGCTTTACCTGCCTCCAAAGGGAATTCAGAGCAGGGAGGCAGATTCGGTGAGACAAGAGGATTCTAATTCACGGCACCAATGGAGATCCAGCCGAGTTTGTCATGGGACAGGTGGTAAAGACCTTCAAATGTTGAAAGCAAATTACAAGCAATACAATTCTCCATTAAAACCATAGAATCTTAGAAGGAGCCTCGGGAGTCATCCAATCCAGTTCCTACCTGAACGCAAATCTCCTTTATAAAATCCTCAGCTAGTGAATCTACTTGAAGACCTCCAGTGCTGGGGAACTCACTACCTCAAAAGGCAGCCCCCTTATATTTTTAGGCACCTCTGATTTTTAGGAAGTTTATAGAATGTCAGATTTGAAAGGAACCTTAGGAGTCATCGTATGTGACCCTTTCCTGAAGCATGAATCCTTCTATAACATAACTATAAAACATAACGGATGGTATGTCTTAAACACCTCCAGTAGTGAGGGGCTCCTAGGGTAACCCTTTCTACTTTTGGAAAGCACTAATTGTTAGAAAAATTGTTTCTTATACTGAGGCTAAATCTGACTCTCTGCAGCTATACCTCCACCCTGGCCATAGCTCCTACTTCCACCACCTGGAACCAAGCTGAATAAGTCTATTTCCTCTCCTAGTAATAATAGCTGACATTCGAATGGCACTTGAAGGTTTGCACAGTCTTCTCCCATTGAAACCTGGCTCTCTCCTGATGACCCAGCTTCCCTTTCCAACACTGGTTGCACTTTCACTCCTGTCCCACTGCTCACTGTCATGCTGGGAGAATACTCCTTAGAATCCTCCTTGTTCCCCACTACTATATCCAAGGCGACCCTCTACCACCATCACTCAGGACCCGCCTCTCCTTTGAGATTCACTCAACCCATATCTTCCACCCAATCAAAATTCTAGTAGCTATTCTCTACTGACCTCCAGGATACTCTTCTTTCCTCAATGAGTTCAATGCCTGGCTTGCAGATTTCCTTTCCTTCCCAACTCCTGTGCTCACTCATATTAGTGGACTTCAACCTACATACTGATACTCCCTCAAATACCTTCCAGTTCCTTACCTTACTCATTTCACATGATCTAATCTCCCACCCCACCTCAGCTACACACAGAAACCATCCCCTTGATCTTGCCATCACCCACAAATACTCCTTTTCATGTCCATGAACTCTGAAATTCCTTTCTGACAGTCTATTATCATCTCTTTCTCTCTCTCTCTTTTTCTGTCTCCTCTCCCTCTACCCTAACCACCCCAAAACCTATTCTTTGTCCTCACTCTTACCTGCAATGTCTTGATCCCTCACTTTTCCAGGTTATCACCCCTATACTAGCTACACTCTCCTCCCTTCCCCATCTTGACCCTTTAATAAGCCAGTTCAACTCCACACTAGCCTCTTTTCTTGGATCCCTTGCCCCTTTATCCTGTTACTGATATTGCCCTGCCAAGCCTAAACCGTGGATTACTCCACCATCTGCTGCCTTCACTATTATTCGTATGCTACTGAACAAACCTGGAGAAGATCACAAAATTGTGCTGACAGGATCCACTACAAATTTATGTTACACAAACTCTACTGGACCCTCACTGCAGTGAGGCAGTCCTTTTATACCTCCCTAATTGACTCACTAGCCCATTTACCACAGTGGCTTTTTATCTTTCTTCAAAACTCCTAAAGCTCTGCCCTACCCCAGCTGAGAAATTTGCCTAATATTACATGGAAAAAATCTAGATAATTTGTTAAGAACTTCCTCTTCTCCCCTCCTCCTCATCTTGTATCACTCAGATACCTTCCATCAGCATCACCCAGATACCTTTCATTACTGTCTCCTCCTTTACCCCCATCTCACAAGACAAGGTTACCCGTCTCTTTGCCAAAACAAACCACTCTACATGCTCAAGTAATACCATTCCATCCCATCTCCTCCAGCATATTTCCCCCTCTTTCATATGCAGTCCCTTACTTGTCTTCAGTTTTTTCCTGTCTGCTGGCTTTTCCCCTACTGCCTCCAAACATGCCTATATTTCCCCATCCTCAAAACACCTTTAATAGGGATCCTCTGTCTCTGCTAGCTATTGTTCCGTATCTTTTTTCCCCTTTGTGGCTAAACCCCTTGAGAAGGCCATCTACAATAGGTTCTTCTACTTCCTTTCCTCCCACTCTCTTCTTAAGTCTCTGTAGTCTGCCCTCTGACCTAATTATTCAACTCAAATTGCTTTTACAACTCTAATGGCCTTCTCTCAGTTCTCATCCTTCTTGACCTTTCTTCAGTCTTTGACACTGTCGATCACCCTTTTCTCCTTGATGCTCTCTTCTCTCCAGGTTTCTAGCCTAGTTCTCCTACACATCTGATTACTGCTTCCTCAGTCTCCTTCATCCAGGTCATGCCACTAACATGGGTATCCCCTACACTTCTTCCATCTCTTCTCCTTCTGTGTTACTTTACTTGATGATCTCATCAGTTCCAACAGATGTGCTGGTCAGACTCAAATCTGCTTATCCTGCCTTAACCTCTCTCCTCATTTTTAGTCCTGTGTCTCTCATTGCCTATTAGACATCTTGAACGAGATGTCCCATAGACCTCTTAAACTCAATATGCCCCAAACTGAACTCATTACCTTTCTCCCCAAATCTTCTCTTCTTTTCAACTTCTCTGTTACTGTCCAGGGTGCCATCATCCTCAGTTATCTAGACTCATAACCTACCTGTCATTCTTAACTTCTTCCTTTCTCACTTTCACATATACAATCTCTTGCCAACTTCTATCTCTTTTTACCTTTAGAATACCATATAATTACTATTCCCTCTTCTCTCCACTGACATTTCCACCACTGGCGCAGACTCTTATAGCCCCATGCCTGGACTACTGCAATAGTCTGCTGCTGGGCTTCCCTGCCTCAAGTCTCTCCCTACTCCAGCCCATGTTCCACTTACCTTTTGAGTTGATACTTCCTAAAGCGCAGGCCTGACTGTGTGATCATAAAAACTCCAGTGGCTTCCTATCAACTCCAGGATCAATATAAAATCTTCTGTTTGGATTTTAAAGCCCTTAATAACCACACACACACACACACACACACACACACACTCTCTCTCTCTCACTCACTCGTACCTCTTTCCAGGCTTCTTACACTCATCCCTGTGACTCTGAAATCCTATGACACTGGCCTCCTTGCTCCCTCCTTCAACAAGACACTACCTTTTGACTATGTATTGTCACAAGCAGACTCCTCTGCCTGAAATACTCTCCCTCCTCATCTCAGCCTCTTGGCTTTCTCCAAGTCCCAAGTAAAACCCCACCTTCTTTAACAAGCTTCTCCCAGTGCTTCTTAATGCTAGTGCATTCTGAGATGATCTCCAATTTATCCTGCTTTTATCTTGTTTGTACAAAATTGTTTCCATGTTGTCTCCTTCCTCAGATTGTGAGCTTCTTCAGACTAGGCACTATCTTTTGCCCTTTCTTTATGTCCCCAGAACTTAGCACAGTGCCTGGCACATGGAAAGTGCTTAATAAATGCTAGATGACTGATCAACAAAGATTACTTTGTTTGAGATCTGTACTTTAGGTATTATTATCCCCATTTTATAGGTGAAGAAACTGAAGCTCGGAGAGAGGAAGTGATTAACTTCCATTTTTTACAGCCATCCAGTCCTATTCCATGAGTATTCATTAAGCGTCTGCATTTTGTAAGATACCGTGCTAGAGCTACAAAGACAAAGTGGAAGCAGTCACTGTCCCCAGGGAGCTTATATTCTCCTAACACATCTAGTAAATGTCAGAAGCAGGATTCACACCCAAATCTTAACTCTACATCCTACACTCTGCACTACAGTGTCTTTTCATGACATCTGCCCTCCCACCACCAAAATCTTATCTTCCTCAGGCTAAACTTCCCCTCTCCTTTCAAGTGAAGCTCATATGGAATGGTTCTGAGTTCTTCACCACTGTGATCAGCCACCTGGATGTGCTCTAAAATGGGACTTCCAGAACAGCGTAACACTGCAGTTACTGACCGAACAAGGCCCAGGATGACAGAGCTGTGGCCTCTCTCTCACAGAGCATTAGGTCATTTCAGAACACACGCATCAAACCCATGTCTGTGGCTTTGCAGAAAAAACCAGGCCCCTCTAACTGGTAGTGATGTGGTGGGTGCTGCTTTTTCACTTCCCAGAGTTGTTGACGTTGAGCTCTCTTAGAGAACTTGTGGAGGAGATGACTTGGACGCTCAGAAGCAAAGTTCTCTCTTGGCCCATTATTTCTGGTACTTGCTCCCTCCACCTCATTTTCCTCATCAGTGAAATGGGAATAATAAGGCTTAAAGAGCTACCTGCTTCCCAGGATCCTCTGTAAAGAGCCGTGTCAGTGTGAGCTCATGCTGGTCTGGCACCTCTGCCGTGATGTTTGCTATGGATACAGGAGTAAGAATAGCACTTACAGGTTTATTTAAAAACAAAAAACTTTCCTCACAATAATCCTGTAGTAAGCATCATTACTACCACTTTACAACTGAAGAAAGAGAGGCCCAGAGGGGACGCAGTCACACAGCAAGGAGGCAGCAGAATCAGGCTTCCTGATTCTATGAGCAGGGCTTTTTCCACTATGCCAAGCAGCCTATCTATATGACATAAATCGATTATTCTCCTATACTTCACCTAGAGATACTTCCTCATAATTTCATTAAATTAAATACCTGATATTACCCAATTTGGACAGCTAGGTGGCACAGTGGTTATAGTACTGGGCCTGGAGTCAAGGAAACACCTCTTCATGAGTTCAAATCTGGCTTTAGACACCTACTAGCTATGTGACCCTGGGCAAGTCACTTAACCCTGTTTGCCTTATTTTCCTCATCCGTAAGATGAGCTGGAGAAGGAAATGGCAAACCACTCTAGTATCTTTGCCAGGAAAACTCCAAATGCATGCAAAGAGTCAGAGATGATTGAAATGACTGAATAACAACAAATTGCCCAATTAATGTTCTTACCGATACATTTTTTCGGTCTGTTACAATATTCTTCTTGTGCCCTATTTGCTTCCACTGTACTCCTCCTCTGATGCTTGTGCTGTAGTGGCATAGAAGAAACCACAAGCACTTGAAGGTTCTCCCAGTGAAGCAAGAACTATGGCAAGTCAAAAAACGTCAGTTTGATTCCCAACACTGCCACCATTAGTCACACTAGCCGTGTGACTTTGAGCAAGATCCTTAATCCCACTGAGCCTCTCTTTGCTTACCTATGGGATGAGAATAATGATACTTGTGCAGAGCGAGTGTTGTAAGGAAAGCACTTAGTAACTCTTAAAATACCATAGAAATGTGAGTGGTTGTTGTCATCCTTGTTGTCGTATTACCAGTGAGATGGAAAGGCTTCAAGTACACTCTCAGGCACAGCTTATGTCTTGTTGTACATGGACCAGCCTGAGTGCAGAAGCTCATCATCAGAATGTTGTCCACCAGGGCAGAACTGTTTTGGCCACAGCAAAAAAAAGAAAAGTGATACTTCTACTAGGGTAAGGGCAAAGGAAGGATTGGGGAGGAAAGCCTCAATCTGCATTGTTAGAGGTAAATTTCCATACCACAGAAATCAAGCATTCTTTAAGCACTGAATTGAATTCCATTTGCATACCCAAGTACAGACTGTGATAAAATTATAAAAAAAAAAGATGGGAATAAGGGGTCATTTATTATGATTATTTTAATTAAATTTCAAAAATTTTATAACCAGTTGACATCACTGTTGCAGCAATTTCTTCAGCTGCTGTCTAGGAACTCCACTTCTCCAGATGCCCTTCCAGATGGACACTGGAAGCGCAAAGGCCAAACCTTTACACACTAGCTTCCCCAGAGAACACATTAGAATGAATGGATCAGCAGGGAAAAGGACAGAATTTCTAGATGCAACATGCTAGAGGAAAAAAATCAGTATTTAAATGTTAAATTTAAATTTAAAACAGTGGGCTGAATCTAACAAGATAATAGGGATAAATGCAAAGTGCTGCCCTTGGGTTCAAACAGTCAACTGCACAGGTACATGATGAAAGAGGCATTGCTAGAGGATAGTTGTGAAAAAAATCTTAGAGGTTTTGTTGGAGTGACTACAGGCTTACTGTTACTCAACAGTGTGACATGGCAACACACACACACACACAAAACCACTGACCTTAGGCTGAATTAAAAGACACATAGTGACCAAAGCAAAGGAAATAGTTCCACTTTACTGTGCTGCATCTGCAATATTGTGTCTAGTTATAACTGTGTTGTACTATTGAATACCAAGCTGTTTATACTCTCTTGAGTTCTCTAATGCTCTCTATGCTCATAGCTCACATCATCTCCAAGTCCAGGAATGTAGAATATTATGACATACAATGTGGCTTTGCCAACTTTTCCCATCTTTTCATCAAAGGATGATGTACAGTGTTATGTAAAACCACCTTTATGTACATCACATATATAAAAACTGAAAAACACAACACTTGGCCCATGATGGATGGAGAAAATCTAGTTGTTCAGCAGACCTCCCAGGGCTTTGTGGAAAGTCAGAGCAACCATAACATTCCTGTATAGGGGCTCCTTGTTACATCTATTACACAGAGGAGCCCGTAAATAAATAGCAGAGCCTATCTTTCTGCACCAGTGCTTAAGTATGAAAATACAAATATGCTTTATACATAATACATATTTATAAAATAAATACATCAGTGGGTATAGGAATAACCATATAGCCCAGATTGACAACCAGTGAAAAGCTCAGAGGGTCTTTGGAACAATTGGCTCCATCCATCAACCCGTATCAGCATTGGAAATTGCCTTTTCTGCAACTAATCCAGCTCCCCTATCACAACTGATTGTAATCATGTGTACTGAATTTTTAGGCCCTTGACTAGAAAGCCAAGGTTCCTTTAGCATTAACTGACATGCCCCGTTCTTGCTTTGTATTTTCTTTTTTTGTTTGTTTTGATGTTTTTTAATTTTATTTTTAATTTTAGTTCCACATTCTCTCCTTCCCTCCACTGACCCCGACACCCAGGGAGAAGGTAAATAATAGTTACTTTGTATTCCCTAGGGTCCTTTTCGGCTTTAGCATTTTACTTGCTAAAGTTCTGCATTTGAGGTACCATGTAGCTCTTATATTCTCTCCTCACAATATCGTTAGGTCCTTCTAGTTCTTACTTCTTTGTTCTATAGTCAAGAAGCAGCATAGTATAGTAACCAGCGTGCAGAACTTAGAGTCAAGAAGGCCTGAGTTCAAATCCTGCAGAGATCCCTACTTAAGCTGTAGGAGTTCTACTGTCATAACAGGATAAATCAGTTAACCTCTCATAGACTCAGATTTCTTCGTCTGCAAGATGAAAATAATAATAGCACAGCACAAACTTTCTAGCATTTTCCTACACAAATGTCAGCTATCATCATTGTTCTTACTTGAAAATGTGTTCTAGTTCTAAACATTTTATGTTCTGTACTCCTAGAAACCGTGTGGCATAGTGGGAAAAGTGCTGGACTTTGGAGTTGGAGGCCCTGGGTTTGAACCCTAGCTCTGCAGCTTACTTTCTGGTATTGAGCAATCAAGAAATTAATCAATAGCCATTTATTAAACATCCACTTTGTGTCAGGCCCTATACTAAGGCAACAGGCGAGAACAAATCAAGCCACTTCCCTTCCTGGGACTTCTGTTTCCTCATCTATAAAAGGAAAGTAAATTAAATCATTTCCAAGTTCCCTTTCAAACCTAAATCCATCTATAGCCATATATTCCAGAATACCTTCTAACTCCTAACATTCTGTAGCCTAAGAAACTAACATTCAGTGACACTATGAAGTGACCCAAGTGATGAAAACCCAGGTGGGATCTCCTGAGAGTGTGCAGGACACACAGTGACTGTGTGTCCCTGTCAGTATTTTAGGGTCTGTCACTTGGAAGAATGCTGTTTAGCACCAAGTAGAATTGTTGCAGGATGTCATGGAGTACACATTCAGAAAGATGGGTAGTTGGGGCTGATGGTAGAGAGAAAGAAGAGCTTTTCTAATTATGTAGATTCCTCTTACAGGAGTCAGGCAAGACACGGAAGCCAAAACATTGCCTTTTCTGACTCTCCTACAGTGAGAGAGACTTGTTACTTTCAGATCTTCCCCCCCCCCACCACCACCACCACCAAGGAAGGAATGGATTTTCAAAAAGTCTGTTTCTTCAGCCTTGCTCCCCCCCCTCCTTGATTCCCCAATTGGAGCTCTGAGACTCAGAGATCCATCTAAAGAATCTAATGTCAGTAGCCAGACCTCTGATTGTCCCGTAAGTGTGCTAACAAAATGGCCAGTCGGAATGGCACAGTTCTCTGCCCCCCCCCCTCCATTTTTAATGCCACATTGCTGGATTCTCAGATTTTAAATGAAAAATATATGCAGTTAGCTGTGCGCTGACAGTGTCCTTGAGGATTTGACAGTGAGATTTTCCAGCAGTTGCTTTTCGTTAGAATCCTGGTGGTGTTTAATAAGGCAGTCGAGCTGCTGGGACCTCTACTTCTTGTTTGTTCTCCGAGGGCTCCGGGGCTGCTGCGGTAAGCACATCGACCAGGGCTGATCATTACAAGGGCGTACGCCACCATGAATAAAAATGTCACACGTTCCCCCATCTCGCAGCAGTACAAAATGTCATCCCTGTCAGACACACATTGCAGGTAGCAGTGTGCAGTCACTACAAATTGGGGAGCTGCATATTCCCCCAGCGTTATGATATTCTTCATTTGAAGCCGAAGAAAAACAGTTGTTAACCTATTAGCTGGGATTTTAAACTCTGGTGAGGCGGCAGATGGGGAGACTTTCACACGCAGATAGAAATGTATTCCAGGGGTCCAGGAATTTCCAAGTCTGTTTCTCTGTCCATTTGTATGGTAGAGGGGAGGAGGGAAAGGAAAAACAAAAAAGAAACCTTCTCTGCTCTACAAACCTGTCTATCGTCTTTCACCAAGGAGACCTTCATACAGGGAAAACTTGGCTTATTTCATATTTAAACCTCTTATCAGTTTTAACTTTTTTCTTAAACTATATTTTGCTTTTAGGGCCAGTGCAGTACAATAGAAGGAGCACTGGACTTGGAGTCAGGTGATCTGAGTTCAAATCCTGGCTCCAGCTCTAACCAGCATCATGAGTCACTCAATCTCTCTGAGTTTTTGTTTTTTTTTTCCAACTCGAAATGGGAATTATACTCCTAAAACCACTTACTTCATGGGTATATAGTAAAAGTGCTTTATAAACTGTAAGGTGACATAGGAATGTATTATTATCATTATCATTCTGGGTAGGGAAGAAAGGTATATCTAGCCAGGACATTGGGTTCCTCTAGGACCATCTTGAGCTATTAATCAGAGGATGATCTGGAACTTTTTTCACCAGGGACAAAAAATATTTGACAAGGAGATAGGACAGAACACAGTCATGCCACCAGTGCAGTCATGCCAAGAGAGGGAGTGGTCTGACCATCACCCCCCAAGAGGGTTGATGAGGGTGATGGTGGTATGGTTCAGTGGAAGACAACAAAGCAAAGATCAAGGACAGCAGACACTACAGGGAAAGAGTGAATCCCCAAGGATAAAGCATGCTTGCTCCCCTCTCCCAAGATCTCAACACTCTGGAATAATGCCCTGTGCTAATTACTGTGCTACTGTTAATTCAAATCATAGTTCTTGGCATTTTCAGCTAGAAGGCTTCCTTGAGGCAATCTAGGGCAAACCCTTCATTTTATCAATGAGGAAATGGGTCCAGAGAAGAAATGACTTGCCCAAGGACATACAGTGAGTCAATGATAGCATACATACTCGTATCTCCTGACACCTTGCCCTGTGGTACTATCTGTACCTGCTGTCTCATGTTCCAGAACACTGGCTTACCGTTCAACAATCACCAAGTATAAAAGAGACCTAGTCCACAGGAAGCTGCCCGTGTCTGTCGACACCACTTACGAAATCCTCAGCTTTTGTTGTTCACTCATCCTCCCTAGGCCTTCATTTCCCCATTTTCTGAAAATTTTAAGGTTGTACGAGTTGATCTCTGAATTTCCTTCCCGTTCTGACATTCTATAGTCTGAAGTCCACTCTAGCTCTAACATCCTGTGAAAATAAGTAAAGGTTTTTTCAGGCTTTTTTTTTTCTTAGAATGTTCTGTTTAGAGTGAACATCCTTTCCAGAGATGATGAATTAGCTTCTGTTTTGCTGAGCCAGCCCTGGCCCTTAAACGTACTGAACTCATCCTCATTGACCTGGTTGTAGCAGGCATGTTGAAATGTGCATGTTTGCAAAGGCAAACCCTCTCCTGGGTCCTTGGGTCTGAGTGGATTTTATAGGCAGAGAATTCTAGAACAACTAAGGAAATTGTCCTCTAAGAGAGAAATAAACCCAGGTCCTGCTGAAAGATGTTCTTGGCTTCTCTCCTACTCCACTTCATATGTCTTACAAATGACCCTGATACCAAATATCTGTCAGAGTTTCTACCTAATATCCATAATCTTTGAATTAGCACTCAGATACTCTTTCCATAAGTGATGAATTCATTCATTCAATAAACATTTACTAAGTGCCTGCTATATGTATTGTACTTTTCATGGTTTTCTGGGATTCAGAGGTAAGTAGGGAATGATCCCTGCCCTCAAGGATCTTCTAAACTAGTAGGGTGGCCAAACACTTTTGCAAACTTTTAACTATAAGGCAAGTTAAAATGTTACTGTGTACGTAAGAATTGTAAGATCAGACAAGTTCATAGGAATCATAGCTTTTAAAAGCTGCGAGAGTACTAATATCCCCTTATTTTACAGGATACTTACTTAAGGAAACTGAGGTTTGGAGGATGAAATGATTTGGTGAGGCTCACAGAGCAGTGGCAGAGCCAGAGTTCAGACCCAGGTCTTTTGACTCCACTTTAGTGTTCTCTCCTGGGGAAACAGAAGGCTTCCACATGGCAGGTAGCATTTTAGCTCAACCCTGAAAGATGAATGAGATACTAACAACATTTATCTAAGGTTTTAAGATTTTCAAAGCACTTCCATTGTAGAAGTAGATAGTATGGGTATAATTAGCCCTATTTTATAAATTAAAAAAAAAAACAGCATCAGAGGCTTAGAAAGATAAAATGACTTCCCCAGAATCCCACAACCAGTAGATGGTGAGGCTGGGACTCTAGAACCAGAGCACTGCGGGCTATGCCAGCATGCGTCTCTGAAGATGTCACGATTCCAGGTGTGAATTTTCCCATCTGATCAAGAGTCTGGTAGTGTGCACAACAGATATATTTTCCTCTGGGTGAGGAGGGAAACTGGTACGTGTTCTGCTCCAATCAGATTTAGCAGCCCCTCAACATGCACCAGCCAGCATTGCTCCCTTGAATGGCAGCAGATCAGCAGAATGTAAAGTTCCAGCTCTGCAGCTGCGCCAGGTTAACAGCAGATTCTCCTCCCCTCCCCTCCCCGTTCTATTCCCATGTCTCCCTTCCCCCAACTAGAGCAAGTGAGGTCCCAGGGCTCCCCTGCACCCCCTTCAAGCCATTTCTGCCCTGCTTGTAGGTGAGCAGCAGAGCTCATTGCGCAGGATATCTCTGGGAATCCCTCAGTATGCCACCAGAAATTCAGCACTTTTCACCACAGCAAAATACTGCCCCTGTCAATGAGGGGGCCTACCCTGAAAAGGAGTGACTGACCAGTGCTCCCATGTAGCCATGGAAGAACAGAGTCTGAGACTCAGAGGTCACTGACCTCAGAATGTGCAGGAATATCTCCCACAACCTCCCCAATAAGTGCACCTCCAGGCTCACAGATCTCTTGTGATGGGAAATTCACAACTATTTGGGGGCAACTAATTGTTGGGAAATTTTTCCTTATTTTGATTTGAAATCTGCCGCTACACTTTCCCCTGTTGCTCCCAATTCTGCCTTGCTAGAGCCGAGCAGAAAAAGTCCAATCTCTTTTCCCCATGATCGTTCTTTCAACACTGAAGGACCAAGGTCACCTCTCCTCAAGTCTGCTCTTCTCCATGCTAAACATCCCCACTGGATCTTCTTATGTGGTGATCACCAGTCTGCTCACAATCTCATTCATCCTCCTCTGGACATTGTTTTATCAGTGTTCTTCCTGAAGTGGGCACAGTCCTCCAGACAGGATCTGACCAGGGCAAAGGACTATGGAACCATCCCTTCCCTCTGTTAGTGCAGCCTAAGACCCCAGGCTGCCCATAACAGACGTGAATAAGAATATGACCTATTTGTGAAAATAATTGTAGATGTGAATTTTCAATTCATTTCTTTTTCCAAAGATGATCTGTTCTAACACAGCATTGGTGTAGTGCCTGAGAGGATATGGAGGAGTTCCCTGCCTCAATTTAATATCAAGAAAAATTTCCTGACAGTCAGAGCTATCCTAAGGAATAAGAGGCCTTTTAGGAAGTCACTAGAGGTCTTTACAAGGAAAATGGATGACTATTTGTTGATGATGTCGTAGAAATGATTTTTACTCAAGTAGGAGTCAGAATAGATGACCTCTAAGCAATGCTGAAATTCTCTGCTTCTAATCCTATTGCCTCATGCACGAATGCCCCCACTACATCCCTGACAAATGGTCATCTAGCTTCTACATGAACTTACAGGGACATGGAATTCACTGCCTCTTAAGGCATTCCGTTCTTCTGGGCTCTGATCATTAAGATGTTCTTCTTTTATTGAGCTGAAGTCAGCCTCTCAATAACCTCCACCTGTTGGTCCTTGTTATATGCCCTCTGAGGCCACGTAGAATAAGTCTAATCCTTTTACACATGGAAGTTCTTGGCATATTTGAAAACTATGATTTTAGCGTAAACTTAGCTTCTTTTCAGGCTGTACTTCCTCAGTTCCTTTAACTATTCCTCAGATGATATTGCTTTCAGACTCCTCCTCATCAATGTTACCCTCTTCTAGAAACACCCCACTTGGTCAGTATCCCTCAAAAAAGGTCTGACCCAGGACTGAACACAATATTCTAGATGTCCTTTGACCAGAGGAGAGGAAAATCGAATTAGCACCTCTTACGTTCTAGACACCACTGAGTAGTTTTTCTTCTGGGATCAACCTAAATTCTGAACACCATACACATGAATGCCTTTTTAAATTAAGTTACTTTGGGTTTTTTTTTCCCACTTTGGCCTATGAGACCAACACTAGAAAGGTAATCACCATTGCCTGGCCTAGTTTTTTGCTGTCTCTTCCTATCTTGGACCTTTAGCCATAATGAATGAGCTTTCCAGTGTTTAATGAAGAGTCATCTCTTGCAAATAATTTCCTTTCGTGTGACTTAAAATGGACTTTTCAAGGTAGCTAAGTAGGAGATCATGGCTAATCCTAGTTATTCTCTATCTCAAAATAGCAAGAAATGCACAAAATAAAGTAAAAAAAAAACTATAAACATAGAACAGAGAGGATAGGGAAAAGCTCATTGCAGGAAACCCTCACAGGAAAACCAAGTAGAGCAAAAATGAGTAAACAACCAAAAAGAAGTTCCAATATAATTAATACAATAGAGCAAAAGAAAACAATAAGAAAACCCCAGATGAGAGGGAAAATAGAACAGTAATAGCTAAAAGACCCCTGGAAATGAAAATCTAATAAATGCAAGAACCTATGGAATAATTTAGAAGAGAGTAAAACAATTTAAGGAAAGAATACAAATGGAAATAACTACAGAAATTAGAACTCTGAAAGAAATTTTGAGAGAGAGAGAGAGAGAGGCATAAAACAAACCTGGAGAACCTCTGCAAATAGATTATCCAAAAAGGAAATTATTAGACTGGGAACTAGTCAGAATGGTTAGGGTGGTAGAACTATTGTCAGAACAAAACAAAAATACAAGCTTAGAAGAATGCCAAAGAGCTCTGTAAACTAAGACAATTGAGCTCAAAGATAGAATGCTCAGGGAAACAGCATCTGAATGCCTTACTTCAGAAAAGTATACAAGAAAACTACTGAGGAAGAGCAAAAACAGAGTTAGCTCAATGGACTGCACAGATTGCTGACTAAGCAAAACACTAACATCATGGTTAAGTTTCACAACTCCAGCATTAAACAACAAATATTGCAAGCATCTAAGAGGAAACACTTCACGTACCAAGAAATTACAGTCTAGACCACACCAGATTATTCTTTGTTCATGAGAAACAACCAATAAATGCAGTGATGTTCCAAAAATTAAGGAAAATGGGTATGCAACCCCAAAATAATTCCCTACAAAGTTGAGCATAACTATTTTTAAAGCTATATTTTCAGCAAAAGAGAATAATTTTAATTATTTCTTCTGAAAAAAACCAGATGACTTAAAATGCTTCCAGGCCCCCAAATACTGCCTCCTTGGTGGGGCTTGAGACCTTCAATAAAGGGGGTTAAAAGAACTCAGGCTATTTAGCCTGGAGAAGAGAAGACTTAGGGGGCACATTATTCCCTATCTTCACATATCTGAAGAGATGTCATGGGGAAAAGAGATTAGACTTTGGTATGACCACAGGGGACCTGGGTCATAGGGGCACCTCCCAGTGATCCCAAAGACATGAGCCAAGCCAAGGACTTCACTTCTGGGTCTGTCCTTTGAAAAACACCAGAGACATGAAGTCATTTGATCTCTCTCTGTGTTGAGAAGGTATGGCAAGAGTCAGGGTTAGGAGAGGAAGAGTGGGAAAAAATGACAGAAGTTGAAGAAAAAATAGGAAAGAATGTTGGCCATTTCAAAGGACACTCCACACACACACACAGAAAGATCCTTTTAGAAACTCCTTTTTTGGAGGTATATCAAACAAAAAAAGCTCTTTTATTTTTGTGCCTTGCATAATAGCAGGTTTCCAGTCCTGTTGAGCAAAAGAACCTTTCTCCAACCCTAGAGGGATCCTGTATTGCTACATAACTCTTTGTCTTCCCCTCCTATCTCTCAATGTTTCATTCATAGGTCAGAGCATTGATGTAGTGTCTGGCTAGAAAAATTAACCAGGTGAACTCATTCTCTTTCCTCAATTAAGATAATGATAGAGTTTAATTGTGACCTCCTCTCTTGCTCTAACAGCCCTGGGTTCCTCATATATTTGAGGCTTGTACTCTGTAAAAGTGATGGCCTTTCCAGCTCTCCCTTCCACAAGATTACAATGGCTTATTCCTCTTTCTCATCCCTGGGAAGGAAGACTCTAGGAATGGAAATCAGGACCAAAGTTGGAGAATGCTTTACAGGCCCGTGTTTTGTTTCCCCCATCCAATCTGGTCCATCTCAGGGAGCATCATCTTCTCAGTGATGAGGCAGTGTGATATGGGGGGAAGAATACTGATTGGTCTTGCAATTCAGGAGGCCTGGGTTTGATTCCTGCCCCTGCCATTAATTAGCTGTGTGACCTCAAGCAAGTTGTTCACTCTCTGTGGGCTTCAGCTTCCTCATCTATGAAAGAAGCAAATTGGAATAAACAATCACTTAGGCCCATTCCGACCCTAACATTGTTTTCAGCTTGCCTTCCAGCCTCAGTGGTCTGTGTTCTATTATTCCATGTTTTGAATTCCATTCTGACTCTTAACATTCTGGGTTACCTGTTCTGTAAGTTGATTGAATGCATGTGACTTTGTGAAATCACTTCCTTTTTCTATATCATCTTCAAAATGAAGCAGATAACATTTGCATGTTCTACCTCATGGGATTTTTGTAAAGAAACCAGCTCATAAATCCCTTTAAAAAAGCATGGGCTGCTCTTCAGTCTGAGTCTCCATGGTTGCAGCTCATGGAAATCAGGATTTATAGCAACATATGAGAGCCGACGGGGTGTATATAATAATCGTCTTAATTCAACACTTTCTTTGTTAAAATATGTTTTACTGATATCTTTTGTTTTCATATCACAGTCGCTCAAGGGAAGGAAAAGGAATCCTAACCCCATTCAGATTAAAAACTAAAAGATTAAAACAATTCAGCAAAAAGACCCAGTAAATTGGCCACATCTGACAGAGTATACAAAGTCTGCCCTAGTGGTCCCCCTCCTCTCTGCCATGAAGAGAAAGGCATGTTTTGTTATTTATCCTCCAGCACCATTATTCATCCCCATCATTTTACATATGAGGAAGTTGAGGCCCAGAAAAGATAAAGGAACGTGTCCTGTGCAGCAAGTTAGCAGCTGAGCTGAGACTTGAAAGATTCAAATCTACTCAATCACAAAAACAATATGTCTTTTTGTTCTGTGTGGGTCTCTGAAACAATTTCTTTTCAAACTTGCCGTACTTAGCTCTTTGGGGAAAGTCCTCGACTTGGAGTTTAGACTTCAGAAAATGGAAACAAATTAGGACATTTTCCTTCATTCCCTGCCCCACATTCAAGAAGTTGTAGAATTTTGTCTACCTGGAAGAAACAGCCCCATTCTTAATTTCTTTGTGTGGTCCTGTAGAGCTTTTAGAAAAACTCAATAGTTCACAGGAGTGCTTCCTACCATGTCCATAACTAGGACTTGCTAGTCTATCCAGAACCTTTTCCCAATCCCCCCAGTCTGTAACAACCTTCCCTTTGAACCTCACATATCTCCTTGTATCTCTTTAATGCATTTATCATATAATATTGCAGACGATAGAGCAAGGCAGTTATCTGCCTTGTGTCCTTAACCTTTCAGACTGTATGCTCCATGATGGCAGAAACCATGTCTTTTCTGAACTGTAGGTCTCCCCTGGTAAGGCACATTTAGGACAGTGCTCTGCACGTAGTAGAAACTTAAATGTTTATTGAATGAATGAATTTCAGAGCAGTTCTAAAATACAATATAGCCATTTTTTTTGTTTCATAGCAAAGCTGTTATGGTGATTGTACCAGAGAAATGACAGTATTTCTTCTAATTTGTGATCTTAATTCTGGCCTCCTGCTAAAGGGTCTGTTTGGGATAATGTTCTTAATAAAAATTAGAGGCCTACTCCACTGCCTTCTCATGGCGTAGAAATGATCCTGAGTTCTTGAAGGCTAAATAACCAAGGCAAGAGTTCTGGCAAGTCCCACCAACGTGGGAAGACTTCAAGTATGGACCTAGTGATGGACTGCGTCTGTCATCTGAGGATCAGCTCAGCCAAACTTAAAGAGGCTTGTTATCACCTTGACCACTGGGTATGAATTTTTCATCCATAACACCTCAATAATGGTACCTGTCTACAAAGTCAAAGAGAAGTTGTGATCTGTGTTAGTAGAGAGAATGGCTATGTCCAATGAAATCTTGTGGGTACAAAAGTAATAGAATTTACAAAGTGCCTTCTTCACAGTGACTAGTAAGGTTGGTGGTGCAAATATGATCCCTGTTTTATGGTGGAGGAAACTGAGATGAAGAGATGGAAGGTGAATTGCCCAGGACCACACAGATGTCAAGCAGCCAAGACAAGACTGGAAAACAGGTCTCCTCATTCCAACTCTGGTGTTTTCTTCCATTACAGCACATTTAAGAAGGAGCTCTTTGATGTACCAAATCTTGCTTCACTGGGGAAAATATTCAATTATTTTAGATTTGTTCAATAAAAAAAAAAGGATACTTTTATTGTGAGAAGGCCACATACCTCCAGTAAGCGCTTATGTTCACTTCTCTGTTGCAGCCTTTAAAAATGTTATCATGAGGGTACATAATACTGGCAGATTACTCCAACTGACCTCTGTAAGTGTACCACCTGCCTCCTAGCCAGGCCCTTTGCATCCAAGGACAGTGGTTGAATTGGCTGGCCAATTTCTGAAGGTGAAGAGCAGTGTACTGGGCGTCAGAAGACCCAGACTCTGAGAACACCTCTGCTGCTGACTCAAGTTAGAGTTTCCTTGTTTGTCAAATGAGTGATGTGGACTAGGTAATCCATAAGGTCAATTTCAGTTCTAAAATTATGTGTTCTCAGGTCCCTTCTAGCTCTGACACTCTGTGGCTCGCAGAGAGCCTAGGAACCTTTACAATGTAGTAAAGGCCTTGTGTGTTGGCAATATTAAGGCTGGCCTACGAGGATGATATAAAGGAATGGGTTAATGCAGGACTCTTTTTGCCTTCCTGTGATGCACTCTCTGCATTCAAGAACATGCCTCGTAATTTAGCTGTTTTCAGCAGTGCAGCCCTGCACGGTGTGCCCATTCATCCATACAGCACAGGTAATTAAGTTGATATTCCAACACGGCTTCCCCTACTGACCTTTTGGAAACAATGTGTTTTGCTGCATCAACAAATTAACTGCAAATCAGATGCTGTCCTAGTAAATATGATCTTCATATACTATGAATATACTTACTTATCCCATGCTGATGACAGATACAAACACCAACATTAAAAATGAAGCACCGACAAAGGGCAAAGAACTGTTATATTCTAGTAGGACCTTCATGTCAATTACTTTTTAGTGCTTGTCCTTCCTCGTGTTCCCATTTTACACACTTTACAACACTGATGAATCCACTGTAGTTATTTGTCAGGATGAAGGGAAATGCAAACCACCCTCTGGCCCCATCTAAGTTTCCTTCTGCTGCAGTGTCCAGAAACACGTTCTTGAAATGAACAGCCCTGCTTCTGGCCTAAAGCCCAGACCTTGTGAATGCTGATCACTTGTAACTCTGAAGGTACAATGAGCAAAGAGTCAGAAACTCATGGAATATTAACAATAGAAGGAATGTAGAGTTTTTCAGCAGAGAAACATACATTGTCAGAGTTATATGGAACTTAGAACGTAGAAAGTTAGAGAATGTAATCCTGGAGCTAAGGAGAAAACTTAGTCATAAAGCATAGAATGTCAGAATTTGAAGGGAGGGACCTTACAAAATAGAACCTTAACACAGGAAGGGTCCTCAGAGGTGATATCTTCCAAAATCCTTATCTGAAGTATGAATTCCCTCTACAACATCTGTGATAAGTAACCGTCTACTCAAAGAAATATATACTAGAACTACTTTTAAAAAAAATTTTAAATGCTACCCTATGAGAAACCCATGAAACAAAAAAGGAGCACTACTACCATCCCCCATCCTAAGGGAAAGGAGGAGATGTTCGCCCTGTAGGAGTATCATCTCTGGAGGGTCCACTCACTGGAGAGAAAAGAGAAAGGATGGCATGGGACCACAGCACTAAGCTGCATTCCCACTGATTTTGAGAATAATCTGATGATAAAACACTTGATGGTGACATCTTCCAGGGTCAAGACCAAAGGGAGAAAGGCAAAATCCCAGTGGGTAGGTATTAAAGACCCCCCTGGGACTATGGGGGGGAAATATGAACTCCTCCACTAATTATCAGGACACCCTGCCATGGAATACACATCTCCTAGGGGACTCCAGCTGAGCCTGTTAACTAGCAGACATCTGGGCGATTAAAGCAGTATTTCACAGTTTGCACAGAGAAGGGTTTCATGTTCTATCTAGTAGAACATTCAACCTAAGGAGTAAGTCTTTCTTGTTCCTCCCTTCCCAAATAAGGAGGTGTTGAGTGTTCATGTAAGGGCCTGAGGCACAATACTGGGGATAGAAGCTCCCAGTTCATTAGGATCATAGATTCCCTAAGTTCGTAGAATCATAGAATTTAGAGCAAGAACAGACTTTAGAGATCGGTAGATCACTCTCCTCATTTTACAGATGAAGAAATGGAGGCCCAGAGAAAGGAAGTGATTCGCATGTGGTCAATAAACTGGGAATTAGCTGCAGTAGGGGTTGAACTCCAGATTCCATGCTCTTTCTATCAGTACAAGCTACATAAAGAGGAAGGAGGGGAGTATGATGTAACAGGTCACATGATCCTAGATTTCAAGTGAAAAGAGCCCTTTAACATCTTTTTAGTTCAGCATTTCCCAAACTCTTTGGTCTCAGGACTCCTTTTCACTCTTGAAATTTATTGAGGACCTCAAAGAGATTTTGTTTATATGGGTTATGTCAATCAATATTTTTTATACTAAACATAAAAACTGATAAATTTTTTTTAAAATATCTATAACTTATTTTAAAATAACAATCTATTACATTTTAACATAACTAATATAATTTTTATGAAAAGTAACTTTTTTAATTAGTGAGAAGATTGGCATTGTTTTACATTCTGCATTCAATCTGTTGTGATATGTTGTTTTGATTGAAGTATATGAAGAAAATCTGGCCTCACATAAATATGTAGTTGGAAAAGGGAGGAGTATTTTAGTAGGCAAATAACATATTAGCATTATTATGAAAATAGTATTGACCTCAATGACCTCCCAAAAGGATATCAGGGACCCCTTGGGGTTCACAGACCACACTTTCAGAATTGCTTTTCCAGTCCAACCCCTTCAGTTTATGAAAAAGAAAACAGACCAGAGAAGGGAAATAACTAGGTTAAGGTCACTCTGCTAATAGTAACAGAGTGCTGAACAGGTCATCCACTCCTACTCTCTGCTATATCACCTTGAAGGACAAATTTTGGAGGATTAAAAAATCCCATAATGATCAAAAGCAAAAATCAAAATAAAGCTCAACACAACATTACAATTTCAAGAATAGTATTTTTTTTTTTAATGCATCACAATCCCACCAGCTTGTGAGCTTTTAGGATGGAAACTGGCTAAAGAAAAGAATATTAAAAGAAAGCCATGCAAGAAGTAGCCATAGTCCAGAGCATGAGACTCAAGAGACCTGTGTTTTAGTCCTACTTTCTGACCACCACCATGCTGTGAAGCCTTAGGCAAGTCACCTCTGCTTTCTGGGTTTCTGTTTTCTCATCTCTAAAGTGGGACAACTGAACTTGATAACAAAATCCCTTCCAGTTCTAAGTCCTATTATTTCACTGGGGCAGGAGGTCACATGCAACAGCAGTTAAACAGAACAGGAACCCACTTTCCTAGAACTGCCAGTTATTTTCTAAAATGAATTTTTTTTCATTTCTTTTGCCTTTACTTCAGTCAGTCAATCAATAACCATTTGTTAAGAGCCGACTCTGTGCCAGGCACTGTGGTGAGTGCTAGGGATACAGAAAGAAACATCATCTTCATTTCCCCCTGCATCCCTCCCACCTTGCCAGAGAGCCATCCCTTATGACAAAGAATTTTAAAAAGAGAAAAAAAATCAGGAAAACCGATCAATACATCAAAAAAGTCTGACAGCGTTTCCCACTGTTGAGCCCCTGCACCTGCAAAGGAGTAGGGCGATATATCTTCTCATATTTCTTCTTCAGGGTCAAGTGTAATCATTATAATTTTACAATGTTCAGTTTGGATTGTTCTGTTCTTTCCACTTACATTATTGTTTATTGTTTTCCTGTCTCTGCTTGCCTTAATTTGCATCAGTTCACATAAGTCTTTCCATGCTTCTCTATATTCATCGTCTTTGTTTTATTGTTTCTTTTATCGCAGTAATAGTCCATTATCTTAATGTATCACAAATTGTTTAGCTATTCCCCAGTCACTGAACATATTTTGCTTCCAGTTATTTGATACCAAAAGGAGTGCTGCTATAAATATTTTGGTGTATATGAAAACTTTGTATTTGTCATTGACCTCCTTATGGTTTATATTCCTAGTACTGTACCCTGGCTCCAAAGGTATGGACATTTAGTCACTTTACATACTTCTAAGTTGATTTACAGAATTACCGATTCACTACTGTACCAAAAATAAATTAGCCTGCCTATCTTTTCAACACCTGTCCAACATTGACTGTTCCCATCTATTTTTTGTCATCTTTGCCAATTTGCTGGGTATGAGGTGAAACTTCAGGGTTATTTCATTTTGCATTTCTCTTATTATTAGTCATTTGAAGAATTCTTTCATATAGTTCTCAAGTGTGAGGTTCCTTTGAAAATTTTGTTTTGTTTTTTCATATCCTTTGATCATTTTATCTGTTGAGAAACAGCTTTTAGTCTTTTATATTTGTTAGTTGTTTACATAGCTTAGATATCAAATCTTTATCACAGTTGAATATTTCCCTCCTTATCCTAGATGCATTAATGAATTTTGTTTGGATAAAAGCTTTTCAATTTCATGCAATTAAAGTTATCATTTTTATCCTCTGTAATTACCTTTCTCTGTTGTTTGATTAAGAATTTACCTCCTAACCATAGCTGTGAAACCTATGTGAATCCACTTTTCTTCTAATTTTTATGATATTATTTTTAATATTCATGTCAGGTGCCTATATCCATTTTGAATATATCATGGAATATCAATCAATCATCTAGCATTCATCCTTGACCACCTTCATTAAAGCAAATGCTTCTCCTTTGAAATTCACACTCTCCAAATTTGTCAACCAGTATAGATCCTGGTTGCTGCTATGTATAGAGTACACTACCCCCCACCCACCCACCTGACAACCCTGTTTTTCATCTTTATTGTGATATCTGTTTCCCCTACCCTTTAGTTCTTCCTATGTGTACTGATTACACTATCATTTCCCTTGCCCACTTGGCCTCTTCTAGTATAGCCTCTTGCATTTTGTTATATAAAAATGTTGATTTTGTTGATTTATTTCATAGCTTGCAAATTTGCTGAAGTGGTTAATTTTCTTGACTAGTTTCTTTGCTGATGCCCTAGGATTTTCTAAGTAAATTGTCATGTCATCAGCAAATAAGAATAGTTTTGTCTCTTCCTTGCCTGTCCTTATTGCTTTAATTTCCTTCTCTTGTCTTATTGGTATTGCTAGTATTTCTGGAACTATATCAAATAATAGTGAAGAGAGGGGGCAACCTTGCTTTATTCCTGTATTTATTGGGAAAGTTTCTAGAGTTTTCCCATTGTATTGCTTGCTTTTGGTTTTAGAAAGATATTTTTTATCATATGAAAAAGTATTCCTCTATGCCTATACTAAATGGCTTTTTTGTTTTTAGTATAAATGAATGTTACATTTTGTCAAATGATTTTTCTGAATCTATTGAGATCACCATGTAGTTTTGCATGTTATTATTTTTAACGTGATTAAATATGTTAATCATTATCCCAATGTTGAACCATCTTTGCATCTCTGCCATAAGTGCAACCTGATTATAATGAATGATTTGAGGGGATAAAGTGCTGCAGTCTTTTTGTCCTGGTTTTATTTAATCTACAATTCTTTCTTTGATTTATCCTTTCCTAATTTAAGCTTTTAGACTATATTTATCTCATAAAAGGAGTTTGGCAAAATTCTCATTTTTTGAGAATAACTTGTTAAGTATTGTTTATGATATCACAATTGAAGAATGCCAATACTTGAAAGACCCCTAAAACATGGTGGAATATTAGAATTGAATTGTATTTCTTTCTCACCCCGCCCCCCCCCCCCAGCCAATTACAAAGTACCATTTCTCTTTATAGGCAAAGGAGGCAACAGTTTATCACTTTTTGTTATTGACTACCTGGAATTTTAGGTGGGGTTTGTGCCCTAGAACTGGAGGAGGAGAAGAATGAACTGAATCACACTTAGGAAGTTGTGCAGCATTTCAATTTTCCCAAACTGCTCTCTGCCATAAAAGAACAATTTTTTAAACCAATATTGTCTTCATGATGCTATATTGTTGTGAATCATGGTTCTTGGACAGGTCAAAATTGCCAATGGAAAGATGCATCATGGATATAATTTAGCCACCACCTAATATCACTGATGACTTGTAAGAAGGTCAGACTTGGACTTGTATTTGAATGACCTAGATGAGAGTCCCAGTTCTATTACGTAGAAAATTTAATGCTTTGTGTGAATCAGTTCTTTCTGGGACTCAGTTTATTCATCTGCAAAATTAGAGGGTAAGACCAAATGATCCCTGGAGTCCATTCTGGCATTCAGATTCTGTGATTCTGTAGAATAGGAGGTGGACCAGTCATTTAGCAAGTATGAAGGACAGCAGATGGACAGTCCCAAGAGCTGCCCTGGTACCCATGAAATATCAAAGAGACAAGAGGAAGAATTCTAACAAATTGTTTGGCTCTTCAGTGGCAAATTTGTGGAAGAATATAGATTAAAAATAACATGGACTAAAAAGAAATGGAAAAATTACAATTCATGCCGACAGAAGGGGAAAAAAGAAAAGAAGGAAACATTTATGTGCCAGGTACTGTGCTGAGCACTTTATAAATATTATTTCATTTCATTTTCACAACAACATTGGGGAATACTGGTAAGCGTTGTTATTATCCCCCTTTTGCAGTTGAAGATACTGAGGCAAACAGGTTAAGTGACTTGCCAAAGGTCGCACAACTAGTAAGTGTCTGAGGCTAAATTGAATTCAGGTTTTCCTGACTCCATGCCCAATGCTCTATCCATTTTACCACCTTTGGAGAAAGTATCCATGCTATTGATGTCATGGAGATAGCAAAGCATGGATATGTGAAGTTGTAGGGCAGAGGTAAGAATAATCTCTTTTGAACCTCACCTTTCCTTGAAGGACAGTATTTATTGGATATTTCTTAGTGAGTTCTACCATATGTTACTTCAGTACGAAAAGTGTGGAGGGTAGTGGAGAATTAGGAGGAGAGAGAGAAATGGAGAGAAAAGCTCAAAGGTACGGGAGCCTGGCAGGAGGTTTGTTCAGCATGTTGACCATCTCACTAGAACATTAGGAAATCTTTCTGTTTGTCTCAAATAACCTTTACAGGTTGGAGATTAAACTAGATTTTCTCCAAGGTCCTTTCCACCTATGGCATCCAATCCTTTATGGGTCCTTCTCATGTTCCAAGATCCCTTCTAGCTTTTACATTCATAACATTTCCTAGCTAAAATGATATAAATGAAATAAAGACTCAAAGTATTTTCATTTACATTCTTTCTCTAGCAGAGCATGAGGGAATTTAGATCCTAAATTATACACACACACATTTTTATTTTATATACATACACATATATGTATATATAAGTGTGTGTATATATGTATATACATGAGAAACAGAGTAACTTCTAACATTTAGAAATGTCCCAAAATTCTACTGAACTTCCTCATTACACAGTGAGATTCTCATCAGTGAAAGTGTTCAAGTAAAGACTGACCAGTCATTTGTCAGGGATGTTATATGTTAACATTTCAGGTAAGATTTATATTAAATGACCTCTGAAATCCTTTCTAGTTTTGAGATGGTATGATTTGAAATGGTATCATGATCTAGGGAAGAAACCTACTTTCTCCACTCTTTCCTATCACCTTTTGTGATGTTAGGGAAAATAGACTAAACACAGGACCGACAGAGAGTACCTTGATTTGAATTCTGACTCTGTCACCAGCTTGCTATGTGATGTTTGACAACTCATGTCATATCCCTGGGCTTCAATTTCCTTCTCTGTAAATAGAGGAAGATGATCTAGGTCATCTCTAGGCTTCTTTCTAGATCTCACATTCCATGTTCTAAGGCCCCTTCCAGCTTTGAAATGCTAGATTTTATGATGGCCGAAAAAGTGGGAGAGCTGAGCTTCCCCAGACCCTTTAAGTCATGCAATATTGTCTAATTGACAGTGAAAGGAGATTAACAGTAAAGAGTTCAGTGATTTCTTCCAAGATGCTCAGTGTCTCAGATTCCTGTCGATTGATTCCTAGCCTGGTTGCATCATAACAAAGGATCCCTTAAATACCAATAAGGTACATTAAAAACACTGTTTGACTAAATGAAGCTACAACACTGCCAACTAGTATTCTGAAGGCTCAGTAACATTAACTGGATCTGTGTACAATACGAACAGCTCAATAGGACCTAGTTATATTCCCATAGAAATATATGCCAAGCCAAGTCTACTGATCACAGTATGATTTAAAAGTACTTCTAATTAGCTCCCATCAAGCTAGTTAGTAAAATTGTCCACAGCCTTGGACACTTACTAGCCATGTGACCCCAGGCAAGTCACTCAACTTTTGTCTCAGTTTCCTCAATTGTAAAATGTAGATAATAACAATACCCACCTCACAGAGCTATTGTGAGGATCAAATGAAATAATATTTGTAGAATTCTTAGCACAGTGCCTGGCACCTGAGAGGTGTTCCATAAATGTTTGCTCCCTTGCTCCCTCCCTTTCATCTTTTTCAGTAAAGTTCAGACAGAAATGGCTCTGGTTCCAATTGTCATTCTATTATTATTTTATATGCTTTTATTCTTTTATAGTTAGTGCTCTATGAACTGTTAAATAAGTGGATAAAATAACTGCTTTTTATAGTTTACAAAATGTTAGAATAGAAGCTTATCTTCTGTAAACATCCTGAAAACTTATTCAGGACAGCTACAGTAGCAAATAGGAAAATGCTTGGGTGGCTGCCTCCTCCCGTTGAGCTCCTATGCTACGTCTCTATTTTTTTTAAGGTTTTTATGTCATGTAGTTCAGTATGAATATTTAGCATGGTGACATCTATTGAAAATATTCTAATTTTATACGGAGCAGTGTTTTATGTAGGTGAGAATATCCCAGAACCAGTACAGTTTATTAGTTGTTTTTCAGGATGTTTTAAGGTCTGTATTCATGGTATGTGAATTGGTCATCTGTCCCTCCATGAAAGATAAGCAAGCTTCTGGTATGTAATTCTAGCTAAGTGTCTTACAAGCTATTCAAAAAGTGCTAAATATTTACAGCCTGAAATGACATGCCGGGGCTGCTAGGTGGCGCAGTAAGTAGAGCACCAGCCCTGGTGTCAGGAGGACCTGAGTTCAAATGTGGCCTGAGACACTTGACACACTCACTAGCTGTGTGACCTTGGGCAAGTCACTTAACCCCAATTGCCCTGCCTTCCCCCCTCCAAAAAAAAAAAAAAGAAATGCCACGTCACACAGTTTCTACCGTTTCTTTGCATAATCTACATTGATCTCTAATTCCAGGCTCCTTAGAAATAACCCTTTTGTGATGTTTGGTGCTGACAACTTGCACCTAGACTGCTGTCATGAACCTCTCCATTTGCATAAACATGTCATCGTCGTCGTCCTCATCGTTGTTATGGTTGTTGCTATTGTGGCTGCTTCTCTGAGTTTCCATTCCCAAGGCAAACTGCTTGCAGGAGTTGTGTGGTATGGAAAGGATGCCAGACTTGAGAGTCAGCAGGCCTTCCCCCTGCTGGCCCCTGGGTCTTTGGGCAAATCATTTTATTTCTTGGAGTCTCAGGTTCCCTATCTATGAAATGGGAGTAATCATCTTTGCCCTGCCTGCCTGTCAGGGCCGTTGGGAGAGATTAAGGATATAAAGCGTGTTACAGCCATATAAAAATGAGTAGTCTGTGATAATCATGAGTGATAATCATTCTACCCATTTTCAGGTAGTCCTGGGAGAGATGCATTGCTTGGCCCTGTCAGTTTCCGTAGGAAAAGCTGAATGCCTTGTATAAATTTGCCCAGCCTAATCTTTTTTCCCTGGGCTGAACATAAAGAGAATTGAATGCTCTTGGTGTGTACTGATGGTTTCAGTTTCCACTTCCAGCCTCAAAGACCTTGTCCTCCTCGGCCTCCTCCTCCAAAGATACACCGCTGGGCACAGCCCGTGAGTAGCTGGCAGTTTTGCCCCCCCCCTCGCCCCTGCTTAACACCGCCTGAACCGCACTCTTTAACAGCATTCATTACTAAGCCTGGGCAGTTTGGATTTGCCAGTCAGTTCCCTCCTTCTCCGTGTGGCACAACCTAAAACTTGCATTTCGGTTCTCTCCTCTCTTTCTCTTTTTCTTGACAAGCGATGAGAAGGTGGCTGGGCTGCTGTGTGTGCTGTGTTTTCTTGGCATGGGTTTTCTTTTGATCAGATCCTGGGAGTGGTGTAGTGGGAAGAACCCTGGATGTGCAGTGGGAGGGACAATCCCACTTCTGACCCTCAGTAGACATGTAGGCCTGGGCAAGGCATTGGACTTCCCTGACTCTCCGTATCCTCCTCTATAAAATGAATGGGTTGGTAAGAGAGTAGTATGGTATAATAAAAGAGCACCAGATTTGGAGTCAAAAGACCTAGGTTAATATCTCAGCTCTACCCACTTACTTGCCTTATAACCTTGAACAAGTCACTTTCCCTCTGTGGTCCTCAGTTTCCTACTTTGTAAAATTAATAATGGGGCAAAAAGTTGGACTAGATGGTCTCAAAGGTTTCCATTTGCAATTCATGGATTCCCTGACTAAATGTTCTCTCAGATCCCTTACAGCTTTAAATTGGGACAACATGGGATAGCAGAAAGAGAGCTCGACTGGGAGTCAGATACCTGGGTCCAGCTTCCAATGTACAATTCAAATTCTGTGCCTGAGTTTCCTTGACTGTAAAATAGGGATAGCAACCCCTAACTCCCTACAGCATGGACTGCTCTGAAGAAAGTGCCTTGTAAACTTTAGAGTGCTAGACAAGTAAGTGCTGTCATCATTATTAAATCCTATGATGTTTTAGCCTATGAGCTTTAAAGCCATATATGAAAAGACTTACTTTTACAAAGGAAGCAAGAGTCTGGCAGCAGAGTCCACAATTTCTCCAGATACTAATTTGGAAATACATTCGATGCCTTCTGTTTTGTGGGAAGTAAGCTACATCCAGAGACTATCAAGCCTGCCCAAGTGGAGGCAGACGTTTCTTTGCCTTTAGGAGCAATGCAGAAGTAGAATGAGCTTCATTTAAAATGCAAGACAAGGAGCCGGGACCTGTTATAAGAGTGATCTGGGATGAATGTGGGGCAATAAGTTAGTTGTAGGGGAGGAAACCATTCATTGTGACCTACATTAATAACCTATATCTGATTGCTCACTGTCTCAGGGAGGGATATATTTTGGAACTCAAAACTTTAAAAAATGTTTAAAAATTTGTTTTAACATATAATTGGGGAAACTAAAATATTATATATATACATATATATTTTAAAATTATGATGTACATTAGTCATTAGAATGTTAGCTAGACCCAGAGAACAGAGTTGGAAAAGGTCTTAGAACACAAAATGGTATATCTGAAGAGGATTTTGGACTATGGAATGCTAAAACATAGAACACAGAATGTCAAAACAGAATCTTAAACCCCTCCTTGGAGATCATCTAATCCAGTCCTTTCCCATTGAATGGGTGTGTGTGTGTGTGTGTGTGTGTGTGTGCGCGCGCATATGTGAATTGATTGCTAGCTTCCTAGTGATTAAAAATTTCCAAATCCAGACTCTAGAATTTGTGAAAGCTGTGAAGACTGTGGTATGTGAGGGGATCTGGTTCATTAGCATTGCCTCATTTTTAATCGTTGGTGCATGTCAGTCTGGCTCTTTAACCTTCCCCTTTTCCAGTTTGGGTGTTCCATTATCCGTGATGCAGATGTCAGTTTCCTTTCTGTTCATAGTGTATGTTTGTGTGAATATGCACGGTTTTATCATGATTGTACTATGTGGGGTGATGCTGGGTTTAATATGATGGAATTATAGATTACGTTCAACTAACTGGACACTAATCAGCTTTGGAAAATACATTGAATTGTGCATCAAAGTGCTTGGGTTTGTAGCTTGTGTCTGGTGCTTACTAGCTGGGTGACCTTAGACAAATCAATTCACTTATCCTGAAATCAGTTTCCTTAGCTGTAAAATAAGGTTTGACTAAATTATTCTAAAATACTTTTTCCATTCTAAATCCAAGAAACTGGTGCCACCATTTAACGTAATGTGGTGCAACAAAGAGCCGGTTTTAGAGATAGCAAAAACCTAGCAGATTGGCTTATCCAGTTATTTCATTTTACAGATGAGAAAATTGAGGGCCCTGTAAGGTTAAGTGACTTGCCTAGGGTCATACAACTGGTCAAATAGCAGAGCTGGAATTCAAACCCAGGTACCCGAACTCCAAATTCAGTGTTCTGAAACTTGGATTCAAATCCTGGCTCTGACACTTCTAGCTCTGTAACATTGGAAATTCATTTAACTCCCATCCACCTCAGTTTCCTCTTCTGTAAGATCAGAATAACAATTATCTTGTACTCCCTACTTCACAGGATTGTTGTGAGGGAAGTCTTTTGTAGATCTTAAGCATTCTATAAATGTTTATTATTATTATTGAAAATAACTTCATAAAGATAGTAACAATAAATCATAATAAACTTAATTCAGAGGACTAAAGGACTAAAGCTTTTGCCAACTTTTGTAAGCCACAGTTATCCAATGAGTGGCCCTTTGGAATTTTACTCATTGAGGTCTTTGTTAGTATAATCCCTTTAATAATCCTGGAGGTATGGAGGAGGGGCAGGGAGGCATCTCTGGGCAATGCGATGCAGTTGTTTCCATTTGAATCAAAGCAAATCTTGCTAGCTCTATTTAATCTTTCAGCTGCAGTACATTACAGCTGTTGGTATGATCTGTTCATGTCAACTGTTTCTGCTCCCTGTGTGATTGATAACAGGTTAGGAGAGTAAACATTGCCGTAAGAAAAGCACCAGTTGTATTTCAGCTGTCTACATTAAAGTGCTAGTGGAACAGTGGATTCTACAGGAGCAAACCGAGATGATTAGAACACACTTCTGATGCCACAATGTGCTTATGTTTATGTGAACCTTATTCGGAATTTATTTGTTCTGTCATTTCTCTCCCATCCCACACCCTTTCATCCCCCTGGGTTGTGTAGGCTGTACTTGATGGTGTGACCTTGGGGAAGTCACTTTCTGGACTTTTCTCATCTTTAAAACAAAGAGGATGGACTAGGTGATCTCTTCAGGCTGCTTGTAGTTCTAACAGTGGGACAGTGGCCAAAGTTGGAAGAAGCAAGAGATGTGTGTGTAACTTGGGTCCCCAAAGCTCCCAGAATGGAGTCAGTCACCCTAAGAACCCTCACTCTTTGTGACTTAAATGGAAGAGTAAATTTATGAGAGTCTTGGTAGTAGAAGCCCTCGGGGTTGCAGACAGGGCTGCACATCCTCCTTTGTCAAAGCTGCCACATCCATAGCTGCTGTTGTATAAATGAGATAGCAAGAGATGGGGACCCATAAGAACCTTAGAGCTGGAGGGAACCTTTGTAATCATTATGGCCACCCCCCCTCATTTTACAGATGAGGAAACTGAGGCTACAGAAGGAAAATGCTTTGGTATAGTGACAGAGCTGGGAACTGAGCCCAGGTCTCCCAACCCAATATTATTTACACAAGACCATGTCATCTTCCCTCCTTGAACTTGTGGAGGCTTTGCTTTCACCAAATATTGAGGATGCAAGTTTTGCCCAGCAAGGCTCATTATATAACAAGCCCCTTTGGTAGGAGGGGCTGGATCCACAGCCTGGGGGGTGGGGGTGGGGGCGCAGCTTTGTACCAAGTCACCTATGGCTGGAGTTCAAATGTTACCAGGATATTTGGGTTTTCTTTATTTAAAAAAGAAGAAGAAGAAGAAAGCATTGAAAATGTCATCTGTACTAAAGGCTAGTGGGGGTTGGGGGGAGGGGGGAGTGGAGGGGGAAGGCTGACTCTCTCCTGACTGCATGTGAAGCTCTTTATAAGCTTCGTATTTATTATTTCTCTCCCCCTCTCTCCCCATTAAAATCAAATGTACTCGGCGCTTTTGTATTCAATACACATTTAACCCTGCCGACTTAGATTTCTCAGGTTTTAAATCCAGTGGGGAATTGGCTAGTTTCCCAACTTTCCCCTGAAGTCCCCCTTGAACAGGGCTCTAAATCCTTCTTAGCATTTTCTCCCCTGACACTGCTGGTCTCATAACACTGGTGGGGCCATACGTGTGTGTGTGTGTGTGTGTGTGTGTGTGTGTGTGTGTGTTTTCCCCCAACCCCCCCCCCCAAAAAAAGAAAGCATAACCAGAAAGGTGAAAGTGTTCACAGCATGCTGACAAGCCAGCTTTGCGCATCATAGTCCTATTGCAGCTTAATTAAACACTTTTCCTCTGTATGTATCTCCCTCTGTGTCTGTCTCTCTCCCACTCGCCTCTCTCCATTCTCTGCCCCTTCATTTCTCTATCCCTTCCCCTTGTCCACTGCCTCCTTTTTCCTCAGTGCCTTTTTTCTCTTTCTTCCCCTTTGTGCCCCTCTCTCCATTTCATCTTCATCTCTCCTTCCTTTCCTCTCCCTTTCTATCCCCTCCCACTTCCCCCTTCCACTCTGTGTGTCTCTTCCCTTCCTATCCCTGGTTATCTCTTCTCCTCCCCTTCTCTCTTCCCCTTTCTTCTCTCTCCCTCCCTCTCTCTTCCTCCACCACTCTATCCTCCTTTTCTTTCTTTCTCTCCCCTCCCCTCCACCCTTTCTCTGCCCATCTTTCCCCCTCCTTCGTCTCCCTCTCCTCGGCTTCCCCCCTTCTCCCTCTCTCTGTCCCTCTCTGTCCCCCTCGCCTCTCCCCCTCTCTGTCTGTTTTATCATCCCTAATGAAGCAGTCTCCTCCATCGATCCTGCTGATTGCCAGCCCCATTCCTTTTGTTTGTTGGCACTGAGCCATTCAGCTGCACTCTGACAGCTCAGCTCGTCTAATTAGCTCTGTTGTTCTTTTCCCCATGTTTCACCACGTTGCAAGTTCAGTCGAAGTTGCCACAAACTTAATCCTTCCATTCTAGCTCTAAGTTCACATTCTTAAGCTGCCTTTATTGTAGAGAGGAACAGCCTTGTGTGAGGACTGATCCCCCAGACCTTCACATCTGACCTTTCCTGCAGCCTCCCCACTCCCATCGCCTCCAGGAGCAGCTGCAGGCAGCCTCGCCCCTAGGAGCTTCTCCATCATCCTGGCCCTCTGCTCATCCTTTGAAATAATAACAGCATATCCCATTTCTACAGCACTTTGCTCACCACAACAGAGATTAATAATAATAGTTCCTATCTCTGTAGTGCTTTACCATGTACAGGGAGTTTTTCTCACCACAGACATGTGAGAGAGTGCAAGGAAGATAATCCCTATTAGCAATGTGGTACAGTGGAAAGAATGCTGAATTTAGAGCTCAGAAACCTAGTTTTGAATTCCAGCTCTGACACATATTAGGTGTGTGACCCTGGTCATTCAGTCAGTTAACTTCTGGACAGAAGTCAGTTAACTTCTCTGAACCTCAGCTTCTTCTATACAGTGGGAATAATTATATTTATATTACCCACCTCACAGGGTAATTATGAATAAAGTACTTTAAACCACTATAGAAAGGTGAATGGTTATCCTTGTTATGTATAGGTGGAGAAAGCAAGGCTCAAAGAGGTTTGATGATAACAGTAATCGGATTGCTATCGCACTTAGTGCTTTCCTCACAGCAACCCTGGTAGCAAGTGTGACAAGGCCACAGAATAAGGATTATTATCCCCATTTTGTAGATAAGGAACCTGAGAAAGCATTAACACAGCCCAACTCTAAAGCAAGTCAGTAGAAAGGTCACAATTTAAATCTACACCGCACTAACTCCAAACCCATTGCTTTTTCCATCACATTCCCAGAGTGTGATAATCCCTGTGTCATTTTCTAGACTTAGGTATACATATTGACAAGGATTTAATAGGATTCAGCCACCATCTGGGCTGGGAGGGTTTAGACACAGGTATTAGAATGTACCTGAGCACGTGGGAAAACCATCAATTCCAGGTTCACTTTTAGTATTGGTTGTTTTTCCTTTTATTGGGGGGGTGGGCAGAGAAGGGATGTCGATATCCCCATAATTGTTTGCTTTCCTTTTTCAGCCATCATAGTACGGTAGAAAGAGCCCTAAAGTTTACAACAAGCCAAAGTTGGTGAGAAAATACAAGAATAATAAAAGCTTTTGGGCTTGGGGCAGAGCAGCGGTGGTTTTGTGTTGGTTGGTTGGTCAGGCTTTTTTTTTTTTTTCAGTAGTTGCATTTGGGAGAAAAGGAGGATCAAAAAAGGAGTGAAACAGTGTGACTAAGATTCTGTTAACAAAGCATGGAGAGAAGGCAGAACCACTCAACTCTTATTTTACTTCTGTTTCTTTGCCAAAGAAAATGATCCTAGGACTGGAAAGGATAGAACAAATATAGCTAATAGGCAGTTGAAATGGAACATAAATAAGAAAGTGCCAGCCTGCCCTTAGTGAGTTAAGGTTACCAGGAATGGGTGAAAGAACTGGTGGAAGCAATTGCTAACCACTCTAAAGGACCTTCAGGTGACTGAGGAGAATGGGAAAGGTGTCCCAGGACTGAGGAAGAGCAAATGTCCTGCTTCTCAAAAAATGAGAAGAGAGTCATTAGTAATCCAGCAGTTCCTTGTCTTTTTTGTATCATGGACCCTTTTAGCAGGAGGGTGAAACCTGTGGGCCCCTTTTCAGACTAATGTTTTGAACGTATAACATAAAATATGTATGAAAGAAGCCAATTATATTAACATATGGTCATCAAAAAATTTTTTTTTTAAATTCATGGACCCAGACTAAGAACCCCTTGCTAAACTGTAGTCCAGTCAGATTAACTTTGTTTCCTGGAAAAATTCTAAATGGATTTTTAAAGGTACGGTCAATGAACATCTAGAAAAGGAGATGTGATTCCAAAGAACCAGCATGGCTTAATCCAGCACAGGCCATGTGAAGCTAACATCATTTTCTTTTTTTAACAAGATTACTAGGATTAGAAGATCAGGGGAACATTGCAAATATAGTTGACTTGGTGTTTAGTAAAGTGTTTAACAAAATCTATCACACTGATGTTATGGACAATATGGAGATGTGTGGGCTAAGTGATCATCTGGGTAGGTGAATTCATAAGTAGCTGAATGGCTGAGCCTAAAGAGTAGACATTAGTGGCTCAATGTCAGCTTGGAAGGACATGTGTAATATATCAGGGATGTGTGCTGTGATTATCAAATTTTCAGATGAGCCAAAGCTAGGAGGCATAGCTAGAATGCTGGAATGAATCTGATAAGATGAATTTAACTCTTATAATTGGGTTAAAAAACTAACTTCATAAGTATAAAATGAGGGAAGTGTCAGTAGATAGCACTTTGTCTGAAAAGAGATTGGGAGATTTAAGTGACCTTGTAAGCTTAATATTAGTTAGCAGGTTGAAAACGGAAGCTTAAAAAGTTACCATGACTTAAGCTGCATTGGGAGGCAGTGTGGCCAAGTGTAGGGAGATGGTCATGTTTCTGGGCACAAGACTTCTACTCAGAGTACATCAGGATCATTATATTGCATTCTGGGAGCCCATGTTAGGAAGGACATGAATAAGTTGGAGCATATCCATAAGGGCAGCCAGGATGGTGAAGGCCTATGTGGTCACACCACAGGAATGGCCTATGAATGTTAGCCAGGAGAAGACCTGTTGGAAGGAAATTATAGTTCTCTTGAACAATTCAAAGTACTGCCATGGAGAAGAAGAATCTGATTTATTCTGTTTGGCCCAGGGCAGCAGAACCAGAAGCAATGAATGAATGGAAGTTGCAGAGAGAGAAATGGAAGCTTAGGAAAAAGAAAAACTTCCCAACCATTCAGTCTACCCAGAAGTAGAATGGGTTACTTCTAGAGGTCTTCAGGCATGGACTGGATGACTGCTTGTCATGAAAATTATAGAGTGAATTCTCGTTCAGGTCAGAATGGAGCTGGGCAACCTCCGATGTCCCATCCGGTTTGAAGATGTGGGGAATTCTCTTACCTGTGCCAGATTCCTGTTTCTGCCATTTGCTTACTGTATGACCCTGGACAAGGCATAGCATTTCTCTGACCCCCAGCTTCTCACATCAGTAAAACAGGAGTAATAATGTTTGTTCTGTCTTTCTCCCAAGGGTGATTGTATAGAAAGTTCTTTGTAGGACTTCAAAAAATTTATTATTGACCTCCCTGAGTCTCAGTTTCTTCATGCCTACAATGGTAAAATAATCATTGCCTTGCTACTGTATAGGGTTGGGGGATTTTAGATATTATATTAGGGGTATGTGTGTGTGTATAAAATGAGGTACGTATGTGTGTGTATATATATATATATATACATATATACATATATGGTACGTGCATGTTATGTATGTGTGTAGATATATATTCTATATTAGGTGTGTATAAAGCATATTCTATCTAAATTTCAACTGTTATTAACATTACTGGTCTAAAAATGTTTCTCCTTCCCTTCTTTGCACAACCGAGGGACTATGAGTATGGAGCACTGTATATATAGCAAGCACTGTATATATACTCTTAAGCTTATACTGTCAGACTTGGCTAATGTGTTAGTTCTGCCAAATTCCTTTTTCTCCTGTCTTTCTTTTTTATTCAACTTTGCAAGGAGTGGCTTGCAAAGCAGGGGAGGAAAGAGATATATCTGAAATGAATATGATCCCAAAACAAGTCAGTAATTTTTTTTTCCATAACAAAGTTTCAATAGTTAGAGAGAGAAAGAAAGAGACAGAGACAATTTTTAATTTGGAAATTATAACCATTTTGGCCAGAGAGAAAATGTGTAGCTCTACAACCCTTATAATAACTCATTTCTGTGGTGTTTTAAATTTTACAAAGCCCTTTCCTCTCAGCCACCCTGTGAGGTAGGTAGTGCAAGGATTATTCCCATTGAACAGATGGTAAACTTGAGGCTCCAGGAAGTTCTCATAAATAATAACCAACAGAGCTTGGACTGGAAGCAAAGTCTCCTGACTTCACAGCCACCACCATGTTCACTATGCCATACTACCTGTCTTCCTTAATCATAATATTAAGAGACAATTGTTTCCAATATAAAGCAGTTTCCTTTTTATCTGAAAATGTGGGTTGCAGATCATTTAGGGCACACAGTGATTTGGAAACTTCACGTTCTTTATGGATTCCTGGTGAGTTATAGGGAGATTCTTTCTGGAGGGCAGCTGTTTCAGAAACAGTCAGCAAAATCTTCCTCCTTGCTGAAGACCAATGACCGGCATTGGGAGATGAGATTGACACTTGGACATTTTCATTTCTGATGTTCCTCTTCCTCCCCTCGAACATCTTCCCCTGGAGCTTAACTAGACACAACACTGCCCTGTACTTCCAAAGGACATGGAGACAGGAAGCTTGTTTATGTATCCCTGTTAGTTCATTCACTAGCTCTGTGACGCAGTTCATCTCTCTGAGCCTCAGTTTCCCCATATGAAAAATTGAGATAGTAATCTTTGTACTGCTTCATGGTGCAGTTATAAGAAAAACAAAATGATTTTGTAAGCCTTAAAGAAATGAGCATTATTATTATCGCCCCAAACACGAGCTTTTTTTTTTTTGGCAAGTGACTACCTACATCTCTGGCTATTGAATTTCTTTTCTTTCTTCAAAGACCAGCTCAAATGCAGCCTCTTCCATGAAACCCTCCCTGATCACCCCACCCCAAATTGATTCCTCATTTCCCAATTCCTCTGACTTCTTCAGTCAATCAGCCATGAAGCATTTATTGTGTTACTATGCACCAAGCATTGTGCTAGGTGCTGAAGATAGATAAAAGGGAAACAGTCTCTGCCCTCAAGGAGCTTATATTTAATCAGAGGAAACAACATGGACACTCAAGTCAATAAAAAATACATCCACAAAGTAAATACAAAGTAGTTTGGGGGAAGAGAGAAGCACTGGCAGCTGGTGGGAGGAGATCCGGAAAGGCCTGGTGCAGGAAGATGTCAGGAGCTCACTTTGGAAGAAAGCTAAAGATTCTGAGAGCCTTGGGGGAAGAAGGGGTACACCACAGCTATGTGGGCAGCCTGTGCAGACACATGGGGTGAGAGAGACAGTAGCCAGGCCAGTTTAGTTGGAATAAGGAATGCATCAAGGAGGAAGTAATGTATACCTTCATAAATCTGAAAAGAGAAGCTGGAGTCAGTTTGGGAAGAGCTGTACCTTCTTGTCACATTCTACACCATATCAGAGTTATTTGTTATTTGTATCTGTGTCTCAGCTCCCTCACCACTAGGTTGGAAGCTTTCTAAGAGTTGGGACTGGGTCTTTTTTTCATCTTTCTATACCCAGCACTGAGCACGATGCTCTACAGAGAGAAGGCATTTTTAAAATGTTGGTTAAATTGAACCACAGGACCCTTTCCCTTGGGCTGTCTTTGTCCATTGAGTGTGGAATAAGCAGACCATTTTCTAAAAAAAAAACAAAAACCAAACAAAAAAAAGCTGACCATTTTCTGCATGGGAAGTTTTGCATGGGGAGACATCATGAGCTTACCCACAGCATACCGAGTGCAGGCCTATAATAACCCTCTCCCCAAATCTATACTCAGTTTTGGTGGGTTTGTCGAAGACCTGCCAGAGCTTCTGCTCCACATGGCCTTCAGGGCCCAGGATGACCACCTCACCACAGAGAGATATTGGAGGAAGCCTTACACAGTCTTTGTTTTTCACACATCTCAGTTCAAAGTGATGCTTTTATTCACTGGGAGGAATAGTTTAGTGGCAAGATCCCTGAACTTTAAGCCAGGTCACTTTGAATCCTAGGGCTATTATTTACCATTCCTATGACCTTGGACAGGTGTCTGACCTGAATTTCTGGGCTATTGTCAGGACCAAATGAGATAGTAAATGTAAATGACTTTATAAACCTTTAAAATGCTGTAAACATCTAGCTGGCTCTTTTTCCCCCACTGTTCTCTTTGTCACTTCTGTTGTTGATCTTTTTTACTTTTGAAGGGGGAAGGGAAGCCAGTGTGTATGGTCTCATTAGTATAGGCAATTCCTAATGAACAACCAACTCTCTCTTAAGTCAGCATCTACTCAGGGTTAGGAAAGATGGTGAGAAGCTGAAGAGTACCCACAGAAGGACAGCCAGGATGAGGAAGGGCCCCAAGATCATGACTGATGAGGATTGACTGAAGGAATTGGGGATGCTTAGCCCTAAAAAGATTTAGAGGGAGGAGAATATGATTGTTGTCTTTAAGTATTTGAAGGGCATTCTGGTGGAGGAATGATTTGGCTTCTTCCACTTGGCCTCAGGGGGCAGAACCAGGGCTCCTGGCATCCCATGGCTGTTGTGAGGTTAAAATGAGATAATAGATGGAGAGAACTTTAGAAATCTTAAAAATATATAAATATCTAAGTGGTCCTGGGCTGTGTGGTTCACATTTTTAGGAAGGTACCCTGGGCACTGAATAAAATAACTTGCCAGACTTGAATGCAGGTCTTCCTTCTCCAAGGTCAGTCCTCTTTGCACCATGTGTTGCTGCCTGTGCGCCTGATTGCTTGTTGAGGATGGTATCACAGGCCACATAGGAGTTTTGTACAAGCCACACCTGAGTAAAGGTCTAACCTGTATTTGGACAACCCTAGGAAATTCCTCTTTAGTTTCTCAGTGCCTTTGGCCCAGATGCCTGCTTCAAGAGCATTGCTACTGGGAATAGTCTTTAAAAATATCACTTTCAAGGAAAAGTCCCTAGACTCATGGAAAACACTGAATTCCAGTTTACTGTTGGTGAGGCAGAAAGAGGGTTGAGTTTAGCATCAGAGGATCTGAGTTCAGATTCCAGCTCTGTTACATACTGTGTATGACTTTGAACAAGTCACTACCCCTTGCTGAGACTCAGATTCCTCCTTTCTGAAGTGAAGGAATTGGACTAGATACATCTCTAAGGTCTGTTCCAGCTCTGGATTTTATGGCCTTAAATGATCTAACATCTCTGAAATGGATAGGATCTTGCTGACATGCAGTTGATGTGAGACGCTTGCCTTTTATTCATTGGCAGGTGAGCCATTTCAGATCTTGAGAGAGCTGTTGTCAAACTGCACGTCTTCCTTTCCAGTGTCCCGACTCACTCCTTGCTCTGGCTATTTTCTCCTCCTCTGCATCTTAGGTCCGCCCCCCAAGACCTCAAGTTGTCAAGCGACCAAAGAGTAATGTCACCATGGAAGGACGAAGAACTTCGGTGTCAAGCCCTGACCAGTGAGTATGAAACACGTTATTGCCGTCACCCTGCAGAGGCCGACACTTCTTCCTGTGGAGCACATAAATTCCCTTTCCCCCACTGTGTCCCACCCCGCTAGCTTCCCAGTGAGGCCAGGCTGGGTGTTTTGCAGAAAGGTCACTCTGGGAGCAGAGTTTAATCTCAGAAGTCTCCTACTAGTTCAAGGTATTGTGTGGGCAGAATGTCTAGAGACAAGAGCCCCTGGCAGAGATTGTCTCTATATGACACCCGGGCCCAAGTCTTTTGAGTTGTAAGACTCAAAAGACACTTAGAAGGAAATTCATTAAGTGTGAATCAGTTTCCACACCGTCGTCTTGGCAATGCAGAGCAATAGAACTGGGTTCTTCCATCCGTGACCATAAACATTTCCCAAACCAAGGAAGGGCCACAGAAAACCTGCCTAGATTGCAATGAAGATTCATATATTTCTGTAGCTCTTTAAAGTTTGTAAAGTATTTTCTTCACAACAAACCTGTGAAATAGGTAATATACATATTCTCCCACTCTTACAGACGAGGAAACTAAAGTTAAGAGAAAAGAAGTAAGCTTACACTTACTGGATTTTGAGTGGTAAGGGACCTTAGAAATTATATATTCCAAGACCAACATTTTTACAGATGAGGGAACTGACACCGAGTGAGGGGGAATGGTACAAGATCATATAGTTAGTGTCTGAGCTGGAGTTTGAGCCCAGGGCTTCAGATACTCTCTAGCATCTGTGGGCACTAAGGACTTGCCAAGAAAGTCCTGGAGTCCACCTCAAGTTTGCCCTGCCTTCAGAGACTTAAGGTTTGCTTGGGACCCCCAGAACTTGAGTAACTTGCACAGAATCACTTAACTGGTGTGTGTCAGGCCAGACCTGACCCCAGAGTCAGAATACCATGCTGACTAAGACTAATGAATATTAGCCATAAAATGGCAGCTCTTCACTTATTCATTTATTTCTCTCTCTGAGCCTCCTGGCCCTTCTCTATAGAAGGGGGCCATCCTTCTTGTACTCCCTGCTGTGCAGGACCATTGTGGGTAGGAGAGGCCTCTGGAAACCAGAGCATATTATAAAAACAGGGGCTATGGTAGAACCCAGGCTGCAACTTGTGCTTCAACCCTGTAAAGTGGTAAAACTGCAATTACCACAAGCCACCTTCCATAACGACAGGTTTCAGGCCTCCAGGTAGGCCAGGAAGTTGTCGCCAGGAAAGAATTCCTAGGTTGGCAGGATTTAGAGCTATTAGGACTGAAAAAGATCTCAGAAACCGACTAATCCAAAGCACTCATTTTAAAGATGAGGAAACTGAGGCACCCCCTCCCCAGGGAAAAGAACAGAAAAGGGAGGAAGAGACTTGCCTAAAGTCACAGATATAGTAAATATGAGAGTCAGGACTAATCCTGGGGCCAGTGCTGTTTCAACTACTTCTGCTCCTGTATTTTAGGGGACATGCCTAATTTGCAAGAAGAGCATTTTCCAGAGTTGTCCATTTGCTTCAACTTTCTCCAGACATACAAGCACTGTAGTGAAGGGGAAATCAAGTGAGGAAGAGGTGAGGGACGGAAGTGTTCAGTTCATAAATTCAGTCCTAAATAACTAGGCCACTTTTTAAAAGCCAGCAGTGGCTTGCAGGCCTTCCAGAGGTGGAACGAGTTTGCCCCCTTGTGGATGAAATTCCTTATCGCCTTAGAGGACCTGAAGCGCCAATGACTTCTTTCTGTGCCTCCTCCGGATGAAATCGTTCTTCCCCTATTCAAGAAACAGTCCTACTGTCCAAGATATATGTATTGATTCCAAATCAAAATCTTCTCACAATCAGCAAACGTAGTTCAAGCACACTGTATTGGGACTCAGAGTTAGCCCAAAAGGATTCTGGGCATTGGAACTGCTGCCTTGAATGGGTCGGATTAGCTGATCTCCTTTTTTTACCCTTTTGCTAATCAAATAAATGCAGAGTTAAGAGATGATCCTTTGGTGAGTCCAAGGCATCATATAGCTATCAATATTTTATAACAATAACCATTTAAACAGTTATTTAAAAATATTCCCTGATTTTTTTGTAGCATATCAATAGCTCTCTCCGCTTGAGTCCCCCATCCTTCTCGATAATATGGGACAACCCTTGGTCCTCAAAAGCTGTACCAGCATAGCACAGGCTCTTATAGGTCTTACTGAGCTAGAAAAGCTTCACACATAGGTCTAAGTAACAGATTCTCTCTGTCATTCCAAGGATAATGCCACTATATGAGGAAATATTGTTTTTTTGACTACAGCAACTCACAATCAGCCATCCACTAAGGCACAGAGTCACCTACATGAACAAAATCATGAATCCTTGACATTTCTTTATAGTTTTTTATATTTTGGTTATAAAATATTTTATGCACGTTACCTCTCTTCTCACAATATTTCTTTGAAGTCAGCTGGTCAGGAATGATTCTGTTTTACAGATGAGGAAGCTAAGGTTAGAATAACTTGCCCAAAGTAGCACCGTTAGTAAGTTGCAAAAATAGGACCCCAGCCAGATCTTCTGACTGCCACGCTGTATGCCAGCCAACATCTTTGCAGAGGTTTCTTAGAACTTGACTTTGTGTCTTTCTGGCAGTGAAATGCCCGAGCAAATCAAACTTGTGAAAGCGTGAGTATTAGCACACTGGCTCATCGGGGAAGTGTCAGCAAAGGCAAGCAAGATTACTAGGGCCATCATAGTCATAAATAAATTTTAAAATCCTACTGTGGATTTAGGATAAAGGATTACATCTTGGCATTTTGCTCTGAGGGATGGGGTGTGTGTGTATATGTGTGTGTGTGTGTGTGTGTGTGTGTGTGTGTGTGTGTGTGTTTTCTCTTTTTTCCTTTTAAATGACTCCAAGAAAAATACCCAGCACGCCCACTCTCCCATAATGCCAGTGACATTTTTAGTGCAGCCCCAGTGTTTTCCTAAGTGTCTCTCTCTGTCACCCTATCCTCCTCCCCCTTGCCTCTCCACATCCAAATGCCACGTACATCATAAACAGCCCTTCCATGTGTTTTTCTCAACTGTCACCAACTTCAACTTGGCAGGACCAACTCCTGCAAACACAGGAAGGATCCAGTGGGGGAAAAATATATTTTAATAAAACAGGCCTGCTATGAAATATTGTTCTAGAAGCAACAACAACAACAATCTGCTTGTATCATGCAGGGAGAATTGAGAACTCGGAATGGCGGGAAACGAAGCCTGATAGGGCCTGGCTGAGGCCAGTTTTGACTTATCCAGGAGAAGAGCAACTAAACCGAACTAAAACTCCCACAGTCATCAAAGGACATCTTCCAGTTGGGAGATTTGGGTGGTAAAATGCAACATGAAATACGTTAACGCCTGTGTGGATCCTCAGTACCGCTGGCTTCATACCTCAATTCTAACTCGCCAGTAACACTTTGAGTAATTAACACTGAGCCAGGAAGGATAAAATAGATTAAGGACACCACTTTGGGTTCCCAGCCTCGAGCAGCAGGATTTTTCCCCCAGATCATAATCAGCATGGGCAGCAGCATGGTGCCAAGGAAACTAAACACTGAGTTTAAAGCCAAAAGGCCAAAAGTACTAGTTATGCTATTTACTAGCTGTATGACCTTGGGCAACTCACTTCATTTCTATGAGGCTTAGATTCCTTGTCTATAAAATGAGAAGTTGGATGGTTCTTCCAACTCTAAATCTCTATAATTGTTTTCCAAAGTCTTTAAAAGTCAAGATCTGTTGAGTCTTTTTTCTTCCTTTTATAGCTAATTAGAAAAAGTGGTCCTTGAATTCCCAGTTGAAATCCCAATTCTGTGATATGTGGTCAGATCCACAAGGAAAAAAAATCTTTTCTAAAAATTCCATTGTTTTTAATAGAAGGAATAGAACATTAGGGTAGACCATTAGAAATAGGGCCCAAGAACAGAGAACATTGGAACACAGAATCTCAGGACTGAGAGGAACCTCAGAAGCTGTCCAGCTCAAGCCCTTCTCAAAGCAGGAATCCTGCTCCAGTGGCCAGGAAAAGTGATGCTTAATTTGGTCTCCTCCAGGGAGAGAGAATTCACTGTCTCCATTCTTTTGGAGGGAAGTACTATCTGTTGGGACATTTTTCCTTGGTTCTGCCTTGGGGCCAATCAGAATAAGTCTAATAATCCCTCCTCCCCATGGCCCCATTTCAGATATTTGAGGACAGTTCCCCCTGTGCCATCCTCCTCCACCCCTCCCTATCCCTCTTGGTTTTTTTCTTCTTCAGATTAAACATTTCCAGTTCATTCAGAAGATCTTCTATTGTCAAAGTCTCTCTTTCTCTCACCATCTCCATCACTTTTCTCTGGATTTGTTCTGACTTGTCACTGACTTTCCTAAAATGTAGTGCCCAGAACTGAATAGTGTACTCCCAATATGGTCTGATTAGAGCAAAGAACATCTGGACTTTCTCTAGATATTGTGCCTCTACTTATGAGCCTAAGAACATATTAGCTTTTTTTACATTTCACTAAAGGAAAATTATTTCACAAAAATCCATTAGAAGATAAAGAGCTACATTTTCAAAGGCCGAGATGTTGTCCATTCATTTTTTAGTCACATCTGACCCATTGAGACCCAATTTGGGGATTTTCTTGGCTAAGATAATGGAGTGGTTTGCCATTTCCTTCTCCAGCTTGTTTTGCAAATGGGGAAACTGAAGTCAAGAAGGTCAAAGGATTTGCCCAGGGTCACACAGCCAGGAAGAGTATGTGGCTGAATTTGAACTCAGGAAGATGAGTCTTCCTGACTCCAGGCCTGGCACTCTATCTACTGCGCCATCTAACTGCCCATAAAGGCTGGGTTACCATGCTCATATTTCATCCACTCCAAAACCCAGTCTTAATCCAGGACCAAGACACGTAGCTTGGTTTGGAAATACCATTGAATTTGCAGCCAGAGGAGCATAGTAAAATTCTGGCTCCAGTGTTTTTGCCTCTGTGACCCAGGACAAGTCATTTAACTCTTGTGGTCCTCACTTTCCTCATCTGTAAAATAAAAGAGTTGGACTAGAAAATCTCTTTGGTCTTTTTCAGCTCTAAACCTATGATCCTGTAATCACATGAATCCTCTGTAGAAGGAAGCATCAATTTGTGGAGTTGAAGGTGAGCCCAAAGGTCTATGGAGTGAAAAGAATAACTGGACCAGGGCAGAAGATCTGAATCTGAGAACCAAATCTGTTCTCAATCCCAACACGTCCTGGTTGTGTGACCATGGGCAAGTCACTTCAGCTCTGTGCTTCACTTTCTTCATCTGTAAAAGGCAGATGATCATCCTTGTACTTCTTCTCTCATGAGAATTATGTGAGGAAAGATCTTCGAAGCCTTAAAACCCTGGAAAATTGCAAAATTATCATCTAATCCACCCTGAATCTACTAAAACATCCCCTTCAAGTGGTGTACTTGAAGACCTTGCCTAGTAGAGTGGAATCAAAGGACCTGGATTCAGATATCAGCTCTGCTATATATGTGTCCTTGTACAAGTCATTTTTCCTCAATCAGTCTTAATTTCTTCCTCTGTCAAATAGACTAGTTGATGTATAAGGTCCCTTCCAGCTTTAAACCCTGTAAAACCTATGAAACTCGTTGCCTCTCCCCTGAGACAGCTCGTTCCATATAATATTCTTTGAATATTCAGTCCCCTCCCAAAGGATTTTAGCCTGTGACCTGTATTGTCCAAGCAAAGGGCTGGTTTGGGGTCGAGGTAGATAGGGAGTATCTGCCAAGATGGCCACAGGGCATCGGCGACATCCATCAGGCCTGTTTATGTCACTGCTCAGCTCTAACCTCAGTAAAGGTGGCCTTGTTAATCCTTATATGGGAACATTTCAGCATGAGACAGGGGCCCTGACCCCGTATCAATTATTTCCAAATGTATTCTTAATGCGCTCCCATCGGACCCTCAGTTCTACTCCACAGAGGCCTATTTAATTTTCTGACTGTCTTAGATACTCAATTAGGAAATGAAGGGTGGGTCATAGCCCCCCATTGCCTCTTGCTCTAGAGGGCAGACGACAACAATAATAATAATTCTCACTTCTGTAGTGCTTTAAGTCGTCCAAAGTACTTTCCTCACAAGCAGCCTGGAAGGCAGGCTTTGTTAGGATCATGCTATCCACATTTCTTAGTTTAGGAAACTGAGGCTCATGGGAGTTAGGTGGCTCATCTGGGGTCATGCAGTTTGCTTGAGCCAGGACTCAAACTTAGATTTCCTCACTCTAAGTCCAGTGCACCTTCCTTGACATGATGTCCTCAGGAACCTCATCATCCCAGAGATTGCATTAACCTTGGTACTCACCCTTAATCGGTATCCTCAGTACTCTCTGCACCTCCGAATGAAAGGCTGGAGGGCAGAACAAAGAGCACCTCTCAAAGACTCCACTTAAAGAGAGCTCTCAGGTTCCCCCTTCATTTCCCATTCAGCTGTACTCCTTTGGACTCCATCCTGCCCATACACCAGATACGCTCGCCTCCACACCTCCAATTTTCAGCTTCCTCCTGTGTGTTGTCTTCCTCCGTTGGATTGTGAACGCGTTCGCCTCAAACCTGCAAACTGGCAAAGATGACAAAAAATGACAGTAGCCAATGTTGGAGAGGTTGTAGTATGATAGGTGCACTAACACATGATTGGTGGAACTATAAAATGGTACAGCCATTATGGAGAGCAACTTGGAATTATGCAGATAATGTCACTAAAATGTCCATACCCTTTGAGCCATATGCCATTACTGGATTATACCCCAAGGAAGCCATGAATAAGAAGAAAGCCCCATGTACACTAAAATATTTATAGTTGCATATTTTGATAGCAAAGCATGGGAAACAAAGTGGATGCCCATCTTTTGGGAAATGGCTAAACAAATTGTGGTACATGAATGTGATATAATATTACTTTGCTTTAAAAAATGATGTATGCGATTAACACAAAGACACATGGAAAGGTCTACATGAATTGATTTAGAGTAAGCAGAGCCAAGAAAGCAATATACACAATAAGTATGTTGTGTGAATGGAAAGACCAACACATACAAAAATCAAAAATGAATGTAACAGAGGGTAGCTAGGTGGCACGGTGAGTAGAGCACCAGCCCTGGAGTCAGGAGGACCTGAGTTCAAATGTGGCTTCAGGTACTTGACACACTTACTGGTTGTGTGACCTTGGGCAAGTCACTTAACCCCAATTGCCCTGCCTTCCCCCCTCCAAAAAAAAAAAGAAATGATGGATGCAATTAATACAAAGAAGCATGGAAAGGTCTACATGAATTGATTTACAGTAAGGAGAGCCAAGAAAACAATATATACAATAAGTAAGACATGTAAATGGAAAGACTGATATACAAAAATCAAAAGTGAATGTAACAAAATTGTAAAAATCAAGCAGGATTCCAATGAAGACCTGTGGGAAGACAGCCTCAACCCATCCCTTCATAGAGGTGGGGAGTCCACAGGGGTTACACATTGCCTAGGTCTTTGGACTTTTTCAATACATTCATCCATTTGTCTGGGTTTTTATCCTTTAAAAAATACTATTATATGAGATAGCTCTCTGGGAGAAGAAAGGGGAAAAATACTGAGGATAACTAGAAAATTGCAATGAAAATTTATTTTAAAAAAAAGAGAAGAACTCTTTCTTCATATTTATATCTCCAACACTTAGTATAGCACCTGCAACATAGTAGGTGCCTAATAAATGTTTATTGACTGACTGACCTTGTAACCCCAAAGGTGCTCTTCCTGAGAGGATTGATTACAGCTTGTGTGGGGGGAGGGGCAGGAATGCCAGGTGTGGAGAAACGGAGCAGGCTGAGGTAATTACAGGTTATTTGGGGCTCTGAGGACTGCTTCTGACCTGTGGTGGAAAGGGTTAGGTGGCTCCTGAAAACAGACTTTCTGTGTTACTACCAGAAAGCCCCTAAATAAATAGGGGAAAGTGATGTTGCCAAGAAAGCCACAGGTAGAAAGTTCACGTGGGAGACGGCATGTTGTGATAGAACGAGTTCTGGCCTAAGAGCGAGGAAGCCTAGGTTCTAGTTCTACTGTGCCCTATACCTATAGGTCATTGGGCTGGCCACGTCCTTCTCTGAGGGTCAGTTCCTCATCTGTAAAATGAAGGGATTGGACTGGGTGGTCTTGAAGACCCCTTGCAGTTCCAGCATTCTATGTTCTATGTTCCGGCCCCAACAGCCAATGTTTCAAGGCCCCTTTCTTTCAATCCTTGCATCTTCTAACGTGCTCTTTCCACATCTAACGTGCTGTGGCCCAGGATCACTTTCAGCTGTATCAATCTGTGTTTTAAGGGTCCTTCCAGTTTGAATGTTTTCTGTTCTGTTCTAGAGACGCTTCCAGCTCTAGCATTTTAGGATTCTATGCTGCTGTGATTTCTAGTCCAGACACTTCTTCTCAAAATAAAAATCCCCAAAGTTTTACCCACCTAGATGCGCAGAGCAGAGAAAGAATGTGAAATAGCACCTCCTTCTACCCCAGATCCTCTCACTCCTACCATCTACAAAGGAAGTTCTCATTTCACTCCTACATGAGTTCCTTTCCCTGCCTCCCTCTGTATGTCCAGGTCTCATGATGTCAGGTGGGTTTTCAGGCTTCCTATTTGGGTAAAATGGAGATATTACTATTATAGGGACCTTATTAATTTTTTTTTTTGCTTTTTTGGCAGGGCAGTTGGGGTTAAGTGACTTGCCCAAGGTCACACAGCTAGTACGTGTGTCAGGTGTCTGAGGCCAGATTTGAAATCAGGTCCTCCTGACTCCAGGGCCGGTGCTCTACTCACTGCGCCACCTAGCTGCCCCGGGACCTTATTAATTTAATACAATTCATCAGTTATTTATTAAGTAATTACTATATGTAAGGCTGTGCTAGGTTCTGGGAATATAAAGATAGAGAAGATTCTTAAGAAATTTACAAACTAATAGGGTGGGAACAGGGGCAAGGATTGACATGGGCAAAAATAAGAGAGCGTGAGAAAAGTGCAGAGGAGAGGAGCAGGTAGAGTGTTAGGAGAAATATGAGGAGGGCACTACCATCTAGAGCAAGACTGGCTCATGGAGGAAGGACACCTGAGCTGGGCCTTGGAGGAAAGGGAGAGTTTCAAAAGGTAGAAATTGGGGACCAGGTAGGCAAGTTGGAGCTAAATTATGAAAGGATTTAAATATCAGAAAGGAGCAAGAGTCTGTTTATACTTCTACATATATTTTATTGACGAGGGAGTGGAGGGGAGAGGGGAGAAACAATTGAAGTTTCTGGAGTAGAGGAGTACCTTGATAGTAACTCATGTTTCTGTAGTTCTTAGGATTTACAAAGTTCTTTCTTCTCTGTGAGACAGCTAACTCAACTATTATCAGACCTATTTTGTAGAAGAGGAAAACTGAGACTACGGGAATATAATGTGTCTTGCCTAGGATCATTCAGCTGGCAAGCATCACGTTCAGGATTTGAACCCAGATCCCCAGACTCCATACCTAGCCTTCTTGTGCTTCACTGTGCTGTGCTGCTGCCTAAGTGTATATTAGGAAGATGTACTGCATAGCGAGAAGCTTTTCCTAATGAGAAATGTTTTCAGACTTTGTAAGGTAGCATGAATGTAAGGTAGCAGCTGTCACCTTTAGTGAGGCTGTTTTCCCCCACAGAATCTCGGAGTTGGAAGGAGCCTCAGAATCCATCTAGTCCAATCCAGAACTGAACTGGAATACCCTCTGTGTGAGCATCCCTGTAAGTGGTCACCCAGGCTTTGCTTGAAGACCCTACTACCTCCTGAGGCAGCCCATTCTGCTTTGGGATAGAGCAAGTAGTTGGGAAATTTGTCCTTACGTTAAACCTCAATCTGTCTCTCCGTAGCTCCCCCCTCCCTGCCCCCAATACTGCTCCTGTTTCTGCCTCCTGCATCCAAATACATCAAGTTGAATTTCCATCATCCTGCCTGTACTCCGAGCCTTTCCATCAGGAAAAGGGAAACCTTCTGGGATTCATGTTCCAGCCCTCCAGAGTGCAGGGTCACCACCACACTAAGAGGAGTCATTACCAGAAGTCCCTAGTAAAGGCATTATTCTATCACATGAATCAAAATCTATTCAGACAAGTTCCGCATAAACAATACTTTAGTGATTACTCAGTCATTTAGGAGAAATTCAGAATTATGTGGTGTTTGTGCATTGTGGCTAATATGTTTATGTCAGGAACATATGTTTATGTAAACATATGTAATTGAACATATATTTATATAAGCGAGCATTCATGCTTGAGAAAGAACACTAGTAGGCTCAATGCCTTCTAAGATACACACTCTCAGCTATGGCATTCCGTTATTTTCTCTTGAGCTTTGTGGAGACCCTAATGAGTTTCTTCTCATCTTTCCCCATCCCCCTACTCACTCAATGTGGAAGCCCCACAGGAAGCCACAGCTGGGACGGTACCCCAACGTAACTGTCAAGCAGCAACACCTCAGCAAACAGACCTCCATGCTTGGAGTCTTGCAGCCCCAGCCAGGACAAGTGGAATGTGTTGAAAGATCACACCCCCACCTCCTGTCCCTCCGGTTCTCCGGGAGCATTCCCTACCACCATGGCCTAGAGTGTGTCTCCATGATGCCAGCTGGACCCCCCCGACCCCCATCCAGCACGGCAGGTCGGTTAGGCAGAAATACAACAGCCCATCTCTCTTCCAGGCCCTTGGCTGGCAGCCTTCCAGGGCTCGCCAAGAGGCTGGTTGTTAACATGCAAGAGCAGAAGGCCAGGAGGGCAATTAACAAGTCAAAAAGGTTTTGGCCTGGCTAAAGCTGCCATCACTTCCCCAGTCTCCATGTGTTACTTTTCTGGAAATTATGCAAGACTTAACAGAAATCATAATGACACAGTCTCAAAGAGAGAAAGCTGCTTCTCCTGTGCTAGCCGAACTCATTAACCCAGAATTAGAACTGCCTCAGCCTTTTGGCTTCATTGGACCAACAGTAGCCTCCAATTACCATGGCCATGGGCCCCAAGGTGCTGCCAGAAGGAAAGAGTTTTCTAGCAGGGTAATCGAAAGCCCCCAAATCTGTCGCCACAGAGTAAAGAGCCGGCCTGGTACCAACAAGGAGCCAGATTCACAGATGACACGAGGCTTGGCTGGATAGCTATCATGCTGGATGACTGAATCTGGATCCAGAAAAGATCAGGGGATTTAGAGCTGAAAAGGCCCGTAGAGATCATCTAATCCAAACCCCTCATTTTACAGACAAAACAGGACTGCGAAGGTTGTAACTTGGCCAGAATGAGGATTCAAACCTGAGTCTTCTGCCTCCGAACCTAATAAAACAACAAAATAACAACACCCTGTCTCTCTTCAAGAAGCAAAAACTGATGGACTGAAGCTAACAAGATGAAATTGAGAGAAGAGGGGTGGAAAATTCTTCACTCGGGCCCACAAATTCAGCTGTGCATGTATAAGGTCGGGGCGCCATTCCTGGAGAAGGGACCCTGGACGCTGTTAGAGGCCTACAAGCTCAGTTGGAGTCAGCTGGTCACACAGTTGTCAAAAGAGTTAATCAGAGATTATGCCACGTTAATGGAAGCCCGGCATCCAGAGCAAAGGGGGTTCTTCGCGTGACAGTTTAGGAAAGACTGCTAAAGGGTGTCAATCACATCCAGCAGATGCTGACAAGAGTAAGAACCACCATTTACATAGTGCTTCAAGGTTAGCTCAGTGCTTTATATCTGTCATCTCATTTGATTCTCCCAGCAACCCTCGGAGGTGGCTGCTATCCTTATGTCCATTTTACAGACGAGGAGACTAAGGCCAAGAGAGCTTAAGTGACTTGCCTAGCCAGTTCCGCATTCTACCCACTGCACCACCTAGATGTTAATTTTTAGTTGAAGAACCCAAGGATATTTATTCTGGAGATGGAAAGACATGATTTCTATCCTCAAATATTTGAAGAACTGTGGTAGGGAAGAAGAGTTAGCCTTGTTCTTCTTGGTCCCAGAAGGCTTAGTGAGGAGCAGTGGGTGAACACTGCCCAGGGACAGGTTTTGGCTTACTCTTAGGAAAAAGAAGCCCTTCCAATTATGGTCAACCCAGAGTGAGTAGGCCAACTCATCAGGTAGTGACTTCCCTGTCTCTGGAGGAGTTCCAGGGAAGGCTGGATGACTACTTGTTAATGATGCCATAGAACAGTTTCCTGCTCAAGTATCAATCAATCAACAAGCATTGAAGTGCCTACTGTGTGGTTGGCACTATGCTAGACATTGGGCATCCAAGCACAAAGAATGAAACCATCCCTACTCAAAAGGAGCTTACATTCTGAGGGGGTTGGGGGAGAAGGGAGGGATAAGAGGTGCATCTTTAAGTAGATAAGCATAAACAGAAAGTGAAGAAATACAAATAAATACAAGGTCATTTAGAAGAGAGGACATTCATTGTTGAGGTGACTGACCATGCAGAAGATAGTTCCTGGGCTGCACCTTAAAGGAAGAGAGAGACTCTGTGAGGAGCAGGTGAAGAGGGTACATTCTAGGAACTGGGGGTGGCCAAGGCAGAGGCACAGAGCTAGAAAGTGGAGTGTCATGTGTGAGGAAAAGAGAGAAGGCCAGTTTGGCTACATCTCAGCGTGGGAGAGGGAGTATTGTCCAGTGCCACCAGAAAGCTAGGCTTGGGCCAGGTTAAGAAGAGCTTTCGAAGCTAAACACTTTATATTTGTCCTAGAGGCAATAGAAAGCCATTGGAGTGGATTGCATGGGAGTTAGACCAGATGACCCCTAAGGTCCCTTCAGACACTGAGATTCTGTGATTTAGTAGTCCATTGTAATAAGAGTGAGCTCTCAGGAAACGACTTCTCCCATTGCTTCAGAGACTCCACGCTTCTGTGACCAGGCCATCTTGGGGACAGAACTACATGATCAGTCACTCAGGGCTCCTATCTACAGGAACTGGATTTCTATTGGGCCTTAGCTTCTCTGTTGTTCTTCTGTCTCTGGGGATGCAAAGAAACATATCAGAGCTGCGTTCTTTCAAGGTACTTGGCTGATAGCTAAGTTGGGGATGAAAGAGAAGTGGAAACCCTCACCATTGCTTAAATAATCAATTCAGTATTTATTAAGGACGTATTATATACTAGAGCCCTTGTCTCCAAAGAGTTTGTTAATTTAGTAAGAGCTCAGTCTAAGTCAAGTATGGTGTAGGGAAAGACTACACATGGAATTTGGAGTCAGGACATGGGTTCAAATCATGACTGCTACTTCCTAAATGTGCAACCCCAAGCAAGTCATTATACCTCTCTGAGCCTCAGTATCCTCATTTGTGGCCTCCTTCACTGAGCTATTTTATGAGGAAAGCGCTTTGTAAATCATAAAGTACTCTAGAAACTTATTATAAAGTAGTATCTGATTGCATTTCACCATCATGATCTACCCTCAACCCAGGAGAAGCCCAGAATTCTCCTAGGCCAATGTATAGATTTCAAGCCCCAAAGCTAGTCCTGGGTCCAGCCCACCAAAAAGGCCCTGCATGCCCCAGGCATCATAGCAAAGTCTGAAAACTAGACTCAGACTATCTCCACTCACATCTCTGATGTGATTCCTGCTAGTTATATAACTTTGGGTAAAATACTTCCTCTCCCTGATTCTCAGTCCCGCCATCTGTAAAATGGGAATGATGATGCTTGTACTGCCTACTTTGTAGGGCTGTTGTGAGGAGTACACTTTGTAAATCTGAGAGTACATTAGAAATGGGAGCTACAATGAGGATTCTAGGGGACACCTAATCAGAGGGGAGCCAAAGTTGCTAATGTATATACAAATTAAAGATTCCTCACAAGGGAATGAAATAATCCTTTTTTAAAAAAAATGATTATAGAATCCCCTTCATTACTGCCTGAGACCCACTGCTCCCTGGATTTTTTTTTTATCTCAAGTACATTTAAGTGTCAATTAAATTTGAAATACCTCCATTTGTCAGCATTTCATTTCGGGCCAGTGTGATGTGCCGCCGATTTGTCCACGCATCCTGACACATAAAAAAACTCCCGAGATGCAGATCGTCCTCATTAAAAAATAAACCTGTGCGATCACGGCGCTGCCGAGCACCACGGAGCACATCCCCGGCTCGGTGGCGCTGTGTGGCTGACATGATATTTTAAAAGCAACAGCCGCGGCTGTCACTCCTGTCATATGCCGGGGCTAACGGGAGACATGTTAAACTAAACATTAGAAAGAGATCAGCAAGTCATCTGCATGGGAACTCGGCGAAGAGATTAGGTAGGCAGAGGCTGGGGCAGTCATGTGGAGATGATGAGGGTTGGCGCGCTGATGGACAGCAAGCTTTGCTTTGCCCCTCGAAGGCAACGGCAGCGCTTGCTGTGGAGCTGGGCTCCCTGTGACCTGCCTATTCACAGACAGCTCTTTGTGTATAAAATCCAAGCAAGTGGTGGGTGGCAGACTGCAGGGTAGTAGCTGAATTGGGTTAATGAGAGAATAGATGCTTCCCCCACACACACACACCCTACCCGATTCCACTGCCTTAAGCTAATAAAAAATTTAAACTTGGCCGTCGTCAATGGTTCATCCTTTATCTTTGACAAATATCTGACTGTATGTTTTAGGGAGTAACACCAGGAGCTAAATTTAAATAAGTTGATTTTTAAAACTCACCTTGGTATTAATGGGGAAGGGAAAAGCCCCACAATACCTCTCTCTTCATTGTTTTAGATACCACTGTTGGAATGTTGATCTCTCCCCTTTCCCCACCCCGACCTTCCCCCCAAGGAAGCAGATTGAGGCAGGCTGACATCACACCAGAAAAGTTCCTGTTTGGAAGCTCAGTTCAAATGTCACCTCCTCTGGGAAGCCTTCCTTGTTCTGCACCCTTCATTTGGTAATGACCTTCCCCTCTCACTGCACCCTTATTAATATTCCTCTAAAATGCATTTATCATAGATTTATAGTTTTCTGCGTTTGTACCTTATTCCTCTACTGGACAGTAAGTTGTATGAGAATGGGGATCATATCCTATCAAAACTTCACATATCTCTTAGCACACAGTACAGTGCTCTCCACAAAATGCATAATGAATGCAGAATGATTGATATCTGTTATCTCTTATGACAGCCTCATTGCTTCCTTCCTTCCCCCTTCATTGTGTCATTTCAGAGCACAACCTGTCCACAATCTTGAACCACTGTTTCTCAACTCCCTGGGACTACTTTCCTCACCTATAAAATGAGGGTATTGGGATGTGACCAGTAAGATGTCCAAATAGTTGCTTGCCATAAACTTCTCCAACTCTAAAACTTCCAAAGAAATGAAGTATATGCCAAACATAGAGTGGTTATGGCTAAATCCACTAGATAAGATGACAGAACCCACCCCACCCCCATACAAATGACCATTCCATGAATAATCTCAAAGAACTTTTATACTTAGAGTTCTCATTCAGTTTCCTTAACTCCCAGTGAATCTAATGCCTACTGTAGTGAGTGCTTTAATGAACCACAAGCACAAATAAGCTCAAAGGCTTGTGATTCAGGGTCTGCCTATAAAGATCCCTCATGGTAGTGACTTTGCCCAAAACACACACCCCTCCCCGCCTCTGTAAGAAGTGGCATACACTGATTCTGCCCAATCATGTGAAGAAGTGAGGGAAGAGCATGTGGAACAATCTCATGTAGTTAAAAATGTTTTGTGTGGTAGCCAGAGCTGAAGGTTAGGGGGAAACATAGCGTTGCACCTACCTACAGCTGAGGCAAGTCCTCTTTCCCTTGAGGCTACTCAGGTTAGAGAATAACAGGCCTGACTAACCACCATATCCACCAATAAAAGGAAGCCAAGGCTGCCTAGCAGCCCAGGCTCAAGAGTCTGTACATTTATGAAAGGGGAGGGACCAAAGAATAAAAGATAGAGAATACAGTGAATACAGCTGAAACACCAAAAGAATCAAGAGGAACCGCCTGAATAAAACCAAGTGCACAAGCCAACAAAGTAGCAGGAAGAAAAATAACACCTCAGAGAGAACAGAAACACATTTATCAAGTATAATGTGAAAGAAAATAAACCAGTGTTACCTGATGAAAGACAGAATCCTATGCATTCCTGAGAGATATCATGGAACAACCTCAAGAAATTCCAGAATGATTCAAAAGAGAAACAAAACTCTAAAAAAGAAATTAGAAATAAATTAAGAGTTAAGAGCTCTCAACATAGAAGTTAAAAATACAAGTGGGAGTAGGAAAAATTGATTACATAAGGGAAAATCTTTACAAAGAAGTGGAAGCAGAGAGAGAGTGACAGATTTGGAGAACAAAAATACTGAAATAGAGGAAAAATGGGCAGAAGAGAAGAAAAAGGCAACAACAATATGTGAATTTTATATAAGCCTAAACAACTGACCTTGAAGACAAGATGTGCAAAGATAATTTAGGGATTATAGGTCTCCTGAAGAACAAATCAAAAAACCTGTATACTAGAATGCAAAAAATAATGCATGAAAAGTGTCTGGAACTTCTAAGTCCAGACGACAAAATTTTGACCAAGAGAATCCACAGATCACCATCAGGAGGGAAAAAAAACAACAACCCTGTGCTTCAAACTCTGAGATAAGTAGTAGTTAAATTTAACGACTTCAGTAACAAAAGGTGAGACTTTCAAAGATGAAGGAAAGGCATTTCAAATAATAGGATTATTCCAAATTCATATGAAATTGTTGGAGAGAATGGAATACTGTATTCCAAAAAAGGAAATGAACTCAAGCTAAAATTAAGGATTTGGACTAATTGATCTCTAAGATTCCTTCTATCCCTGAGGTTCTTTGTGCTCACATTCCATATTCTAAGATACCTTACAGGTCAAACAATGTATTTTAAGTTCTCTTGTAGCTCTAACATTCTACCCTATTTTTAACAACTCAGCAAAGACCATAGTGCTCAGACTGTGACTTGACCATCTGCCATAGCATTAGAAAAACAGTCTCTTATTGCTTGTGAAAAGCAAACCATTTACTCTTTCATAGATCATGGAGCTCTTTCTTCAAATTATAGACTTTTAAATTTGGAAAATCCCTCATAGATGAAGTAAGTAAATCTTCTCATTCAACAGGTGAGGAAACTGACCAAAAAGAGGATAAATGTCTGTCTTAAGGTCACATGACAAGTTAATAATTAAGTCAGGATTAAACTACTGCCCTCCTGATTTCCAGTGCTCTTACCAAAGTCCCCCTCCCCCATTGTTGATACATCTTAGGGTTTGAGGGAGAATGTGGCTAGGTAGTGCAGTGGGTAGAGTCCTAGACCTAAAGTCAGGAAGACTCATATCTTCTTGAGTTCAGGTCTCTACTCAGACACCTCCTAGCTGTGTGACCCTGGGCAAGTCATTTAACCCTGTTTGCCCCAGTTCCCTCATCTGTGAAATGAGCTAGAGAAGGAAATGGCAACCCACTCCATTATCTTTGCCAAGAAAACCCCAAATGGTATCATGAAGCAGTAGACACAACTGAACAACAACAATAATAAGCTCATAACCTGTTCTGTCTTTGATCCGGTCAAGAGGATGACTCGCAATGAGTGTGGCTAGATGGTGACTTGATATAAAACAACAGGGGGGTTCCATTATATAGAATGTTAAAGTACAAGTCTCCTTTTCCCCCCAGTAGCAGAAAAATGTGGGTAAGCATGTTCATTTCTCTAGCAATCCCAAACTTGTGATGTTAGAGTCCAGTTCAAACAAGAAAAGGGCTTTGCTCTCATGTTTCCTGAAATTGCTAACAAGTTGAGTTAAGTTTGGCGAATGTGTCAAGGTATTCACAAGCTACCTCAAAACAGGAGGGAAAACTAATTAGAAAGGGTGCCCTGTCAAGAATTTGAAATAAATTTGAATCCTGTTGAAGTTTTTCATTTAATCTGACCCAACCTTGAATCATACATTCTTTCCTGAAGAAGTGATCATCAGAGAAGGAAGTGATTTCAAAGGCCTCTATCTCAACATACACTCCTTACCTCTCCCCGCAGTGTCCCTGTGGCAAGCTTAGGTCATGTCCCTGCCTCTGCTTGAAGACCTCAAATGACAAGGAATTCATTACTTTACAATCCATTCTAATTTCGGATAGCTCTAATTACTAGGAAATTTTCTGTAGTATCAAGCCAAAAATCAACTTCCTTGTAACTGACAACCCATCACTCCTAGTTTTGCTTTCTAAGGCTGAAACAAAAGGAGTCTATTCTCCTTCCACGACAATCCTGCAGATGCTTGTAGATCATTACCACGTCCCTTCTTAAACCTTCTCTTCTCCAGGCTAACTCATATGGCATGGTTTTATGTCCTTTTACCATTCTGGTTGCCCTTCTGTGTGTTTTAGTTCGATAATGTCTGCTTTATATGTGATACCCAAAACTAAACGTAATTCACCAGCTGTTGTCTAACCAGGATAGATCACAACGGAACTTTGTTCTCGCTTGTTCTGGACACTGTTTATGTTCACACAACTTAAGAGCATATTCATTCGTTCATTCAGCTACCATTTGTGGAGCACCCTCTACGTACAGAGATATGTGCTAAGTGATGGGAGAGATAAATTGATGATTGATATGATCTGTGCCCTTATGTAGCATATATACAAATAGCTATGGTGGAGAATAAACAATAAGACCTCTAGTCAATACAAAATGTGAGACTGGACAAAGGAAAGATTGTTTCTGACCGGGGTGTATCAGAGAAGGCTTCCTGGAATGGGTAGCATTAGGATTGAATCCTGAAGAGTGAATCAGATTTGAAAGGTGGAGTAGGGGCCAGAGGGATGACATAGGGAACAGTAGGAACAAAGGCATAGAGGAGGATCGCGTAGCACGTGGGTGGGAAACAGAAAAAGTCAAGTTGGACTGGAATACGACTTAACAGCATGTCCTAGTGGAATCCTCACCATATTTGAAATCTGAAGATCTGGGGTCTAGTCCGGGCTCATCACATCCTTGCTGTGTGATCTTGGGTGAGTCACTCCACCTTGTTGAGCCTTGCTTATCTGTAAAATGGTTACAATAATGCACACATTGTCTATCTACCTCATTGTAATGAGGAAAATACTTTATAAATTGTACGTGCTATAGAAAGGGGAACTATCATTTCATACATATTATTTCGTATTTCATCAAGGAACCTTGATTTTTAGTCGTGTGGGCGCTTCACCAACACAACTCTTCGAATCCTTAGTAGACAGTCCTTGTGAGTTGTTTTGGCCAGAAATGTTCATTTGGCCAGTCCTCTAGGGGTGAATTTCTCTGAGGTCAGTGAAGCTGATCCCTGGATGATAAACAGATAGTCTGTCTCCAGGCCCCTACTGGAGACCTTCCCTAATTGGTAAATGTTGCCAAGGCTAACGTGCCATTGGCACAGCCTTTGTAAACTAGGGTGAGAGTTGTTATTATCATTATTGTTGTAGTCGTTAAAACATAATTATCTCTGAAGAAAGTTTTGGAAACAGAAAAGAGATGTTGTAACTCAGGAGTGGCGAGCCTGTGGTCTTGAGACCACATGTGGCCCTGCAGATCCTCAAGTGGGGCCCTTTGACTGAATCCAAACTTCACAGAACAAATTCTCTTAATAAAAGGATTTGTTCTGTCAAACTTGGACTCAATCAAAGGCCACAGGTTCCCCACCCCTGTATCTAACTCCCAAAGATTATCTGTACTCTAACCTGTGCAAACTATCCTGAGACCCATTAAATGCCTGGGAGTAGTAACAATAGGAGGTCACACTTATATAGCACTTTATTTTTACAAAGTCCTTTACGTATATTATCTCATTTGATTTTGTCTGCCCTTGCCCAACCTGAGTTACTTCTACCATCTTCTTCCTCCGTACCTCATATGATACAAGCTCATATGGCTGTATTCTCCTGGAGAGAGCGTCTCTCCCGTATCAACTAGCTTTATTACAAATTTGTGCTGTCTGATTTCAGCTCGTCCCTCACCACTTCCTAGTGCTTCTCGTCTTTTCCCTGGTTGATTTTCTACTATTGTCTCCACCGCAGCTTCTTCTTTCCTCTCTTCAGACCTCCCACCACCTCCTCCCCGCTTCCTCTCAGAGGAGGTTCTCCCACCAAACTTTCCCCAGAAAATCAAGATCATGCATTATGAGTTCTCCATTTCCCCAAACCACCCCTCAAAATTCCTTTTCATCAACTACTGCTCTGCTGTACTCGTCTCTGACGTCACCAAGGCCAGCTCCTCCATTTGTGCTTTGGACCCCTCTCTTGCCTTTCTTCAGGTGCTTGCCTCTGAAAGGATCCTTCCCACTCTTTTATCTTCATTTCTCTTTATCTATTGGCACTTTCTCCTCTAGACAAACATACCCAGGTCCTCCCCATCCTTAAAAAAAATAAGTAAATCTTCACTTGACTTTGCCATTCCCTCAGACTATTGTCCTACATCTCTTGTCCTCACAGCCAAACTCCCAGAAACCCTCATCACCTCCATTTCCTCTCCTCCCATTTACTCCTTTGTCCCCTGCAGTTTGCCATCCAACTCCACCCCAAGACAAAAGCTGTCTTCTGCAAGGTTACCAACATTCTCTTAACTGCTCAATCCAATGGCTTTTTTTAATCAGTCCTCATCTTTCTTGACTTCTCTGTAGTTCATAGCACTGCTAGCCACCTCCTTCCTCTTGGACTCTATCTCCTTCCTCCCTAAGTTTCTGTGATGCTGATCTCTCTTGGTCCCCCTCACCCCAACCTGTTTGACCTCTCCTTATTTTCCTTTGTGGAAGCGTCATTCTCCCAGTCACTGTTTGGCCATCTCCCAAGATTCTGTCCTGAGCTCTCTTATCTTCTTTCTATATATTTCTAACTTAGTAATCTTATCTACCTCCATGGGTTCAGTTATTATCTCTGTTCATATGACTCCGGTATCTATATATTCAACCTTAATATCTTACCTTAACTCCTCTCATATTACCAACTAGCTGCCTCCTGGACTTTTCAACCTGTATAGCTATATAGACATCAAACTACAAATATCCAAAACAGAATTTTTTCTCAAAACCCACCGCTCCTCTAAATGTCCCCATTTCTGTAGACTATATCACCAGCCACCCCGGTTCATAGCCTTAGAATCATCCTTGATCCTCCCTCCCTATCTAATAAGTTACAGGTTTGTGGATTCTGCCTCTTCAATATCTTTCACATCTGTCTCCTCTCCAGCTGCACTAACTGCACCCTTGTTTACTCCCTTATCTCTCAGCTGGATTATTATAATTTTCTAATTAGTCACCCTGCCTCCATTCTTTCCCCTCTCCAATTCACTTCTTACAATACTGCCAAATCGATATTCCTAAAACACAGATTAGACCACGTCACTCTCTGATTCAAAAATCTTTGAGGATAAGATACAAAGTTCTCATTCCAACATTTAAAGCCTCTGCAGTCTGGTTCCCATCTACCCTTCCAGTTTTATTTAATATTACTCTTTTTTTTTCTTTTTGAGGGGGGAAGGCAGGGCAATTGGGGTTGAGTGACTTGCCCAAGGTCACACAGCTAGTAAATGTCAAGTGTCTGAGGCCAGATTTGAAATCAGGTCCTCCTGACTCCACCTAGCTACCCCTACTCCTTTTCTTATACTCTGTTCCAGTCAAACTGAACTGACCTACTTCATACGTGACATTCCGTCTCTCACCTCCATGCCCTTGAAACCACATCTTTCCACGTCTGGAATGCACGTCTTCCCTTCCACCTCATAGAATCCTCGGCATCCCTCAACGTGCAACTGTGGTGCCCCCTCCTGCATAAGTAGGGCCTTTCTTGATTCCCCAGTTGTTAGTGCTCATGTTCTCAGTCTCTGTCTGTCTCTGACTCTCTGTCTCTCTCTCTGTGTCTCTGTCTGTCTTTCTCCCTCCCTCCCTCTACCTTTCTGTCCCACCCTCCGCATATCAAATCTATTGCTCTGTATATGTGTGTGTGTGTGTGTGTGTGTGTGTGTGTGTGTGTATACCATCCCACAAGTAGAATATTAATACTCTGAGGGTTTCGTTTCTGTCTTTGTATCTCCAGAACCTCACATAGCACCACAGGAATTGTTGATTTGAGTTGGACAACCCCGTGAGGGGAATGCTGTAGGTACCACTATCCTCATCTGCTAAATGGGGCTGAAGCTCCAAAAAAGTTGCCATGGATACCCGGCTGATACGGTCAGAGGAGGAATTCAGACTCAGGTCTCTCCTGAGTTCAGCACTCTTTCCCACAACCTAACACTGTTTCTCACATACCAGCTAACATTTATAAAATGCTCTGAGGTTCACAAAGTCCTTTGATCCTTACAGTTCTGTGAAGCACCATTACAGCGTTATCATTCCCGTTTTACAGATGAGGAAGCACATGCTAGAGAACTGAATTGACTGTCCACGGCCATGCAGCTGGAAGGGGCAATAGGAGCAAAGTAGATGCTGTGGCTCTTGGGCATTCTGGATGAGACGGGCATCTACCAGTGGATGTGTCTGTGTCTATAGGAGACGCTGGGTTAACAGACAGCTGCCTCAGTCTCAAACCTAGGGCGGGGAAGGAGGACTACCTGCAAAATGTGAGGCTTTGGAGATCTAATGACTGGGGTGGATGAAGGGAGAACAGAAAACACCAAGTTATACACAGGAGCATCATAAATCAGAATGAGACAAGATGCTGAGAGGAGCAGAGCAAGCCAGATGGCCCAGCAACAGTATGGACAGCAGGACCGGTGAACCAGGCAGCTCTACCAGTCTGTCTGGGCATGTGGTAGAACAGGAAATAGGTTGTCTCCTGATAATATACGGCTAACCTCTTTTTAATGAGTGCTGGCCCCACCTTCCTTGACCAGTTAAAGGAGAAAGCCTTATTAAGACCCAGCAAGAGGCTGTGTGGTATATTGAAAAGACCCACATTCCAGCCCTGATTCCTGCATACAATCCATGGAACATGGGATAAGCCCTGTGCCTCCTCAGCCCCACTTTCCTTATCTGCAACATGGGGATGTTACAAGGAAACTTTAAAGCTCTGTCAGAATGTCTTAGTGTCGATTGTTATTGGTGTAATGGAAAAAATGTTAAATTGAGAATCAAAAGAACCGGGTTTAAATTCAATCTGTGCCGCCAAAATCCTGATCAACCCCTTTATTCTCTGTGTGCCTGTTCACTGAAATGAGAAAAGATGAGGTTGGACTAGATCAGAGGTGTCAGACTTGCGGGCCCCAACCAGATTAAAACGTAATTGAGAAACGTTTGACAAAATAAATAAAAAGTCAACACGACATAGATGATGTTAATTTGTGGGTTTCTGAGTCGGCGTGCAGCCTGCAGGGTCCATTTCTATTTGAGTTTGACACCTCTGGCCTAAATGATCTTTAAGGCCCCTACCAACCCTTAAGTCCTATGAGTCTATGATCCTGTTATTGGGTCAAACCCCTTCCCTTCTCATTCGGGCTCTGTCACTCCTCCCTGACTCTGTACTCACTCAGAAACATGGGCTGCCTCAGAGACAAAGAAAGGACCAACCAGAGCCCAAGTTGTGAGAAGAAATGAGGTAGAGAGATTTAAGCAAGGTCCTTTCTGCTCAAAGAAAGGGGTAAAAAGAAAACATGCCCAACTATTTCACGTGACTATAATGGCTAGGAAACAATAGCAGTGATTCAAGTATGATTAGTAACAACAAAGTACGGTCCCAAAATTACTCTTCTTCCCTTTGTTTTTATAGAGCCTGGCACTGCCTCTGTCTCTAGGTTTGGGAGTTGTGGGAGGGGAATACCTTAGCAAGTGTCTGACTTGAGTTCTGGTCAGTGTATAATTCATATATACTGTGGACATATTTTATATATGCCGTATATGTGTTTGTGTTTATAGATAGAGCTCATAGGTGGCTGACAAGGCAGATGTATTTTTTATAATAATTAATATTTAATCACCATATCACAGATGAAAAAGACTCTCTGAAGAGGCATCTAAGAGAGAATTCCAAAGAGCCACCACCAATCAGCAAAGAATTGCCTTTCCATATTCGTTCTCCATAGGGTTGGCTCTCTGTTGGTCTATTGCTGTGCATGCACCTCTTTGGAGTAGCTCCCCTAACCGGATATTCAGGTTCTTTGTAATCTACTACTCCCCTTTCTGATGTCCAGTTGACTCCCTTAGTGTCTTTTGCTCTCATGGAGTCATAGATTCTTAGACCTTGAAGGACCCTTGGAACATAGATTATTAGGGCTGAAAAGGAACCCTAGACTAACACACAATGCTAGAATATAGAATATTAGAGCTGAAAAGCGCCTTAGAGCATGGAATGTTAGCACATAAAATATTAGAGCAGTAACAGACCATATAATCCACCACCCTCACTTTGCAGATGAGGAAATGATGCCTTGTATAGTAATTGTGTAACACTGAATATTCTCATTAGAATTTATCATGTCTTAATTTATCTTCAGCCATGTATTTTTTGACATTTCATTGCATCTTGTATCCCCCCCACAAAAGGGGCTTAAAAAGAACATCTATTTTATAATATATTTCCATTATAGGGGGGAAGTGTTGACTCCAGAGTCAGAATTTCTCTTCACTGAGAACTTGATACGTGTGACTGCCACAACTTCAGGAATTGGAGATGGGGTGCAGCTTTCGGGGAAGTTCAGTGGTGCTGGGGCATTCAGGGTGGGACTGGGAAGCTGAGATGTGTCTTCCTCAAATGTGATGACAAGCTGCCCCGGGGTCTGGCCTCCCTCTGTGGGTGCTCCAGTATGGAAAAGGGAGCTGGGATTGCATCTTCTATTCTGCGTTTCTCCTCCATTTTTCCCTTTCCTCCTATCAAAGATTAACTCTGATAAAGGCATCTTATAATTTCTTGTTTTTTTTTTGTTTTCCTCTTTCCTTCAGCCTGGTAAAGCCCTTGCGACACTATACGGTCTTTCTCTCTGAAGACTCCTCTGATGATGATCAGCGGGAAGAGGACCCTTTCTCTGGCTATTCTGACAACTTCTTCTTCTGTACTCCCTTTGAATGGTCTCTCTCTCCCTCTCTCTTCCTCTGTGTCTTTCTCTGGGTTCGTTAGTGTTAAGCATTGAGCTCTGCTCGATGACCCTGCTTGTGGTCTCTAGTGCATGGTTTGGCCTTTGCTGTGCAAATCTAAAGCATGGGATGCGCACACAAATGCTTTTTTGCCTTGGCCCTTCCATGGATATAAAGAGCTAATGGTCTGCTGCTAGAACATGCTCTGCCATTTTCCAGTACCAGGGATAGACCCCACCCCCACCTGCCTTCTCCCCATGATATCCATTTTTTTCAAGTTTCCCTCTCCCTCCCCCCACTTCTTCTCCCCACCCCCCACTTCACCCCCGTCATAAATCATCATTCACTGCTGCTACTGCCTTCCTAGCATCCCCCATCAAAGACTCCTCCCCCTTGGCTGCCAGCTTCCAGCATGACACAAGCCTGGGCCACTCCACAAGGCAGGCATCTCTATTACATTATTACAGCTTGTGGTGTATGCTTTTATTTGTACCGTTTATGTTCTGGCTTTGTTGGTTTAAACAGGAGTTTGGGGCTTTGTTCATAGGTGTCTTTTAATTTCAAGACTGATCTGCTTCTCTCTGGTTAATCTGTTGTACTGTACAAATAACATTTGCTGCACTCACCAGGAATTAACAGACCTTTGGCTAGCAGCATACTCAAATCAAAATGCTGTGCCAAACCTAAGGATGTATTTTAGTGCCCATATGCAGAAACCAGCCAGTTTTGCCAATTGACCAGCCCATCTCAATTAACTTAACTGAAAGCCAAATTACTACAGCAAACTTTAAAGAGTTCGTATATAATTCATTAAAAATGAAGCATGTAAGGAAATGGCATTGTGGCAAAAAAAAAAATTAAATCCCATTGATTTTTATTGATATTGAATTCTACTTTTTAAACTAGAAGTATGGAACTTAAAATTATTTTTTCTTTAATAAGGGCTGTTTTCATTAGGATTTGGGCATATCTTTCCTTGGAAAGAAGCTTGCTCAGTTGCACAATAGCAGATTGCTGATTATGAGTCCTGATGTATAGATGAGAAAAGCTTTGTGTTGGGATTAGAGGTCATTGTACATTAGAGCTAGGATGAAATTTGGAACAAAGATGGTTAGAATATGGAGCACAATATGTTGCAGCTGGGACAGATCTCACAACATGGGCTATTATAGCCTAACTAGACTTTTAACACATGGAAAGCTAGAGCTGGAAAGGATCTTGGGACAAAGAACATAAGAGCTAGAAAGGCCTTTGAAATGTAGAATGGCGGGACATAGACTGTTACAACAAGAAAGTGCATTAAAGGTCTCAGGTAAGTCCCTTTCCCTCTCTGTTCTTCATCTATATGATGAAGGGGTTGGATCTCTAAGGTTCCTTCCAGCTCTCAACTTTGGTGGTTCTAGGTAATATAACAATAATAATAGTCCTATTGTTTCCCTTGCCCCAATTTTTTTTATAGGTTAGGAAACCAAGGCCCAAAGAAGCAAAATAATTTCCCCAAAGTCACACGGTGAGCTCTTGATAAGGCCAGCTTTCTCATTCCCAGTCTCTTTCCATGATACCATCTTGCCTCATTAAAGGGCCATTCTTGCTTGGTGACTTTGCTGTGATCCATGGAAGTTTAATTGTAGCAGCAGATGGGCAGTAAAGGAAAGAAACCATATTAGCTTGGCCCCCCAAATAGTAAAAGTTTATTCATTTGAATCCCAATAATTTGGAATATTCAAGTATGGTATATATGATTCTTAGTGAAGAATGAGTGTGACATCATTTCTTCCTTTCAGAATTTTTAACCTCCAATTTACAAACTAACGATCTAGTCTGAAATCAGTTGATTTTTTTTTAAATACTAAAGGCTCAAGAAATAAAGGATTTCTTTAATATGACTTGCAATCCAGGATAAAGTAGTAGTTAATTTTTTTTCTCAAGGCACTTTGAAGTTTAATGCATTATTATATATTACTGACCAATTCTAAATTTAATGTTCTAAAAATTAACAGAACTCATATTGTTGCTTAGATCTCATATTCTCTTAGGTTATAGACATACTATGCTTAAAAGCAGTGAGACTTCTATTTCTTAATTTGTCCTATAATTCAAACCTTTCACTAAATAACTCATATTAAAACTCACAGCCTGGCATAGTGAATAGAATGCCTTAAAGGTCTGGGAGTCAGGATTACCTGGGTTCAAATTCATTTCACCTCTGAAATTAACTGTCTGTGACCCTGGGCAAGTGATTTAAGCGCTCTGTGCCTCATACAACTAGGTGGAATTTGCTTATATACTAATCCATGGATGGATTGCAATCTGTGTTGGGAGAGGGAGTTCTCTTATCAGGAGTTCCCAATGCTGATTTAATCACAGATCATCAGTTTTGGTAACTTTTAAGTCATTGATCTGTAGATCTATATGTAACCTTAAAACCTTAAAGTTTGATTTGTTCCCATCCTCATAATTGAAGCTCAGAGAGGGAAAATTTTCTAAGTAAATTAACTTTTACTGTCACTAGGGACAAGTTTGAGTTTAAATATCAAGATGAGTTATATGACCTACTGAGATCACACAGAAACCTAGGGAAGATGTGAGAATCCTCATGGCCAGGAGATGGTGCTGTTTCTAAGGTTCCCTGACCAATGCCTTTTACTTCACTTTAGCTACAAGTAACTACACTGAGGCCTCAGAACAGTTCTGAGGCTGAGTACAATCTGAGTAAGGGGTTTAGAGCTTGAACTCTTAGGAGGTGACTCCACCTAAGCTCTATACTTTGGAACCATTGAGATGGTAGTCTGCCTGGTAGCTTTAGAGGACAGGAGACAATCACAGAATCTTGAGAGTAGGAAGGGACCTCAGCAGCCATCTAGTTCAGCCCCTAAATTAAAGGAATCTCCACCATAACACACCCAACAGGTGGTTACCTAGCCTCTACTTGAAGACTCCAGGGAGGAAGAACCCACCACCTCTCAAGGCAGCCATTGCACCTTGAGAAGGAAATGGCAAACCACACCACTATCTTTGCCAAGAAAAGCCCATGGACAGTGTGGTGCAGGGATTCGTGAAGAGTCACACATGACTGAATGACTGAACAACAACAAGCATTAGGAAGTTTCTCCCAGTATCAAACTTCCGTTTGCCTCTTTACAACTTCCACCCATTGCTCCAATTTGGACAAGTAGAATGAATCTAACCTCTCTGCCATTTCCCGTGATGATCCTGCAAATGCTTGAAAACAGCCACCATGTTCCCCTCTCTGAGTCTTCTCTTTGCCAAACTAAATATGCCCGTTCCTTCAACTAATCTTCCTATAACATAGACTCAAGGCCCTCCAGACACTCTTTAGCTTCTCAATGTCCTTCTCAAACCATGGTCCCCAGAATAGTATAATACTCCAAATGTAGTCTCCCAATGGCAGATACAGTGGAACTGTCACCTCCCTGATTCTAACTGCTATGTCCTTCTTAATGTTATCTAAGATCTCATTAGCATTTTAGTTACCATGTCATACTTCTGATTCATAGTGAATTTGTCCACTAAACCTTCAGGTCTTTTTCAGAACAACCACTATCTATCTATGCCTGCCACATCTTATACCTGTGAAGGTGGGTTTTTTTGTACCCAAGTGCTAGGCTTTTCAAGATCCTATTGGATTTGGATTCTATCATCCAAAGTGTTAGCTATGTGTCCTCACTTTGTGTCATCAGCAGATGTGATGAATATGACATCTATGCCTTTATCCGAGTCAAAGATAAAAATGTTGAACAGCACAGAGTCAAGCATAGATTCCTGGACATCTCCACTGGAAACTTCAGCCACATCAACATTGAACCATTTACACCTTACTCTTTGCTTCCAACTAGTTCAGAATCCAACTGATTGTACTATCATCTAATCCGTTATTTCTCCATCTTCTTCGCAAGAAGAGAGTACTTTATTAAAAAGCATCACTAGAATCCAGGTAAACTCTATCCATGGTATTCCCCTCATGTACTAGTATAGTAATGATGTCCAAAAAGCAAATGTCCCAACCTGTGCTTGATGGAACCCGGCTGGCTCTTCCTTTTTCCTTCCAGATGTTCAGCAACGATCTCTTTTACGTTCTGATATATGCAGGAATTGAAGTCAAGCTCACTGGCCTGTAATTTGCAAACTGTTCTCTTTCCTTTTGTGAAAATGGAGACATTTGCCTTTCTGTTCTCCAGTCTTGTGGCATCTCTCCTGTTTTCCCTGAACTTTCCCATATCATAGGGGTGGGTCTGCAGTCACATCTGCCAGTTCTTTCAGGACCTCAAGGTGGTGTTCATCTGGGCAAAATGAATGACATACATTGAGGGCAGCCAGGGATTCTCTTATAATCTCCTTACTTGTCTTGAATATCAACTCCCTGTCTATCATTTTTGTTCTGTCATTTCTAGCACAAGAGTCCATTTCCATTTCAGAGGAAACATACAAAATTAGCCATGAACAGCTCCACCTGTTCTCCATTGTCAGTCTCCATTGTCTCATCCATCCCAGCCCAAGGTCCTATCCTTTCTTTGATCTTCTTTTTTCTCCCAATAGAGCTTTAAAACAAAACAGAAAAACACCTTTTTGTTGTCCTTTGCTTTTCTCATTCTGAGCATTGGCATTCCTCAAGGGATTTTTTTCCCAGACCAGGCCACATTCTTATGTCATTTTCTGTTACCAGGCCTTGCCTCCGTCTTCTATACATTTCTTTTTTACAATCTAAGTGGGGTTGGTGAGTTCTCAGTGAATCCATATTGATACAATCAGGCAAGCCCCATTTTTCATCCTCATTGGAATCGTTTCTCTTTATAGGCTCAGAATTTCATTCTTAAGCATCTCCTATCCCCCTGCAGCTAACTTCTCCTGAAGTACTTTACTCCATGGGATCCTGCCTACATGTCCCCTGAACTCTTTGAAATACGCTTCACCAAAATCTAAGAAGCACATCAGACTATCCCCATATTTCCTCTCATCTATAACAAATGCTAGGAGTGGTCATTCCCCCTCCCCAAGGTTCTCGTCATTTCTACCTCAATAACTAGTTCCTTCCTTGTTGAGAATCATATCCAGAAGAGAATTTTCCCCTATTGGCTCTTCCACCTTTTGAAGGATGAAGTTATCACTAAAGCAAACAAGAAGTTAGAAGCGCTTAGAAATTTCACAAGAGCAAATGAGCAACCCCAGAGTTAGGGAGCCTCTTAGGTTCTGTGTAGTCAGGCTTTTACAGAACCCTAGAATGTGTGTGCTGGGAGGGACCTTAGAACATAAAACATTGGAATACAGAATGTTAATACTGGAAAAGCACCTCAGAGCAATGAATGTTACAATACTGAATGGTCAAGTTAGAACACAGAATGTTAGAGCTAGAAATGACCTTGAAGTCAAACTCTTCCAACCCTTTCATTTTACAGGTTGAGGAACTAAGTTCAAGAAAGGGGAATGATTTCCCAAAGGTCTTACAGGCATTCGTCTGATAGGATATGATGTGGAAAAGGGATACGAGTCAGGGAAGGAGACTGCACCCCATACACATACACACATATAGTAAAAAGGATATTGCCCCCAGTAGAAACATGCCTCTGCAGAGCCTTCAACCCCTCTCCCTTCCTCAATCTGTTTGTTGTTCCCTTTCCTTTCACCCTCCCCCCACCTCCCAGTCAAGGCTCAGCTGCACAGCTCCCTGCCTGTGTGACCCTTGCCCTCAGCCTCCCTCAGCCCTGGGTCTTCATGTAACCATTAATGAGCTAGGACTGCTTGTTAGCCACCAAATGCCATTGGAGGGGGGGGGCAGCATGAGGGTGTGCAGTACAAGCCACCAGTATTAGCTATGTGGCCCCCCTCCCAGCCTGCATCTGTTTATTGTTCCTCTGCTTGTGAAAGATGAACTCAGACACATTTGGCTCATGAATGTGTATGATTTGCTGCATTCGGGGGGGAAGGTAGGCTCCTGCCATGATACCTTTCCCTTTTCTCTCCCTTCACAAATATTTCCCCCCTTAATCTAAAACCTTGTTTAAATGCCACAGTGAGACCGGCTGCCAATCAGATGCCAATCACCTCCGAAAGGCATGTCAGGTCTTATTGTTAATTGGATACACATTATACTGTTTCCCCTCCCAGGCGCATGCAAATCCCCTTGTGTTCTTCCTGTGTTTTGGTGAGGTGCCTGGGAAAATTGTGAGTGAGGAAACTATGCCGACTGAGTCCAGCTTCTCTCCATCCCATGTCATGGCAAGTCATCCTGATTGGATCCTAGCTCCAATAATCATTAACTTCCTAACATCTTGCCTGGACTTTGGGTCTTAGGCCCAGCTAGCTTTACTGTGTGACTTTATGGTATAACACCCTCTGTGAGGTACTCCCGCCAACTCACACTCACACCCATGGATTGGTTCCCCAGAGGATAGCTGCTATTGGAGTAACCTTGTCAGGACCCACTTCTAACACTCATAAGCCCTCAACAATGTACCTTCCATTAACAATCAGCTAGTAAATTCAATTAACTCTTAACAAAGACATTTACTAAGCTAGCATAGTAAGAATAATAGGTTTAAAACATCCTCCTGCCCCCATAAATCTAGGGTATACTCTCACACAGCTACACACAGAGTCCATGGGAAGAGTGAGTTCAAATCTGGAGTACGATGGTGGTGAAATAGGGTACACACATGTGGCCCAGGCCGTTTACAAATCATGATACTGCAGGGCCTGGAAGACCTCTCTTTGTAGAGTACTAATGCATTGTTCCCTAGGTATAGCTTCTCTGTGAGGTGAATTGCTTAGCTTCATTCCCATTCTCTCTTCTCTGTTGCCTGGAGTCACACAGACCCTGGATGAGTGTTTCCTACTGGTAAAGTAGCTACCCTTCAAAGCTACATGACTGATGGGAGGAGGAAAGAAAGAGAAATTCTCTTCTTTCTCATAGGCATCTCCCAATGCTTGTGATCTCTTCTACTCCCAAACTATTGAGATTCTTCCAAAGCTTAGCTCTTTAAAGGCCACAGAGCCATCACTAATTTTGTTTATCACCTTGTTCCCTTATTGACCCAATGGAACAGGTGTTTTCACCTCATAAATGAATCATGGTGTAAACAGAATCTTTACAGTTAGTTTAACACCTCATTAATACCTTGTAATTATGTTCTTAGTCTTCTGGGACTGAACCAAGGTAGGGAGGAAACTCCTTCTCTTATGTTCTCCCCACCGTTAAATATTTGTTTCACCAGCAAATCAACCAAGATACTTTTTTTGGCAAAGGCCAGATGGGATAGTTCACAAATAATCCAAAAATTAACTTTGTTCCACAAGGATACAAACCACCCATAGCTGATGGGCCTAGTAATTACATTCACTTCGAAAATCAAAGTTACACAATTTTAGCAAGCAGACATCATTTTATAAAATTGTCATAGGTTACCACTTATTTTGATGCTTACAAAGGCCTTCTCCAACCCAGGGACCATAAAGAAAAGAACAGGAAAAAGAAAATCAAGCTTCCCACCTCAGAGGGAAAGCCTAGTCCCTACAGTGTCTCAGAACATGTAGAGTTATGCCCACAGGACTTAGGAACCTGGGGCTACTGAAAGTCACCCCCTTACCCTTCAAGTAAGAAACCAGACCACTTCGGTTTTGGTGCTTGTGTAATAACATGAACCCCGTAGCATAAGTAAGGCAGGAGTGCTAACCCTTTCCCTCTCTCAGGGAGGGGCCCCTCTTCTTGAAACCCATAGGCACAGCCTGGACAGGAGAGGGATTTGTGTATGTCTCTGAAACACCAGAGGGCACCCAAAATTTCTCCAACGATTCCTTAAACATATAGGAAATCCAAATATAGGTCAAAACTCATCCCTCATGAGGACAAACAGGCTAACTTAAAAAGGAAAACATTCCAAAAGTCTCCAGAGGGCTTGGGGGCTCCCCAAAAGAGATGACATATTTGCAGTTGATTACTCAATATTTCTAGGTCTTCAGATAAACCCTGTTCTATAACCTGCAGTACGCAAGGGTCTCAATGAGCGATCTGGACTCACGTTATGATAAGGCAAGCAGTCTAGGTCTGCTCAAAAGTTTTAAAAAAAAAAGAAAAATGACATATATGAGCTCCCATGTTATGTGCCCAGCGAACTACTAGACACCAATATCCGAGGTATGCAAAATCGATTCTGCTCATATTTGTTTCCATAGTCATTATGGTCGCTGTCATATAAAAGATATCAATACATAAGCATTCAGAGCTTAAATTGGCTCAAATAAACTGGTCAGACTTGAAAAGGAAACACATCAGAGTATAGACTGTCCAATTATAGTCCAAAACAGGGGGAAAAAAACCAAAATTCTAATCTTCTTCCAATGGATCCCTGCTAGGGCATCCAAAGAATATCCCAGATGGGGAATCTCTCTGCAGATCTCTATGCAAATGTACCCAAATATATCCTGCATAAAGCCCACCGGCTTCACCATGCCACCAAGGTGGGTGAGCAGCAGAGACCCAGCCTGGCCCAGAGTCCTGGTTACCCTGCCTGAAGAGGCAGATCAAAAAAGGACATGAAAAAGACCAGGAACCCCTGCAACATCTTCATTTGATAGCTGAGGAACCTGAGACCCAGAGAGGGATAAAGTTACCCAGTAAGTTACTAATGGAGTTAAGATTTGAACTCCTCCATTTTATAAAACAAGGACTCAGGAAAGGGAAGTACTTTCCCCAACTTCACACAGCAAGTTCACGGATGGGTGAGGACTAGAACCCAAATTTCTTGAGTCCTGGTCCAGTGCTTTTTCATTATTCCATGCTTCCTTTAATTTGCTTGGGGTTAAAAAAAAATGTAATCTTCCCTGAAAGGATACCCTGACTCAAAATGTATCTAGTTGGAATTCAGACTTTGTCTCTTCTTAGGCCTCTGCCATACCGGGTCCTGAGAGAGTCAGACAGTGCAGACGGAGAAGAGGCAGGGAGCCCAGAAAAGCGGGCAAAAGAAACCCTAGGTCCTCCACCACCACCACCTGACAGAATTGCAGATATCAACCTCCTGGAGGACATCTTCAGCAGTTTGGAGGTAGAGCAGCTGCCTCAGCCCCTGAGCCAAGCTAAGAGCTTAGAAGACCTCAGACCATCTAAGAATCAGGGGGACCAGCCTTGCACTTTCGATTACCAGGTATGACCAAAGTTGGAGGTGAAGGATATGGACTGTTGGCTGCCCCCTCTCCACTGATGACTTCCCAAAAAGAAATTAACATTGCATGGAAGTATCTTTCCTTCTGCAGGCCGCACTAGGCATTAGAATTAAGAAATCTAGAATGTTAAGGCTAGAAGGACCCTTAGAACACTGAATGTTCCAAGAATATAGAACCATAGAACAAGAACTTAGACTGTCTATGTACAAAGGGATCTTAGAACATAGAATTATAGAGCTATAAGGGATCTTAGAATGTAGATTGCTGTGCCTGGACAGGACCCTGGAATGTAGGATGGCACAACATAATATTTAGAGTGTCGGAGCTCAGAGGGACCTTAGAACATAGATTTTTCAGAGTGTAGAACTTTGGATGTTGAATCTGGAAAGCACCTTTGAGATGGTCTCGTTTAATTTCATTTTATAAGACAGGGAAACTCATAATATATTGGCATTTTCTCTGTATCCATGTTGTGAAACCTAGACTAGATCTTAAGCTTCTGTCTTATGTTCTGTGAACAGAGAATGGACCTGTGCTCAAGTGAAAGAAGCAGAATAATGCCTGGGCTGAAGCTCGCTCATCCTTACAACAAACTGTGGAGCATGGGCCAGGATGACATGGCCATTCCTACCAAACATTCTCAGCCTTCCCCAGAAAGGCCCCTGGCATCTCTAGGGAATACTCCCTCTCTGCCTCGGAGACCCCGAAGCCGGGATAGCATCTTGACCCATGGAGAGAAAGAGGAAACCCCCACTCCTACACAGGGCAACATCACCATCCCCAGACCTCAGGGAAGGAAGACACCAGAGCTGGGCATTGTACCCCCACCACCTACAGCCCGGCCTGCAAAGCTTCAACCCTTTATCACCACTGAGCCTGGGAAGACCCCAGGCCTTGGGCCCTCTGACTCCACCTCTGAACGGATACCAGAGGCATTTGGGAATTCAGCCCTCTCTAGGGATGTGGAAAGTCGACCACCTCTCGGTTATCTGCCACCCCCACCAAGGCTTCTCCCTACGCCTAGTAGTGCCACTGATATTCTCAAGCCAGTCCGTGTGGTCACAGACCCTGCAGGCTGTGAGAGTGATTACCTGTTGACTCTCCTTGACCCTCTAAAGACCGGCTGGCCAGACAGGGCTGCCCCTGGCTCTGTAGCTCCCAATACAAGTGGCTTTCCCTGTGGTGTGGGCGACTTTACCCCTGCATCCACTCCATTTGGGCCCAAGCTGGGCTTCCCTTCAGCTTCAGCCACCACCCCATTCCTCCAACCACCACTCAACCCCTTCACCCAACATGTGCCAACAGCTCTGCCAGTGTCTATGACCCAGTGTGTTGGGGGACCCTTTGCTCCCTCTCCAGCCTCCCTGGGCCCGGCTTTTACTCCCAGCTTTATGGCATCTAGCCCTGGCTTTTATACCCCACAGAGACCTCAGCCCAGCCTCTCAGCTCTCTCCATGCCTAATCTGTTTGGCCAGGCTCCCCCAGGGCCACATGTCAGCTCCTGCCCACCACCAGGCCATGGCCCCACCCAAGGTGGCCCAAGCCAATCCAGCCACTTGGGTGGCCCTTCTAAAATCCGAACGTTGCCCCTAGTGCGTTCCAGCTCAAGGCCAGCTGAGGCCAAGCAGGGGTTGATCCTGAGACCTGGAGACCCTCCGGTGGTTCCCCCCAGGCCCTTCAATAGCCTAGAGCCAGTATTACAGTCTTCGGGCCCCAGAGAAACCAGGGATCCATTTGAGGATTTGTTACAGAAGACTAAGCAGGAGATTGCGCCCACTCAAGGAAAAGTGGAGCAGCTTCGGAAGCGTTGGGAAACTTTTGAGTAAGATCCAAAGAAGAATTTGAGGTTGGTAGAGAGGGGTGTGTATTTTTGGAAGGTGTTTGGGGTTTGTCTAAATCCAACAGTTTTGAAGCATTAAAGGATGAAGGCTATTGTAAAGAAATAATATCCTCCACTCCCTCTTCTCCCTGTCTCCTCTTCCCTAGCCATGACTTCCAAGCAGTTTCTACTGATGGAAATGAATTTTGACTCAATGAAACCCCACTTTGTCCAGCTCTTCCTAAGGTTTTTGCCACTGCCATCAGAAGTGAGACTTGGCCTGCATTTTGGCCCTATCCTTCCTGTGGGTTTCTGCACTGACCCCTTGATGATTAGTTTCTCCCTTCTGATACCACCCCCACCAGCAAGGGAGCCAATTTCTTTTCTCCTAGCCCCTTAACCTGGTCAGGTCCCCCTGTACTCAACAGTTGTGGACTGGTAAGGATGTCAGTATTACCCATGGCCTTACTCAAGACAATTAAACCCAAGTTGGGTGTCAGAAGAGGCTCTCCCTACTCTCCCCACCCTAACTCCTCATCTCAAGATTTAAGTTCTATTGTTCTTAGACAATCTTCATCTTAGACATTCTTCAAAGCCTACCTAGAAGTAGAGACCCAATCATCTAACTATACTCACTTTCATAGGGAGTGTTGGATTTTTTGGTTTTTTTTGTCATTTAAGATGCTAGGGATCATTGATCCTTGAAGTTCCTATTTCAGGAAAACATAGCACAGAGCCAGCCCTGGACACCAGCAACTTTGATTTTTAGAAGATTTTAAAAAAGACATCAGAAGGAGTCATTAAGAGGAGCCCTTATAATATACCCTTGCTCTTGTAGCTCTATGTTAACACGATATATAAGTGTCCTAAATGGCCGTATCTGAACTGGATATCATAGTAGCTTATTTTATTATCAAAGTCAGGGCCCACATAGCCTATCTATCCTGGGAGGTAGCCCTGTTCAACCTAGGTGGAAAAAGACTGGGAGCCAAAACTCAGACTGAGTTTTGTCTCATGAAAGCATCCAGCTCCACGTCATAGCCTTTGGGTTAATGCTGTTGATTTTCCCTTATGTAGGACAGCATTAGGACCCACCTGAGGTCTTCCCTTCACACATACCCGGGCTTTCAGAGAGAGCCGGTTGGGGGGAAAGAGATCTTGCAGGGGGTAGGGAGGAGAAAATCATTTTGCCCGCATTAGATGTTCTTTGGCTACTTCATGGTGACAGAAGGGGAAAGTTAGCCCTCCCTCCCCTCCCCTCCACTCCCCTCCAGCTAGAATCTGATGAAATCAAGGGTTGGCTCTCAGAAGAGCCTCAAATCTGTGCCTCTTCTCTCCAGGAGCAGGGCCAGTGCTCATTTTGCCCACACCTGAGTTAAGTTGAAAATGATAGTTTTGGTGTTTTTAATCTGTAATTTTCCCTCCTTTATTTTATCCAATTCATTGTGTCTTGGATGGGGGCAAGCCTTGATGGTTGAACTGAAACTTGTTCAGGCTGTCTAGGTTTAAAAAAAAAACAACCACCTTTGAGGACAAAGGAAATTGTTCACATTTCGACCTGGTCTTTCATTTCCTGATTTTGGATGAGCTGGCTCATCCGTGAAGCCTACTGCTGTAGCAACCGAGTGCCCTGGATTCTGAGCCCCACCCAAGCAATCCTATCTGTAATCATGAAGATGTCCACAGCTCAGGGAGAGCCGTGTGGGCCTCATTGACGATCTTGACTTCTGGGAATGCTTGCTCCTTTGGCAAACCAGACAGTCACTTTTGGATTCAGGGACTAGGAGTAGTCTCTAAGAGCTTTGTCCTCAACCATGAAGCATGTGTGATTCAGAAGGGGAAGTCGCTTCATCAACTGGAGTTGGATGAAGAACTCGAATCTTTGAATTTGTTCCTTAAACCAGGCCAGACTGGACTGCTCAGCCCAACACTGGAATGAATAGAAGGTCAATCACAATGACCCCCAAAGCAATGCATGCTTAGATTTCCATGGTTTCATTCTCCCCTTAGTGGCATGTGCCAAGGATCAGTGCCATGCCAGGGGATATATCAGTGATGCCCAGGCACGCACAACACTCCTCCCCATCCTAGAAAGGCATCTTTCCACTCTCCTCTTTTATGTCTAGCACTGGGAGCCCTTCAGACTGAGGCTGGGTCAGAAGGGCACACACGAACAGGACACTGAAGAAGCCAAGACCATTGTAAGGACAGGTGGCTCGTGTTTCATCTTGTGAACAACACTTGCGGAAATTGGGTGGAAATAGTAGTCAATGTATTGTCCACATACGAGCACTGTATGTCCCTTTCTTCACTTACTGGATTGAATTTGCAAACCTGGGAATTAATTTTCTGTGACAGCTCAATAAAATCCTCTAGGGCAGAACATCTTTTGTTTACCTGGTCATCAAAGTGCTTCCTTTGATATTCATGGTACCAGGCCTGGGGGCCTGAAAAAAGGGAGGCAGCTTGGTACTGTGGGAAAGTCACTGAGCTGAGGGGTAATGGAGGTGGGCTCAAGTGTGGCCTCTGCCATGACTGTAAACTTGGATAAGCCACTTCCTAGTTTCATTTTCTCCTTAGTTAAAACAAGGAGGTAGGAGAACACAGTCTCTTCAGTCCCTTCCAGCTCTAACCTGTTGTGCTAACACTGTATTCCATGATCCCTTTTAGCTACAGGATATAGAGCTGGCAAAGTTATAGCTGGTACAGGTGGCAAAGCCTGTGGAATTTCTGTATTCTGAAGTTCCTTCTTGCCCTGACATCCAGAGTCCCTTATAACTCAAACATTCCATGATGCTAATGTAGATGCGTTATACCAGCCAATTGGTTTGGACCCTGAGTTCTATATTTTTAAAGGAGCCCAACTTGTCAAAGCAGGTTCACACCTTCATCCATGCCTGAGTTATGAGAGTGAAGGGAATACATGCCAACCAATTAACTAACACATGCTTCTGTATTGAAACAGCTGATCCAGTTTCTTCTGTGCATGCTTGGGAGCTAAGCAGACAGTGACTGGAGAAGTTGGATCAAGACTAAAAAATTTCATTACAAAGCAAGAGAATAGCCATGATTGTCTGTTACTGTCCTGATGATAGTTGCACAGTATACTATAGAGGATCCCAGAGCTGGGAAAAAGTGCTGAGGCCATGTCTAGTTCTCTACCCGGAGAATGGATAAGCATCTACAGCGTTACTGACAAGTGAGTCATCTGTCCATCACTTGATGTACGCAGAATTCACTACCTCAAGAAGCAATCCATTGCTTTGTGGGCAGCTCTGATTGTTAAGATATGCTTCCTACAGGGAAGGTTCCTAGTTCTGCTGCTGGCACTAAAAAGAGCAAGACAAATTCCTCTTCCGCTATAGAAAGATACCAGTCGTGCCACCACCTCACCTCCCAAATTTTTCCTCTTCAGGGCCTTCCGCTTGTCCTTGAATGAGCAAGAATAAAACAATCTGGTTTGCTCAGGAAGTTGCTCCTCGAGGTCTCCAGAATGTATGTTGCTCTTTCACCAGGGAAGAGTCATGCAGGAGCTTTGTTTGGATTTTAGCTGGGATGTAAAATAGTGATTTGATTTCAGGTCAAAGCAACAAGTATTTATTGAGTGCTGGCTGTATGCTCAGTTCAGTCTGAGGTGCTGGGCAGGATACCAAAGAAGTATGCGACAGAATCCCAGACTGCTAACCCCTGCCAGCTTCGAAAGCTGCTGTGGTAGCGAAAGCTACCCTGGACTAAGAGTCTTAAGATAAGGATTCATGTCCCAACGCTAACACTAATCATGTGACCATGAGCAAGTCACTTCATTTCTGAGGCTTAGGCCTCAGTTTTCTCACCTGTAAAATGGAGATAATCATATTTGTGTTCCTAGCTTCACAGGGATAGTGTATAGAGGTAGTGATAACAATAGCTGTCCGTAGAAGGCCTCTGTAAGATGACAGGGCTGAATGATTACAAACTATCATGCCTATAGTTGAAGGGACTAAGAGACAGTGAGTGACTTACTCAAGGTTATACAGCAGAGTAGGTGACTCAGATCTAGGTGTCCTGACTCCCCAACAATGGTTCTTCTGATGACACCAATACTGCCTCTTAAATTCAAGATGTTAGTTATTAAATCTAGGTTATTCCACTGACCTGACCCATAGCCATAAGATTTCAAATTAAAAAGGACCTCAGAGACCATATTATAGATCAGGAAGGGGGCCCTCTCTGGTCACCGATCTATATCTTGCCACTGGACCCACATGGCTCTGGAGGAGAAAGTGAGGGTGGTGACCTTGCACAGCCCTCCCTCATTTAAATCCAATTCACTTGCAAGTCATGACATCATCTTCCCGACATCATGGTCCTCTTCCAGAACTAAGGACAAGCAACAATAGGTAAGGAAACTGAGACCCAGAGAAGTACACACAATGTAAGCCGGTCTTTTGACACATCTAATTAATCCCCTCTGCTACTCCCAGCAGAATCTGGCTAGGTTTAGTCTGAGCCCCCTAGATGTTAGAGGAATGGAAGAGAAGATGTACTGCCCTCATCTTCTATCCCACACCACCTCCCTGAAAGATTAGCTAATATCGTAAGGAACAGCATCAGAGAATCAACTTCTTTAATGTTAATCCCTTTGAGGTGGGTGGGGTGGGGTGGAAAATTCGTTTCATGGGAAGTCTAGAAATATATGTTAACAAATCTCACCCATTAACCTTTCAGGGGACAGACGAAAGTCCCTGAAGGCTACTGAACAAACAATATTCTCTGGTATCTGGATAATTTGAACAGATGTCTGGATCAAAGGCACTCACAGAAACCAAAACAAAATAAGGAAGAAGCAGTAAAAAATCCAACCACCTGCCCAGCAGCAGTTCAGGTGCTGGGGCCCCGATTCCAAAGTTTGGGAAGAAAGGAGACGAATGTAACGTTTGGTATTATCCCCATTTTATAGATAAGACAAGGGAGGCCCAGAGAAGCTGTAATTAGCCCAAAATCACCCAGCAAGTAGTCTTGGATTGTCTCTTGTCATGTGATGACATGGACCCATTCCTAGTCCCAAATCGAGAATTAAAACTGACTGGTGGGAGGCACCAACTCAAATAAACAGATCAGTCTCTAGACTTCCTTATAAAATTTGCTCTTTTTTCCTATCCCCAGGAATTCAGAGAACAGAAGGGGAGGGTAAACTCTGATAAACTCATTGGTACCAAAGTAAGAGGAAGGACTATCCCTGTCTCCTTCCCAGGGGTTACAACCGGCAATGTTCCCAAGAACTGAGAGAAGCCACTGCTTGTGGTAGAATGGGAGCTCAGATTCCCATAATGCCTCAGAGTTTATGACACACTTCATCCGACAGCCCTGTGAGGCAGGGGGTGCATGCGTTATTTTACAAATGAGGAAATTGAAGCTCAAGGAAAGTGAGAAATTTCTTCAAGGATGCCCAGTTACTAACCTCTGAGCTGGGATTTGATTCCAGGCTTTCTGACTCCAGGGTTCTTTTCACTGTATTACCCTGCCCAGTGAAAGGATCACCAGTAGTAAAACTTCATAGCTACTGGGGCGTTTGAGGGGCAGGAAAATGGGGACCATGGAGTCAGTTAATAATTACTCCTACCAGTGTAGCTGATGCGAGGATGAAGGGAGAGATCTGGGCAGGGCCTGAGCAATGGCGGATTCATGTTATTTAAGGATTTTCATCCACTTTTGACCACAAGGGATCTTAAAATCATAATAGCTGGCATTTATATAGTGCTTCCAAATATGCAAAATAAGTCACAAATGTTATCTCATTTTAACCTCACCTACCCTGGGAGATAGATGCCCTCCATTTTAAAGATGAGGAAACTGAGGTAAATAGAGGTTAAGTGGCTTACCCAGAGAAACACCAGAAACCGTCTGAGGCATGACTTGAACTCAGGCCTTCCCGACTCAAAAGTCTAACACTCTATCCTCTTCACTACCTAGCTGTCTCTAGAATATGGGCTTCATTCTAGAAGAGACTTAAGAGCATAAGATGGTGGTGGTATAAGGGTCCTTAACACCTAGTCCAACCTCTCCATTTTACCGGTGAGGCCCAGAGAAAAGTAACTTGTCCAAAGTCTCCCACCTAGTAAGTGGTAGGAAAAATGGAACTAGGACCCAAGCTTCCTGATGCCCTGTTGAGGACCCTTCCCCCAGTATCATGCTGGTAGGTGCTACGGGGGATGTTGTTTGAGTGGCAAGTGTCCCAGATAGTCCAAGGAGGATCTTGGAGAGTAAACAGTCTCAGGACACAGGGTCTGCTCAGACTAATCCTGAGGGAGGGGTGGCCCAACCTCCCCAAGGAAAAGCTTGTAAAGTCTGACTGGCATCACCTGCTGTATCTACACACGCGCAGATTCCATTATGTGGTTACTCATCAAATTCTAGCCCTGCCCTTAGTTCGGTTAGGCTTCCTTTCTCTAAGCCTTTGAAATCTTGCTTTGCTAAGAGTTGGGCCCAGGTGAAAAGAGAGCTCCAGGAGGTCATGACCTCTAGATCAGGGCTCTTTGCACTGTATACAGTTCTCCCTCCTGGGCTGAACACTGAATGTCAGAATAACATGGAGTGACAGTGGGAAGAGCCCTACAGGAATAGGAATGGCCTTCATTTCCTGAGTGCATGAAGGTTCTCAGAACAATCCCACGAGCTAGATAGGACCTGGCCTACGATGTCCATTTTACAGGGTCAAAAAGAAATGAAGTCACTTACCCAGAGTCCCACACATTGGCAAGTGTCAAAGCCAGAACTCCAGTCCAGGTTACCTGAATACAAAATCAACTCTTCCTACTCCAGTGTTAGGAAATGTAATGGCACCCACAGAAGGGACCTCAGAGGTTATATCCTTCACTTTAACTGTCCAACCTCCCCACATTTTACCTTTGAGGCCCTGAGAAAAGTCATTTGTCCAAAGTCTCCCACCTAGTAAATAGTAGAAAAAATGGGCCTAGGACCCAAGCCTCTTGATATCCTATTCAGGACCCTTCCCCAGTGTCATGCTGTTGGCTGCTGTACAATGTGTAGTCCACTCCCTCATTTTGTACACAGGCAGAAATCTGGACAGAGCCATAGCTAGGAATTCTGTCCCCTGGGGCAAATATACTTGAGAAGTACACGGGAAAGAAACGGTCCACCACGGTCAGTTCCACAGCTACTAAAATAAACCTCCTAAAGCAGAAGTCCAAGCATGTCGTTTCCCCCTGCTCAGGAATCCTCAAAGACTCTCTGTGGCCTCTATAGTAAAACCCGTATTTCTCAGTTCGACATTTAAAGCCCTTCACCACCTGCCTCTAGTATGTCACTTTCCTTAAACGACTCCTCATTTCAGCCCATCTTGCCCTCTGGCTGTTCCTAAACTTGGTATTCTACCTCCCACATCCACGTACTCCCTCATTGCCCCACCTTCTCCAACTCTTAGGATGCCTAGCTTCCATCCAAGGCTCAGATCATAGGCTGCTTCCTTCAGGAAGTCTTTCCCCTAGTTGTTAATTCCCTCTCCCTCCTCAATTTGTCATTTAAATACTTTTCTACTTATATATTGTATCCCCCGATAGAATGTGAGCTCCTTGAGGACAGAAGCTTTGCCTTGCATGGGTCACGTGTTGCTGTTGTCGATCAGTTGTTTCAGTCATGTCTGACTCTTCATGACCCCATCTGGGGTTTTCTTGGTAAAGCTACTGGAGTGGTTTGCCATTTCCTTCTGCTCCTTTTATAGATGAGAAAACTAAGGCAAACAGGGTTAAGGGATTTGCTCAGGGTCACACTGTTAGTGACTGGGGATGGATTTGAACTCAGGTCTTCCCGACTCCAGGCCCAGCTATCTATCCACTGTGCCACCTATCTGCCCTAAATCATGTGTGCCTTAGTCATAAAGCCAGCATATGAACCTGGAACGTCCTGACACCAAGGCCAGTGCTTTTTCCAGTGTAAAGAACACTTTTGTGCTCACAAGAATGCTTTATGAGAGTTTTGTTTTTGGTGTTTCTTTTTGCTGGTGGGTATAAAGTATGAAGGCAGATATGTAGAACAAAGGGGAAGGAATAGCATTGCTAATTTTACCTATCTTATTTATTCTTGCCCCTAGATTTACTTGTATGACAATCAGAGAGTGCTTTGGAGGCTAAGGATAGCCCTGTTGCCCTAGATACAACATAATTCCTGTGGGGTTTTTTAGATAGAGTACCCAAAAGGGGATTATGGATATGCATGCTGACAAGCAGGGATTGAACAGGAGCTACAAGGAATTTTCTAATGCTAAGGGAGACAGGGACCTGAAGTCAGCAGCAGGTAAAATTATTCAAAAGAATGGAGCATTTTAGCCTAGGAGTTTCTGCTGGCTTCTTCTGGTTGCCTTGCCATGTAGAGGCTTACTAGCCATTACACCCTAGCAAATGGTTGCAGAGACACCAGACAAATGGTGCCTCCACTGGTCTGTTGGTTGCTGAACTGCTTTCTATTAACCTCAGGGGAAAACACCATTACGATTGTGAGAGAAGACAACATATAAGATGAAAATCATCACCTCCACTAAGAATATAAAAATAACACATTACGACCAAAAGCAAGGAAGTCAAACAGCCATGTTAAAGTCTTTAAAAGGCACTTCTGGGCTCCAGGCTCCAGTGTTAGAAAGTTCAGTAGTATAATTCATATCTTTAGCTCCAGTGTGACTTGTCCTATGTACTGGGAGGGAAGTGCCGCTGAAATTTTTGGGAGGGAAGATGCTCCCAGGCTTGATTAGCTTTCTTCATCTTGGTTTCTCAGCAGCTGCGCAGAAAGTATTATGGGAATGGGAAATCCTGCATCTTGTGGAGCTTTTCCCTGCTCAACTCTAGCCAAGCCCCTAAGTAACTCAAGGAAACCCAGAGACTTGTGACATACAGCCTTCCCTTCCTCCCCTCTCCTGATTCGGCCTATCCCACAATCAGATATACATACACATAGATATATACATGCACAAATGTGCCTTGCACACACATGTGCATGTACATGTGTGTGATGTGAACATATGCCTGTATACACATAAAGGCATGTATGATATAACTACATTTGTACTCATAGAAATCTACCCCTACACTGTCTCTCTTTCTCACACACACATACATACATACATATACACACACACACACACACACACACACACACACACACAGCCTCAGCCCAGCTGAAGCAAAATTCCTTAAATAGGAATACAGGGGTACAAGAAGGAAGGAAGGGGCAGCAGGAGGGTGGTGTCTATCTTTCTTGCATTATTCCTGTCATTCAGATTTGGTTCCCTGAGTTCCTCCCCATTTCCTAAGGGTGACCTGAAGATGGTGACCAAGATAAGAAGAGGGAGATGCTGTCCTCAACAAGCATTCTTCATACATGCTTCCTGCCCTTGGTCCCACCCAGGACCCTGTCACAAGTATTAGGGGAAAGAGGCAGAGGTCCAAGCATGGGAGACACTGTGCAGAATTCCCTCGGGAAAGTCCATGGAAGCATCCAGAAGCTGAAAACTCTTCCTGAGGCTGAGAAGGAGGAAATAGGGCTGAAGGCTTCACCACATCCTGGTATACTCTGCCAGTGGCCACCAGGAAGCCTCAGGGAGGCCAGAGGGAGGGCCCTAGACAGGCAGTTTCTACCTGGTCCTAGAGCCCCACTGGGCTCTTGTTGCCTATCTCTACCCCATCCCAAGTCATTTGCACAGGGCTGTCAGGGGTCAGGTTTGAGGAAGAGTTGCCATGGGAAGCTTTCCTGCCCTGTTCCTAGCGTCAAGGGAGAAGATACCCAAATGACCTAAGTCAGTTCATTGGATAAAGTCAGAAGGACCCTTAGAAATAACCTAATCCAACCCTCTCAATTTACAAAAGGGAAAACTGAGGCCAACAGAAGGGAAATGTCACTCAGGGAATGAGTAGCAGAGCTAAGATTCAAACCCAGGCCAAAAGTCTTAACTCCAGATCCAGAGCTTTTTGCTGTTGTGACAAATCAGGGTCCCTCTACTTCCAAAATCCAGGCACTGCCTGCCCAGGGCTAATGTGATTGGGCTCAGTTTTCCCTGGGCATCGAACCAGAAGTCCCAAGCTCCATTGGGCACCAGGGGAGGCCGAAGGATCTTCTTGCAACATAGCTCCATCCCAAAAGATTAGGGTTCCCATACCCCTTTACAGTAGGTTTGGGTCCCATGTGGCCTCACTGAGTCAGATAGACCCCAAGCTCCCTGCCGTGGCCAGCTCATCATCTGAGCCTTGACGGGCCACAGCCCCATCCTTGGCCTGGGATGTAGATGTGTGTGTGTGGTGGGGGTTGAGGGCAAGGTGTCATATCAACCGCTCCTCAGGTGGCACCTTGAGGACACTGTCCATTTCTAGCCGGGCTCCTGCCACCTCCTGTTGGCTGGGGCTATAGGTCCCCTCTGACTGACGCCTTTTCCGGGCTGCAAGGACCCCTGAGAGGAGGCCGATGAGGAGCAGCAGAAGACAGCCACAGGCCACTGGTATAACCACCTCAATCAATGGGAACGGGAACAGTGTGACTGGAGGCCCCTTCTGCAAAAGACATTAATAGAAAAAAGAGAGACATGAACCTCAGTGGAGCACCAAAGGCAAGAAAGAACTGGCCATAGATTGTCCAGTCTCCTTGGGCCTTAGGAGTCATGGAATCATGGACTTTTATAATTGGAAGGGACCTCAGGGAACATAAGGTCATGGGTTTTGGAGAAGGGAAGAGACCTTTGAGATAATCAGAGTCCAGCCCGAGTTTTAGAGATGAAGAAACCAAAACCCAGAACTAATTTAATCTAGTCCCTCCCTTATAAGTGATTGTCCAGCCTGATTGAAGACCACTAGTGAGGGGAATCCACTGACCTCACAAGGCAAGTTCATTCCACCTTGGCTCATTATTAATTATTAGGAAGTTCTTCCTTATACTGGATTAAAAATCTGCCTTCCCTTTAACCTCCTAGGTTTTTTCCCCTCTGAAGCTAAGTGGAGCTCCATGATAGACCTTGAAATATATCTCCATGATAGAATTTGAAATATAGAGACAGTGATAAAATCCATCTGAGTCTTCTGGTTAACCAGCTCCCTACTTCCTTTGAGCAGTCCTTGGATAGTACAATATCTCCTCCCCTCCCTATCTAGGTTGTCCCTCTCTAAACAGGCTCCAGCTTGACAACATCCTTCCCAAAATGTGGGGCCCACAGTCAAACTGGGTTCTTGAAATAGATGTCTGACAAGGATGTGGGGACTATCATCTGCCTTAAGCAAGACACTGTGTCTCAGTCCATACAGCCTAAAATTCCATTAGTTTTTTCAGCTGCCAGACTCATTTTGAACCTGAAGTCCACTAAGACCCACCAGGCCCTTTTCACATGCCTTCTCCATCCCATACTAGGACAGGTGGCTGTGGTTCACAATTACACCCCTTCAAAGCAAGTCAGAAGGCAATGGCCAGTCTGGTTTGTTTAGGTGCACATTTATTTCTTCTGCCTCTGCCTCTGCCTCCCTAAATCCCACCAGAAGAAAGCAAGAAACAAAAAAGAATGGATTAGGGTAAGGGCACTCCTTAGCCTATCCCCAAGAGTCACCCAAAGTCGCTAAATTTTAGAGCTGGAGGGAACCTTGGGAAAAAGAACGGAGTTGTAGACATGATTCTTAGTCCAAGGTCCCTTTGTCCTCACCTTATAATCAGGAAGGAGGATACAGGCAGGCTTTTTAAAAAGTGCCTCTTAAAAGGAAAGGATTCCAACCTTCCCCACCAAAAAAGGGGGGTCAGGGTGGTTTGCACATCCTTGGTTGGGATCAGACCCCATTTGGAATGATGTGTCCAATTCTGAGCACCGCATTCTAGAAATGAGGGTGACAAACTGGAGCCTACTCAGAGGAGGCAATCATGATAGTTGTCCCATCCTCGAACACTCCATTGAAGGAACTAGGGAAGTTTAACCATTTAACCTGAACAACATACTTAAGACAGCTGTCATGGGACAAATGGATTAACCTGCTCTGCTTGGCCTCTGGGTAGAACTAGAAACAGTGGGAGAGGGTTGAGTTGAGTCTAGCTGACCACTTGTCAAGAGTGATATAGGGCATTTCTGCTGGAGGGTAGGTTGGAATGCCCCCAGATATCCCTCCTAGCTCCATGATTCTGTGATTTATCTTTATAAACACAAGCTATATGGAGACCTAGGAGAGGAAACCCCCTCTCCTAGATGCCCAGAGTATTTTCCTGTGATCCCTCTGCTCTCTCCCTCCCCCAAATTCAGACTCATACCCTCACCCATCTCATCTGGTTCCCCTCCCCTGTGACCCTGAGTATTTTCCTCCCCTTTGTTTGGGTTCAGACAAAGTCTCAGCCCCTCCCAAGGTTGTCGTGCCAGTGGGTGGGACTGTGGGCCAGCTCTCTCCCCTCCCTCCATAGTGAACATCCCATGAAAAACCAGATTGCTGCCAAGCCAATATACTAACTTCTCTATTTGCATCTCTATTCCCACTCCCACTCCCACAGCTCTCATCGAAATTATGCCAAATCCGCTCAGCCATCTCTGTCACTCCCTCAAGGCTTAGAGCCCAGGGCCCCCAACTCACAGCCACATCACAACGCCGGCCCCCAAAACTGCTACTGCAGATACATTCAACCTCATTTCCGGCTGCTTGGCAGGTGCCACCATTCTGGCAAGGGTTGGGTTCACACTCAGGAACTCGAATTTGACACCTGGAATGAGGAAGAAAGCAAGGGCTAACACATTACTCTATGCCTCAGAACCAAAGTCAAACCCAACCCCAATGCCCTGCTGCCTCTCTACCTCCCAGAAGACCACCCTAGCAATCAGAGGTGTCATAAGTGGACTCTGGGGGAAAGTGAACTCCTCCCTAAAAATGTTCAAGCAGACTGTGGATGACTGTGAAAGATGTTATAAAAGGAGTTATATTTCTAATAAGTGATAGGCTAGATGCCCTTGGAGGCCCCTTCCTGTGCTAACATTCTGTGCTCTAATAGTCTAAAGGCCCTTCCAACTCTTACATTTTGGATCCTAAGGTCACTTCTTACTCTAAGATTATTTCATCTTATGTTCCTAAAAGGACCCTTCACCAAGAAAGAAGGAACAATTGGCATCTCAACCCCATGGCCCTTGCAGGGGTCAGTGTTATCCATGACCCTCCAGTGGCCTTTGGGAAGGGGAGTACCAAAACCATAAGGACTGAATTTCATATTTGAAATTTGAAGGGACTTTTAGAGATTATCAGCTGCTCATTTGACAGATAAGGGAAGCAATGAGAAAAGGCCTGCCCAACGTCACACGCCAAGTTAGTGGCAAGTCTCAGTCTGGGAAGATGTCACAAGATCATAGATTTAGAGCTGGAAGGTATTGTAGAGGTCATCTGTCCAACCCTCTCATTTTACAGATGAGGAAGCAGAAGCCCAGAGAAATGAAATGCCCTGGCTGAGGTCCCACAGGACTAGAACCCAGGTCTCCTGACTTCTTCAGCAGCACCATTTAGATGGGGCTTTGACCAGTGGATTTCTACCACTGTTTGATGAAACTCTCCCATCTGTCTAGGTATGCTAAGGACTCATGTATGCATGTGTGCATCTAATATTCATATCTTCATTTCAGGATGCATTCCTAATTTTTTTCTCTTCACTCTGTATGAATATATTAATTGACAGCTCCACTAACACAACCAAACTCCTTTATCCCCCTGACAAAAAATCAAACAAACAACTTTTAGCCATCCCCAGCTTCTGCCATTATCTCAGGACCCTGCTAGATGAGCTAATCTTTTGACACTTTTTCCCCAAAGAGCCTGGGAACCCACAGGGGGCTTTCTTAGCCCAAAGGAAGGAGGAGCCAATGGCAGTGCTTCACACACTGGGACAGGCTAAATGGGGAGTGCTTCAGCATGGGCAGGTCTAGTGGGTAAATTATTGGGTTTGGAGTCAGAGAACCAGGCTTCAAATCCAAGCCCTGTCCTCTCTCCAGGCCAAATGACCTCTAAGGTTTCTTCCAGCTCTAAATCCCATAATTATCTGATCTCCTAGTCCCTCCAGTTATGCTTCATAGGTGACATTTAGCAAGGCAAGCTTTGTTTGTAAGCATTTCAGAGGCCAGGGACCATACAGAAGAAGGTCCCTTTCTCCCTCAGTGAGGAGGCCTCAGCTCAGATTCCTCTCTTCCTGCCTTGGGACATTGAAACATCTTTTCCCTCACTTTGTCATCAGATACTAGCAGCATTGGCTCCCAGCCTTCCCCTTAGTTCTCCCACCTCAGGCCTGTGTAGCCCATTGGGCAGGTACAGTTGGCTCCCCAGGGCCCATCGGAACAGTGGCCTCCATTCAGGCAAGTGAAATTGTGGCCGCATTCATCTGGTGGGAAGGACCACCTAGAAAATAAGCATGACATCAAAGAATATAAGTTTTGGAAGGCATTTTAGAACATAAAATGTTAAACTAGAGAAGACAGAAAGCCAATTGGAAGGGACTCTAGTACCTAGAACAGGATTTTGGAGTGGGAAGAACCCCTGGAACATGGGATGTTAGAATATAGAAGAAGGCTATTTAGAGCTGGAAGGAATCCTAGAACACAGAATGTTAGAGGAGAAACAATAGAATATCAGTGGTAAGGGACCCTAGAACATAGTAGAAGAGAGAAGGCAGGATGTTCAAACTGAAAGGGAGGCTAGAACATAGAATGTTAGAAGAGAGAACACAGATTGGTACAACTGGAAGGGACCCTAGAACAGAGAACGTTAGAAAAGATAGAATGTCATAGTTGTGAGGAACCCTAGAAGATACAATGTTAGAAGGGAGAAGACAGGATGTTACAACTAGAAGGGGCCCTAGAACACAGAATGTTAAAGCAGAGAGCGCAGAATATCAAAGTTGGAAGGGGTCTTAGATATCAGCTAGTGCAACCCCCTTGCTTTACACAGGAGGAAACTGAGACAAGAGATCGAAGCCTCTCACCCAAGGCCACACATCTAGAAAACAGAAGAACCAGAAGCAGGACTATGGCTGAGCTCTCTAGACTCCAGACACCATGTCCTAAGTCACCCTGCCCAGGTACCTACTGGCATAGGGGGCCACTGAACTCAGGAGGACACTGACAGGAGTAGCCCAGGACACCATCCATGCAGGTGGCCCCGTGCAGGCATGCATGCTGGAAGCAGTCATCCACATTGGTCTCGCAGGCCCTCCCTGTGTAGCCTGGGATGCAGTGGCACTGGTAGCTGCCTGGCAGGTTCCCACAGTGGCCGTGGACACAAGGAGCAGAGCTGCATTCATCCACGTCCATCTCACACTGAGGGCCATCCCAGCCAGCCCTACAGGCACAGCTAAAGGCATTGAAGAGGTCCTGACAAGTGCCCCCATGGAAACAGGGTTCCACCAAACACACAGGGCCACCATGACAGCCCAGATGGATGTCATCTCCACTGTCCAGAAGGAACTGCTCTGGCTGGGGTAGAGGCATGCTGAGGCGGACGAAGGGCAGGTCAAGGCCACCAATGGTCACACGGCCTAGGCAGCCAGTGAAGTTTTCTGCCAAAACAATCTGCACATGGTTGCGGAGGAAGTCCAGGCTCCCTGCCCGGCCCCAAAGGGTCGTGTTGCTGGCCCCATCCAGCTGCAGCAACCAACGAGAGACAGAAGCTTCCGGTTCCTCCATGGTCAGGGAGACCAGGTGCCAGCCCCCGTCGGAAACGGGCACCACACCTCTGAAGGTGGCCCCCTCAATGCTGTTCCCACTCTGGATGGACATGGATAAGGAGCCATTGTGGATGGCCACCCACAGGGAGGCCCCCTCCCCAGCTGCCTGCAACAGGATGGCCTCAGGGTCCCGGGTACGGAAAGCCAAGGAGAGAGCTGCAAACTCCCGTTTGGCCGACATATTGTAGCTGGTGAACACGGCAGGTGGCTGATCTTGGAATGTAGCATTGGCCAAACCTAGGGGACAGGCACAGAGCTCTGTGAGCAAGGGTGAGGCTGGAGACCAGAGCTAGGGTCTACTTCCTACTTGTTCTTAGAGAGCCAAGGGTTGTGTCTGGCTGGGGCAATGCAGGGTTAGGAGGTGGAGAATGGATCATTAATGTATGGGGCCCAGACAATCCCTTAGAAGGGAAAGGGAGACCTGAGAAAACCTTAGCCTACTGGATGTGAGGTCTAAGGATGCCCTTGAGTAATATTTGACCTATCAGGCTATGCAAACAAGAGGGCACAAGGGGCCCAGTCAATCTCTTGGAGCTGTGAGCATGCCTGGCCTAGGGTGCCTTAGGAATTGTGAGGTCAAGATCATCCTTGGGATTGTGGTACCCAAACTATCCCCAGGAGTGTGCATGACCCCAGAATCTCCCCAATCAGTATGGGATCCCTTAGAAGATATGGGGCACAGGCTGTTCCTGGGGAGAAGAGGGTCCAGGACATTCCTAGAGGGTACGATGATCCTTGGGGATACCCCTAGGGGACATGTAGCTGTCTGTGCCAGAAAAAGGTAGGAGGAGATGGGCATTCCAAACTCCTTGACCTGGCATTTAAGGCCCTCGACAATCCATTACCACTCTGCTTTTCTAAGGTTAATTCATGTTATTCTTTTCTAGACACTTTGCACTAATTGACTGACTCCCCCGCCCCCTCAAATACACATTGTGTTCTCGTACTCCATGCCTTTACTTATGCTGTTCCCTACACCTAGAAGGCCCTACCCTCCTCCTCTTTGCTTCTTGAATTCCTAACCATGCTTCAAAATTCAACTTAACACCACTCCCTCAATGAAACCTTTCTTATCACCCTATCCTCAGATATCCCACAGCCCTTTGCACCTCTCTGCTGCCTTGCCCCTGGGATCAATTAGAACTCCTCTGTTTGGCTTTTAAAGCCCTCATGATGTGGCTGCGGCCTACCTTCCTAGCCTTCTTAGACATGACTCCCCTTCCCACACCCCACGGCCCAGCCACAGGGGCCTCTTACTGTCCCTCATCCATGACATGACATCCCCGCAATGTGATGCTCCCTCATCCCCTTCTGTCAGCATCCCTCATGTTCTTCAAGACTCAGCTTAGGGGCACCTTCCGGAAGAAGCTCTTTCTAACCCCCTCAGCTACTATGTTTGTCGTTCAGTGGTTTTCAGTCTTGTCTGACTCTCCATGAGCCCATTTGGGGTTTTCTTGGCAAAGGTATGGGAATGGTTTGCCATTTCCTTCTCCAGCTCATTTTACAGATGAGGAAACTGAGGCAGACAGGGTTCAGTGACTTGCCCAGGGTCACACAGCTGGAAGTGTCTGAGGCTGGATTTGAACTCAGGAAGATGAGTCTTACTGACTCCAGACCTGGTGCTTTATCTCCTGTGCCACCTAGCTATCCTTTCAGCTACTATTGTGTCCCTTCAAATCACCTTGTATCAAATTTGTTTTAGAATAATCATAGTAATTACCATTATTATTTTTATATCCAGCATTTTTATAGTGCATTAAGGTTTTCAAAGCACCTCAAATATGTGTTATTTCATTCAGTCGTGTAGAGGTACATATTGTCTCACCCGTTAGAATGTAAACTCCTTGAGGGTAGAGATTTATTTTTTGTCTTTGAATTCCCAAGGTTTAGCACAGTGCCTGAAACACAGTAGGTACCTAACACATGCTTGGATGATATATTAAATATTATATCCTGTGTCTATGTTGTATTCCTCGATTGGACTTTAAACTCCATAAGGTTAGTTTCTACTGTTATCCTTTGTCTTTCTCCCCACCCCCACAGGGTTAAAGACAGACCCGTGCCCACAGTAGGGGTTTTAAATGTGTTTGTTGAATAGAATGAATCAATGAATGAATCAAGTGTAGAGCTTAGGACATTCCTAGAGGTGAAAAGGATGGGACAAATAGTTTTCTCTACTCACAGATGTAACCATCCGGGACCTCAGCACAGGTGGTAGGAGCGGGGCAGGGCTGGTCCTGACACCATAAGCGCTTAGCACACGTGGGCCCGGTAAAATTGGGGGGACAGCTGCAGATGAAGTCATTCCAGGTCACAGTACACGTCCCTCCATTGTGACAGGGTTCAAGCTGCAAAAAAAGAGGAGAAGCAGCTCCCATTTCCGTAGAGCCGAAAGGTACACGACACCTCCCTTACGCCTTCCTTCACAACACATCTCCCTCACAACACCTTCCCTTCCCTTCTCAGGAAGAAATGCAAGGGTTTTTCGCCTCATTGTACAGAGGAGGAAATAGAGCCCCAGAGAAGGGAGGGGCAGTGGCAATAGTCAGTCCTACAGCTAATACTAGGTTAGTATACTAGGTTAGTTAGACCTAGGTTACTAGGTCTGGGAGGTACCAAAGATCAGAGGGAAGGCCCTCAGTCACAACCCTTTTTCCTCTTTAGGGCATGGACAGGAAGCTTAGGGATGGGTCGATGAGGAGCAGAGCCACTTACACTAAGGACCACCTACACTAAGACTCCCAGAGTTGGGAGGTCTCCAGGGGCAGAGGAACAACCTGTTTACAAATTGGACACTAGAACTAGACATTAACTTTAGACAAACTTGGATCTTGTCAGAGAAGTTGTTGAGGTAGATTCCTGCCCAGTGGAGGTTAGACAAGACAATAAATAGCAGCCCGCGATCATCCTTAAAACATTCACAAAACACTCTCCACACAGCCACACTTTGAGGTAGGTTGTGAAAATATATCTCCATTTAATAGATAAAGAAACTGAGGCCCAATAAAGTTGTGAGGTGCCCAAGGTTAAACAACTAGTAATAGGGCCAAGAGGCAAACCCAGGTCTCCAAAGCTGGTGTTCCTTCCACTTCATCACCCTTTCTATATGTCATCCAGGGTCCCTTTCAGCTCAAGAATGCTCTATGATCCAGCAGAAGGAAGATGAGGGGACCACTCATGGCAAGAGGAAGATTTCCTGTTTGGTGGAATCAGTAAAAATAGCCCCTCCCCAAACAGAGACGTGGCGGAGGATTGGGCTCACTCCCCCCGTGGAGGCCTCACAGAGTGAGAAGTCCAGGTCTGGGCGTGCTCAGTCTCTGGAGTCTAGACACAGGCCTGGACTCTGTGGGTTAGTCTTTCTTAGGCTAGGAGTCTCCGAGGACACACCCACACCTTGCTACCAAGCCAGGCCAGGCTAATGAGGATGGATCTGATGAGGATGGCAGTATAGACTGGCTGTCTGTAACTTTGAGCAAATCACTTCATTTCTTTAGGTCTGTTTCCTCATCTATAAAAAACAGGGGGGTAAACTAATAGGCCCTAAGATTCTTTCTACTTCTAACATTCTTTTGTCTCAGGTCCCTCCCAGCTCTGATGTTCTGTGTTCTTTGTTCTAACATCCTATGTGGCCTCATCTCTTCTAGCTCTTACATTTGATTTTCCATGTTCTGATGTTCTAAGTTCTAATGTCTCTGTTATTCTGTGTACAAAAGTCAAAGAACCCCTACTAAGTGGTTCACTCTCCCCAGAATGTATACATGCATGCGCACGCGAGCGCGCGCACACACACACACACACACACACACAGCCCAACCTGCTTGTTCACTCACCCTACAGGTGTCTTCAGAGACACAGCCCAAAGTAAGGTTGCTGGCCTGCCCTTCATACACTTCCCCAGAACTAGTCCAGTTGCCTCGGTGAAGGAGAGGGAGGAAGTCCAGGCGGAGACTGTTAAGACGGATATCCTGCAGACAACCTTTAAAGTTGCCCCCCCAGGGTTCAGCTGAGGCTGGTGGGGCCAGACTGCCTACGTGGACCTCATAGCTGGGGCCCAGAGGCAGCCCTCGAAGCTGTCCAGAGCCTAAGCCAAGGGTCACCAGGTGCCGGTGTCCATCATCCAAGCGTCCAGGAAGGGTCACCACTGAAGTGTAAGCTATGTCCACATGGACCTCCCCTCCGGCCAAGAACACTGTGTAGGTGGGCAGTGAGCCATTGGTCATCTGCAGCAAGAGGCCTGTAGCCTCACGAGTACGCAGAACAAAAGAGACAGTGAGGTTGGGGCCTGGTGCATCTCTAAGCAGGAGGGAGGCCATGCTGTGGGAGCCCCCGAGGCCAAAGGTCCATGCCGGTGGCTCTGGGGAGAAAGGGGACAGCAGAGGAACCCTCAGCAAGCTGGAATGGTCAACATGGAGAGAATACCCCAAAGGGAAATGGAGTCTAACCTTTGGTTTCAGAGAGACACAGTCTCCTTCCTTGAGGTTTGAAGTAAGAAAACACTGCCCAACTTCTCAAGAAACCCCAGATTAAAGGGGAGAGGCACCACCCTCCCCCTTGGGCAGTATTAACATCCTGGGAGCAGAGAGGGGCAGGGAGGGACATGGCCCCTGGCCTCAGGGATCCTCTGTCTGAAGTGGGAAGATGTGACCCCTGGACCCAAGTAACCCCTTATGCCCAGTATTCCTTGAGAGTAGGGGCTTTATCTTTCCCACAGACCAGGGGCTTCTAAAACCAGTCCATTGTTGCCAACCTTTTCCCTGTTCCCTTGGCCCCAGCCAACTTTGGAACTCACCCTGGGAACATGTGGGGCCTTCATAAGGCCTAGGGCAGTCACAGCGGAATGTTGTCCAGAGATCAACACAGAATCCCCCATGGTCACAAGGCCCTGAGGTACACCAATCAGTATGCTCACAGCCCAGCCGTACCCCAGGCCGGCCATCAGCAAGATCCTGGGGCACTAGCATATGCCCATCCACACGCACATCCTCCAGGCAGCCCACAAAGCTCGGGGTGGTCCCAGACACACCACCCACATGGACAGTCAAGAAGGCTGGAGAGTCTAGTGCTACTTCTTCTACCAGGGGCTGGCTCTTCAGGCAAGGCCCATTTCCACAAGCCTCATGCCACAGCCTCAGCTCCAAGGCTGAGTGGAAGAGGACCACTTCAGCCCGGTGCCAATGCCCATCACTCAAGGATGGGGTGTTGAGGCTCAAGGGGAGCTCAGTGCCCTCACTCCTCAGTATGGCCCACAGGGTGCCCTGAGACAGCACCAGGGTGAGGCTTTCCACAGTGTCTCCTCGGGAGAACAGAAGTCCATCAGGCAGTGTAGTTCGAAACCTCAGTGACACAGCTGGTTGCCCAGGCCCATCACCCACAGGCAGTGCCACAAGCAAGGAGCCACCAGTTGCCAGGGAAAAGGTAGTAGATTGGGTACACATGGGCCCATGAAAGCCTGGCAGGCAGTGACAGGTATAGCTATGGGCCCCCGCCTTGTAGATGGGGATGCACTGGGCCCCATGTTGGCAGCCATGACCTTCACATCCAGTGAGCAGGACAGAGCAATCTTTCCCACCCCAGGTTGGGGGACAGTGGCACACATAGTCATCTACACCATCCTCACAGGATGCACCATGGAAACAAGGCTCAGATGCACAATCATCAACATTGACCATGCACGATACACCTGTAGAGAGAGAGGGAGTGTCAGCCCACAGTCATGGAACTCCAGAATAACCCTGCTGGAAGAATCTGAGCCATCTTCTAGTCCAACCTTCCACCCAGTGGGGTAATCAACTCCAATCAAATCAATCAACAAACATTTACTAAACACCTCCTATATGCCAGGCACTGGGGATACAAATTTTAAAAACTGAAATGAGTCCTATCTTCACATGTTGTCCTACTCTCCACAGCATCACTAAGATGTAGTCAGATGCTGTCAGCTTGAATAACAGAAATAATTTTTTTGTTTTTTATTTAAAATCTATTTTTTAAAAATATCTACTTTAATGGCAGGTTGGGCTGGGAACCCAATAGACTAATTATCTCTAGAGGGTTAAAAATTAAAATATATCTAATAATAGAAATAACCTCCATCCCTATAATACTGTAAAGTTTACAAAGCATTTACTTCACAACCCGATGAGGTAGGAAATGTAGGCATTATATCCCCGTTTTACAGATGAGAAAACTGAGGATTGGAGAGGTTAAGTGACTTAGTTGCCGTTACAGAGCTAGATTCAAACCCAGGTTTCTTCTCACTCAAAGTTCAGTTCTTTTGCCCCTGCACCATTCATTAGCCACCAAGGGAGTGCCAATCAGCACTAATTATTAGGAAGTCATTCCTTCTTTTTCACCAGACCTGTCATTTCATTGGTATCACAGGCGACAGCCAGTGAGGAAGCTTCCTTCACCAAAGCAGATTGGTATCTCCTCCATAACTTAGAGGTCCAGAGAGTTGCCCAGGGACACTAAGAGGTTAAGTGTGACAGGCAGAACTTGAACACAGGCCTTCCTGACTCCAGGGCTAACTCTCTTATCCAGGACACCATCCTGTTGAGGCATATCAGGCAAAAATCTATCTCCTTGTAACTTAGTCTGAAATGGTTTTGATGATGTTTCATGGCAAAGCAAATAACCAGAAAGACCCAAGAAGTTCAGCTCCCAGTGAAGACATACAGGCTGTGTGACCCTGGGCTCTTATGTTGTTCATTGACTCTTACAATGCACTATCCAACTTGCACCTGGCAGAGGGTGTTTCCTCACCTGGGAATTCCCTCTGTCAGTGGAATTACAAGTCCAGTCCTTATCCCTATCCCTGTTTTTAGAATTAGAAAAGCTATTAGAGGAAGTCAGTTGGTAAACATTTGTTAGGTGCCTACTATGTGCCAGATACTATGTTAAACACTGAGGATACAAAGAAATGTAAAACACACTCCCTGCTCTGAAGGACTCAGTCTGATTAGAAAAGTAGATGCCTGCCCCCCTCCCCTGCACTTTACGAATGAGGAAACTGGAGCCCAGGAAGAAGTAGCTTGTCCAAAATCACAGAATTAAGTGGCAGATTGAGGAAAAATAAAATATTAACAAAAGGAAAAAAGTGTCAGAGCCTAAATTTGAACCCAAATTTCTAACTCCAATCCACTGCCCATGCTGTTCCTTGCTCTGCCCTCTAGAGATGAAACAGGACAAGTCTGTTGGGTCCCCAGTCCAAGCTGCCATTAAAAACCATCCTGCCTCTACCCCTGACGTCTGAAGTCAAGAACCCTGAGTGGCTGCTGTGCTCCTTAGTAGCCTCCTGTCCCCACAACGTAACTCTGTCCAACTCACACCAAGTCCAAACCAAACCTGAACACAAACCACAGGAATGGATGCTTTCAGAGCTGAAGGGGATCTTAGAAATCATCTAGTCCAAGCCCTTCATCTTACAAATGAAGAAACTGAGGCCCTGAGAAGGGAAATGACCCACCCAAAGTCACCTAAGTAGTGGCTGGAACTACGTTCATTTCCTTTGTTGTTCAGTCTTGGCTGACTCTTAGAGACTCCACTTGGGGTCTTCTTGGCAAAGATACTGCAGTGTTTGCCATTTCCTTCTCTGGCTCCTTTTTCAGATGAGGAAACTGAGGCAAGCAGGGTTAAGTGACTTGCCCAGGGTCACACAGCTAGGACATGACTAAGGCCATATTTGAACTCACGAACGTGAATCTTCCTGACTCCAGGCCTGGCAATCCGTCCACTGCGCCCCCCTATTTTCTATTTTCATTTTCTATATCACTCTAAAGCTTACAGAGCCCTCCCTCACAACAACCCTGGGAAAGAAGCAGCAAAAGTAGGCTGATTTCTATTTCATAGTTGAGCAGACTGAGAGCACAACCAGTAAGTAGCTGAGCTGGAATGTGGACCCCCGTTTTCTGACTCTTGACTGAACATGACTCCCCTACACCAGACTGCCCCCTCTCCGGACCCCTCCATCATCCCCCAGCAAATGTTCATTCCACCTCTGCTTGAGAGCTCAGTGATGGAGAAGCCCCTTTCCCTCAGGCAGATCAGTCCACTCAAGAGCACAGTTCTGGTTGTTGGAAAGTTCTTTCTTGCATAGAGCTGAAATCTGCCTCCCTTTCTCCACCTCCCTCTTTATCCTATCCATTGCTCCTGGATCTGCCCACGGAGACCAAATATAAGAACCCCAATCCCTCCTTCCATAGAGTGATGCCCAGGAGTAACAAAGGGACCCTTCCCTCCTCCCCCATCCTCAATCTGGTCTATACAGACAAAGCTCAGTGCCCTCCTCCACCCGCTCCACTGGGTCAATCCCACTCATACCTGCCAGGAACAGTAGGCCCCCCAGGACAGCCCCTGGGAGCAAGGATGTCATCTCACCCCCTTTGCAAACATGGGGGCCAGGAAGATGAGGTGACTGCCTTGGTAGGGCATTGGGCTGTGGGCCCAGACAACTCAAGGGAGCTGAAGGCCAGGGCAGCGGCTCCCCAGGAGCTGAGCTGGAGCAGAGGCTAATCCAGTTCCCCTTGGCCCGCCCCATCCCTCCCATCTCCACTCCAGCTGGCTCCCATCAGCACTGACAGACATGAGAATGTTCGGCTTAGGTCTTCCCTCCCTCCTTCCCTCCCTCCCTCCTCCACATGACGTCTCCCCAGCCCCAGCTGGGGAGCGACTGAGGCAGGGGGCAGTGAGCAGCATAAACAAGCAACTGGAGATCCTTTCACTATGCCCATCTCTAGGGCAGGAACAGTGAGCACAACCCCTGCACCCTACCCAAGCAAAGGGGGAAGGGAGGACTAAAATCAACGACTTCTATCTCCGTAAAGTTTTAAGATTTGTAAACCACTGTCATCACGAATTATCCTGTGAGGTAGAAGGTACAATTACTATAGAATTGTGTCCAAACACCACATCTGATGCTTATTACCTGTGTGAGCTTGGGGAAGTTTCCTCATCTGTAAAATGGGATTGGCCTGGATGGCTTCTGAAGTCCATTCAGCTCTAGATCTTTGATCCCCGTTTTACAGAGAAAAAGACTGAGACTCAGAAAGAAGATATGGCTTTTTCAGAGTCATACAACTAGTAAGTCACAGAAACAGGAATTGGTTTAAGAGCTAAAAGTCTTCTAATTAACCATCTCATCCAACCCCTTTATTTTACTGATGAATAAACTAAGATCCTGAGATGTTAGTCATTAAATAGACATCAAAAGTCACACTTAATTAGTGGTGGGGAGGGACAAGAAACCAGGTCTCCTAAGACTTTACAGATAAAGAAAATAGGTACAAAGGGGAGCAGCGCCTTCTCCAAGCTCATACAGGTAGTCAGTGGCCATGCTGGGATTTGAACCAAGGCTGCCCTAGCCCCCAGGTGCAGGCTTTTTCCATTATAGCTCATGCCCTGAAACCTCAGCCAGAAGCCAGGTCTACCCAAGGTGAGCCTAGAAAAGGGAACATCTCCACATCCCTACCACCAAACTTCTCCACATCCCCACTACAAAACTCCCTAGGGCCCACACCCACTATCCTCCGATGTGAGAGGAGCAGAAATAGAGACAAAAAGAGAGAGCAAGAGAGACAGACAGATACACAGAGAGAGAGAGAGAGAGAGCCCGCCCCTGCCTATGACTGCCAAGATCTGGTAAGGAACTGAAGACAAGTGGAGGAAGCAGGTGGCACACAGCTCCCAGGACGGGTTCTCATAATCTCACTAGGTCCCTGGCCCTATTACTATTTCATCCTCTTAGCCTGGAAAGCTCTACCTTTCAAAGTACCCCCCGTTCCCCCACCTGCCTCGATCAGCACCCTCCAAGAGACATGGAGAATACCCCCAACACCTCCAAGAGGCAGAAGTTCAGAGACAATTAATATTAGAAAGGACATTGAACATGATAAAAAAAAAGAAAAATCCTATATACCTCAAAATATTTATAGCAGCATTTTTCTTAGTATCAAAGAAATGGAAACAAAGCAGATGTCCATCAATTGGGGAATGGCTAAACAAATTTTATTATATGAATGAAATGGAATATTACTGTGCTGTAAGAAACAGTGTGTGTTAAAGAATACAGAAAAGCATCAGAAGACTTGTATGAACAAATGCAAACCGAAATAGTGAAGTAGAACCTAGAAAAATAAATAGGTAAATATATATAGTCACACACATAATGACTATAATATAAGTAGAAATAACAGAACAATTAGGGCTGAATGCTATAAAGTAGCAATGATTAAGCTTGGCCCCAAAGAAGAGATAGGAGAATTGACCTCCCTCTCTTTTTTCAGAGGGCAGTGTGGGTATGGAGCACTATCTATGCTGTAAAACTTGGCCGATGTTCTGCTGAACTTTCTTATTCTTTGGTTTTAAGAGAGAGTTCTCTGGGAGGGAGATGAGAACAGGCTATATTGGGAAGTGAAAGTAATATAAAAGCAAATTATATCAATACTTCTTTTAAAAAAGAAAAGACATTTATCAAGCAGAACACACCAGAAGAGGATAACCAGGATGATGAGACACCTAGGGACCAAGCCCTTTGAGAAGTGGATGAAGGAACTATGGATCTTTGGCCAGGAGAAGAGAAGGCTTGGGAAGGGTCGGGGGGAGCACAGCATAATCACTGTCTTCCAGGATCTGACGGGCTTTCCTGAAGAAGAATGGTTCTGCTTGGCCTGAGAGGGCAGAATTAGAAGCAATGGGTGAAAAAATGGGTGACAGATCTCAGCTCAATGTAAGGAAAGGTTTCCTATCCAGCACAGCTGTCCAAAAATGAAATAGAAAACTTCTTTATGGGGTAAATTCCCTGTCATTAAAAGATCTCCAGATAGAGACTGGATAACCATTTGTCAAGGGTGCTGTCCAGGGGATTTTGACTCAAATATGTCTTGGATTGGATCAACTCCGACGTACTCCCTCAACTCAGATTGCTGAGAAATTGGTTACCTTGGTCCCTATTCTTCCCCTGCCCCCACTACTCATGGCCTCCTTCTTGAGCACATCTAATCCCAGAACAAATGTGGCCACAGGTAGAATTTAAGGCCAAAAGGAACAGGCACTTCAGGCAAGATCCTCTAGTCCTGGGGTTCTTCACTTTTTGTGTGTCTTGGGCTCCTTTATCATTCTGGTGAAACCATAATGACCACTTCTCAGAAGGATGTTTGTTAAGTTTATAAAATAAAATACATAGGAGTACAAAGGAAACCAATTATATTGAATTATAGGTACCAAAATAGTTTTTAAAAAACAAATTCACAAACCCCAGAACCTCTAATCTAATCCAACCCTGTAATTTTACAGAGGGGGAAACTGAGGCCCAGAGAGGCAAAGTGACAAGGTATATTATTAAAAGATATTTTGATAACTGCGTTTCTCTGAGTTCACATCCCAGTTCTGACATTCTATGTACATTCAGCTCATGACCCCAAATCCTGCCTCCTCTCATCCCTCTCTTAGTATACTCTCCGGCCTCTGAATAAATATCTCCATTGATGGTGAGTTCACTACCTCCTGAAGCAGACCAGGAGGCTTCAGGGGCCTGGAAGTGCCAGGAGCTGGGAAAGACCTTCCCTCTTTCCAAGCTCCCTGCCTGTGTAATTGCTGAATGGAAGAGTTAGGCCCTGGGCCTGTGCCAGGGACAGGGGGAGGAGGCTGGCTTCAGAGGGAGGAATTTGTACTGGGGATGTGGGGTGGGTGGGGTATAGTGGAGAGGACAACATTCCAGTGGAAGGGGCAGGAGTGTTCATTCGAAGGTATATGTAGCTGAGGCTACGTACAAGCATGCACAAAGCTGTGGACCACACCAACAATTAGAACTCACATTTCTCTGCTTCATTAAGGCTAACACATTCCAACAACTCTGGAAGAGGTTGTACAAATGTTATTATTCGCATAAGTGAGAACAAGGGAGGTTTTGTGACTTACCCAGGGTCATAAAGCATGTGTGTGTGTGTGTCTGTGTCTGCATCTGTGTGTCCATCCTCTCAGACACACAGAGCCACACAGGGCTAGCCGCACATAGCTCTTTGCCACCCATGCACAAAGTTCCCTCATCCTGCCTTTATGTTTTCTGACTCTTCCAGGATCTAGGATTCCCTCTTCTGCCTGGTCAAGCCCTCCCCATCTTCAAGGCCCACTTCCTCTGTGCTTCCACAGCCCCTCACCAAGCCCTAAGGACCTGTTGCCTTGGCCCAAGAGGGATTTCGGCAAGTCTGTGACCTAGGGCCCTTTGCTAGGATTCGAACCCAGTTCCTCTGACTACAAATTCACTTACTAGGCTATAAGGATGCCCAAACCAGGTACTGGGTCTTCTCCAATTCTCTGCATACAAGCACAAGGCTAGGCATAGTGGAGATGCTTGGGAAATGCTCAGAGAAGGAAGGAAGATAGGAATTAAATGAGTGGATGATGGACTCAGTGAATGAATGGAGTAAATAAATGAGCAAATGCATGAGTGCCTGGTGGAAGAAATAAGGAAATGCTTATTAATCATTGCTTATAACTCTTCTGGTGCACTTAGGTTTATGAGTGAGTGGAGAAATAAATGAATGAAGTAAATGAGTGAGCTAAATGAATGACTAAGTAATAAAGGACAGAAAGAAAGCATGGACTGAGTTAATGAATACCCAGAGTTACAGCAGACATCCCCTATCAGTGCCAAAGAATTCAGGTGTCAGGAACGAGGTGGGGCTCTCTTCCTGAATTGCATACCTCCCTCTCCAGAGAAAAAGCGGTGAGACACTATTTAATGTACTGGGGTACTAATGACCCTCACTCAGGTAGAGGGTGCCACACCCCAAAGCCCTCGTCCCATCCCCCCATCAAGTACCTGTATACCCTGCCAGGCAGTGGCACTGGAAGCTGTTGGGAAGATCTTCACAAGTCCCTCCATTCAGGCAGGGTTGAGACTCACACTCATTCACATCCACGGAGCAGTTGTGCCCTATGAACAGAACAGTCAAGAGTCTTCAGTCAGCCTTAGACACAGACAGTAAAACAATTCCCTTCCATAATGCCCATGAGGTCCCTTAGGTTGGGACCTCACTCAGGATCTATCTGGGTACCAGGGCTCAGAGGCTGAGGACTAGAGGATGAGATCCTAGGGAGGATCTAGTCCAACCCCATCACTTCACCTAAGAGGAAATTGAGGCACCGAGAGGTGTCCAAAGTCACACAGCTAGTAAATAGCAGTAAGAAACAATATGCATGAAGAATACAGAAAAGCATGAGAAGACTTACATGAACTGATGCAAACTAGATTTGCACCAATGTCCTCTGACTCCAAAATCGTGCTTTTCCCATTGTACCACACACAGTCTGACTCAATGCATCCCTGATACCTGAAGGTTCAGAGCATGCCTGCAGCCAGCAGCCGCTTAGTAGGCCTTCAAGCTTGGACCAGAACCTAGTCTCCTGACATCCACTACAAGCCTTTTTCCACATTGAAACCCTCCTCCCTAGCATACTGTCTCTGAAGTCCTCAGTCAGATGTTCCAGGGAACATGGCCAGATGCAAATGGGGAGAATTGAGATGGGGGCTCCCCAAGTCCCACTCACCTGTGAAGCCAGGAAGACACTGGCACATAAAGCCAGCTGCTGAGCTGTAGCTGAAGGTCCCAGGAAAGACAGGCTGGACTCCCCCGTAGAGTGACTGATTGGATCGCTGGAAACAAAGGCCCCCATGGAGGCAGGGGGCCCCCTGGCACTCATCCTCATCCATCTCACAGTGCTCCCCATGGTAACCTGGGGCAATACCCACAGAGATACCCCATGGATTTATACAAACATGCACACATGTGCCACAAATATATACACAAGCAAAAGTTCCCTTATACCTACAGACATGTCCACGGGCTCTACACACGACTGATTGTGTGCATTCACATTGTTCATGGAATTCCAAACTAGAGAGTTAATTAGAAATTGCTTAATGTGAAAGAGTGGGAAACCAAGACCTAGGGAGAAGTGACTTACCCAAAATCAGATAGATAGGAAAGGCAACACTCTAATACCAGGGCCCTGACTCCTGAGGTCTCTGTACTAGGTTATGCCAAGTTTTTAGAATAACAATTGCACGTGAGAATCCTCAGAAAGCTGAAGTGGCTAATGAAGACCCGCTGGCCAAGATGAACCGGAGGTGCTGATGGGGGTGAGTTTGGAAGGGGGATTGGATAAACATGGACACACCAGCATGTGCACATGCACACAGACACAGGCATGCACACACACGCGCACATACCGGGCAGGCAGACACAGGTATAGTTGCTCAGCCCATCCTGACAGGTGGCATTGTGTAGACACGGGTTGGACAGGCACTCCAGCACTTCCACCTCACAGAGAGCACCCTCGAAGCCGGTCCCACCGCAGTCACACTGGAACCTGGGGCAGATCCAGCACCCAAGGGTCACAGATCCCCAGAAACTGACAAGCACTCTGACACTCCACAGTCCCACCCCACATCCAACCCCACCAGAGCTGAGTGGTAAACTAGACTAATCCCATCATTTTTCAGAGGGGAAAACTCAGGCCAGAGAGGGGAAGCAGCTTGCTTAATGTCACACAGCAAGCTGCTAGCACAGTCGCCAAATCCAGTTTCTGTGAACTAAAAGCTGGAAGAAGGCTTAGGAATCATCTAGTCGACCTTCACCCCCTGCCCCATTCCGCAGAGGAGGAAACCAAGGCCGGGAGACATGAGGTGGGCTTGCCCAAGGTCACCAGATGAATTGATCAGTAGCAAGGCCAGGACTCGAACCTGAAAAGTCTAGGTGTGTAGGTCTCCTGTACCAGGCTGTTGTATGTAGTTTGTACTAAGTTCATTTACCTTTGCTTTATTATTTCACTTTGTCAATTCTAAGTGTGTGAGGTGAAGTGGAGAGTGAGCTGAACTGAGAGGGAGGGAGGCCTTGGTGTGAGTCCTTGGGGCACGTCCTGACCGATCCTGGCCAACTCACTTTACCTCTTGGTGCCAGAGCAACTCTCTGGACCTGTAAGCTGCAGACCAGGCTCTGGACTGCAGAGGTAGAGCTTCGTCACAGGAAGTTCCCTGCATTCCTGAAATCACTGTTCTGGGCCCTGCCAAAAGCTTCTTATGTGTGTATCCCATCTCCCTTCCTAGAGCGCAGACTTGGTGAGGGCAGGGAGCAGCTCTCATTTGGGTTTTCTTTGTCCCCTCGCTCTAAGAATCGGGCCTTAGGTATCATAGATACTTAACATGACCAGTGAATTAAACTTTCTGCCTTCCTCCATCAGCTTCAGATCATTGACTTTTAGAAAGCAGGAGCTGCCCCTCTCCCTCCCTCTGCAGGTTTCTGAAGAACAGGGCCTCAGACTTGGAGTTTCTGAAGGTCAGGGACCCCATCCTCTTGCCCAGTCTCTTGTCACACCTAAGCTCAGCTCAGTTTTCAGCCTGTCCCTAGAGCTGGTCCTTCCCCAGGGCTCTCACCTATCAATGAAGTTGTGGCATATGCCTCCATTGACGCAAGGCTGGCTCTCACACTCATCAATATCCACCTGGCAGTTATGTCCAGTGTAGCCGGGGGAACAAAGACATCGGTAGAAGCCAACGCCCTCCAAGCAAGAGCCCCCATTCTGGCACGGGTTTGACTCACATTCATCTATTTCTGTCTCACAGTTCAGTCCTGAGACAGAGGAGTTGAAGTGAGGACCAGGATGGGCAGAAGAGGCATAGAGAAAAGAGACATTGGGGGAAGGGAGAGAGAGATTAGAGTGAGTATGTGGGATTTCCCAGATTTTCCTACTAGACTCCTTTATCCCAGTGTGGCTCCCTGAAGAGCTAGAGCAGGACTCAGGACTCGTTGCTGACCCAGAGATCGGGGGTGCTTTCCCCGATTTCCAAGCCCCCAAACCCCACCCTCAACAATTTCAAGACCCCAGGTAGCCCCTGCCCAAGTGATGAGGGGCCAGAGTATGGGTTTAGATACCCAGGATCAGAATGTGGGCCGTGAGGACAGGCTAGTGAACCCTTTCAGGGCAAGGCACATACACACAGACAGACACTTAGAGTTCACAAAGTATTTTCTTCATAACTTTGTAAAGTTGATAGTTTTCTGCATAAGAAGAAACTGAGGATCAGAGAAGGGAATTGAATTGAAATTCATGAGCTTCAGAAATAGAAGGGGCCTTAAGACCATCTAAGCCAACACGCTCAATTTACAGAGGGGAAAATTCAGGCCCAGAGAAGGGGATTAACTCAACTGAAGTCACATAGTTAGCAAATGATTGAGCCAGGAAATGAACCCAGGTCCTTGGATTCTCCATCTCCTCATCGCATTAGACTAGGCTCCATCCCCACACAGTCCCCCACCCCACCCCCACTGCTGCCGGGAGGCTCTGCCCACCCCCCGGCCCCCACACCCCACCAGGCAGGCTTCCAGAATCTATGAGTCAGAGAAGGAGTTGCCCACTGCTCCTCCCACCTGGTGACCCCAAATTCCTCTGTAGGCACATCCTGGCAGGCCCCCAGCAGCTCAGGCTCCCGTGCCTGCCGGTGCTAGGGGAGGGAGCTGGTCTGAATTCCAGGCCTCACTGCCCTGCCTGGGGAGGGAAGCTGAAGGGAGGGGTAGGAAAGAGGAAGGGGAAGGAGAAGGAGGGAAGAGAAGGAAGGGGAGGGGGAGTGGAAGAAAAGGAGGAGGAGGAGGAGGAGGAGGAGAAAGGGCATAGCCACTGAGACCAAGATCCATTGAGTCACCCAGGCAAGAAGAATCAGCCTCACTCTCACACATACACAGTCATGTGCACACTCAAAGACACACACCAACATATTTATACATGCACAAACATACCCGTGTGTTTTTCTGTGCTTCCACTGATGTGCACATGAGTATACACATATGGTCACATACATGTACACATACCCCCACACACATAAATACCGACAGACATACAGGGATACACATACACACACACACACACACACACACACACACACACACACACTGACTCCCCTCCATCATCCCGAAGGCCTCATTCGGGCAGGGAGCTCTGAAGACCCCCACAGACCTTCCTTTCTCTGGTGTCTTTCCTGCTCAACCATTTGTTAACTGTGTGACTTCAGTTGGGTTAATCTCCTTCTCTGGGTCTAAATTTTCCCCTCTGTAAATTGAAGGGGTTGGCTTAAGTAGTCTGTAGGACCACTTCTAGTTCTGAAGCTCATGAGTTTTAATTACCTGGACTGGGTCCCTTTTCCCTTGTCCCTGGGGTGGATTCCTTTTCCCTTGTCCCTGGGGTGGGTCCCTTTTCCCTAGTCCCTGGGGTGGGTGCCTCTCTTCCTGCCCCTGGGGTGGATCCCTGTCCCCTTGCCCTGGAGTGGGTCCCTATACTCTAGCTCCCCTCCCACTGGGCTGGGTCCCAGGGACCTGCCAGGCCTCACCTGTGTAGCCAGGGGAACACAGGCACTGGTAGCCATCCACACGATTGACACAGGATGCCTCGTGCTTACAGGGCCTGGACGCACACTCATCAATGTCCAGCTCACAGCGTGGGCCCTGGAAGCCTGGCACACAGTAGCACAGGAAGCCACCTGGACCATCCACACAGAGAGCCCCATTCTGGCAGGGGCCTGACATGCACTCATCTACATCTTCCTCACACAGAGGACCAGTCCATCCTGGAGGACAGAGGCAAGCAAAGCCAGCCCCTGCTGCAAGACAGGTGCCCCCATGATAGCAAGGCTGTGCAGTACAACTCCCAAGACAGCCATCCTTCCCACAGTGTATCAAGCTGCAATTGAGACCCCAGAAGCCAGGAGGACAGTGACAGGTGTGGTTCAAAGCCCCTGGGACTGTATGGCATGTCTGGTTCTCGGGGCAGACCTGCTCAGAGCAGGCATCGTAGAGCTTCTCACAGAGGGTCCCCACATAGGCCACCGGCTCTGTGGGACAGACACACAGGAAGCTACCACTACTAGTGTTCTGGCAGGTGCCCCCGTGGGTGCAGGGGTCTGAAGTGCAGCCACTGGGCCCTAGAGAGGACTGGGTTCCTGCAGAGAAGAAGAGAGAAAACAGAGTATCAGAGCTGGAAGAGACCTTTGAGATCACTAAGTGCATTGGTAACTGAGGCCTCAAGAGTTTTGTGACTTGCCCGTGGCCATAGGAAGTAAGAAGATGAGTCAGGGTTCACGGCTGACTCCCATAGCCCCTCATCCTGTCATTAGACTTTGGTAGCCGCAAAGGTAGGTCAGGCTTGGCTGTGTTGACATCCACAGCTGGGCCAAGGAGTCCCTAAACTTAGCACTCCACTCCCCATCCCAAACCATGACATCCTTATAATCCTTCCCTCCTCTAATCCCTCCTCACCTCCAATCCATCCATCACACAACCACAAAATTCAGCATTGTTCCACGCACATCTGGTGAGTCCCCATTGCCAGCAGAATAAATTTCCAATCGCCACGTCTGGCATTCAAAGCCTTTCATAAGCTGCAGCCACCGCACCTTCACTATCCAATCCATACTCCAAACAAAGCAAAAAATTCTGTCCCCTCAAAGACGTCCTGTGCTTTACAGCCTCTTTGTCTTTGCTCTCACTGTCCCCTCAGCCCAGAATTCCCTCCCTCCCCTTCTTTGCCTACTGAACTACTCTCAGCCCTTTAGAGTTCAAATCAAGTACCACCTTCTCCACCAAACCATCAAGGGATCCCACTGGTCTGTGACCACCTTCAGACTCGGGGCTCACACAAGCATTTTATTCTGCACTTCCCAAATGGACTTACGGTGTAATTGTGAATTATTGCTCCCTATGCCTGTGTCTCATTTTTCAGTTAGACTCTGACTCTATAGGGCTAGGGTCTGTGTTGGATTTAGACTCTGTATACATCAGGGGCTTCAGGAAATCTCGTGGTCTCTCATTTTGTAAATGCCAGGGCATGAGCGGGGCAAGGAATATCTATGAGCCAGAGTTAGAACAGGGCAAAGTGTGTACATACTACAGAAAATGAGCAGGGCAAGGAAGACCTGGAATTATCTACACTCCAGAACTGGGATAGGTCCAGGTGTATCTACACTTCAAATCTGAGTCAGAACAAGGATCATTTAAACCCCAGAGCACAAACAGGACCAATTCCATGTAGGGCAGAGCCCGCACCTACTCCAGAGCAGGGGAATGAACGGAGGTAATGTGTGTGGTATACTGGACTAAAAGCCAGGAAGCCCTGGGTTCAAATTCTGCCTCAGGTACTCATTAGGCATGTTGTCTGGGCCAAGTCACTTAAACTCTCTGAGCCTCAATTTTCTCATCTGTAAAATGGAGATAGCAATACCTATATTACCAACCTCACAGAGTTTTTCTGAGGATCAAAAGAGGAGATGCCTCTAAACTATTTTAAAACCTCTAGCTATTATTCAGGAGTCTAGGAGTAAGTCTGTATATTTGCGATTATACATTTTTAAAGTAAATATTCCTTTATAAAGGTCCGCTGTGTTGAGTACAGGTCTGTTGTTCAGTCGTTTCAGTCATATCCAACTCTCCATGACCCCATTTGGGGTTTTCTTGGCAAAGACACTGGAATGGTTTGGCATTTCCTTCTCCAGCTTATTTTATAGATGAGGAAACAGGCAAACAGGGTTAAGTGACTTGCCCAGGGTCACACAGCTAGCAAGTATCTGAGGCTAGATTTTAACTCAGGTTTTCCTGACTCTATCCACTAAGCTACCTAACTGCCCTCTACTCATTATTATCATATCCCAAATTTGAGGCAAGACCAATAATTTCTGTCCCCAAAGATGGGATCTCAACCCCAGAACAAGATGGGATCAAGGAATGAATAAATTTCAGAGTCTTAGGACCACAGAGCTAGGAAGGGACTAGGCCACATCCATATCCCCAGGCTCTCATATAAAGTAAAGGGGCTGGAATCGAGGTGGTCTCTGAGGGGCCACAGAGTTCTAGATGTAACACAGTGTAGTGGATAGAGTCCTGGACTTGGAATCAGGAGGGTCTGAATTCAAATCCACCCTCAGACAATTACCAGTTGTGTGACACTGGGCAAGTCACTTAACTTTTCTCTGTGCCTCAGTTTCCTCATCTTTAACATGAGAGTGGCAGACTTGTTGGCTTCTAAGATACCTTCCAGCTCCAAAGTTAATAGAAAACTGGGCCTGGACTTAGGAAGACCTAAATTCAAATCCCATCTCAGAGACTTACTGGTTGTATGACCCTAGGAAAGTCACTTAACCACTGTTTGCCTCAGTTTCTTCATCTCTAAAATGAGGATATAACAGCACCTACCTTCCAGGGTTGTTTTAAGAATAAAATGAAATAGTACAGTTATTCCTTCCACATTGAGGGGGTTAGGGTCACTGTACTCCCATGATCTGGAAAATCCATGTAAAATTTTTTGGTGCTCCCTTTGTACCAGAGAAAAAGTCTGAATTATTATGGTGTTAAAAGATAAGATATGTTGACATTATACAATACTATAGCTATATTTTATTCATTTCTGAGTTTCTAAACTTTTTCTGTGTCATCTACTGGCCTTCAGGTGTTATCTGTGGCTTCCACAAAACTCCCCAAAATTCCCATTTAATTTCTTATGCGTAGGTTGCTATGATATATCAAAGTGAGACAGGGAAAGTCTAGATGCCTGTACTTGTAAAGTACTTTATAAGCCTTAAAGCACTATATAAGTGCTAGCTATTGGTATTATGATTGCCTCATGGACTTTGCTCCTGACCCCCGACCCCTGACCCCCCCCCCCAGATCTTAGGCTTCCTAAGTGGGATAAGGGGGAAGGTGTCCAGGATGGACTTTGGAGGGGGATCTTTGTAGTCCTGGATGTGGACAGCTTCCCTCCTTCCTCCCTGGATACACAATCCCTCCAAAGTTCCTCCAGGAGCCTCCTGTGAGGCCCCAGGAAGGGGAGGGAGTGAGGGGAGGCCTTAGGGTTGACCCTAAGAGACAGGCCTCTGACTTTGAAGCGCTGTCCCCTCCCCTGAGCAGCCCCTGGCCCTCAGGAGAGCAGCAGAGGAGTCCAGACAAAAAGGATCTCCAATTTCACAGGGAGATAGAGTTGCCAATTTTCCCACTTCCACAAAGAGAAACAATAATAAAAACTCCAATCTCTCTAGCATTTAAAATATTATAAAGTGATTTTCCCCACCAGCGTCTTATGAAGTAGATAGTGCAAAGATAACTCGTGAACGCCATAGGAAGTAGAATCACAGCTGGTTCTTAAGATCCTAGTTCTAGAGCTGAAAGGCATGTTGGAGGCCACCTACTCAACTCCCTTATTTGACAGAGAGCCCCGGGGGGGGGGGGGGAGCTTACATGGCAACGTGGCCAAGGTAACATAAGTAATGCCAGCAGGTCGCTATGAACCCAGATCTTTCGGCTCCAAAGCCACGCGTGTGTCCCCTGTGTCTCACAAGCCAGGACTGCCCGAGAGCCTTCCTCCTGGGAATGGTTCCCTCTCTGCAATGGGCGCAGCTCACCTCAGATTTCCCTTTCTTGGGGGTTTGTCCACTTTTGAGCTCCCTACGCAGAGGAGTTTTCATCAGGTTTTTGGAGAATTATTTGATACTTTACCTGGAAACCAAGCTGAATATTAATTTTATCATGTGAGAGCACTAACTGCCAGCCCTTTATCAGCACATGGCTCTCCATCCTTCTGAATGACTTGTGTTTACCTGATTGATCTAGGGGAAGAAAAGGGAGTGAGGGTGTAGAGAGAGCAGAGGATTGGAAGACAAAAGAGCTGGGTTCTAAATCCAATTTGTGTTAGCTTAGCTGGGTGACCTTTGGCAAGTTCCTTGACCTTTGTCAGTTTTCCCATCTGTCAAATGGGTTAGCTATCCCTTACACTACTGACCTCACAGGCAAAGTGAGTATAATAAATAAATAAAGTATTAAAAGCTATAGAAACAGGGCCTGTTCTGATTCTTTTCCAGCTGTCATCTCATTAGGTGACAAGACAGGGATTCTTATCCCCATTTTTTCAGATAAGGAAACTGACTTACTCCAGGGAAATGATTTACTCCAGGCTAGTAGTTAGACCTGGGGCTACAGTCCAGATTTCCTGCCTCCCATTCCTGGACTCCTCTCCTCTGCTCCAGGACCAGTTCCTCCAGACTTCCACCCTGGGACAGTTCTCCCTTCTCTCCTCCTGCTCCCTCCCCCTCTCTGCCCTGAATTCCAGGCCCTTGTTTTCTGCCTGAGTGCCTGGCATGGAGGGAGGGAAGAGCTGACCTTGCTGAATCACTGGGCATCCCACAGAAGCTGCTCTTCCCCAGCCCCCAGTCCAGAGTTCTGACTTCCTGGGAGAGATGGGGCAGCCTTTCCCATAGGCTGGAGGTGAGAGAAGGGCTCGCTGGAACTCCTTTAGAGGGACTAACCTTGCTGGAGGCTCAGAGATAAGCCAGGGTCCTAGTCTAGCTCCCTAGGACCCAGAAATAGCACCCAAAGCTTGAGTGGAGCCCTGGATAGCAGAGAGTTATACTCACAGAATGACCTTTTTTTTTTGTTAGATGGAAGGGACTTTAGAAATGATCTGATCCAAATCTCTTCATTTTATAGATGAGAAACTGAGGCCCAAGGAGGGAAGGTGACTCATCCAAAGCAATAAATTAATTAGTTGGACTAGACTCCAAGTCTCCCAAGAGTCCAAATCCAGTGCCCTTTCTTCAGCGGAGGAGGGCACAACCAAACCCTTCCCCTCTGGCTTGAATATCTTCAAGGGATGGACGAACCAGCAAGCCTCTGCTCTCTGTCCCAGCCCCCCAGCTCTACCCTGCTGCCCTGCCCTCCCCCCAGTCAGAGATGTCACCCAGACATTAACCAGAGGGCCTGGTCCCTCAGACTTCAAACCCTTAGCACTCCCCCTTCCATAACACCCCTAACTGATAACTCTCTGATGCTTTATCCGCTCTTCACATTCCAATGGGGGTCAGGGGCCAGAGGCCAGGGCCTGGATCATCAACCATACTCCATCTCAAAGTAATGGAGAGTAAGGGTAGGGGGTAGAACCCTTGGTGTTACAAGGGAGAGAGAAGGTTGATTAGTCATGCCCTAATAGGAACAGAGAGACAGAGAATGACAGGTAATAATGCCCTTACCATCTGACATTTCTACAGACTTTCCCACTTTCCAAAGAACCTTACATGCATTGAGTGTGTGAAGAGGTGAGGTGATGCTATGGAAAGAACCCGGAACTGGGATTCAGGAGACGGCAAGGCAAAAGCCAGCTTCCACAGTTCTTAGCTGCATAAGCACATACAAGTCACTTAAGCAGTCTGAGCCTCACATACTCCATCCGCAAAACTGAAATAATTCCTCATAGTAAGGAAAGTGCTTTGGTAAATTTAAAGTTCTGTGTAAATGTGAGCTAATAATTCTCTGTTCAGACAGGCAGTGTTCTAACAGGCTCTTCTAACTTCAATAGTCTGTATCAAACATTCTGTGTTCTGAGCCAGAAGGGATCTTAGAACATAGACTGTTAGAACATAGAACACAGAAGATTAGAGCTGAAAAGGACCCTAGAACATAAGATACTAGAGCTGAAGGAAGGTCCCTGAGAAGGGACCAGAATGTTAGAGATGGAAGGGACATTAAGAGAGATTAGATCTGGAAGGAACCTTAGGATATAAAAGGTTTGAGCTGGAAGGGACCTTAGAATATAGGATAATAGAATCTAAGATTTCTAAGAGACCTTCCCTGGAAATTATCTAGACCCATCCCAAGAAGTAACTCCACTTGAGATGTTAAAGGGTCATCCAGGCTCTGCACGAACAGGGATTGACAATGAGGTCAAATTCCCTGCCCATTCTGATTCTGAACTGCTCTAATTGTTAGGAAGTCTTCCCTTTTATTGAGCTGGTCTGACTCCATGTAACTTCCACCTATCATAGGCTCTTAGGGACCATCTATATTCTGGGGAATCTTGGCCTTTTTTGGATCCTGTCCGGTGAAGCCTATGGGTCCCTTCTTAGAATCATGTTTTTAAATGCATAAACTATAATTCACAAAATTACAAAGGAAGCCAATGATATTGAAATATGACTATCAAAATAGTTTCAAAAAACAAATCCAGTGCCCCCATTTTGGTCCGCAGACTGCTGTTAGAAAGTTTTTCCTTCCTCCACTGAAAGCTGCCTGTCTGCAGCTTCCCCACCCCTGATCTGAGTTCTGGCCTCTGGGGTCAAGTAGAACGAGGGTAATCCCTCTTCCACATGACAGCCTCTCAGATATGCGAAGACAATGATACTGCCCCTCCTCGGTTTTCTCTGTCCTAAACTAAACCTCACCAGTTCTTTCAATATGTGTATTATCTTAGGGCATGAAACAACAAAATGGACACCCAATACTTCAGGCTGGAGTTCAGTCCCCTACCCCTTTGCTCCCAGTCCCCGGGGGCTCTGGGATAGAGGCCCTGGACAACATTTCCTTCTCCCAGAAACGAACAGACACGGAGATAAGCTGGCTCTTTGCTTGGACTTCAGAGCCAAGGGCTGGGGAGGCTGTAGAGGGAGGGTAAGGGAAGAGGGGGAGCATCCCTGGTCGGCTGGGATGGCCAGATCGAGGAGGTGGCTTGCTGCCATGACAACAAATCTGCATGTGCTTACATTAGCAAATCCCTTGTGACCTCCCCACCTCATTCTGCCTGACCTGAGCAGGCCACGGGATTAGCAGAAGGGCCTGGCCTGAGCCCCAACCTGTCCCAAAGCCTGAATGGGGGAGGGGGAAGCCTAGGGGCCAGGGCTAAGGCAGAAAGGCCAGAGGGTTTTAAATCTGAAGCCAACCTTAGAGATCATCTACTCCACAGTCTGGAGAAAAGCACCTGGGACCTGAAGTCAGGAGACCTAAGTTCCAGACACCTAAGAGCTCTATGATCCTATCAGGCAGGTCGGTCACCTAGCCTTAGTTTACTCAGCTATGAAATTAGATTGATAATTCTTGAGTGACACAGGACTGTTTTGAGGCACAGATGAGATGATGCATGCACAAGTTCTTTGTGACCAAGACATTCAAACACAAGTTATTATTTTGTCTACCAAAAGCAAGTTCCTCCTCCTCCTCCTCCTCCTCCTCTCTGAGTCTCAGTTTCCCCAGTTGTGAAACAGGGATAACTACTTGAGCTATCTACCTCACGGTGGTTGGGAGCAAAGGGCGGTAAAACCTTAAAGAGATAGAAATGGGGGCCATTATTAGCATCTTCTAAACAAGGCCTTTTGGAGATAATCACTACTGATTATTTGGTCTTTCTATTGTAGTGAATAAATTAAATAAGATAATAAAAATAACTTCCCCCAGGAGTGGAGGTAGCCTTGGTCAGGCCAACAGAACACAAGCCGGTAAGAAGAGGCCCATGCCCAACACCAGATGGTTGATTTAAAAACCAACCAGAATCTGGGAATGGTGAAAGCAAAGACTGATATACAAGAGTCAAGGAATTTGGGAACTTTAGCCTAGAGAAGAGAAGACTTAGGAGGGGACATGATAAAGGGTTTCAAGTCTTTGAAGGCTGTCCCATGAAAGAGACTTTTCCTGCTTGGCCCCAGAGTACAGAGCTAGGAGCAAGAGGTAGACGTTGCAGAGAAGTAGATAAGGGCTCAGAGGAAGGAAAATACTTCCTAACAATTATAGCTATCCCGAAGTGGGATGGGCTATAGGAGAAAGTAATGAGTTGTCCACTAATCTTCCTCCTTGTAGTTTTCCCAGGCTTCCTTCAAGACTCAATACAAATTGATGAAAAATGCTATCCACCTCTAGAAAGAGAACTGATGAATTCTGAGTACAAATTGAAGTATAATTTTTTTTGCTTTATTTTTCTTGCTTTCTTGCGACAAATATGGAAATAATGTTTTGCATGATTTCACATGTACCATTGATATATTGCTTGCCTTCTCAATGGGTGGAAAAGGGGCTGGAGGGAGAGAACTTGGAACTCTAAATTTTCTTAAATGAATGTTAAATAAATAAATTAATTAAATAATAAACAATTAATTAATTAATTTGTTCTCTTTCTCAAAAAAAAAAAAAGAAATGCAAATATAAAAAAATTTTAGATTCAAAATTGACCCTTTCTGCAGGAAAATGTCTTCTTAGTCCTCAGGATAGTTGCTAGTGCCTTCCCTCGGAGATTAGTTCCAATCTACTCCATATATATCTTATATGTACTGAGTTATAACCTTGGTCTCCTCCACTGAAATGTGAACTCCTTAAGGGAAGGGACTGTTATTATCTTTCTTTGTATCCCTAGTGCTTAACACAGTGCATGGCCTGTAGTAAATGCTTAATAATAAATACTTATTGGCTGGCTGACTGACTATATGGCTTGGTCTAGAAGTCCCTTCTGAGCCTGATATTTTGCGAACTTTTTTGGCCTTAGCAACTCATGAAACCATCTACGGCAAGGAAGAGATTGTGATCCATATCAGTGAAGACAGCATGAAATCAGAGCTCTTTTAAAGTGTTGAATTATAGTAATAATTCCAAATCTGTAGCTCTTTCCAATTTAAAAAGCACTGTCCCCACAAAAACTCAATGAGACAAGTAATACTAGTTTCACTAGTACATTTTCCAAACTGAGGTTGCCCATGGCACCACAGCTGTTGAGTATCAGAACTGGGATTTGAACTCAGGTCTCATGATGCCAAATCCAGCACTCTTTCATTCAGACCATACTGTCCCTCAAATATATCAGCCAGGAAAGATAAGGTTGATACAAAACCTCTCTGATATAAAATTTAAAATATATCTGTCTAGGGCCTAGATCTGTGATTTCACCCTTTGGGAACTCCTAGTTATAAACTTTCCACTGACGTAGATTGGCAACTCATCTCTGACTTGTCATTTGAAATATTTCTTGAGGAGATATCTGAGTGATTAAGTTTCTTGCCGAGGGTTATGTGGCCAATATGTGATAGGGGCAGGATTTGAACAAGGCCATAGAATCATAGATTTAAAGATTTAAAACTAGAAAGGACCTTAGAGATCATTGACAATCCCTTATTTTGCAGTGAGGAAATAGAGGCCCAGTGATCTTGATTGTCTCGTCAGGGTCACACAGCCAAGTGTCTTAGTTAGAATTGGAACCCAGGTCTTCCTAATTCCAAAGTCTACTGCTTCTTACATCTATGAGTATGAAATAGTTCTGCAAAAAGTTAAAATTAGTAGTCCAAGAACATTAAAAAGAACAATATATATGACAGCAACAGTGTAAATGAAAAATCAACTATTAAAGAATTCAAATCGATGTTGCAAAATTACAAAGTACAAGAGCCGCCCCTAAGAAAAGGTATGAGAAGGTGCTCATCACCTCTGCAGAGGTGGGTGGTCCCTAGGTATGGAATATTGCATATGTTTCCAGACTTTTTCAATGCATTGATCATTCAATGCATTGATGCTGGTTTTTCATCTTTTTTTCTCTTTATAGAAATATTTTTTGTTATATAGGATGGCTCTCTAGGAAGGGGAAGAGAAGGGACACAGAGAAATTTTGCCAATGTAAAAACAAAAGTTCTCAATCTTTTTTAAGAATAGTATTTCTCCTTTTAAAAGTTGCTGATCCAAACATGAGAAAAGATAAAAATGATAAAGTTGGAAAGGCTGCGAATTGGTTCAGCTTCTGGAAGACATTTTGGAATTGTATTCAAAAAGTCATGGGGTGTCCCTTTGATCCTCTGATACCACCATGAGGCAAGGAAGTCAAAGACATAAAAAGGTCCCTCAGGCACCAAAATAGTCATAGCAGAACTTTTTGTAGTAGGGAAGAACTTTAAACAAGGTGGGTGGCCATCAGTTGGGGGATGGCTGAACAAATCATAGTACCTGAATGTAATGGAGTATTGTCATTCAGTCATCTCATGACTCCATGGACTACGCTGTCCATGAGGTTTTCTTCGAAAAGATACTACAGTAGTTTGCCATTTCCTTCTCCAATGGATGAAGACAAACAGAGGTTAAATGACTTGCTCAGGGTCACACAGAACTCAGTTCATCCTGTCTCCAGGCCCAGTGATCTATCCACTGAGCCATCTAGCTGCCCGATGGAATATTACTGCCATAAAAAACAATGGATATGGAGAATCTAGAGAAACTTGGAAAGACTCCTAAGAAGTGAAGCTGCATGAAGTGAAACAAACCAGAACAGTTTATAAGATGACTGGTTAAGCACTTGAGAACTAAACCAGGCAGTGAGCAAATTGTGGCTTCAGAAGACTAAGGCCAAAGCAAGCATCCTTCCGCCTCTTGACAAGAAGGGAGTGGGGCATGGGGGGAGGATGGACTAGAGGTCACAATGAGGTATAGTGGCCAACCTGATTTTTTTTTTTGCTCGTCTATACTTATTTGTTTCTGGGGAGGGTTCTATGGATGGGGATTGGGGCTAGATAGGATAGAAAAAGGAGCATCAAGGAATTTAAAAAAAAAAAAGGTTGACAATACCTGGCTTAACCCAACCACCTGAGAAGGAAAATGAGGCACAGAGAGGGAATCTGATTTGCCCAACTTCACACATCAGTAGCAGAGCCTTTGGCCTCTGCTTTGCCTGGTGTTCTTTCTCCCCTGGAATTACAGTAATATCTCACCGTCCGTCCTCCACCCTCTGTGCCTTCTTCCACCTAGAATCTCCTAAACAAACTCTAGGAGTTCACACCCTTCTGATTTATACAGGACTTTCTTGTCCATTGACTCGGGCCTCCCAATGGACCTCTCTATGAAGGACAATTCTGATCCTTTCGCCCTTTCCTTCAGTGAGTAAACTGAAGTTCAGTGACTTAGGAAACAAAGCTAGGATGATTTGGGAGTCAGTGCTCCTGTTGTCTCCAGTAAAACCATATTGTCTCCCCATGAGAGAGATTAAGCGGTCCAGGCACTAAAATCCTTGGCTCATAATGCCGGTCTCACTTGCAAAGCTCCTGATCATTCCTGTAGCTCATTCATTCCAGCAGTGGTCAGAGCACTGGACCTGGAGATAAGAGGAACTGAGTTCGAATCCAGCCTCAGACACTTATCTGGTCATGTGTCTATGGGCAAGTCACATAATCTCTGTCTACCTCAGTTTCCTCAACTGCAAAATTAGGGATAAGAATAGTACCTACCTCCCAGCGTTGCTGTGGGAATAAAATGAGATAATACTCGTAAGTGCTTAGCACGATGCTTGTACAAAGTAGGTGATTAATAAATGCTTGTTTCCTTCCTTCTTTCATTCTTTCAAAACCTTCTTACTTCATGCAATTCTCATCCATTTTCTCCTATAGATTTTCCATAAAAGACCCACCCCACATACTGGAGAGTTCTTTCTCACTCACTTTTCAAAGATACCTGCCAAATATCTGAGTTGCCCATCTGTTCTCTTTCTAATACCACAAGGCCATCCCCTTCAAATACCTATCATACATCTCTTCAATGAGGCGGAAAAGCTACTGACTCTGAAGTCAGAGAACTTGGGTCCAAATCCCACCTCTGACCCCTTATACATGTGTGATCTTGGGCAAATGACTTAATCTTTCTGGGCCTCAGTTTCTTCATCTGTAAAAGGAGGGGATTGGACTAGATTACCTCTGAGGTCCCCTCCTGCTCTAAATCTGCAATCCTTTATGTTAAAGCCTAGGTCATAATTGGAAATAGACAGTAGCTTCCTACTCAGCCTATTTACACACAGTTTACACACAGTTCGAATAAGCTTTGTTATCTAGTTTCCAAGCCTGAATGAAGTTAGGAGAGAAATAGAGGGAACTGTCCCTCATCACATCATTGAGTCAAGCTGCTATATAGGATAATAGGTCTAAAGCTAGAAGGTACCTCAGAGGTCACCTAGTCCAATCCCCTCATTTTACAAGTAAAGAAACTGAGATCCACGGAGGTTAAGTTATCTGTTCAAGGTCACGCAAGAAGTAAGCAGTCAGAGGAGGTAGGCCTGAGCCAATTTATTATTACCAGTTGTTATCATTACCAGGGAGCAGCGAGGTAGCCCAGTGGATAGAGTGCCAGTCCTGAAGTCAGGAAGACTCATCTTCCTGAGTTCAAATTTGGCCTCAGATACCTACTAGCTGTGTAATGTAAGTCACTTATCCCTGTTTGCCTTGGTTTCCTCATCTGTAAAATGAGTTGGAGAAGGAAATGGCAAACCACTGCAGTATCTTTGCCAAGGAAACACCACATGGGACTGTGGAGAGTTGGACATGACTGAAAACAACTGAACAGCAATCATTACCACTGCTAGGCACAGAGAGGCCTGCAGGAGACAATGAAATGTGATAGATTTCGAGGGACTCCTCCAAAGAAGGTGCTATTTCATTTTTGGCTCTATATTCCCAGCATGGTGCCTCGCACTTAATAAATGCTTGTTGATTGATTGATTGAAGAAGGGACAGGAAATTTTGCTTCAGGGTAAATGGAACTAGTCTATTCTGAAGAAGCGGTGTGGTACAGAGAGGGAAGAGAGTACTGATTCCAAAGTCATCAGTCCTGGGGGTACAAACTTTGGTCAAGTTACTGCCCTCTCTGAGTCTCAGTTTCTCCCTCTGCCAAATGGGATTATATATGTATATATGTACGTATACAAATATACACATGTGTGTGTATATTTTTTTGCACTCCCTACTTCACAGGAAAGTCATGAGGAAAGCCTTTGGTAAACTTAGATGTGTGAGCTACCATTACAATCCAGGACAATCATTGAGATTGAGTTTTATGGCCCTGAGTAACCAAGGAAAACGTAGAAGCAATTCAGTAGAGGCAGCCTGATATCGTGGATAGTGCCAACACGGATTCAAATCCTGCCTCAGGCACTCTAGCTGTGTGACCCTGCGGGCAGGCAAGTTATTTAACATTGAATCTGACTTGAGTTGTGTCCAGTGGAGACCACTGGGAGTTGGCCCACTGGGAGCAGCCGGATGACATTATTAGAAGACATCAGTGGCCTTCAGCGCTGGAGATAGGGGGAGGGGGGCATCCTTAGCAGCCACAGCTACAGCAGACCCAGAAAATAAACGTCTCAGTATCAACAGTTCAACATCAGAGATGGATATAATTTTAGCAGTGAAAATGACATTAGAGATGAAGCATTATCACCTGCTTTGCTACTGCATCCTAAGGACCATGAGGCCCTTGCCTCTGACTCCAAACTGAAACTTCTATAGATGTCATCTCCCCACTTACAATTAGAGTTCACTGACACCAGGGAAAGACTTTTTTTCCTTCTGTCCATATCCCTTCCACTTAACACAGCGTTTTGCATATGGAAAGCATTTTTCATTAATAGTAAATCTTTTCATTAATTCAGCTCAGCTTCCTTATCTGTAAAATAAGGAATAATCGCATCTACCTCAAGGGTTTTTATGAGGCTCAAATGTGGTCACATATCTGTGGTGCTTTGTTAAGTAATCTATATAGATATACAAAATCGCTTCCATCTCTAAATATGTTCTACCATTGTCCCCGAGATCTTAGCTACTCCCCCCACCCCATGTCTATTTAGGTAAGCTTTGCTAACTGCCTTCTCCAACTGCTCAGTCTGCCATCCTCCTTCTCTACTTTCTCACCCTAGGAGCCTGGGATTAGAGATTGGAAATGAAAGGACCTCACGTCCCATTGTGTAATGGCATCCTCCCCTGGCCTGGCAGATTTACAGAAATACTCTGGGCTTCTCCATGGAAACTGCGCGGGCCTCTGTGGCAAGTGTGAGGGAGGAGGAAGGAGTCTGCAAGGGAAGAGGGCCCAGGCCTCAACTCAGAACCTGGAAGGCTCTAATTTAGGGACAAAGCCTAGGCAGACAGACGCCCTGGGTCAAATCAATGGGATCCTGGAAAACCTACCATATGAAGGCTGGAATCAGCTGTTCTCTCCACAGGGGTCACAGCCTACCCCAATGCCAATACCCCTCATCTCCCATGATCAGAGAGAGATGGACACACAGCCTCCAAATTCAGCTTCCCAGCTCAACCAGAAATCTAATTCTAGTGCTGTATTTGTGTGCATTTGCTAGGTGGGACAGTCGATAAAGTACCAGGCCTTGAGTCAGGAAGACTCATCTTCATGAGTTCAAATCTGGCCTCAGATACTTACTAGCTGTGTGACCCTGAGTAAGTCACTTTAACCCTCAACTATAAAATGAAAATGAACTGGAGAAGGAAATGGCAAACCAGTCCTGCATTTTTGCCAAGAAAACTCTAAATGGGGTCACAAAGAGTCGGACACAACTGAAACAAATGAATACCCACACTATGTATATGTATGTACCTGCATGTGCATTGAGACACTATGTGCTTACACGTATATATAGCTATGTCTGGGTATGTAAATGGTTATGTGTTTACATGACTGTGCTTTAGCATGTCCATGAATGCATGTTGACATGCATGTTTGTCCATTAATGTGGCTTTGTTTATGTGATTATATCTATGTGTATGACTGTATATTATGGGGAAGTGTCGATGTGGGTGTGTGAGAGAGACTAGATAATTTTATGTATGACTGCATATCTCCATACAGGTGTGTATATGCCTATCTGAATGAGAACGTATAAATGTGGCTGTCTTATTCATGAGGGTTAGCATGAACCTGTACGTCTGTGACTATGTCCTATCCAAATGATAATAAGTAAGAGACCATTACATTTAAATAGCTCTTCTTGGTTTATACAGTGCCACACAAATATTTACAAAGTGTGTCTAAGATGTTTATTTTTGTAAGTATATGTCATGGTCCTGAGGGGACAGACTTGACTCTGAGAGGTCCCTAGGTCTTCAGTGACCTAGGGACCAGAGCTGGAAGGGACCCCAGAACATAAATTTACGCCCTGAATGATTTTTAGCAGAAATGAAAATGGCCCTTTAGCCTATGACTTCCAACTCTTGATCCCTCAGGAACCTCAGAGATGGACTGGGACCAGTTCAGGTCATATTATTAGCCCAGAGACCAGAGTTTCCACAACCTCACCCTCAACCTTCCATCCAGCTTTCTGGCATGTACTCCCCCACTCCCTCTCACCAATGATGGAAGGTGGAGGGTGGGGGAGGGAGGAGGGATGGTTAGGGACCAACTAACAGTGGTTTCCAGCTTGGCAGTTGTAGCCATAGTGATCCAAACAAAAGCTACTCAAGGCCTGGGCCTCCCTGATTTTCCCTCTTCAGGGAAGAGAAATTCCAGGCCCCAGGAGCCAGCTCACCAGACAAAAGGGGGAGGGGGGTTGGGGGGAGTCAACTTTGCTTCAAAGTTTGAATGCTTTTCTGAAGAGAAAAGAGGCCCTTAATGGACAGGGGCCTCTGTCAAGGGGCTCCAATCAAGCGCCAGACCTAGATGGGGGATAGGAAGGACAAACATAGTCTGCACTGGGGGGAGGGAGAGATTGAGTGCCTAGAATAGTGTGTATGACTCTATGTGTGGTTGTGTGAAACTATGTCAGAGTGTGTGTATGACATACATATGTCTGTGTGACAGTATATAGCCACTTAAGAGACAGTATGGGACTACTACTATGTGATTGTGTATGAGTGTGTGGTTGTATGATAAAGGGAACTGGAAGAGTTCCCTCTAGGACCCCCACAATATTTCTGAGTCCCTACCCCACCTCCCAGGACACACACAGCTTCCCAGGATGACACGCACCCTCCCATAAACAGCTTCATCTTCATCCTGAAACACTTCCCTACCCTAGGGCTCTTCACAGATTCCCACCTTTCCCTTTCCAAGACTAGGGGAAAGAAAAGAAAAAGTTTTCTCTTTCCCTTTTTCCTATGAAGCCCAGAAAACACAGCACACCCCCACCCCGTCAACTTGTCTCATCACACAACACCCCACAACTTACATTATGCCACATATCTTATAACTCACACTCTCCAAGTAACACCCTCAGAGAACATCCAGCCCCCCACAGCTACATACACCAAAACGTATTCTCCTCCCCACGCTACTCCAACCTATCCACACACATACACGTTGAAGAGTGATGTACTGAAAATGACACTGGACTTGCAGATCAAGAAGACTTTTGTTCAAATCTGGCCTCAGACACGTTAGCTATGAGACCCTAGATAAACCACTTAATCTCTGTGCCTCAGTTTCTGTATCTGTAAAATGAGGAAGTTGAACCAAATGGCCTCTGAGGTTCTTGTTGCATGTGAAACCACAATTCACTCCACTATACAACATCTCACAATTCATATCTGCAAATACCACTCCAACTTATACCACATATAGCCCCCCAACTCACGTACCAAAATCACCACATGCCCTACCACCTAGGCTGCCCCACAACTCACGCTCAAACACGATATCTCACAGAGGATCTGCACCCCGCCTCAAAGCAGCACACAACCCTCACCCCACATACATATATCACATACCATCTACTCACAACTCCCTCTCCTCACCTCCCCCACATCCACACAGGACAATTCAATTCACACCTGTACACATAATAGTCTCAACTTAACGCGTCCCTCCGCCCTATTCTCAACTCATACTCAACAGGGCAGCTCACATCTCCAGCAGGGCACAGAGAGCCCTCTAACTCACCCCGGAACACAACAGCCACTCAGGTAACAAGGGAGAGGGGGACCATCCCATCCTACTCCTTCCACTACCCCCAGGGACCCAGCCCCCAGTGGGCTCCCCTCTTCCACCTCCGCGGGTGCCCCCAGTAGGGGTCGGTGCCCGCACTGGGCACAAGTCTGGACGCCCCTCCTCTACCGCCCTGTTCCCAGCCCCGGTCACAGCTTGAGCCCAAGAAGCCACAACTCACCCGAGGGTTCCCGCGACAGCTCCTGGGGCAGAGTCTGGGACAGCGACAGGGGCAGTGACAAGGGCAGGGGCAACAGAAAGAGCAGGAGCAGGAGAAGGCATCGGGAGCGGGGATCAGACCGCTCCAACTCCATCACCTGGCCGGGCTGGGGCGCTGGGACGCTGGGGCTGGGGGCTGCTCCTGGTGGCTAGCGGGGCCCCGCATGGTTTGGGTTCCCGGGCCCTCGTCCCTTCCCCCTCTCTGCCTTCCCTCCCTTTACTCTTCTCTTCTTATCCCCTCCCCCCCTTCTTTCCCCTCCCCCCTCCCTTTCCTCCTTTCCCCCTTCCCCTCCCCTCCTCTCCTGTCCTAACCTCACCCCCCCCTCCCCGCCCCTTTCAGGGAATAGACCGGCACTAATTCAGTGGACGTTGTCCCAGCCCCTCTGCCGCTAAGCCCTCGGTGGAGGGAGGAGAGGGGAAAGATAGAGACCCAGGCCAGCCCAGGCTCTGGGGGAGGGGAAGGGGAAGGGGAAGGGGAAGAGCATCAGAAGACAATGGGGGAATGCAGGGGAAGGCTCTTCCCAAATCTCTCGACTCTTAGGGACAAACTTCTAAGGCTGGCGGGGAGGGAGGCCAGGTAGAGCAGCACCCTCCCCCCCGCCCCTCCCAAACCAAAGTCCCGAACAGATCTTCATTCCAGGGACCCAGGCCTCCTAAAGGAGAGAGACTGCCTTCTCTCCTTCCCTCTAGAACCCCCACTCCAGGACCCCAAGCTCTGTGTGTGACTGCCTTCTGTTTGTCTATCTGTGGATGAAGGTTTAAGTTTGAATAGGAAACCTCCAAGCCACTGTCTCTCCCTCCCTCAATTCAGGATCCCCCTTCAATTCAGTTCCATTCAGACCAACATTCATTTATTAACGGTTCCTACAGAGCCAGGCTTGTGCTTGTCCTGGGAATCCAAAGAGCCGTGGCTCTCCCCAAGCACAAAATCTTGTGGAAGGATTATAGGATTGAGCGTAAGAAGGGCCCTTAGAAATCACATAGAACAGGGGTTCTTAAAACCTTTTTGTGTCACGGACCCCTTTGTCAGCCTGGTGAAGCCTAGGGACCCATTCTGAGAATAGTGTATGTGGTTTTAAATTCAAAATGAAAGGAAACGCTCGATTTCATTTAGAGATTAGTGAAAATAAAGATGTATTTTTTTTTCCTATCGGTGTTAACAGCTACCCTGAAATCTATCCACAGGGTCCATGGACTCCATGTTAAGAACCCTTGATCTCATGTAACCCCTTCATCTTACGTAGAAGAAAACAGACCCAGAGAGAAGGCTACAAATAACTACTGAACCAAAGCAGTCCATAAATACCTAGGTGAAGAGCTACCAGTCAAATGCTATGAAGTGTCCAAGGAAGGAAACATCATTCCCTACTAGAAAAATTTCACAGGTGGAAAAAAAACCCCACCCACAGGACTTAGGACTTAGAACTCACCTAGTTTAACCTCCCTGTCCCTCCCTGCCAGCCTCCCTCCAGTGTCCTTTTACGGAGGAAACTGAGGCCCAGAACAGAGAAGAGATTTGCCCGAGGTCACACAGATACTAAGTGACCAAGCTGGGACTTAAACCTAGGTCTTCTTACTCTAAAACCGGTGTTCTTTAGCCTATACCAGGAAGGTGGCCTGGGAGCGGAGCCTTGCAGAATGAGGGGTGGGAGCAGCGGTGCACGAATGCCGGAGACTCACAGGCAGATAAGCATAGAAGGTGGCCCTCCACGCTGTATTTGTCGTTCACTGACCCATGCCACAAACTGCCTTATATCTTTAGTTCTTTCTTCAATCGTGCCTCTCTAACTAGATCAGTTGCTCCTGGAACCCCGTTTCTAACCTCTGTTCCCACCGCCACCCCAAACTAGTTCTGAATGAAAGCAGGAAAGGGAATGGGAGGGCCTATGCCAGCCTTTAGACATGCTGCTTGTAGAAGACAGTGAGCCTCAGGCTAAGGCTGTAGGGGTGTGGTGGGAAGGGGTGGAGTCCAAGGGCTGAAATGCCAGAGACCATAAGGGCCAGGGTGCTGACCCTCTCTTCTGAGCCCCAATACCTCGATGATGTAAAAAGCACTGGCTAGGCTGTCAGAGCATTTGGGTTCAACTCCAGCCTCTGATACTACTTGTGGAATGGAGGAAACCAGCCTCAGTTTTACTCATCTGAAAAATGAGGAGGTTGGACAAAATCACCTCTGAGGTCTGTCCCCGCTTTAGAACAATGATCCTATGATCTGTCCTCGATTAGAGAGGCCAACTAGTCTAGTCAAAAGTCAGAGGACCCAGATTCTAATTCTGGCTCTGCCACTGATTCACTAAGCAGTCGTGGGCAAAGTTACCTGACCTTGCTGAGTGCCAATCTCCTCATTTGTAAAATGGGCATTATAGTGGTTGCATTATCTATCTCACAGGGGGTGTTGAGAGACTTATTTCAACAGACGTTTATCAAGGATCCATTGTTCACAGAGCACTATACTATACTAGGCTACACTGGGGAGATACCAGATTTAGACAAGACTGGCCCCCTGGAGCTCCCAATTTAGCTGAGCATAATTCACAAACACAGATAATTGTACCATAGCACTTCCAAGCTCCTTAATTTCATTTGTCTGAGTCTGAAGATCAGCTGCCCTCTAGAACTCAGCTGGTGGTCTTCCAGAGCCTAAGTGATCAGAAAAATTCATCCCCTGCCCCCAATGTGGGAGAAGATGAGCCTCAGACAACAGTCTCTCACCCAACTGTACCCAAATCCTTTGCCAGGTTGGTAGCACCTGCTGGATGGAGCGTGTCCTCCAATGGCATGGCCTCTGAGGGCCTGAGGTGACCTTCAAGCACTGATGAGGAATGAGAGAAAGACTTTTCATGAAATACAATACCATATGGAATTAGGGGTGTTTCTCTCCTGGAGAAGAGAAGGGAGGAGGGGGTGTATGTAGGTAGGAAGACATGATAAGCTCTTGTGTGGAGAAGGGATTAGATTTGTTCTGTTTGGCCTTAAAAGACAAAAGCAGGAACAATGGATGGGTGCTTCAGAGAGAGAAATTTAGATACAGTATCAAGAGAAACTGCTAACCTTTAGAGTTTTCCAAAAATGGAGTGGGCTTGACTTGGGAGGGAAGGGGGAAAAGGAATAGGGGGAGGCAGGAGGGAGAGGGCTTCCCATCAATGGCATTCTTTAAGAAATGAGTAGATGAACATTTGTCCTATATGTTGTCAAGGAGATTCTTGTCCCGATATGGGTTGGATCACGGAATCTCTGTCTTATTTTCGTATCCGCAATACAGTGCCTTACTCATAGGGAGAGGGACTACCTTTGTGATGTCTCTAGAACGGCGAACTGCTAGGTTAGAAATTCCTTTACCAATACTGCTCAGCACCTTCTCTTTGCCTTAGAATCTTGGAGAGCTGCCCAGGACACTGGGATGTTAAGTGGCTTGTCCAGGGTCACACTCAGCACATGTTAGAGAAGGTTCTCTGAGGCCAGCAGTCTCATCACCAGGCCACTGATGCCTCTGTCAGATACATAGTAGCTACTTAATAAATCCTTGTTGAATTGGATTAAATTGAAATCCTTGGCAGAAGAGATGCAATTTGGAAACACTGAAGGATGCATTCTCAAGTTATTCAGATAAGCAGAAGATACCAAAGGTTTGGGGGTGGGGTGGGGTGGAGTGAATTGTGTCTACCCTCATGAAAAAGAGAGAGACCACTATATCTAATGACTTATGACCGTCATACATACTTTTGCATGTCTATAAGCAAATCATTTTCTCCTCTGGATGCTCTCGATGTCCTTCCTAGAATGAGGTCTCCAGAACAGAAAACAATGCTGCAGGTATGACTTGGACAAGGGTCTATTTCTGCTTCCTTATGCCTGGAAGCTATGACTCTTTTAATGCCCCCCATAGCAAATTAGCCCATTTGGGGGTAGGGAAGGGGATAAACATTTATTAAGAACCTACTATGTGCCTGGCACTATGCTAAGTGCTTTGCAAATATTATCAAATATTTTATAAATATTATTATAAATATTAGCCACTTATTACATTTTTTATTCCTATTGAGTTTACAGACCACTAAAACATGCAGATCTTTTAAAAACAAACTCTTATCCAACCATACTTCCCTTGTTTTGTCCTTGTGAAGTTGATTTTTTTAAAAATAAAAGTGCAACTGCATTTATCCCATTAAATCTCATCTTCAGACCAATGTTCTAGCTAGCCCATCAGGATCTTTTTAGATTCTGTCATCTACACCTAGATTCTAGGTGTGTTATCTATCCCTCTAAACTCAGTAATGTGCAGCTGCTTCGTAGCATTATTGTAGGCAACAAGGAAGGCCACACCGTCCCAGGCACACAATTGATCCACCTCCCAATCGAAACTCACAGCTACTGAAACTACCCCACAAGGAAAAAACTAATGGATGAAGAATGATTCTTATCCTTACTATGATCTTCATTCGGATGGATGGTCCATTAATGCATATATTTGGGGGCCTGCATTGCCAGCAGCCAACAAGCTGGGTAGGCCCAGAATTAAATAGTTAAAAGAGAGAACAGACAGACTAGAATACATTGGGAAATGGTGTAGCCCTTTCAACCATCCCAACCTTCTCCCTAAAACAAAACTCCATATTTTTCCATTAATAACGGCCTATTGATGACATATTTTGCAAGTCATGGAATACCACAATCTCCAAAGATGTCCCCCAAGGATCATTGAACAAATGTATAGTGGATATAAGTAACCTGCAGCATAATACCAAAAAGTACTTGCACAGAAGACATGGTTAAAAGATATTATCTAGTTCTTCTTTCACAACATGACTAAAATGGAAATGTTTAATATGATTAACATATGTAACATATCATATCGTTTGTCATCATGGGGGAGGGGAAGGCAGGAGGTAGGGAGAAAAAAGTTTGGAACTCAAAATCTTATAAAAGTGAATGTTGAAAACTTTATATGTAATTGGAGAAAATAAAATACTATTTTAAAAAAAGAAAAAAGAAACACCAATCAGCTTAAAAAATAGATAAATAAATACTTGTTGGTTGAAAAAAAAGATATCATCTAGGATATATGTGAGTGGAAGAGAAGGTAGGTTGGTTGTGTAGTGAGAACTAGGGCTAACAGGAAAATGCCTCACGGGCTGCTCTGGCGCTCATGTAGGTTCAGTGACAAAGTAAAAGTCTTAACCTATTGGTTGGATCCAAATTGGTGAGGATTTGGAAAACATTTCGTATACGCTAAAAAGGCATGTATATGTTGAGATCTGATCCTCTGAATGAATGTAGATAAGATTTTTAGATACACCGAAATGTTGATTGGTAGAAACACAGACCTTCAAGCCAGATGGCATTTAAAGGGGTCACTTCGCTTGGCAAGATCACACAGCAAGTAACTGTTTGTACCTCCCAAAGTGGGACCACAGTGTGGACACAAGGTACCTCCCCTAACTTCCTGACCTCTAGGAGAATTCTAGAGGCTTGGAAGGAGAGAGGTTCTCCGAGACCCACTGTTACCTATCCCAAACAAAGCTCCTTCCGAAAGAATAGACAATCTCAGGGGAACAAGAGAAGCGGTCTCTCCTTAAGGTCTCTCCTTTTAGCACCACACCTCCCCCATTGCAAGGAGAAAGAGGAAGCCCCTAGGTCCAATGACCTTCAGGCGCCCCTTTGTGGCCACATCTGAAAACAGAGGAGTTGGCTCAGAAGGGCCATAGAAGATACTATATACAGAATCAGGATACCCAAGAGAGAAAGTTTAGAAAGTGTGTGAGGTGGGGGGAGGGAGAGAGTTTTGTGAGGGAAGAAGTTAGTCCAAGAGAATTGGGGTTCAGAAGGGGAAAGGATTCTAAATCAGACCTTTATTGTGTCCTAGACACCTTTTGGCTATCTGGTGAAGCCTATAGACCTCAGAATATTTTTAAATACATAAAATGAAACACATAGGATTACAAAAGAAACTAATTTTGTCCAAATAATGTCTTTTTTCCCATCCAATTTCACCATCCCCCAAGGTTAAAACCCCTGCTCTAGAAGAAAGAGGGAACCTAGAAGGAAAAGAGAGGGGAAGCCAAGAAGGAGGAGTCAGCTTGCTTTTAGACTGCTCTCATCCATACTGCCTGGCCATTCCCTCTCTCCGGGCAGATGGCAAATTTTCCATTTCTCCAAAAGTGTCAGACCTGCGATGTCTCCTTTCATCAGGCTTATGGAACCTGGGTGTGAAGTGGGAGAGCAGAGGAGAGCTATCAGGGTAGCTATAAAGGTAAACATCCCCAAAGGAAAACACCAGGGTCCTGATAAAAACCAAAGAAAGGGCTCATACTCACAGCCAACATAAAACAGACCTACCCTTCCTCCCACCCCTGGGTTTTCTCTTCTTGTTCTTCGGCATTAATGTGAATCCCAGTCCAGAGCTGGTGGACCGGTGGTCCCTTCTGTATCTCTAATGATGAAAGGGAGTGAATTCTCTGTAAAAATGAAGGGGTTAAGTTCAGTTCTGTTCATTTCTAAGGTCCCTCCCAGCTCCATCATTTTAGGTTCTGGGTTCCAAAAATTGTTCTAAGGTACCACTCAGTTCTGACATTCTAGGAACCTTCTCTTCTCTCGAAACAGTCTTTCTTTTAATGATTTCATCAGCTTCCATAAGTTTTAATTAATGTGATTCTCAGATCTTTAGTTTCTCTCCTGAGGTCCAGGTCCCACATCACAAGCTACCTATTGCATCTTTCTAATTGGATGCCCTGTAGACTTCTCTATCATTTCCAAAGCGGAATTCATTATCTTACCACCATGTAGTACTTGAGAATCAGGGCAAGAATTATGTCTTTCTTTTTCCTTGTAGCCCACATACAGTATGTGTCAGAGGTGGAATTTGTGGTCAGATATTATTTCATTATTTGTATTTATTTCCCCATTATCTAGCACAGTTCCTGGCACCTAGTCCCTGGCATTAAATAGATGTTTGTTGATTACTGAGTGATCCCATATTTTTATGCTCTAATTTCCTTTCAACTTATTCTTAGGTCTACCTCACCTCTAGCACTCTGAATTGTGTTCTCTTCTAACATTCTATATTCCAAGGTTTCATTAAGCTCTGGCATTCTGTGGTCTGAGGCTCTTCCAGCACTAACATCCCATGAGAGAGGGAAACAAAGGAAAAGATCTCTAGTTCTTGTTTTATAGATCTGCCCAAATGGGGTGACACCCATTGTCAAGGATTCCTTTTCGGGACCTGGGAAAAGAACTAGTTGAGAGACAGTGACAGTAATAATAATAGCTCACACGTCCCTAATGTTTTATAAAGCATTTTTTCACATCAGTTTTGTACAAGTGACATTATAGGTTCATGGGATTTAGAACCAGATGAAATTTTAGTGACTAGCTAGCCCAATCCCTTATTTTTACAGATGGGAAAACTAAGACCCATGTGGGATAAGTACAGGTTGACCTAGAATCTAGGTCCCTTTGTTGAGGGGATTGTGTTCTGTGAAGTTTGGATTCAGACAAAGGGCTGCACTTGAGGTTCCCCACCTCCTAGTCCTAGGTGATTCCTCTGAACTCTAAGATTCTGAAAGAGACTTGCCCAAAGTCAAATGACTAGTTAGTGGCAGAGACAGGATTCAAATCCACATCCTCTGACTCCATATCCCTTATGCAATGTTTTGTCTCATCTAGTCAATTTTTCAACACAAGCACTGGCCCAAGATAGTACTATGACTTAAATCTCGAATTCTTGGGTAGACTTCCTAACATTTTTAACTATTTGAAATGGCTGAACAAATTGTGGTATGTGATGTAATGAAACGTTACTGTACTGTTTAATATGATTGTATACGTATAGCCTATATCAGATTGCATGCTGTCTCGGGGAGGGGAAAACATTTGGAACTCAAAATATTTTAAAAGTGAATGTTGAAAACTAAAAATAAATAAATAAATAGAGAAATAAGGAATATGATGAATACAGGAAAGTATGGAAAGATCCACATGAACTGATGCAGAGTGAAGTAAGCAGAGCCAAGAAACAATATACACAGTAACTACAACAATATAAACAGGAAAAAAACACACGCAAAATCACAAATTAATTTTGCAAAATGACAAAGAACTAGCTTAGCCAGAAAGAAGAGACATGAGAAGAACCCCGCCCCACTACATACACACCCCTTTGCAGAGATGAGAGACCCACAAATGTTGTCTGTTGCATACATTTCCAGGCGTTTTCAATACATTGATCGGTAATGCTGATTTTTTCTCTTATTTTTCTTTTTTTTTTTGTCTTCAAAATGCTAACTGTTATGTGGAATGGCTCTCTGGGAGAGGGAGAAGGAGGAGACCTGGGAGAAATCATGGTGATATAAAAAAAGAAATGAGTAAAGACATATTTTAAAACTGTAATTAGTATCTCAAAGTGAAATGGGTTGCCTCAGGAGGTAGTGAATTCCCCTTTACTCAAGGTCTTCAAGCAAAAGTGATACAACATATTGTCAGATATGTTGTAAAGGGGTTCTTGTTCAGGTATGGGCTAGACTAAATAAGGTTCCTTCCTACTTGGATATTCTGAGAATATTAAAATAGTTCCCATTTTCTAGAAGTTGAAACTGAGCCTCAGAGAGGAAAAATGACTGGTCAAGGTCAGGTTAGTAAGTGGTAGAACAAAGGACTCAAACAGAAGTCCATTGTTATAGAGACGAGGACCTGAGATGTTTCCCCATCTGACCAGGGCAGCTAAGCTTCCTCTTTTTTCCTGACAGAGCAAAGAGCTGGCTTCTGGCACAGATTTTAATCCCAAAGTAGTCTCTAACAGAGGTTTAGACATTCTTCTACGCTAGAGGAAGGATTGCCTTCTCAGCCCCACTAGAGGGAGCTCTGAGATCAGTTTTGGTCTTCATGCTCCCAACCTGCCTGATCTACTTTGATGGTTTCCCAATGTTGGAGCTCAGAATACTCAAGAACATAGGGTGCAAAGGTTAAAAACTGAAAGGGGCCTTGAAGACTGGCTGTTTTAACCTCTTTTTACAGAAGAGGAAACTGAAGCTCCAAGAACAGAAGTAATTTACCCAAGGTCACCTCGTGAATAGGTGGCTGAGCTAGGATCTCTGTTTTGATTCACAGTCCAGAGTTCTTCCCCATGTCCTCCATTGTTTCAAGTAACCCTCACCTCTGCCCTCCTTCTCGACCCTGGACTGCTCTCCCCTGCTGTCCCAGGCACGTTTGGCTGGTATGGCGCCCAGCTCGGAGCCCCATGCACTGCACCACCCTTTGTAGATTAGAAATGATTTTATATTTTAAGCAAAGAGAATAATGTCTAGAGTGATTTAAGGTTTACAAAGCACTTTCCTCCCAACACTTGGGGAATTTTGAGGATAATTATCCCTGTTCTTCATTTAAGAAGACACATTCAAAGAAATGAAAGGTCTTACAACCAGAAAGAGTTAAAGCTATGGGGTTTGGGGGGGGTGTTCTTTGTGGTTATTCAGCAAACATTAATTAAATACCTACTAGATACAAGGTAAGGGAAGGTAGGTGACACAATGGTTAGAGTGATGGGCCTGGAGTCTTTCTGACTCAATCTTCCTGATCTTATCTTCCTGAATTCCAAACTGGACTTAAACATTAGCTGTGTGACCCTGGGCAAGTCACTTAACCCTGTTTACCTCAGTTTCCTCATCTGTAAATTGAACTAGAGAACGAAATGGCAAACCACTCCAGTATCTTTGCCAAGGAAACCTCAAATGGGGTCACAAAGAGTTGGACACAACTGAAAATGACTGAACACACATGCAAGGTGCCATGATTAGTGCATGTGTGTATGGGGTACAAGAATTAAAAAAAGGCTTGATCCCTGCTTCTCAAGTACTGTACAGTAGTAAGAGAGTTGGATCTGGAAGCAGAGCACCCAAGTTCAAATCCTGCCAAAGCTATGTTTTGAGCCTAGTTCTCTCCTGGCTCCAAGTCTAGTGCTTTTTCCACCATATCACACTAAAGGAGTGGGAGAGAAGAAAGAAAAAAGAAAGAGAAGAAAGAAACAAAGAAATGCGAGGAAAAAGTAAGAAGGGAGAGGACAGAGAATAAAATGAGGGGAGAGAATAAAACAAAAATATGAGGAAAGAGAGACAAAAAGAGAGAGGACACAAGAAGAGGAGCAGAAAGGGGAAGGGAGAGAAACAGAGAGAGAAAAAGAAGCAACCAGGAGAGAAAGAAGAAGAGAAAGTAAAAGAGGCAAAAGATAGTTAAAAAGAATGACGAGAATAAAAGAGATCAGGAGGGAAAGAGATTAAGAGGGATAGAAGAGGTGAAAGGAGAAAGAGAGAAACAGAGGGGATGGAGAAAGAGGAAAGGGAAAGCTAGGAAGAGAGGAAACAATAAGGAAAGAGAAAGAAAGAAAAAGATAATGAAGAGAGAGAAAAAAAGAAAGATCAGAGAAAGAAGAGAGGATGAAGAAGAAAGACAAGAAAGGGGAAAAGGTATAAAGAGAAAGGGGAAGTGAGAGAGAAGAAAAGAAAGAGTGAAAATAGTGAAAGGAGCAGAGAGGAAATAGAGATGGGTGAAAAAAAAGGAGAGATAGTAGAAAGGAGAGAGGGAAGACAGGCTTAAATGGCTGTACATGGCGAACCAGAAGGGCATCCATGTGACCAAGCTACCAGGTAAGGCTAGAGGGAGGCAAGCACATTCTGGTCTTTTTCTGACTCCTGTGGCCCAGATCAGAGAACACAGCATAGAAAAGTCTCCCCCAACCCTACGCCCTCCTTTCACATCAGACAGAGATTTTGCCTAGGTTTATTACTCCTTCTTTAAAGAATCCAAACAAGTAGAAATTCTGTAACATGAAAAAGTTATATGGCCTCAGGGGCAGAACAAAGGCCACTCTGATAACAGTTTCCTTTAAAAACAAACAAACCAATCCTGTCCTCACCAACCCTGGCCTCAACTGCCCTCCCTTCTTGCTCTAAGAGACTGATTCTTCTTCCAGAAGCTTTAGTAACTGCATGGCTTGGCACAACATGACATAGCATGACAATCCAATTTGGAATCAGGAGGCTAAGGGTTTGGTTTTTTTTGAAAAAAATTTTTCCAAGTACATGTAAAAACAATTTTTAACATTCAGTTTTTTAAAAAATTTTGAGTTCCAAATTCTCTCCCTCGCCTCCCCACTCCTGTCCTTGAGACAGCAAGCAATTTATATAGGTTATATAGTACAATCATGCAAAACATATTTCCATATTAGTTAAGTTGTGAAAGAAAACACAAACAAATAAATGAATGAATAAAGTGAAAAATAGTATACTTTGATTTGTATTCAGACTCCATCACTTCTTTCTCTGGATATAGATAGCATTTTCCATCATGAGTCTTTTGGAATTGTCTTGGATCATTGGGCATCTTCTCAATTTCCAACTCTTTGCAAGACACTAAGGTTAGGATCCTAGCTTTGCTGCCTACTACCCATGTGGCCTTGGGCAATGCCTCATTCTGGTCCTCAGTTTCCCCTTCTGTAAAAAGGGAGGATTGAACTAGATGATCCCCAAGGTTCTTTTTAGCTCTAAGCCAGCTAAATCTTTGACTTTCTTTTTAAAAATATTTTTTGTTTTTACTATGAACTTGAGTTGTCAAAAACTATTAAAATTTCAATATATAAAAAGCAAAAAGGATTGCTTATGAAGTCTATGGATTTCTTTAATACAGTTTTCTTTTGAAAGGTATATATTCAGTTTAGTAAGGTAGTAACAAAATTGTTCCATATCCCCTTTCTGAATCTTTTTGTTTTCTTCTTTGTATTTTTAAATGTTTTATTGATACTTTTGTCTTCTTTTCCACCTCTCTGTCACTTTGCACTCACTCAACTCTCCCCTTCCCAAACTCTTAACTTTCTGACACTCTTTGCCAACCCTTTATCTCACAGCAACTTCCCCAAAGTCCTGTGACTTCAGGATAATAGGTTTTGTTATCCTCATAGAAGAGATGGGAAAACTAAGTCCTAGAAAGGGGAAGTGACTTACCTAAGGTCAAATACTAAATTAATAGAATTACTTCGTGAGGAGAGATATTGTACTGTAGTTGCAGAATCAGAGGGACCTATGGTAATGAAGTCTTGGTTCTAGGCCCAGTTCTGCCTTTGTGTGACTTTGGGTAAGTCACCTCACCTTCATGAGCCTACATTTCCTCAGCTATAAAATGGTATCAGGGAGAGGGGTGGAAGTGATGCTCTCTAAGGTCTCCTCTAGTTCCAACATTCTGTGTTTTGAAGTACAGAATCTCAGAGGGGAAAGGAGTCTTGGAGATCTAAACCAGTCCTTAATTAAGCAGGGATTCCCTCCTAAAACATCTGTAGTTAATGGTTGTGCTTGAAGACCTCCAGTGATGAGGAGCTCAGTACCTCCCAGGGTAGACCATGGTATTATTGGAGAACTCAACTTTGAATATTTTCCTGATATCAAGTCAAATCTGCCTGTCTTGTAACTTCCCCACTCTGTTCCTAGTTCTCCACTCTGGGATAAAGCAGCACAAACATAAACCCTCCTCCACAGGTCATAGGAATGGTCAGTGAGGGTCTAATCCTGGGAGCAGGTGTACTCAGAGAACTAGGCCCTTCCCCTTGTTGCCATCACACATCTCCAGGAAGCTCACTAAAGATGGATGCTCCCTGGACTGGGCCCTCATTGATTAACAAATGCCTCGCTATCAATTTAACCAGTTGGTTTCTCCTTAATATCAATTAACCAGTTAAAAATCAATTATCATTTACCAGTGGATATTTGTTGAAAAACTTTAGCAAGAACCAAAGTACAAAAATATTCCTTCAGCTTAGGTCATACTCTGCCCTGTGCCATCTCTGCCCCTTGGGGGTGAGGAAATGGAGTCATACTTAAAGCATTTGCTCTGTTGAATTCACTTCCAAATGTGGTGTTGCCAATAGACAGTCACTCCTTTGCTTACAGGACTGGCTACAAGGCTGATCCATTACTGGCCTGGGTTAGATAGGTCGCTTATGACTGGTTCCGTCCTGGGCTCAGCTGCTGAACATCTAGTGATTCTTGAGACCTTTCAAGATCTTATGAGGCCCTGTACCAAAGAAAAGAAGCAATAAACAGGAGGTGACCTTATCTCACCATAGGATTGCTTAGGAGGCCTTGAAAGGAGAGGTTCAGTCAGAGGGAAGGGTATATTTGGAGCTCAGAGAGCTGTCTCTAAACATGGTGGCCAACAAGAATGGAAAAGACAATTCCTCTTCAACACCATGCAGCAAGTAGCCAGGAAACTGTCACAGAATATCCATCCGCACATTCTCTGAAGTGAAGAGGCCACCCCCTCCATTCCATGTAATCATGCATTTCTGGAAACAGGCTCACCAAATGCTAGTGCACCCAAGACTGGGCCGTCATTGGCCAGACTGCTCACTAAACACATAGCAGTCCTTCAAATAATACTTGAAGATAATGATTGGGTCTTCTCTCTCTCTCCCATACACCTACACACACACACACACACACACACACACACACACACACACACACACAAAAATTCTTTTCTTTTCCAGGCTAAATATCCTCTCAGTTCCTTTAGCTGATGCTCATGGAACATGACCTTGACTCCTGACACAACCCTGATTATCTTCTACCTCTAACCTGTCAATGTCGTAATTAACAATTCCATGCTCCAAGGCCCCTATCAATTCTAATATTCTATATTTCCAGATCCTCTTTCCAGCTCTAACATCCTACCTCTCTATTAAAGTCTCCTAACACCCATTCTTCCCAGTATTCCAGGCTGCTTTCCCAAAGCGAACTTCCTAGGAATCAAACTTGAGTGGAAGTGGTAAATTTTGGCCCCTGGAACCTCAAGGAGAGGTTTTGTGAAATCCCCAAACCTGTGGGTTTTTTCCTGAAAGGCATGGTAGGCCAAGGGGATGATGTTTCTCCACTGGGCAGCAGGTGGCTCCCAAGGTCCTAATGCAAATTCTCTCAGGCTCAGCTGCCCTCCCCTCCCCTCTTTCCTTCCTCTTCTGGTCTTCAGCAGGATCACAAACATAGAGAATTGGAATAAACTTTAGAGATCACCTTCTCCAACCTTCTCATTTTACAAACAGGGAAACTGAGCCCCAGAGAGGCCCTCTAAGGTCTACATTTTCAGGCTCTGAAGGAAGATTTTAGGCCCAAATGGGATGCTGGGGGCCAGAGCAGTTTGTAATTTTCCTAGGTCTGATGCTTTGCCCAGTCCTCCAAAACCATCATTTCCTGACAGTTTGGGTACCTGGCAGTTTTCTGCAACAGTCATATTCACATTCACACAGTTGGCCCAGAGATGCAGAGGATACAAAGTCTTGCTGTTTCATACTTTTTTTAATTACAAAGAAGCTTTTGACTTGGTAGAGTAAGACTGTCTTAAAGACTAGTGAAACAGAAAGAGACAAACACTTTCAGACATGGCCAGCATGTGGATTTGTTTTGCCCGACTATATTTATTTATTTCAAAGGAGAGATTTTTTTAGGGGGCTGGGGGCAGGAGGAAAGGGAGGGGATTGAAAGAAACTTAAATGGTGGATGATTTGGTCTTAGGGAGGTGAGAAGAAAGAAAGAAAGAAAGAAAGAAAGAAAGAAAGAAAGAAAGAAAGAAAGAAAGAAAGAAAGAAAGAAAGAAAGAAAGAAAGAAAGAAAGAAAGAAAGAAAGAAAGATAGAAAGAAAGAGAGAAAGAAAGAAAGAAAGAAAGAAAGAAAGAAAGAAAAAAGAAAGAAGAAAGAAAGAAAGAAAGAAAGAAAGAAAGAAAGAAAGAAAGAAAGAAAGAAAGAAAGGAAGGAAGGAAGAAAGGAAGGAAGGAAGGAAGGAACAGAGGGAGGAAGAAAGGAAGAAAGAAAGGAAGAAAGGAAGGAAGGACGGGCAAAGAACACCTGGGAATCACTTAAAAAAACCGAAGAGAGCAGACAGAAGGTCAGAAGGGAACAGAGACAAGTATTGGTACTTATATGTTCAAATGGAATTATGCCTCTAAAAAACCAAGCTGCACATAGTGGAGGTTCATGGGTTCGTATGTGGTCCTCTTTTTCTTCTCTATACCAGGAAATGTTCTTGCTTGTTGATGTTTTTCAAGTTTATTAGGATAATAAAAAAGGGGAAATTGTCTTTATCAGACACAGCCACTTCGAAGGCTTTCCCCCAATAATGTTTCTCATGCATATCTTCAGATTCAGATTCTTTGATTGATGCACCCCATAGAGATGACTTTGTTCACTGATCCACTGGGTGTCAGCATCACCAGAGGCATAAAGCAGAGAGAGATAGGCTCACTGAAGTTGTTTTCCTCTGCTGTAATGGAGAATATCCTGCACAGAGTCCAAATGGAAGGGGGTTTCTCTGTAGATTGTAGAGATCACAGATTTAAAGATGAAAGGGACCTTAAAAATCATATAGTCCATCTTAATTTTATAGATGAGGAAACTGAGTCACAGAAGGGGGGGGGGGTTGTGACTTATCCAAGGACTCACAGGGAGTAAGTGTCAGAGCTGGGATTCTAACCCAGATGCTCTGGCTTCAAATGCAGTCACACAATGATTAGAAGATTGGGTGGCAGAGGCAGCCCTGTACCATGCTGCTTCTCACAATAGCAGATTGCTTCAGGCCCCAGAACATCATAAGACCTCGATGAAATCCCCAGGGTTTCATAAGTGATGGGCTTAGATGTCCACATTGGAAAGACCAAATGGACAAAGGTTATGATGTGCAGTGAGAAGGGTAGCTCACTGAATTAGTCCGTCGATAAATGGTGTGTAACGTCCTGGACTTAGATTCAGAAAGACCTGAGTTCAAATACTGCCTCAGGTACTTACTGGGGGGGGGGGGGGATACTGGTCTTTTAACCTCTTAGCTTCAGTTTCCTCACCTGTAAAAATGGGGATAACTATAGCACCTTCCTTCCAGAGTTGTGAAGATCAAATGATGTCAAGTGCCTTGTAAACCTTAAAATATGATATAAGTGCTAGCTGTTAACATCATTATCCTGAACATGCCCCCAAAATGAGTGTGTGTGTGTCTGTGTCTGTGTGTGTGTGTGTTTAGCAGGGGAGTGGGGCTCAGAGAAGGGAAGGGGAGAAGGAATAAGCATTTATTTAAGCCCCTACTATACACCAGGCACTGTGCTAAGCACTTTTACACGTATTATTTCATTTAATTTTCGCAATTAAGGGAAGGGAGGTGAGGGAGTTGCTATTATTATCCTTATTTTACAATTGAAGCTTAAATGACTTGCTAAGGGTCACACAGCTAATAAATATCTGAGGCTGGATTTGAACTTGGGTCTTCCTGACTCTATGCCCAGCACTCTATTCACTCTGCCACTTCACTGATTGGACAGGATCACATTTGGGAAATTATGTAATGGCTTCAAATTATCCCAAACTGATCCTTGCTACCTACTTGCCCCAGCCCCCTTTGCATTTCTTCTTTTCTTTTACTGAAAAAAAAAATCATTTAGAAAATGGTAGTTCGTAAGGGACACATAGAACAGGAATTAAGAAATATAAAAAAGACTAAAAATGACTGATGTGACTTGACACAAACACAAAATCTAACATGCAGAAGAAGGCTTTCTTCATTCCTTGGTCTGTTTTCAAGAAACTGACGTCTATGGGTAGGGTATAGTATTACATTATAAGGTCACCCTCCCCTCATTCATTCAAATGAATATAAAACTAAAAGAAAGTAGTTCTGCAAATGAATGCTATTGTACCCAAGTGTTTTATCCTGAATCCCCAAAGGAGATAAAGAAAAAGTGGGTAGATAAAAGAGTCAACGATGGGGGAAACAAGTCATAAAATAAAATAAAATAAAATAAAAATATTGGCTGTGGTAAGAAGCTATGGTGTGTGGGAGTAGATATGCAGGTCTAGTACAAAGGTGAAAACCTTACAGCTCTCAAGCAAAAACTCATTCCAAAGTTCTTTCACTAACTCCCCTCTTTTTACCAAATCACAGTTTGGAAGGAGAGAGACAAATTGAGGGCAGCAGCCAAGCAGACAGAACCTGACCTAGCTAGCTAGATGGTAGCTCCCAATTCTTGGCTCCACATTAGGAAATCTTATTGATCCAGGAGGGGATAGGATTTCATGACAAAACATGAGACATTTTTAAGATTCTTCATTTTATTCTGTTTTAGTTTGGGGCCTGCCAGTTGTTTATTTTTATTTTCATTTGCTTTTTAAATACGTATGTGTTTCGTTTCCCATGGTTAGCAAGAATCTCAGCACAGACAATTAGTATTTATTAAGTGTCTATCATATGCCAGATATTGTGGTCAGTAGTAAAAAGAAAGGCAAAAAAACCCCAAAACTCAAACAACAAATCCATCCCACCCACCCACCCCCCAAAAAATAATAGTCTCTGCTCACCAGGAGCCTACAATCTAATAGAGGAGCTCACAGAAAAAGCAGTTGTTTCTTGAAGTGATTATTTTGTTTCCTCTCTCCCTTACCAGGTTTTTTGTGGAGCTTCTCAATCTCCAGCCTAGGAGACTCCATGACTAGCATCCCACTGACATTAAAAAAAAATGTGGTGATGTGTTTGGTGAACTCTGCTTTCCTCTGTGGTTTGGTTTCTTCCGGTGATGCCTCAGGGTGTCCATGTCATCGAATCATTGTAGACTGGATGAATCAAAGAGAGTTTGGCCCATTCCCGATGAATCTTTTCCTTGAGCTAAGAAGAAGGGCTGTTTCACCAGCAGGATCTTCATCATCATGACACCTCAATGACCTTTAGCTGAAAAATTGGGCAAGTGGTCTCAGCCCAAAGCCACAGTGGCAAAGAAGCAGTCAAGCCATTGACCAGATCAAACTCTCCATCTAATTATACCTTTCAGAAGTACCTTTGGGGCTGAGTCATCCAAAAGAATCCTTCACCACCAACCCAAGCCACCTGTGGGCTTTTACACATTTGTCTTTTACCTTCCACTTCTCCAACAACCTGCTGTTGTTCCTGCCTCCTGGCCCCACTGACTGACATCACAGCCCAGGCTGTCATCCACTGCCTCACATTATCCCCACGCCTATCTTTTTAAGCCAACATTCTCCAGGAGAAGCTCTTCGAATCATGAGATGCTTCAGTCTCAGAAAAATTACACCTGCCGGTGGCTCAAGAAGTCGTGTGTGGTGTGCTGGAAAGATTCCTGGATGTAGAGTCAGGGGAGCCCTGGATTGAAAGCTCACCTCTGACTCTTGCTAGCTGTGTGAGCATGTCTGGTAAGTCACTTGTCCCCTTTGACCTCCATTTCCTTATCTGTAAAATGAGATACTAATACATATAATATTTCTTCCAGAGGGTTGTTTCCCTCTGTCTTTCAAATGCTCTGCCGACTTTAAAGTCCAATGTAAATGTTAGCTATGATGATCATGCAAAGACAGATGGTGGGTACGAGCAGGTTGCAGCCTGTTTCCAATGCTGAACTGGGTGTGAGGAGCTATTGTCCTTATTCCGAGGCAGTCTGGCTTTCTGGGGGCTGAGGTCTGGTAGAGGTGGGAGGAGCTGGCCACCTGCTGTTCCCAGAAGGCCAGGCCTCAGGGATAAGTATCCAGGAGCATTGGGACTTGCTGCTCCCTGCCTCCCTCTCTCCCCTTCCCAACCCCCACCCCCCTTGTTCCCCATTACAGTCCCCACTGTCCCCTATGAGCTCGTCTTGTGGCCAAAAGCAAGAGATAGCAGATGGACGGCCTGAGTGCTGCCCTGGCAGCCATGAAATATTAAAAGGACTGAGGGAAGGACTCTGTGGAGGATTTATAGAGGGATGGGAACAAGCATTGCCCAAGATGAGGATGAGAAGGCTTGGACGGGCTGCCATCTGCACCACACCGATGAGATCATAATCCATTGAGGAATTGGAGTATTCGGCACTTAAATGGGGGGGAGGGAGAGGCAGAGCAGGGAACAAAGTCCTGCAGGAAAGAGCAGGACCTTTAATGTGTGTTTGCCTGTGGGAGGGGTGCTCTAGGAAAAGAAGGAACCAGAACTGGGTAGTCCCAGGACCCTCTTCCTTAGTGCCTTGTCGTGGGGGGTGGGGGGTGGGGAAGCTCATGGAGAGGAGAGTGACCAGATCCTCCCAGGCCCCTCAGACCTCACCTATCCTGGAATAACTCACATCCAGAATGAGTTCACATCAATAAAACCCGTCAAGGTTCACAAAGCATTTTCCCTTGAAAGCCAGACCAGGGATCATATTAATAATGATAGCATTTCTTTCTAGAGGGCTTTTAAAGTTTACAAAGTACTTCCCTCCCAATAGCCCTGTGAGCTAAGGGAGTGGAAGTATTGCTATCTCCATTTTGCAGCTAGGGAAGTTGAGGTTCAATTGGGGGAACAGTCTCACAACCCACAATTGATTCCAGGTCTAATCCTCTTTATGCTCCAGTGGGTTAAAAAAGAGAAAGGCCAGAGAGATTCTTTTTCCTTCCCAACCCCTAAAAGATCTTCTTGTTCCCAAGACCAGAACTGCACCAAGTGCTCTTCAGTAGGGCAGGCTTGTCCCACACCAAACTGAATGCTGCCCTCGGCTCGCATACACACAGTCCACCCCAATCAGCTCTTACCTTAGCTGAAAATGCAGTAGACATTTGGATTGGGCCCTGATTTCAATGGTATGAGGAACTCCCAGGTCAGGAAATTCCCTCTACCAATGCAGACTGTGTGTGTGCTTGGCACACCGCCCGAACCCCCAACTGCAATTTATAATTGTTTACTTAAAATTTATAATGTTAGAGAGTGGCCTAGGACCCTGAGAAATTAAGTGATTTGCCCAATGGTGTCATTCAACCCTATATGTCACAGGGTGGGACTTGAACCTAGGCCTTCCTGATTCAGCTACTGGGGTGAGATTTCCTTTCCAAATAATTCTCAACTATTTTTCAAGAATCTGTGATCTTATTCAGATTGCAGCCCCTCTGTGACTTCACAGATGATGTTTGAGACTAGTCGTGATTGAAAAATTCATTAAAAATGTGAGGAGGCCCTTTGAATTTACCTAGATTGGTCCTAGGTGAAAACAAAAACAAAACAAAAAACAAAAACAGGTACCCTGCCCATCAATCATAGACCTACCATCGGAGCCTTTGGAGTGTGAATAGACCAAGTAGAACTTGTTCTCTGCCTGTTGCCTATAAGGACTTAGGGTCAGCTCTAGACCCAGATGGACATCAGAGTAGGGCATTAGTGGAGAATAATATTCAAAACCTAGAACTATTACAGTATCTTAAATGACCTAAGAACATAGAATATCAGAGCTGGAAGGACCCAAGAACATAGAATTTCAGAGCTGGAAGGGTCCCTAAAATGTGAGAATGTCAGAGCTGGAAAAGACTCAAGAATATAGAAATGTCAGAGCTGGAAGGGACTTGAGAACATAGAATGTCAGAGCTAGAAAGGATCATAAAATATGAGAATGTCAGACCTGGAAAGGTTGTGAGAACAGAGAATGTCAGAGCTGGGAGGAACCCGAGAACGTAGACAGTTCACAAGCAGAACATAGAACTTTAGAGCTAGAAGGAACCCAAGAGTTTCTAATTTAACCCCTTTATTGTACAGACGAAGAAACTACACCTCCATCTCTGGATTGGGCTGGTAAAGAAGGTCAGGTTAAACTTCTTTACGAGCCCAATTCAGAGTCATTCTTGACTCTCCTTTTTCTCTCATCTCCCGCCCTCCCCCATCTCCTCTATACCCACCCAGCCACCACCCAAGACCAACCCTAATCACCTCTTCTCTGGAGTTAGCCTTCTTTTAAAAATATGTTTTTAATTAACAATAATTGATTTTGTTCCGTCACCAATTATTGAAGAAAGAAAACAAAAGCCAAACCAAAAAGAAAAACAAAAACTGAGCCCTTGTGACAAATATGCATAGCCAAGCAAAGCACATTTTCACATCAACAGTATCCAAAAACCAGCTCATTCTGCACCTGTAATGGCCTTGTCCTTGGTCCTGCTTCCTATCTCTTCCAGCTCTAATCCATCCTTTACATAGCCGCCCAAAAAAAAGGTCCTAAGAAACATGCCTGTGTCACTTACTAGCTGTGTGACCTTAGGCAAGTCACTTAACCTCAATTACCCTGCCTTCCCCCCTCAAAAAAAAAAAAGCCTTCAGTGACTCCCTATTGCTTTTAGAATAAAATACAAATTTCTCAGCCTAGCATTTAAGGTCTGCCACAGTTTAGCTCCTACCTGCCTTTCCGACCTTGTCTCTTTTTATTTTTTTTTTGTTTTGTTGTGTTTTTTTTTTTAACTGTGATTTTATTGGTATAGGGAGTTCCCTATAAGGAAATTCCTACCAACACAGACCTGCAATTGTTCTGCAATTTAAAGGCTTAAGGAGTTGCTTGGGATGCTAAGAGGTTGTTTGTTGTGTCCCACGGCCAAGATGTGTCAAAGACAGCACTAGAATCCAGGTCCTCTTATTCTCTACTTCTCTCCTTGTCTGAACTCTATGTTCTAGCCTAAGCTGCCCCCCACTCAATATTCCATGTCCTGCCATCCTCCAAGCCTGGACTGCATTCCCTCCTCATTTCTTCCTGTCAAAATCAGGCCTCCACTCAGATGCCACCTCCTCCATTGTATCAGCAATTAAGGTGGGACTTTCTTTTACTGTTTTCTCTTTTAGCACTTATTTAATCAAGTGCCCTTGAAGAGTCTAGCCTTTGTTTCTTTAATTAAATCAGGAGTCTTTGATGACCTCCTTGCCTCAAGGGAAAGCCTAGTTTACATGGGTTTAAGTTGAGTGTTTGCAATGCTTTTAGGTCATGTGGATGAGTGGCATGTTGTGGCGCCCTTTGACCCTGAGCAAGATTATATAAACCCAGAGGTTGGCATTCTCCCTTGGGGTTCTCAGTCACTGGAAGAGTAGCTTGGGACTCTGGACAGCCATTTTTAAGAGCCACTGGCTTGTAAACCCAGATGTTGATGCTTTCCTGGTGACTATGAATTCTGATTTGGCCTGTTTATGTTGTACATGTTTGTAATTTGTCTGTATTTGCTCTGAAGCTCAGGGTTCTGACTTTTCCTCCTGAACTAAGTGAATGCTATTTGTATGTTGGATTAAAGTAAGATTGTTAACCCCTTAACGTTACTTTCCTCAGCAAAACAGATCAAAAGAACCTGTGTTAGCAGCTTTCTGTGTGCTGGTTGTTGTTGGTTTTACACAGCCACAGTAGCTGCTAGCAAAATTGTTGTTATATCCATGAAGTCTTCCCTGATGACTCCCACTTGTTAGTTTTCTCTCCTTTCTCAATTTGTGTGCATGCTGTTTCCTCACAGAAGAACGTAAACTCCTTGAGGGGAGGGAGAATCTGCTTGATCTTGGTATATTCCCAGGCCCAGTGCTGAGTAAGCAGGCACTTAGTAAATGTTTGTGGAAAGGAATTGCATCCCATCCTCTGCCCTTGGTCTCACTACCCAGTGGAGTAACAGAAAGGACATGGGACCCAGTTCCAGTTCCAGGTAAAACACTTCTCTCTGAAGCTCAGTGTCATTTGTCAAATTATAATTATTATTCCAGATAGGACAGCCAGTGTGGCATAGCGGATAAAGGGCCAGCCTGAGTTGAGAAGACCTGGTCTGAATTCTGTCTTACATATGCTCTCTGGGTGACTCTAGGAGAGTCATTTGACCTCTCAATGCCCTAGACAGCCCTCTCAGTCTTTAAGGTGCAGAATAGCTTCTGATCTTCCTTAAAAGAGTACCTGGAGTTCCCTATCTCAATGAAATCATAGGCCCACACTAAAAAAAAAAATTATAACTATAACATATAACCAAGATATACATAAAGCAACAACACATGAACATATGCACAAACAGGCCATATTTGATAAACATTTATTAAATACCTTCTGTGTGAAAGCAAGTGACTCTAGGTGCTGGTAAAGATAGGTGTATTAGAGAATGTCCTGTCTTCATGGAGCCCATGGTCTAAGAGGGGATAATACCTGTGTACAAGTAACTGAAATATATTATATTCTATGATAAATATGTTAGGATGAAAACTGCTATGTTAGATCTGAGGGGGGAGTTAGGTGGAGACGGGGAAGGCTTATAGAAGGAAAGAGGTCATAGAAGGCTTATTGCAGGAGTTATATTAAGCTGGGTTTGTAAAGGGTGGCTAGGGGGACGAAGGCACTTCAGTTATCGGAAACAACATGAGCAAAGATGTAGAAGTGGGAAAGTACCGGTAAAAGAGTAGGCCATGTCTGAAACACAGGATCTTTGAAAGGGAATTATATGAGATAAGACTAGCAAATGAGGCTGGCACCAGATTGTGAAGGACCTTGAATGCCAGGCTACAAAGTCTGAGCTAACATTACTACAGGGAGTCATTGAAGAGTTTTGAGCTGAGGAGTGACCCTTGCAGAAGAAAGGTTAATTTGACAATACATGAAGGATTAACTACAGGGGCAGGAGGCCCATGAGGAGGCTATTGCAACAGCGTGGGCAGGATTGCCCTATATGACAACCCCCCCCATCCCGTCCCGAAGGAATCTCAGTTTCCTCATCTTTTTTCTCGATTCCCTCATCCCTTTAGACAGGCCTTGGGAAGACAATGGGGATTTGGGTTGAGGAAGATGTTGCGAAAAATAGAATTGATACATGAACACTCAGGACTCAATGCGTCTGTGAGCTTCTCAGAGTGACCATCTTCCCTCCCTCCAATGATACAGAATCAAACCCACACCTGATTACCCACCCTGCCTGCTTCTGGTCCATATCCATGTCTACAAGTTCGCCAGAAGGCATCTTCCTCCATTTCTCTGGGCATCCAGATGGTGCCAGCACCCTGGCTGGCACTGGAAGGGAATCAACCCCTGGCTCTAGCCATGTGGATAGTCCGCCTTCTTTTTCTCTCATACACTTCTTTGACAGTACCTTTTACTCCCATTCTCGTTTGAAGGTTCTTTATTCTGTGTTGCAGCCTCCTTGTACCCACTCTGTGGCTTCCCATTGCCCTCTGAGCAATGCTCATTTTTAATGCTTCCAAGACTGTAGTATTCCCATTACTTATGTATGTATAACAAACATACATAAATCTAACCAACACACATGTACAAAAAGCACATACATGCCCAATTCAAGCACATATGTGGATACACATGTACATTATGCACAAATACATACACATACTGTAAATATACATACCTTCACACATACATATAAACACAGCCTTGTGAATTCTGTAATAGTATAGCTACATGGATTTAATCACTCAATCAATAAGTATTTAATAAGTGCCCACTATATGCCAGGCATTGTGCTAAGTGCTGGGGACAAAAGACAAAAACTGATTCCTGTCCTCAAGAAGTTTACAATCTAAGAGCCTGTATCAGATTGCATGCCCTCTGGGGAGGGGGAGAGGGAGGAGAGAGAGGGGGAGAAAATTTAAAACTTATGGAAGTGAATGTTAAAATTAAACATAAATAAATTAACTTATTAAAAATAAAAATATAAAAAAAGCTTACAATTGAATGGGAGAGACAACATGCAAACAAACATAAACAAACAAGCTATATGCAGGATAAGTAGGAAATAATTAACAGGGGAAAGGCAGTAGAATTAAGAGGGGTGGGGAAGGATTCCTGTAGAAGGTGGGATTTTAGTTAGGACTCAAAGGAAGCCAAGGAGGTCAGTAATTGGAGCAGAGTAGGGAGAGAGTTCTAGCCATGGGGAACAGCCACAGAAAATGCCCAGAGCTAAGAGACAGAGTATTTTCTGGAACAGCCAGGAGGCCAGTGTCACTGGATAGAAGAGTATGTTTTGGGGAGTAAGGTATAAGAAGACTGGAAAGGTAGGAGTGGGCTAGGATGTGAAGGGCTTTGAATGCTAAACAGAGAATTTGTATGTGTTCCTTGAGACAATAGGGAACCACTGGAGTTTATTGAGTACGGGTGGTGACATGATGGGATCTGAGTTTTAGGGAAATCACTTTAGTGACTGAATGGAGAATGGATTGGAGTAGGGAGAGGCTTGAGGCGGGCAGACTGATGTAATAATCCTTGTGTGAGGTGATGAGGGTCTGTACCAGAGCCATGACAGTGCCAGAGGAGAGAAGGGAGTATACTGGTATATTGGTTGCAAAGATGAAATAGGCCTTGGCAACAGCCTGGATATGGGGGTGAGAGAGAGAGAAAGAGGGTGTGTGAGGAATCCAGAATGACTCCCTAGGTTGCAAGATTGAGGGATTTAGAGCTGGTTTAATTATGGACATGAAAAGTCAAAGAATAGCCATAAATGGGTCATGTCAACTTGGTGGGAGGTCTGTGGGGGAGCATCATGGGATTTTGTGCTTGGCCCTGTGTTGTTTATATATTTTTTCAATGGCTCAGCTAAAGTAATAATGATATGTTTGTCAGGTTTGCAGATAATACAAAGCTAGGAGGAATCGCTAATATTTTGGATGACAGTCAGTATCTATAATGGCTAATAATAGGGAGCATTTATATAATACCTTAAAGTTTGCAAAATACTCTACATACGTCATCTCATTTGATAATATAAGTATAAGGTCTAAAAAAAGCCTGACAGACTATGATGGACCAAATGATGGGTATGAAATGTAATATTATGCAACCGGGTTCAAAAACTCAACTGCCTGATTATAGAATAGGGAGGGATGGCTAACAATTTGAAAAAAATCTAAGGATTTTAGTGGTCAACAGTGTGTCACAGAAACTAAAATAACTAATAAAATCATAACCTCTGCTAAAGCAATGAGATAGCCTGAAGGATAGAGTGAGAGCCGGTAATGAGTCTGGAAGACCTGAGCTCAAATATGGCCTTAGACACTTACCAGCTGTGTGACTCTAGGCAAATCACGTGATCTCTGCCTGCCTCAGTTTCTTCAACTATCATAATAGTACCTACCCCCCAGGGTTGTTGTGAGGATCAAATGAAATAATATTTACAAAGCACTTAGCATGGTGATGGCACATAGTAGGTGCTTAATAAGTGCCTGTTCCCTTCCCTTCTTCTGCCAAGGAAGGAATAGTGTACAAAACAAAAAAGGAGATAGATGGTCCTGCTGTCCTCTTCCCTGCTCAGGGCACAACTGGATTATTGAGTTCAACTCAGCATCACACACATACCACATAATAGAGAGAACATTGCCCAGTTAGACAGCATCCTGAGAAGGCTGGCCAGGATGGGAGAGGGAGGCCAAGAGGCCAGGCCTTACAGGGATTGGCTGAAGAAATTGGAATGGTTCAGTCCAGAAAAGAGAACACCTAAGGGAAGACCTCAAGGGCTGTTATCAAGTCTTGGAAAAACTGTAATATAGAAGACAAGAGTTCTGTCACCCCAGAGGAGAGAGCCAGGAGCAACAGGTGGAAGCTGCAAAAGCATGTTTAAGCTGAATAGAAGAAAAAAAAAAGGATGGTAACATTCAGAACCATCCCAAAGTGGACCGGGCTGCCTTTGGAAGGAGTGGTTCTTCTCACTGCAGAGCATCTTTTGGAAGGTGGATTATGGGTGCTCAGGGACACAGGAGAGGCAATTACTGCTGACGTGAAGCATGGACTAGAGGACCTTCCAATGCTGAGATCCTGGGGTTCTGTCACTCTTAAATACCCACCCCCTTTTTTTTCTTTCTCTCCTCTCTCTCTGTGTCTCTCTTTTTTCTGTCTCTCCTATCTCTTTCCCTCTCTCTCCTCTCTCTGTCTCTCCCCTCTCTCTTTCTCCTCTTTCTGTCTTTCTCTCACCTCCCTCTTTCTCTCTCTTTCTCTATGTGTGTGTATCTCTCTCTGTCCTCTCTCTGTGTCTTCTTCTCTGTCACACACACACACACACACACACACACACACACACACACACACACACGGGTTTTGCAGGGCTGCTGCTGGCAGTGGCCACAGCATCCTCTCTAGAGATAGCTACTACCTCAGATCCTCAGTCTCACTGACTAAGTGGGGGGCCTGTTCTGAATGCTCTAGTCCTCAAGCTCTTACTCTATTTTTTTGTTTGTTTGGTGTGTGTGTGTGTGAGAGAGAGAGAGAGAGAGAGAGAGAGAGAGAGAGAGAGAGAGAGAGAGAGAGAGAGAGAGAGAGAGAGAGAGAGAGAGAGAGAGAGAGAGTGATGGTGACCACTTTAGCAGTCTGGAGAAGTCTGCCCTTTCTCAGAATACCGTATAAAATCAAATACATAGGGTTACCAAGGCCATCAATTGCAGTGAAATGAAACTACTAAAGTATAGAAAAAGAACAAGGGCAGAGACCCCAGGTTAAGACCCTTTGCCCTACAGCAAGCTTTACAATCCTCCCCACCCCCAAACCCTGGTCTTGGTAAGCAGAAACCCAGAAAAATGCCATCGCAAGCTCGCGCCTTCCTTCTGTCTCGGAAAGAGCTGAAATTGATCCTTCTCGGATTTGCAGTCAGTTCTGGGCATAGGGGAGCGAGCAGCCCACCAGTGGAGCCAGGGTCAGCCTCAGCAGCCCCAGCCCTCCAGTGACTGCCAGCACTGAGAAGGGGGAGGAGCCGGGCCTGAAGATGTTCGAACCAGGCCAGGAAAATGGGGAAGAGGAGATGGAACTCTAGCCTGGGAGGCAGGAGCCACACGCTCAGATCCCAGCTCTGCCCCTGACTTGCTGTGTGACCTTAGTAAACCTCTTGCTTTCTCTGGCCCTGAGCTTCCTCTTCTGTAAAATGAAGGAGTTGGACGGCACTAGAGGATCTCTAAGCTTCCCTCTAGCTTAAAGTTCTGTGTTTTTATTGCGGGCATCGTCAGATTCAGTGAATGTGGTGGTGGGTTTCGATGAATTTCTTTCTTCTTTGGGTATCCTTTGTCACCTTCAGCTAGGTCGTTCAATGGATAGAGCAGCTATAATGAGGAAGGGTTCAAATCCGGCCTCAGATACTTACCAGCTATGTGACCCTGGGCAAGTCACTTATCCCTGTTTGCCTCAGCTCCCTCATCTGTAAAAAGAACTGGAGAAGGAAATGGCAAACCACTGCAGTATCTTTGCCAAGAAAACCTCAAGGTGGGTCATGGAGAGTCGAGTACAACTGAAAGACCTGAACAGCAACAATTCTCTGTTTTCAGGGATGGTTTGCTGCACAGGGAAGGGGGAAGGACATGTTCAGAGATGAAGGTAAGGTATAACGGCAGTAATCAACCAAGCTCCCCGAGGGTGGGGTAGGGGTAGCATCTCCATCTGTGGGACCCTTGATTACCTCCGTCGCAAATAGAAAGAAACCCAAAACATTCTAGGCTCTGGCATCTTGCTATAAGTTGCCTTAAAGTTTTAATGCTTTGTAGTTGTACTGCTTATAGTGGAAAGGGCATTAGATTTGGAGTCAAAAGAAACAAGTTTGAGTACACTTATAAATGACCTGGGGGAAGTCACAAACTTTGTGGACCTCAGTTTTCTCATCTGTATGATAGGGATAATAGCAGTCAGCATCTCTATAGTACTTTTTCAAATATCACCTCATTTTATCCTCATACAGACCATTTTATAGGTGAGTAAACTGAGTCAAGGAGCTTACGTGTCTTGCCCGAGGTCACACAGCTACTAAGTGTCTGAGGCCAAATGTGAGCTCAGGTCTTCCTGACTGCAGACCCTCCTAGATACCTATTACCTTGCAGGGTTGTTGTGAGGCAAGCATTTTGTAAACCTTCTGTGTGCCAAATTCATATCCTTAGGTCAGGTGTAAACCTTACTGTGCCATGACAATGAACATTCATATCCTCAGGTCAGGTTCTCTCCTGGCCTCAGTTTCTGCTTTAAGGAAATGAGGCTAATAAAACCTACTCTGCCCCCCTCATAGGGTGATAGTTGTGAGGTTAACAATAGCTCGAACAAGAAAGCGCTTTCATTAAATGTAAAGTGCTGGACACAGGTAAGCTATCAGTGTTATTATTTAGTCTGAGCAAAGGCCTACAGGATGGTCCAATCACAGTGTCTCCTTGAGCCACAGATGTCCCTCCAGGGCCCTTAAACTTAACATCCCTCCTCAGTTATGCATCCCTCCCCCCCCACCTAACCATCCACCACCAGCAGTGGCTGTTAAATAAATAATCCATTAACAGGTTTCTCCTCCCCAGAATTGGTTGCACATCTATTAATCATGTTGTGAGAGATAGAAATCACCTCCCAAGGCCCAGTTACAAGATAAGGGCTGCCCACAAGATGCTGCTCCCTTGACTGCCAGTTCCTGGCAGGGCTGGGGAGGGGCCTGAGGTCTAAGCCTGGCTGACGGCCTCGGCTGGTGGCCTGATTTCCCCAGGGATCAAGGCTAAAGGCGGTTCTTCCCCTCCAGCCACTTGCTTTCTAGCAAGTTTTTTTTTTATATCTATCCCACCTCAATCTCCATCTCATTTTCCAAGGACTGCCCAACACACCAGCCTCAAAGTATGAACACGGTGAGCTTCTCCATCCGTGAACACTGTCCCAATCACACAGACCTGAGAACGTTTGCCCTGAAGGGGACCTTCACTTATGAATGTAAGAACATGGGATGTTAGAACAGACTGTTAGGGCTGAAGAGTACCTAGTCCGAATCAACCCCCCACATACACATACACATACACATGCATGCACATTTTGCAGATGAAGAAACTGAGGCCCAGAGAAGTCAAACGATTTGCTCAATGTCACACAGCAAATTTGAGAGAGAAGGTAGGTCAGCATTAGACCTCTGATTTCAGTGGTGCAGGGAATTCCTGGGAGGGGAAACTCCCTCTGCTAATGTGTGTAGGCACCTTCTCTGCAGCTGATAGTCCTAAAGAGCTGCTTAGAGCAGTGGCCTCCAACTCCAGTAGCAACAGATCACTGGGGGCTGCCAATAATGACTTAGAAAACTATCTGTCAACATTATCTATGATGTATTGTATTTTTATTTATTTTGTTAAACATTTTCCAATTATATTTTAATCTGGTTCTGGCCTTGTCCGACTTGTGGACCCTCGAGTTTGACACCTCTGGCCTAGACTACCAAGACAGTGACTTATCCAGGGTCACAGAGACAGTAGATGTCAGAGCCAGGATTTGAACTCAAGTCTTCAAGGACAGCTCTCTCTCTCTCTCCCTTACACCACCGGTGCTCCTACCCTCTGTATAACCCACAAAAAGAATGAGATAATTGTACTTTGTCTAGGCTGAGCTTGGGTCCCCCCAGAAGTCTTCCTAGGTTAGGGTCTGAAGTTTCCCCAGACCTAGGCCTCCTGATCCACTCTCCCCCAGGTCGCTCCTTGGACCAGTTCCCCTACACCTTCTTCCGTGGGGCATCTCCCCCCTCATGCAGTTTGGATTTATTTCCTAAGAGGGCAACCTGGTGGGTGACCTCCTCCTTCCTGTCCGTGCCTGGAGGGATGGGCCAAAGTTGAGACTGGGTGGATAAGTGGTGGGACTTCTGGGTTTGCCCTCCCCCCAATGCCCTCCTCCCAAGGTAAGAACAATAACTCCCTGCAGTGGCGCCACTGGAGTACACTTTCTAACCGGATTTGGAAGAGCTTTCATTCTCTGGGCTGTCTGACTGCATCAAGCCAGCTGTATCATTTCCCTTTAAATTATTCATGCACCTTTCTGCATCCCCCCTCCCTTCTTCTCTCCCTCCCCCTCCCCAAGGGCTAAACCCACAGGGTTGTTTTTTGCAGGCCTGTCAGAATTTTTTCTGCTGACTTTTTTTTTAAAGCTCTGCCGGCCTAAGAAAGACCCTGAACAATGTTCCCCTCTCCAGGATTGGGCCGGCAGAGAAAAAGCTGCACTGTGCCAGACCACACACACACAGCCTGAGGGCTCAGGTGTCCCTTTGGTCCTTGAGGTGGCCAGAGAATAGTTCTTGGGATCAGCACATCTGAGTTCTAGTCCTGGTACTGACACTTACTAGCTATATGCCAAAACGACTTTACTCCTCTGGGCCTCAGTTTGCTCGTCTATAAAATGGGGATAGTGACTTGCATCATTTACCTCACAGAGTTCTTGGGAGAAAAGTGCTTTATAAACCTTAAGCACTACAGAAATATAAGTTCCTATTATGATTGTCCTGTGAGCTTCTTGACGAATCTCCCAATATCTATCGCTGCTCTCACTGATCATAGTCTGAAGAGGCCGATTGGAAACTGGCAAAGTGGTGTGTCTTTGCTTCCTGAGGGAGAGAAGACCAAGCTCAGAGATTCTGCTAGGCCCTGTCCTTCCTGCCCTGCCCTGGCCTGCTCTACCGTCCCCTGCCTTCTCTGCCCTGCCCTCCCCTGCCCTGCACTGCGTTTCAGGAGATGCTGAGGTAGAGGCAGAGGAGACAGTCCTGCTGTGAGAAGGCAGTGTTTCCATGACCTTGTCAAAGGAGGAACTGGAGAAACTTAGCAGCCAGAGCAGGTCATGATGGCTGAAATTTCACCTTTACGCAGTGCATGATATTTGTTGTGTTCGATAACGTTATGATTCTATGCCCGAATCATCTGTGTTCTGGCACATAGGAAGTTAGCATCAGGAGGGATGCTGGAATATGGGATGTTAGAACACAGAATGTCAGGGCTGGGAGGGAACCTTAGAATATAGAACATTAGGACAAAGAACAGAAAATGTCAGAACTGGGACAGGCTTCAGAAATCACCCAGCTAATGCAGCAACCACCTCATTTTGCGGATGAGAAAATTGCCATCCAGGGAGGAGAAGTCACCCAGTTATTGGCATAGTCAGCTCCAAAGCTGCGTTTCTTCTTCCTCTGGTCCAGTCCTCTTTCCACTGCACCGCTCTTTCAGCTGGGCTTTTATCCAATTGAATCCAGCAAGAGGAAGACGTAGACATACTTCCACTGTCCTAGTTCTTCTCTGAGATAACCAGACAAGTTGTGCTCCCCATGGCATCAGAAGAAGAACTGGAGGATGTTGACGCCACTTTTATTTAAGTCCCGACACCTCAGGGCCCCAGCCTCTTTCTCATTCAGCCATCACTTGGCAGGAAGCTGGAGTTGGTGGAAACTTTCAGCTCCTGTCAGGGTATTTATAGCCATGTTCTCTCAAGCAGTTGGGAGTTTTTTTGGCTTTTTTTTTTCCAGTTTCATATAATTTTGCACTCTTCACAGTAACACAAGGTTTTTTGTTGTTGATGTTTTAAAAAAAGAAAAAGAGGAAATAAAAAAGGCATATGGGAAGATGCAGAGAGGAAGAGACTGGCCTTCTTCACCTTTGAGGAAAAGACAGACTGCAAAGGGTGGGCAGGTATGGGGGCTGTTAATGCAGGAAGGGGAGATGGAATGGAACTGTATTTCACACTGGTCTGGTTCATCTCCATGAAGATCCCTCTTTCTCAACCCAGTTTTTAACTCCTCTGGCATTGAGGTAGAAAAAAGGATGCCAGGAGGGAGGCCAGTGAGCTGGAGGATTTTCTTTTTCTAGACTGGAAGGGGGAGAGGGGGACCTCAGACTGAGCTGAGTTTTTATATGGACCAAGAGCCAGGGTCCAGGCTGCAGAGTTAGGGGCTTGGGGACTCATCTCTGGAGGCTACATTGGAAGTTGGAATCCAAGAACCAGGGGGAAGAAACTGGATATGGGAGACTAAGGCCTTAGAGTTGGTGGTCTGAGGTTTGATTGGATGTTGGGGTGGGACACCAGGATCAGAGTCCAGAGGATCTGGCTTGACAGAGACTGGAGGTCAATTGAGGGCCAAAGTCCTAGAAGATGGCAACTGGGGGTCAAAGCCAGGGTCAAAAGTCTAAAGGAGTCAGACATGTTGCCTTACTCCAGTAGGGTCTAAGATCAACATCGTAATTCCTGACATCCAGTGATGATAACAACTGAAATGTAGCTCTTTGCCTAAAATAAAAAAGTTTCAATTTGGAAATTAGTCAAGGGAAACACTCTCCCCGTGTATGGTATAGTACAGAGGCTCTCAAACTTTTTGGTCTCAGGACCCCTTAATACTCTTAAAAATTATTGAGGATCCTCCCAAGGAGCTTTTGTTTATGTGATTTTTATCTTTTGGTATTTATCATATTGGAAATTAAAAGTCTTAATATTATCAGGAAAATAGTTTTGATCTCATTGGCTCTCCCCCTAAAAGGGTCTCAGGGATTCCCTGAGGTCCCCCAGGTCCCACTTGGGAATCACTGAATAGCGTGAAGAATACTGGAAGGCTGGTTAAGAGCAGCAGCTAGAAGATGCTGTGTGCAGAGAACTGTAACTGCCGTCAGGAAGACTTGAGTTCAAATCCTGCCTCAGACACTTACTAGCTCTGTGACCCTGGGCAAGTCCCTTAACCTCTGCTTCCCCATATGTAAAATGGGCATAATAACAGCGCCTCCCTCATGGGTTATTGCAAAGATCAAACGAGATAACACACGTACAGTTGCTGTGCAAATCGTGAAGTGCCGTATAAGTGCTAGCTCTAGCCATTCTACTCTCATCCCAGCTCTGTGATGTGCTGCTTCTGTGTTCCTAGTCAAGACAATTCCCTGTTCTGGACCTCAGTTCTTTCATCTATAAAATGTTTAATTTTACAGGCTCGATGATTTCTTCCTGCTCTTAACTTCTGGGTTCTAAGGGCCATCCCATTTCTGGTGTGTTATGTTCTAAGGGCCATCCCAGCTCTGACGTGTTATGTTCTAAGGGCCATCCCAGCTCTGGTGTGTTATGTTCTGAGGGCCATCCCATTTCTGGTGTGTTATGTTCTGAGGGCCATCCCAGCTCTGATGTGTTATGTTCTGAGGGCCATCCCAGCTCTGGTGTGTTATGTTCTGAGGGCCATCCCAGCTCTGATGTGTTATGTTCTGAGGGCCATCCCAGCTCTGATGTGTTATGTTCTGAGGGCCATCCCATTTCTGGTGTGTTATGTTCTAAAGGCCATCCCAGCTCTGATGTGTTATGTTCTGAGGGCCATCCCAGCTCTGATGTGTTATGTTCTGAGGGCCATCCCATTTCTGGTGTATTATGTTCTAAGAGCCATCCCAGCTCTGACGTGTTATGTTCTGAGGGCCATCCCATTTCTGGTGTGTTATGTTCTGAGGGCCATCCCAGCTCTGATGTGTTATGTTCTGAGGGCCATCCCAGCTCTGGTGTGTTATGTTCTGAGGGCCATCCCAGCTCTGGTGTGTTATGTTCTGAGGGCCATCCCAGTTCTGACGTGTTATGTTCTGAGGGCCATCCCAGCTCTGACGTGTTATGTTCTGAGGGCCATCCCAGCTCTGATGTGTTATGTTCTGAGGGCCATCCCAGCTCTGACGTTTTATGTTCTGAGGGCCATCCCAACTCTGACGTTTTATGTTCTGAGGGCCATCCCAGCTCTGATGTGTTATGTTTAAGGGCCATCCCATTTCTGATGTGTTATGTTCCAAGGGCCATCCCAGCTCTGATGTTTTACTTTCTAACGGCTGTCCCAGCTCTGATGTTTCATGTTCTAATGGCCATCCCAGCTCTGACGTGTTATGTTCTGAGGGCCATCCCAGCTCTGATGTGTTATGTTCTGAGGGCCATCCCAACTCTGACGTGTTATGTTCTGAGGGCCATCCCATTTCTGATGTGTTATGTTCTAAGGGCCATCCCAGCTCTGATGTTTTACTTTCTAACGGCCGTCCCAGCTCTGATGTTTTACTTTCTAACGGCCGTCCCAGCTCTGATGTTTCATGTTCTAATGGCCATCCCAGCTCTGACATGTTATGTTCTAAGGGCCATCCCAGCTCTGACGTGTTATGTTCTGAGGGCCATCCCAGCTCTGATGTGTTATGTTCTAAGGGCCATCCCATTTCTGATGTGTTATGTTCTAAGGGCCATCCCAGCTCTGATGTTTTACTTTCTAACGGCCGTCCCAGCTCTGATGTTTCATGTTCTAATGGCCATCCCAGCTCTGACGTGTTATGTTCTGAGGGCCATCCCAGCTCTGATGTGTTATGTTCTAAGGGCCATCCCATTTCTGATGTGTTATGTTCTAAGGGCCATCCCAACTCTGATGTTTTATGTTCTAAGGTCTCTTTCAGCTTCAAAATTCTATATGCCATGGTCCCTCCTACCCCGCTCCTTTCCACATATCCCCCCTCACCACCCAAACCTGTCATATATACAGCGTATTTGCAGAGCACCCACTTGAGAAAACATGGTTATTTATAAGCTGCCAGGAGGCCTCTGGGAGGGTGGGAGACTGCAGCCTGACAAAGGATCTAGCTAAGAGGGAGCTCTATTTTTGGGGGGAAGCTATAGTCTGAAGCACACTCCCATCTGGCCACTGGCTGCAGGAACCTGGGAGAGTGAGCATGGATGATTTAACAGGAATCAGCCCCTTTCCCATCCCATTATTCAAGTCCCCTCTTTCCTCATTTAATCAGCAAGTTTACATTCACTATTATGCTCTTAGTGCATGTCACCGTCCCCTTTTTACAGATGAGGAAACTGAGGCTCAGAGAGAGGAAGTTACATGCTCAAGGTCAAACAGCTGGGAAATGCAATGCAGCATAGTGAAAAGAACACTGGAATTGGAACTGGGAAGCCTGGGGTCAAGTCCTGGTTCTGCCACTAGCTGTGTTACTTTGGACTAGTCACTCTACTCTAAAAGCCTCAATTTATTCAACTGTAAAAGGGGGATAATAATAGCACCTACCTTTCAGGCTTTCTGTGAGGATCAAAGGAAATAATATTTGTACAGTGCCTGGCATACAGTAGGCACTTAATAAAGACTTCCTTTCCTTTCCTTTTCTCCCTCCCTCCCTTCTTCCCTCCCTGTCTCCCCTCTTTCCTTCCTTCCTTTCTTCCTTCTTTCCTCCCTTCCTTCTTTCCTTCCTTCCTCCCTCCCTCCCTTCCTTCCTTCCTCCCTCCCTTCCTTCCTTCCTTCCTCCCTCCCTCCTTCCTTTCCTTCTTTCTTTCTTCCCTCCCTCCCTCCCTTCTTTCCTTCCTTCCTTCCTTCTCAATGTATGCTTCTTAAGTGCAAGGTTTGATTCACTTTTGTCTTTGTAGCCTCAGCATCTAGCACAGAGCCTGGCACCATCCTAGGCACTTAATAAATGCATGCTGATTGATTGACTGATCTCTAAAATGGGAGCAGCAATTCCTGTCCTGCCAAGCTCAGGGAGCAGTTGTGAGGATCCAATGAGATAATGGTTGTAAAAGCACTTTGTAAAGCACTATACACATATGAGTTATTATTTATGCTCCTGAAAAGCGTACGGATTAATTCCTCCATTGTACATTTGTTGTGCTGAGTAAAGAGAGGAGTAGAGTGAAATGTAGCTCTTTACCCAAAGAGCATTATCCAAAGCTCTTTACTCATTTAATCAGAACAATTCCGTTGTGACTGAATTTCTTTTGCTGCCCTGATTTCTTGTATTTCCTCCTGGAATGGAGGCAATGATGATGGTGACAAATGAGCCAAAGACTGCTCAAAGTTGTCCAAGAATGAACATGTTCTGTATAAGCTAAGACTATTGGTGTAGAGGCAGTTCCTGACTTCCGGAAGCTAGCACTTGGTGTTGGAAGACACCAGTAATTAGGATAATGGCCATAATTGGGGGGTGGGGGTGGGGGCAGGAGGGCCACTTGACTTTTTAAAAAAAAATCAAGTCTGTGATTTCACTAGGGGTAGAGAACTCCCAATAAGGAACTCCCACCAATGCAGTTCAGCACCAGTCTTAGAGTGTTGCTTGAGGGCACTGAGGGGTTCAGTGATATGTTCAGGGTCATGGGTCCAGGATGTGTCAAAGATGGGATTTGAACTCAAGCCTTCTTGGCATTGAAATGAGCTCTGTAGGAAGCTAAATGGTACGGTTGATGGCACAGTGGAGATGGCAAAGGGGCTAGGCCTGGAGTCAGGAAGACCCAAGTTCAAATCCAGCCTCAGACACTTACTTAAAAGCCATGTGACCTGGGCAAGTCACTTAAACCTCTGTCTAACTCAGTTTACTCAACTGTAAAATGGGGATAACAGTCACTACCTTCTGGAGTTGTAAAGATCCAACGAGATAGTATTTGGAAAGTGCCTGGCATATAGTAGTGCTTAATAAATGCTTATTCCCTTCTCTCCCATTTCCCTAGCCACTACACTACTCTGCTTATAGCATGGTGGTCATGTTATTAGTATTAATATTATTGATTAATATTGTTAATAACAGCTCAGGTTTCTATAGCAATCTAAGATTCACAAAGCATTTTACATAAATCATCCCGTTTGATTCTTATAACAACCCTGAGCCTGACGATGCTTGCGAGGGCACAGCTATCCTGGTGTGTGGCAGTGTGGCGGAGTCCACCACTTTGGTCTGGGTTCTAATCCCACATCCAAAACTTACTAGTTTAAGTCACTTAATTTCTCAGAACCACAGTTTCTCATCTGAAAAATGGGGATAATTATTCTTGCACTACCTACCTCATAGGGTTGCTGAAATGAAAACGTTTTATAAATACCATGGTGTTGTCGCTGTAGCTGTTACAGAAGAGGACAAGGAGGCCCTGAGACAGGAGTCAGCTAGCCAAAGTCACCTGGCTAAAACGACAGAAGCCAGGACTTGTGTCCAAGCTCCCTGATTCTTAACCCCGGGTTCTTTCAGGAGGGGGGAATTACAGGCCTTCAGATTTTCTCCCTGAGATGGAGCTGACTCAGGCCTATCAGTGGAATAAACCCTGGGGGATAGAGAAAGGAAAACCCTCCAATATGGACTGGGGGTCTGCTGGACCCAGCCATTTTGGGCTCATCTGGGTCTTTCCCCCTTGACAACACCATAAGCATACTCTAGGCAAGTCACTTCTTTCTGTGGCTGTTTCCTCATCTTTCAAATGAGGCACTTGGGCTATCTGACATCAACATTCTTCTCCAGCTTCAAGGCCTATCATCCTATGATTCTCTTGCCACCATGATCTGAAATAAATTGGACTTTTCCTGACAGACACCAGGCCGTGGGCAAAGTGGGTATTTTCACAGGAAGGAGAAACATGCTTCGCCAACTCACTGCCCTGGCCTGGTCCTGGCTCCGTGGACCCCCTACAGGGAAGACCAAGATGAGGTAGGCATTGTGCCGGCAGGGACAAAACATTTGAGGTGTTTCTTGGGCAGCTGGTGGCAAGGTAAAAACAATAGTAACCATTTCCATGACTCCTGGAAACCTGGCACAGGGAGACTAAAGACTGGTGCTCTCAATTTGGTTTCAAATCCTGGCCCTGACTTCCTGTATGACCCTGGACAAATTATTTTGACACTCTGGACCAATTTCCTCATCTATAATATAGGGGTTCAGATGGCTTAGATGATCTTAATGTCCTATCTTCCCCTTGCTCAGCTCACCCACACACCTCTCTTTCTCCTGTCCCATCCCCCGATGATCCATGCTGCGAAACTCACCCAACCAGCTGGCCTAGGGAGAAGAGGAGAGGAGAACCTGCCATTGTTTGCTAATCCCTCCTGGGGCCAGGTAAAGATTCAGAGGTTCATAAATTGCAAGAGGTGGAAGGGACCCTGGAGATCAGGTATCAGGGCCAAAATTTGAACACAGGTCTTCTGATTACAAATCCACTGCACAAAACTGCTGCCTCCTGTCCCTCCCCTCCCCAATGCATCAAACCCATGCTCAATAATCTTCCTAATATACAACTCTGCTCATGCCCATACTCTGCTTAATAACCTTCCGTGGCTCCCTATTGCCTGCCAGATAATATATAAATTCCTTTGCCTAGCATTCAAAATCCTGAGCTTTTTCTCCAATCTTATCTCATGCTACTCCTGCTCACATAGTCTATGTATCAGCCAAATTGGATGATTCTGTTTCCTTTAGTCTTATCCTGCCCTCTGCCATCCCCTACTGCCTTTGCTCATATCATCTTCTTCACCTGCAATATGCTCCCTCTCCCCTTCATCTCCTATATATTATACTCCTACATTCCCATCTCTGTCCACTGAGGCCCTTTTCCACTTTCCAAATCTAACACAAAGGACACCTCTTCCCTGAAGCCTTCTTGGATCTGCTTCCCGCCCCACTTCCTAAACTGGAAAGACTCTATCATTCTCTTCACATTTTTGTAACGTTTTTAGGATCTTCTCCTTTCACTTATCTTGCCCTTCTTTGTAAAATAGTTGTCTATGTACGTGTCTTTCTCCCCAACAGCTTGTATGTCAGAGAGAGCTAGGTGGCCCAGTGGATAGAGTGTGAGGCTTTAAGTCAGGAAGAGCTGAATTCAATTCCAGTCTCAGACCCTTACTAACTCTGTGACCCTGGGCAAGTCACTTAACCTTGTTTGCCTCAGTTTCCTCATCTGTAAAATGAGCTGGAGGAAAAAATGGCAAACCACTGTAGAATCTTTGCCAAGAAAACCCCAAATGGGGTCACAAAGAGTCTGACACAACTGAAATGGTTACACAACAGCATTAATATAGTACTTTAAGGTTTGCAAAACACTTTGCACATTTAATCCTCATAACAACCCTGTGAGATTGATGCCATTTTGTTGCCATTATACAGATGAGAAAACTGAGGCTGAAAGAGGCTCATGGAGAAACTCAGGGCACCTGCTTTTGACCTCATACAATCCCCTCAAAAAGCAGGGTCATGAGATCATGGTGGCCGAGGGCTTACAGAGGCTGCTTAGACAATTTGGTGGCATGACATGAAGGAGATAAGGCCTCTGATCGTGTTACATTTGGAAGGGGTCCTCCTGTGGGTGGTACCTATAGAACCAATGGATGGTGTTAGATCAGTTCAGGAGGCCAAAATACGTATCACTGATTGAATAGCAAGAATTTCCTCTTGGTTACTTAGAGTGGAGAGCCCTGGTAAAGAAATTAAAAATGAGAATAGTAGAGAATGAGATAGATTGGTTTTTAAAAACTGGAAAAAAGCCAGCTCCTGCTGGCTCCAGTACATCTCAAGATGCCAAAGAAGAGGGCTTCCTGGATCCAGGATGGCACTTGAAGCCTGCCGAAAGATGGCACAGTGTGTGGCGTCACGCCTCCCGCAGGGACAGAGAAGTTTAGGACCAGAAGTTAAGGCAGTCTGCTTTGGAAACAGATCCAAAAGAATGCAGCCAAAGAAGTTGTATTTTGCTACAACTGCTGGTTAGATGGGGCAGCTGGGTGGCACAGTGGATAGAATGCCAGGCCTGGAGTCCAGAGGAGCTGAGTTCAAATTTGGCCTCAGACACTTAATGGCTATGTGAGCCTGCACAAGTCACTTAACCCTATTTGCCTCAGTTTCCTCATCTGTAAAATGAACTAGAGAAAGAAATGGCAAACTACTCCAGTGTCTTTGCCAAGAAAACCACAAAGGGGACATGACTGAAAAAACAATTGAACATCATTGGTTAGATGGAAGACCTCAGGTACCATCCAAAAGAACAAAAACCCTGTAGTTCATGACCTCTGCCCTGTACAGAATGCTATGGTCTGTCTACTAGGCAGCCAGTGGCTTTTAGTATTGAACTTATATGGTTGATACCATCCAATCTCCAAGGTAAAAGAACATAAGAAGATGGTTTTCCATTGGGCAGTTTGAGTGCATGTCAAAAGAAATTTCTGGGGCAACTGCCATTTTTAATGGCTCATGGAAAGGTCAGTTGGTGACATGAACTACGGATGTTCTTATTTTGGTTGGAAAAACTTTGGAAGAGTATGAGGAAAGGATAATGGCCCTTCTTTGCTCTTTCTTATACACTGTTGAATGATGCTAGTGGGAAGTGGTTCAACCAACAAATACTTATTCAGTGCTAACTTTGTTCCAATAACTTCATAAATTCCAAATCCAATGGCTTTTTCTCTATCCTGATTCATATTTTGGGGTGTATGGTGTGTTCAAAGAGGACTAGCACCTCTACCAAGCCCTTTTGTTGTTTCTGTTTGCTTCATTTATTTATTTATTTTTAGTTTTCAACATTCACTATTATAAAATTTTGAGTTCTAAATTTTTCTCCCCCTCTCCCCTCCCCTCCTGCCCAGGATGGTATGCAATCTGATAACAAAAGGGGAAAAACACAAGAAAGAAAAAAAAAGAGAGAGAGAAAATAGTATGCTTTGATCTGCATTCAGACCTCATAGTTCTTTCTCTGGATGTGGATAGCATTTTCCATCATGAGCCTTTGGGAATTCTCATTGCATTGCTGAGAAGAGCTAAGTCTATCAAAGTCGTTCATTGCGCAATGTTGCTGTTACTGTGTACAATGTTCTTTTGGTTCCACTCATTTCACTCAGCATCAGTTCATGTAAGTCTTTCCAGGTTTTTCTGAATTCTTCCTGCTCATCATTTCTTATGGAACAATAGTATTCCATTACATTCATATACCAAAACTTTTTCAGCCCACAATTGATGGACATCCCCTCAATTTCTAATTTTTGACCATCACAAAAAGAGCGGCTATAAATATTTTTGTACACGTGGGTCCTTTTCACCTTTTTATGATCTCTTTGGGATATAGACCTAGAAGTAGTATTGCTGGGTCAAAGTGTATGCACATTTTTATAGCCCTTTGGGCATAGTTCCAAATTGGCCTCCAGAATGGTTGAATCAGTTCACAACTTCACGAACAACGCATTAGTGCTCCAATTTTCCCACATCTTCTCCATCATTTATCATTTTCCTGTTTTGTCATGTCAATCAATCTGATAGGTGTAATGTGGTACCTCAGAGTTGTTTTGATTTGCTTTTTTGTAATCAATAGTGATTTAGAACATATTTTTATATGATTGTAGATAGTTTTAATTTCTTCATCTGAAAACTACCTGTTCATATCCTTTGACCATTTCTCAATTAGGCAATGACTTGTATTCTTATAAATTTAACTCAGTTGTCTACATAGTTTAGATATGTGGCCTTTATCAGAGATACTGGCTGTAAAAATTGTTTCCCAGCTTTTTGCTTCCCTTCTAATTTTGGTTGCATTGGCTTTGTTTGAGCAAAACCTTTTTAATTTAATGTCATCAAAATCATGCATTTAGCATTTCATAATGTTCTTTATATCTTGTTTGGTCATAAATTCTTCCATTCTCCATAGATTTGACAGGTAAACTATTCCTTGCTCTCCTAATTTGCTTATAGTATCACCTTTTATGTCTAAATAATGTACCCATTTTGACCTTATCTTGGTATATGGTATGAAATGTTGCTCTAAGCCTAGTTTCTGCTATACTATTTTCTAGCTTACCCAGGAGTTTTTGTCAAAAAGTGAATTCTGGGGGGTGGAGCCAAGATGGCGGCTAGAAAGCAGGGACTTGCCTAGGGATCTCTCCCAGGACCCTTCAAACACCTATAAAAATGGCTCTGAACAAATTCTAGAACTGCAGAACCCATGAAATAGCAGAGGGAAGGAGGGCTCCAGCCCAGGAAAGCCTGAATGGTCACTGGGTAAGGTCTATCACTCATGGAGCTGGGAGCAGAGCAGAGCCCAGAATGGTCTGCGCCCAGACCAACCAGACCAGGAGCTGGGCAGAATAGGCCCTAGCGCCCTGAATCAGTGAGCTGTGGCAGTTACCAGACTTCTCAACCCACAAACACCAAAGATAACAGAGAAGGTTAGTGTGAAAGGAATTCACAGTTCGGCCACCACCCCAGGAACAGCAGAGGTGGTGCAGCTACAGAACTACAGCTGCAGTTGCTTCTGGCCCCAGGCCCACCTGGTGGGAGGAATTAAGTGGCAGATCAGAGAGGGAGTACAGAGCCTGCTAAAGATCTGAGTCTGGTCCGGGTTGGTGGTTCTTGGGGGAGGAGGAGCGCTGGTGTGGCAGAGCTTGCTGTATAGAAATAGCTCTGAAAACAACAGCACATCCCCTCAAACTTGCAGTCATGCCCCAATAAAAAACTCAAGGGTCCAGTAGTTGGCTGGGAACATGGCCAGGCAGTGAAAATGGATTCAGATTCAGACTCAGACTTTGGAATCTTTCTTTGGTGACAAAGAAGACCAAAACATACAACCTAAAGAAGTCAACAAAGTCAAAGAGCTTACATCAAAAGCCTCCAAGAAAAACATGAACTGGTCTCAGGCCACGGAAGAGCTCAAAAAGGATTTGGAAAATAAAGTTAGAGAAGTAGAGGAAAAATTGGGAAGAGAAATGAGAAGAATGCAAGAAAACCATGAAAAACAAGTCAATGACTTGCTAAAGGAGACCCAAAAAATACTAAAAAATATACTGAAGAAAACAACACCTTAAAAAATAGACTAACTCAAATGGCAAAAGAGCTCCAAAAAGCCAATGAGGAGAAGAATGCCTTGAAAGGCAGAATTAGCCAAATGGAAAAGGAGGTCTAAAAGACCACTGAAGAAAATACTACCTTAAAAATTAGACCGGAGCAAGTGGAAGCTAGTGACTTTATGAGAAATCAAGATATTATGAAAAAGAACCAAAGGAATGAAAACGTGGAAGACAATGAGAAATATCTCATTGGAAAAACTGCTGACCTGGAAAATAGATCCAGGAGAGATAATTTAAAGATTATTGGACTACCTGAAAGCCATGATCAAAAAAAGAGCCTAGATATCATCTTTCAAGAAATTGTCAAAGAGAACTGCCCTCATATTCTAGAGCCAGAGGGTAAAATAGAAATTGAAAGAATCCACTGATCACCTCTTGAAAAAGATCCCAAAAAGAAAACTTCTAGGAATATTGTTGCCAAATTCCAGAGCTCCCAGATCAAGGAGAAAATACTGCAAGCAGCCAGAAAGAAACAATTTGAGTGTTGTGTAAACACAATCAGGACAATACAAAATCTAGCAGCTTCTACATTAAGGGATGGAAGGGCTTGGAATATGATGTTCAGGAGGTCAGTGGAGCTAGGATTAAAACCAAGAATCACATACCCAGAAAAACTGAGAATAATGCTCCAAGGCAAAATATGGATTTTCAATAAAATAGAGGACTTTCAAGCATTCTCGATGAAAAGACCAGAGCTGAATAGAAAATCTGACTTTCAAACACAAGAATTAAGAGAAACATGAAAAGGTAAACAAGAAAGAGAAATCATAAGGGACTTACTAAAGTTGAACTGTTTTCTTTATGTTCCTACATGGAAAGATGGTGTGTATAATTCACGGGACCTCAGTATCATATATGTATATATATATATATATATATATATATATATATATATATATATATATATATATATATATATAGGCAGAGGGCACAGGGTGAGTTGAATATGAAGGAGCAATATCTAAAAAAATAAAATTAGGGTATGAGAGAGGAATATATTGAGAAAGGGAGAAAGGGAGAGATAGAATGGAGTAAATTATCTCACATAGAAGTGGCAAGAAAAAGCAGTTCTGTTTGGAGGGAAGAGGTGGCAGGTGGTGAGGGGGAATGAGTGAATCTTGCTCTCATCAGATTTGACCTGAGGAGGGAATAACATACACACTCAATTGGGTATCTTACCCCACAGGAAAGAAGGAGGAAGGAGATAAAAAAGGGGGGATGATAGAAGGGAGGACAGATAGGGGGAGGAGATAATCAAAAGCAAACACTTGAAAAGGGACAGGGTCAAGGGAGAAAACTGAATAAAGGGGGACAGGATAGGATGGAGGGAAATGTAGTTAGTCTTTCACAACATGAGTATTGTGGAAGGGTTTTGCATAATGACATGCATGTGACCTATGTTGAATTGCTTGCCTTCTTAGGGAGGGTGGGTGGGGAGGGAAGAGGGGAGAGAATTTGGAACTCAAAGTTTTAAAAAAAATGTTCAAAAAAAAAGTTTTTGCATGCAACTAGGAAATAAGATATACAGGCAATAGGGCATAAATATCTCTCTTGCCCTACAAGAAAGTAAGGGAAAAGGGGATGGGAGGGAGTGGGGAGACAGAAGGGAGGGCTGACTGGGGAACAGGGCAATCAGAATATATGCCATCTGGGAGTGGGGGGAGGGTAGAAATGGGGAGAAAATTTGTAATTCAAACTCTTGTGAAAATTAATGCTGAAAACTAAAAATATTAAAGAAATAATTATTTAAAACAAATTTTTTAAAAAGTGAGTTCTTATCCCAGAAGCTGGAGTCTTTGGGTTTATCAAATAGTAGATTACTATAGTCATTGACTACTGTGTCTTGTGTACCTAACCTACTCCACTGATCCGCCACTCTATTTCTTAGGCAGTACCAAGTAGTTTTCATAATTGCTGCCTTGTAATACAGTTTCAGATTTGGTATGGCTAGGCCACCTTCCCTTGCATTTCTTTACATTAATTCTCTTGATATCCTGGACTGTTTTTCTTCCAGATCAATTTTGTTATTATTTTTCTACTTACCAAGACCTTTACAGGGTTGCTCATCCACCTTTGAGGTCCACCTTTCCCCCAACTTTTACCTGTGTCTCTAAGAAGCTGTAGCATACATAGCAGCCACATGCTGGTAAAAACCATTTCATCAGACAAGTCAAAACAGGTTAAGGGTAATCGACAGGCCTCAAACCCATTGGTGAGTTGGGGGGATGTCCACTCCAAGCATATGAAGACTTCCTCCAGTGGAATGGACAGGTGAGAACAATTTGTTCCAATGGCCATGAAGGCAGCTGTGGAGTGCGTAGAGCTTGATGTCAAGGTCATCCACTGCATCCCGGGCCATTGCCAGTCATCCTGACTTTTGCCTTGCCACTGGACTTTGATGGTTCTAGAAGAGAGAGCAAGGCTGATGACTTTGTGCAACTCTGCCTTATTTAAATCCAATTCATACACAAGTCAAGACATCACCCTGTGATGTCATTGGTCCTCTTTGGAACAAAAGGCAAACAACAACATCCATATTTTGCGTGTATTTATATGTGCGTATATTGTTTCAACTGATAAAATATAAGCTCCTTAAAGGCAGGTATTGTTTCATTCTTTATATCTGTATCCCTAATACCTAACACACTGGTAGGTACATAGTAGGTGCTCAATAAATGCTCAGGATTGGTCAATTCATTGATCAGCCCCGAGAAGATAGAAGAATGCACCACTTGGCCACATTCAAAGATTTTTTTGAAAGCTAAAGACTTTTCTAGGATTTTGTAACTTTAACTGGACATCTGTGAAGATTTATGCCATTGCCACTCCACTTTTCATCGACCTCACTCTGGGTGCAGTGTGGTACAAGGGAACAAATGCTGGATTTGCTGTCAGAGAATCTAGGTTCAAATCCTGGCTCTGTCATCTGTGTGACACTTGGTCTCTCTGGGCCTCAATTTCCTCATCTATAAAATGATAGCTTTGGACTTGATGGCCTTCTAAGTTCCTTCCAGCTCTAAATCTGTAATCCTAGCAGACAAGAACTAAAAACAGAAAGATAAAAAAAGGCCCTCTGATCTGACTCCTCAGGTATGATTTATAGACCACTGGGAAGGGAAAGGAGATCACGTCTTCTAGGCCTTGGTCAACTGCCTCGAGCATGTGCGGATGTCAGCTGGTGCAGGTCCAAGTCAGTTGTTTGTGTTATACACAGCAAACAGCTTCACAGACCTGACAATCTTTAGAGCAGGGCACTGATGCTACCAGAAGTCTGTTACTTTGCAGAAGAGGACTTACCAACAGTGGGCCACTTTATTCCACTCACAAGTAAACTGTGGCTTTGAAGTGGCTTTGAAATGGACTGTCACCGAGAAGTTTTGAAGTTGTGTTTATGGAGCTTGATTTCAAGTAAAAATAGGTCACAACCCTTGCCATAATCTGTCTAGCACTAATAGTATAGTGTCTGGCAGAGATAGTTAGTGGTACGAACCAACTACGAGTTCAGCATACTTTACCAACTAGGGAAGATAAATGTGGGCTCAGGTACTCTGTCCTATAGGTCCTGTATCTCCAAAGCCATGGTAGTACCATGAGGAAATGAAATGTGTGGAGCCAGACCCGTGACACAAGAAAGTGGTTGAAAATATGGGACAGTATGCCATCGATGGATAGAAATTTTGTCATGTTGGACCAATCATCCCTGCCTTGGTTGTCCTCCCAATGGTGGAACGACTCAATGATGAAAGTCAATGAAAAGTGATATAATCCCCCCCCCAAATAAATATATAATGAGGATATGACCCTTGAGGGCTCAAGTTTTGTTTCCCAGAGGGCATCCTGTTGTGAGTATAGCAGAAGATGGAGTTGTGATAAATGAAGTACTGCCCAGAGGAGAACTGATCTAACATGAGATGTTCTCCAGGGTCTATCGCCCTATGACCACAGAGCACTACATGACAGCTTTTGGTCATTTGAGCCAAGAATAAACTATAGAGCTGGTACAAAATAAATTCTACTGACACAAGATGGCAGCCAATGTCTGTAGGAAGTATGAGAATTGTACTTAATATATAAAGTCCTATCAATTCACACTCTTTATTTGAAGAGTATAAGTACCAGTGGTCCTTTAGAGCTTTTGTGCATGAATTTTTTAAACCCCTGGATGGAGATAGGAAGAACATAAGCAACATTTTAGTGGTGGCAGACAATTTCACCTGGTATGCGCAGACATAGCCAACTAACCAATCAACAAGTATTTATTAAGTGTCTACTAGGTGCCAGGCATATAAAACACAAAAGCTTCTATGGTTGCCAAGGTGTTGTTGGAAATGTATTTCTTGCGATAAGGTTTCACTGCCAGGACCTCTCTGGCAAAGGTCAAGATTTTGAGAGCATACTGTTCAAGGAGGTGTTAGTTTGGCAAGAATCAAGAAATCGAGAGCTACGCCTTACCATCCTTGGGGAGATCTAACGTCAGAACATTTTAATCACACAGTGGTGAACTTGTTGGGAAACTTGAGAGCCAAGCATAAAGCTCACTGGAGTCAGTATGCAGCATTTTGAGGGTATGCCTATAATGCCATTAAGGATGACGCCATAGAGTTTTCCTCACATTTGCCAATTTTTGGGTAAGAGCCACATTTATCTATTGATTTGTACCTTGGATGCCTCAGAAGAGGGGGAAGACAGGGAGACTTATAACTAGTATGTCTCTTGGCTAAGATATTAGCTGAAGGGTGCATAGTGCCTAATTATGTCCTCCGCAGAGAAAACCTCAGAGAGAACAAACAACTACATTATGTTCAAGTTCATTGTCAGAAATTCTCAAGTGTAAAGTCCTACTACGAAACCTTAAGTGATGGAGATTTAGACAAAGTAAAAACAAAAATATATTAATGAATTTTAAAAAAGAAAAGAAATCTTGTTGTCCAGGAAAAACACACACTCAGACCAGTAGAGAGCCATACATATCAAGTAGTTGAAAGACTTCACAATCTGCCAATCTATAGAATAGCCCTGGAGAAAGGTCAGGATGCTAGAGATATGGAGAGAGGAGTTCATTGGACTCCTTGCTGCCAAAGAGGTCAAGAACCATGGAGAGCTGGACAAGTGGGCCGACTGCCTATCGTCATAGAGTTGTCCCACCACCAAGAAGATAAATGGGGCAGAGAAGAATTGTCCCTCACAGGTTTCTGATGAATAGTCAGAGCTAGACAATGACTCATACTATGGAGGAAGTATGTATTATCATTGGGATGAAGATGAAATAGCAAGTTGGTAGGGTCTTGTGGGATAGGGAAATCTGCCAAGACAGCACTAGCCCCAAGGGAATATCTGCCATGACAAGGTGGGGGAGGGATGAATCCATAGGCCCCTCCTTTTCTTCCCAATACTCCAACCCTCAGAGAATGGAGGCTACCCAAAGAATTTGTGCTTTTAGGGACTGCAGACAACTCTAATAGCCAGCCTAGGTCATTCCCAAGCTTAGGCTTAGCACTGAAACCCAGTGAGCCTGAAGATGGTGAGAGTCAGCCTGGGTTGACCATGAGCTCAACTATAGGCCAGTAGGATTGAGCTTGGCAAGATGAAAGGAAGTTACTACAAAAGTACTGCCCAGTGACCAGGTTGATGGGATGCTCCAGGAAAGAGAAAGAAGGTTCCGCAAGGAGCAAGATGATGCTCATTGATAGGCACATGTGTGTCCTTGGCAGGAAAACTCAGCTTGTGATGTTAGGCATGTCCCCTGTATTTGGTTTACTGTATATAACTCTAGTATGTGATATTATGTGATATAGGCCACCCCCCAGGTCAGGCCTTTATCCCTTTTCAGGTGGACAATTGCAAAAGCCTCCTAATTAGACTCTTTGCCTCATATCTCATTAGACTGTGAGATCTTCAAGGGCAGGATCTATCTTTTGTCTCTTTTTATATCTCTTAGCACAGTGCCCAATATATAGTAGGCACTTAATGATTGTTTATTGACTGTCCATCTCTTCTCTTTGTCAGCTGCCAAATGGATATTCCTAAACATGGGTCTGGTCATGTCATTCCCTTGCTTAAGAAGCCCTAATGGTTACCTCTTGTCTCTAGAATAAAAACAAACTCATCTGTTTGGCTTTTAAAACACTTCACCAACGGGAACCAGCCTACCTTTCCAGGCTAATCACATATGACTCTCCTTCATGGACTCTATGTTCTAGACAAAATGACTCACTTGCTATTCCCCTATATACCACTGTGTCTCCTGCCTCCAGACCTTTGCATAAGCCTGCCTGAAATCCCCTTTCTCCTCACCTCCACCTCATAGAATCACCATGCCTTGATTCCTTCTATATTCAACCCAAGGGTCACCTACTAATGCATAACACATACATCAGAGGAAGGAAGGGAAAGGGAAAAGGAAAAGAATTTTTTTTAGCACTTACTATATACCAGGCACTGTGCTAAATGCTTTACAAAGATTATCTCATTGGACTTCCACAACAACCTGGCAAGGTAGGTGCTATTAATATCCCCATTTTACAGTTGAGAAAACTGAGACAGACTGAGGTTGAGTCACACCTACTAAGGCAAGATTTCTTTTGTGTGTGTGTGTGTGCATTGCAAGTTTTGTTTATAAAGGCTGGGACCAACATCAATATTAAGACCTTTTAAAAGTTTAAATTAACTAGTACAGTATAAGGGAAAGCTGCCCAGGAGATACTATTTACAAAAGATAAATAAAACTACAGAAAGTAAAGTTTCATTCCAAGGTAGGAATAATGAAATATACAAGGTTACCATTTACTAATAAAATAATTTTGTAAACATCAACCCAAATCTACCATATTCGTAAGTTTCGAGGGGTTTTTTTCTTAAGGGGAAAAAAATCAACATACAATCTTTGGCACCATCTTTCAAAGTTATTTCTCCTTGGTTATATTACTTCTATGCAGTGTCTTCAGGTCCAGGCCAGGCCAGGCAAAAGCAACAACTGCCCATTAGCATATTTCAATGCCATCTAAAAGGGGATGTTTGGAAAAATTCCCTTTGGCTCAGATGCTTCCTCAAGTGTCAGTCCCTTCCGGAATCTGGTCCTTCCTTGCACCCTTTTGCTCCCACTCACACTGTACTTAGGTTCCTAGAAGTCCTTGACTTATGCAAATACTTCAAGTGATACACTTTACCTGCCAGCAAAGCCAAGCCTTAAAGAAGAGTTTGAAAATAAGCTTTTTAGTAAACAAATGGTCACAGGCTCTGTTCTGAGCCATCATTTCTGGGTTGTCGTAAGGCAAGATTTCTCAAACTTTTTTGTGTCAGGGACCCCTTTTGCAGTCTAGTGAAACTTATGGACCCCTTCTTAGAATACTCAGAATAACATTTTTCGATGCATAAAATAAAACATAGAAAATTACCAAGGAAACCAAAGGTTGATGAAATAAACAGGTAATTTTTTTTCCATCCGAGTACACGGACCTGTGGACATCTATCCATAGACAAAACACCAGCCCTAGAGGAAACCTATCAGAATAGGTTTCGTTACACATTTTGTATTTACTTTTTGGTGTACATATTGTTTTCCACCAATAGAAAATAAGCTCCTTGAGGGCAAGTATATTTCATTTTTGTCTTTTATCCCCAGCACCTGACAGAAGACCCAGCACATGGTAGGTGCTTAACAAATATTTGTTGAATGAATGTTTTGGCTTGTATGTAATCTCTGTATTTGTATAGCTATCATTGGCTAGAGCACTGGGCCTGGAGTTGAGAGGACTTGAGTTCAAATCTGGCCTCAGATAATGACTAGTGTGTGACCCTGGACAAGTGACTCAACCTCTGTTTGCCTTGGTTTTCTCAACTAGAAAATGGGGATAATGATAGCACCTACCTTGCCAAGTTGTTGTAAAAGTGCAATGAGATAGTATTTGTAAAGAACTTGGCATGGTAACTGGCATATAGTAGGTGCTAGAAATGCTTATTCTCTTCCTTTTCCCTTTCCCTTCCCCTCCACGATGTATGTGTTTTTGCTGTATGTACTGTGTATTTGACTTCCACATGTGACCAATGTATCTACACTGCTATATATGACAGTAATGTTGATGTGATATACTATGGGTTGATACATATTTTGGAAAATTAACTGATGACTGTGCCATGTGTATATCCTTCAAGGCAGAGTACCTGGTGAAATTTCTAGGGATTGCATTTTTTAATAGGTTAAGGGAACATTATTGGAGGCTATAATTTTTTTCATGAACCCTAGGGTGAAGAGGGTTTCAATTACTGGGGAGAAGTCTTAGGACTACGTCTCACAGAAGGCTGTGCATCTCAACCCACAGCAAAGCAAAGTCTACCAGCACAGGGTATTTTAAAAAGACTGGGAGAGTCTCATGAAAGGAAAACATCTGAGAACAGGGACAGATAGCAGAAACCCAAGGAGACTGGAAACTAGAACAGACAATGGCAGAGAATGGAGGTGTAGGCAGCAGCGGAGGAGAGGCAGGCTTAACTGTGAGCCCCAGACAGCTACATGGAGAGATGACAGCATCTGCTAGACGATGCACCCCAGACAGTCAAGCAGAATTAGAATGGGAAGAGCTCGGCAGAGAGACAGCTACAGATGTTGATCGGGAGACTACCCTGCTTCTGCTAGGCTGGGGATTCAGGGAGGATGGAGTTAGAGCTTGTCTTCCCAAGAGACAGCTGGAAGGAAGCAGCCATTTGGTATGAGTGCTGTGAATGTTGCTACTGAATTCAGTAGCTTTGATCAATCTTACTAGCCTATCGCAATTAAATGTCCCTTTTTTGCACTGATTTTTGCACTGCATAGACCACAGGATGGTTTGGCAGGGCAATGATGGTAGGGGCAAATGAGCCAAAGAGAGTAATTTTTGAGAGGTTGTCTAAAAGTAAACCGGTCTGTATGAACTCAGAGCCGGGCTTCTGGACCACAGGTTATATAGTATGCTAAGGAATTTATATTTTATCCTATGTAGCAATAGGGAGCCACTGAAGATTTTTGAATAAGGGAGTGGCCTGGAAAGACAGAGCTGGGCACTAGAAAGCTTAATCTGACAATGGTAAATAGAATGAATTAGGTGGCAGAGATTGGAGCAAAAGTCTAGTTAATGAACTGCTGCTGCAAAAGTCTGAGAGGGAACGAGGAGGACCCGTATGAGGATTTTGGCAGGGGAAGAGAAGGAAAGGGGACAGATGTGAAAGAAATTTCAGAGGTAAAATTGGTAGGATTTAGTGCTACATGAGTCCCACTGGCTAGCTCTCTCTCTCTCTCTCTCTGACTGCTCTTATCTGGAACAAGGGCCAGTCTGAGGGGAGTAGGGGGGAAGAGAGAGGAGAGAGAGGAGAGACACATACAGAAAGAGAGACAGAGAGAGAGACAGAGAGAGAGAGAGAGAGAGACACAGAGAGACACAGAGAAACCAAGAGACAGAGAGAGACAGAGAGAAAGAGAGAGACAGAGAGAGACAGACAGAGAGAGAGAGAGAGAGAGAAGAATGAGAATACTGGGGAGTAGGGAGACCTGCAGGCCTCTGGGAGGTGCTGGGATGTTGTGCCTGGCTCACTGCCCTCTGCCTCTACAACAGGAGCCCAGCTCCGCTCAGCCCAGACGCTTTCCGGGCAGTTCCACGTCAGGTCTGGTTTTCTCCTGGTTTTTTCCTCTTACAGGAAGGTTGGCTCTTTTCCATCTCTTCCTCCTCCTCCTCCTCCTCCTCCTCCTCCTCCTCCTCCTCCTCCTCCTCCTCATCTTCCTTCTCTTTGCCTAAACAACAACCCGTGTCTTCAATGGATAGACTTAGTTCTAATACCTCTGGAGACAGTAGCTCTCACTCCACGAGCTCCAAGTGAGAGCTGTTTGGTTTCAGAAATATAAATTCTCCTCTGGCCTCCTCTCCCCTGTCTTGCCCTCCTGTCCTCTGTTCTCCTCTCTGAACTGCCAATCTAGAGAATCAAAAAGCACTGAACTGAGGAAGGCCCAATTTTCCCAAACTTTTTAAAAAGTCTCTATTCTCAGAGATGGGTTATTATGCTTCCCAGACAATCATTTGCTCCAAGTTGGCCCAAGCTTTCCTGGCATCTCCAACAGATCCTGGAGCCAGAGAGAGAGGCTGGAGAGCTGTAGGAAGGGGATCTCTGGAGTGGAGGTAAGGGGATAGCAACAAAGATGAAGCCTCCTGGGCCCCCTCAGAGCCAGTTTACCCCAAAACCAGGCAAGAGAGAATCTATCTTCTCTCTCCTCTCCTTGCTTGGTCTCAGAAATACCCTAGGAAACCAGTCCAGGGAGAAGTAGGCAGCCAAACATCCTGGAGGAAGCCTGGTTGTCTTGGCCCAAATGGGTGAAGGGGGAGGAGGGGCTCATGCTGCCACTATAAATATGGAGCAGAACAGTGCAACATATGGACTCCACTCCCTCTCCCCACCCTCTCAGCATAGAACTTTGCCTCGTACTTTACAGAGAAAGTAGAAGATATTTGCTGTTAAGTTCCCTCTTCCTCCCTTCTCTGCATTTCAAAACCCATGGCACCATCTCTCCTCTCCTCCTTTACTCCAGTTTCTGATGAAGAGGTGGCTCCTCTCTCAAATGCCAGTCCTTCAGCTTATACCCTTGATCCCATCCCCTCTGATCTTCTCCAACAGATAGCCCTCCCAATCGTCCTTTTCCTCTCTATATAAATTTCTAGAGATCTACTCTCTGATTTCCTGCAGCCTACAGATGCACCCAGGTCATCCCATTTTAAAAAAAAGTCCTCATTTGACCCTATTATCCCCTCAAACTATTGGCCTAAATCTTTCTTCTCTTTCATATCCAAACTCCTAGAAAAAGCTGTCTCTATTTCCTCCTCTGTTCCTCCTCTCATTCTCTTCTTGGCCCCCTGCTATCTGGCTTCCAACTTCATCACTTAACTCTTTCCAATGTTACCAATGACTTTTTCAGCCCTGATTCTGATAGCCTTTTCCCATTCTTCTTGATCTCTATGCAGCATTCGACACAGTGGGTTACCCATTCTTCCTATTTACTCTCCTCTCTGGATTTCTGTGACACATGACACACATTCTTAGTTCTTCTCTTACCAACTGCTCCTTTTCAATCTCTTTTGCTGCAGCAGCATCCATATCCTACCAGTTATGGATATACTCCAAGGTTCTTTATGTGGCCCTCTTCTCTTTCTATACTTCTTTCTTGTTGACCTCATTAACTCCCACAGATTATGGCATTATTTTTATGTAGATTATATACCCAGATTCTATATCCAGCCATAGTCACATTCCTAAGCTTTATTCTCACATCACATCAATTGCCCTTTGACCATTTCCAACTGGATGCCCCATAGACATTTCAATCTCAACATGTCCAAAACAGAACTCATTATCTTTCTTATTTTATTTTAATCTTTCAACTAACAAGCATTATTTAATCTCTTTCCCATCCACCCCTATTTAAAAGAAAAAAGGGAAAAAAACTTTGTAACAGATGTTCACAGTTAAGCAAAACAAATTCCCAAATCATCCATATCCAAAAATGTGTCTCATTCTTCATCTTGAATCCATCACCTCCCTGTCAGAAGATTAGTAGCCAAATTCATCATTGTTCTTGTGTATTGGTCATTGCATGGATCATAGTTAAGTCTTTCAAAAGTTGTTTGTCTTTCCAATGGTGTTGTCACTGTATAAGTTGTTCTTTTCACTCTGCTTACCTTGCTCTGCACCAAGAGCTTGTTATCTTGGGAGTCAAGATGTAGAGTAGGAGTAGTACAGCTTTGCTTCCCTACCAAAACTTCTCCACAAAGATCTGAAAAATACACCAGACCTAATTCTAATTGGGAGCACCAAGAAAAATTTAACGAGGCATTTTAAAAGCCCAGGGCAGTTTAGGGAAACAAAGAGGTCTGGAACCCTGAGGACAGAATTTGGCCAACACCACATGTGCCAGCACCCAGGGACTGAAAAATGTCTAAGATTAAACCACAGGGCAGGAAGCACCTGGACAGAAGAAGATCCCAGAGGATCTCTAAACTAGCACAAGAATGAGCACCATCTCCATGAAGATTCAATCTAGCTCACCTTAGATTCGCTCTGGCCTGCTGGCATTAGCATCACAAATGCTCCGGCTCCCTAAGAATCTACCCATGATAACGAATCTTTAATACATTTTATTTCTCTTTGCTAGGACAACACTTCAGTCGAATTCATTTGGTAGGACCCAGCTTGTTGGTATTTTGAGGTCTTAAGCACCCCTAAAAACATATGGTTTGGGGGGCAGAGCCAAGATGGTGGCTGGAAAGCAGGGACTCGCTTAAGCTCTCCCCCAAATCCCTCCAAACACCTGTAAAAAATGACTGAACAAATTCTAGAGCTGCGGAACCCAGGAAGTAGCAGAGGGAAGCAGGTCTCCAGCCCAGGATGGCCTGGATGGTCCCTGGGAAGGGTCTATCGCATGGTGCTGGGAGTGGAGCGCAGCCCAGTGGGCTGCACCAGGACAGACCAGACTGGGAGTTGGCCCGGAGCAGGCCTTAGGGCCATGAATCATTGAGCTGTGGCAGTTACCAGACTTTTCAACCCACAAACACCAAAGACCATTGAGCAGGTTAGTGGAAAAACTGCTGTACTAGGGTGAGAGCAGTCCGGCCCCAGCCCTGGGGGTGGCGGAAGTGGTGCACAGTGGTGACAGCAGCAGCAGGAAGCTCCTGCAGCTGCTTCCAGAGCTCCAGTGTCAGCTGCTTCCAGAGTCAGCTCACATGGTGGGAGAAATCAAGCAGCAGACCACAGCGGGAGTGCAGGGCTTTCTTTGCCCTACTTGGATCTGGGTCACAATCCTGGCTGGCAGTTCTTGGGGGAGGAGCGCTGCTGTGACAGAGCTTGGGGTGACAGTGGAGTAGAAGTAGCTCTGAAAATAGCAGCACAGCCCCTAAAGCTTGGAACCAAGCACTCTCTACTCTACAAGCAGTCATACCCTGACAAAAAGCTCAAAGGTCAAGTAGTTGGCTAGGAACATGGCCAGGCAGTAAAAAAGGATGCAGACTTAGACTCAGACTCAGACTCTAGAATCTTTTTTTGGTAACAAAGAAGACCAAAACATGTAGCCAGAAGAAGTCAACAAAGTCAAAGAGCCTACATCAAAAGCCTCCAAGAAAAATATGAATTGGTCTCAGGCCATGGAAGAGCTCCAAAAGGATTTGGAAAAGCAAGTAAGAGAAGTAGAGAAAAAATTGGGAAGAGAAATGAGAGAGATGTAAGAAAACCATGAAAAACAAGTGAATGATTTGCTAAAGGAGATGCAGAAAAATACTGAAGAAAATAACAACTTAAAAAATAGACTAATCCAATTGTCAAAAGAGCTCCAAAAAGCCAATGAGAAGAATGCCTTGAAAGGCAGAATTAGCCAAATGGAAAAGGAGGTCCAACACACCACTGAAGAAAATACCACCTTAAAAATTCGATTGAAGCAAGTGGAAGCTAGTGACTTTATGAGAAATCAAGATATTATAAAACAGAACCAAAGGAATGAAAAAGTGGAAGACAATGTGAAATATCTCATTGGAAAAACCACTGACCTGGAAAATAGATCCAGGAGAGATAATTTAAAAATTATTGGACTACCTGAAAGCCATGATCAAAAAAAGAGCCTAGATATCATCTTCTAAGAAATTATCAAGGAGAACTGACCTGATATTCTAGAGCCAGAGGGTAAAACTGAAATTGAAAGAATCCACTGATCACCTCTTGAAAAAGATCCCAAAAAGAAAACTCCTAGGAATATTGTTGCCAAATTCCAGAGCTCCCAGATCAAGGAGAAAATACTGCAAGCAGCCAGAAAGAAACAATTTGAGTACTATGGAAACACAATCAGGATAACACAAGATCTAGCAACTTCTACATTAAAGGATCAAAGGACTTGGAACATAGTATTCCAGAGGTCAAAGGAGCTAGGATTAAAACCAAGAATCACCTACCCAGAAAAACTGAGTATAATGCTCCAAGGCAAAATACGGATTTTCAATAAAATAGAGGACTTTCAAACTTTCTCAGTGAAAAGACCAGAGCTGAATAGAAAATTTGACTTTCAAACACAAGAATCAAGAGAAGCATGAAAAGGTAAACAGGAAAGAGAAATTATAAGGGACTTATGAAAGTTGAACTGTTTTGTTTACATTCCTACATGGAAAGATGATGTGTGTAATTCAGGAGACCTTTCTCAGTATTAGGATAGTTGAAGGGAATACACATATATATAGACAGAGGGCACAGGGTGAGTTGAATATGAAGGGATGATATCTAAAAAAAATAAATTAAGGGATGAGAGAGGGAGAAAGGGAGAGATAGAATGGGGTACATTATCTCACATAAAAGTGGCTAGAAAAAGCAGTTCTGTTGGAAGGGAAGAGGTGGCAGGTGGTGAGGGGGAATGAGTGAATCTTGCTCTCATCAGATTCAACTTGAGGAGGGAATAACATACACACTCAATTGGGCATCTTATCCCATGGGAAAGTAGGGGGAAGGGGATAAAAAAGGGGGAATGATAGAAGGGAGGGCAGATAGGGGGAAGAGGTAATCAAAAGCAAACACTTTTGAAAAAGGACACGGTCAAGGGAGAAAATTGAATAAAGGGGGACAGGATAGGATGGAGGGAAATGTAATTAGTCTTTCACAACATGAGTATTGTGGAAGTGTTTTACACAATGATGCATGAGTGGCCTATGTTGAATTTCATGCCTTCTTAGGGAGGGTGGGTGGGAAGGAAAGAGGGGAGAAAATTTGGAACTCAAAGTTTTAAAATCAGATGCTCAAAAGGAAAAGTTGTTTTTGTGTGCAATGGAGAAATAAGACATATTAGGGAATGGGGCATAGAAATCTATCCTGCCCTACAAGAGAGTAAGGTGAATGGGGATTGGGGGAGGGGAGTGGGGAGACAGAAGGGAGGGCTGACTGGGGAACCGGGCAACCAGAATATAGGCCATCTTGGAGTGGGGGGGGGATGGTAGAAATGGGGAGAAAATTTGTAACTCAAAATCTTGTGGAAATCAATGTTGAAAACTAAAATATTAAATAAATAATAAAATAAATTGGAAAAGAAAAGAATGAGTGCCATCTTGCATGTAGCTCACTGACTACCTAGTTCCCAGTCATCCTGAGTGGGGCACAATCTGCAAAAGAGAGTGGTGAACAGAAGCAACAACTCAGGGGTCCTAGCTATGTACTGGACAAGAAACAAGTCCAAAATCAAATGGTAATGTGGCTCTGATCCCAGGAGAAGAGCAAAGTCTTGAATGTAGCCTCCAGCCCAGGGCGGGAGCCTTCAGTGGGATAACCAGGGCAAGTGTTCTAGACCAAAAGGGAGCCTGCAGTTGAGTCACTCTGAACCTAGAGCACATCCCACCTCTGGACTCAGTGGCTGAGCAGCAGTCTACTAAAGCCCCTAACCAGGGTCAAGCTGAAAGACCCATACCTGGGTCTGGAACATGCAGGGCATGTTCTGCATCCAGCTTCTGACCAGGAGGGCAATGAGCAGACTTCACTCCAATCACATTGCTTTGGGAGTACTAAAAACTCACAGGCTGGAAGAGTTAAGGAGCTTTGTTTTTGTTTTTATTTTTATTTTTGTTTTTTTATCTAAAAGCGATTTTAAAAAATAAACAAGAGCAGTAGAGGAAAAAATGAGAAAAGAAATGAGAGATATGGAAGAAAGATTTTTAAAAGGGAAATAACAGCCTGGAACAAGATATATTAAATCTTACCCCCAAAAAATAACTCCTTGAAAATTAGAATGGACCAAATGGAAGCTAATGATTCTATGAGACAATGAGAAATGTTAAAGCAAAGTCAAAAGATAGAAAAGATAGGAGAATATGTAGCATATCTCATAGCAAAAACAAATGACCAAAAAAAAAAACTACTGAAGAGCGATAATTTAGGAATCACTAGACTACCTGAAAGCCATGACCAAAAAAAAAAAGACCTTAGACATCATATTTCAAGAAGTTACAAAAGAAAACTGTCCAGATCTTTTGGAAACAGAAGGAAAAGTAGAAATTGAAAGAACCTACTGGTCACCTCCTGAAAGTAACCCCAAAATGAAAATTTCAAAAATATTACAGCCAAAATCCAGACTTCATGAATAAAATTGGCCAGAAAGAAAGAATTCAAGTACCAAGGAATCAGAGTCAGGATAATACACGATTTAGCATTTACAACTTTAAAGGAGCAGAGAGCATAGAATATATTATTCCAGAAAGCAAAAGATCTAGGCTTATAGCCAAGAACAATTTACCCAGCAAAAATGAGTAAAATTTTATGGGGGGAAAATGGACCTTTAACAAAATAAAGTACTTCCAAACATTCCTGATGAAAATAACAGAGCTGAGTAGAAAAACTGATAGACAAACACAGGAGTCAAGAGAAGCATAGAAAGGTAAATACGAGTGAGTAATCATAACAGACTAAACAAGGTTAAAATGTTTATATTCTTAAATGTAGAAATGATACATGAAATCCCGCAGAACTCTATCACTACTAAGGGTCATAAAGAGAGTTTAGACAGAGGGTCTGAGAGTGTTTTGTTATGTTTTAATGATCTTAAAAGAATGGAAAGTGCATGGAGGAGGAATACACTGGAGAAGGGGGAAGGGAGAGGAAGAATATGGAAAATTATCTCACCCAAGTGGTGTACTCAAATAGAAGTCAGCAAAGAGGAAAGAGGGTAGGGGTAAGAGGGATGGGTGACATTTGACCTTCACTGATCTGAACTGATCAAAGGAATATGCATTCATACACAGATGGGTACAGAAATATATTTCATTCAGCAGGGAAACAAGAGGAAAAGGGATTAAGGTAAAAGAAGGGGAATAAGAGGGAAATAAATTAAGGGAGTGACTAGTCAAAAACAAACTCTTAAAGAGGGTGCTGGAAAAAAAAAGAAGGAAAAGCATAAGAAAATAGGATGGGGGGGGAATACACAGTTAGCAATCATAACTGTGAATGTAAATAGGATGAACTTATCCATAAAACGGAAGAGTATAGAAGAACTAATTAGAAAATAGAATCCAGGGGCAACTAGGTGGCACAGTGAATAGAGCACCAGCCCTGGAGTCAGGAGGACCTGAGTTCAAATCTGGCCTCAGACACTTGACACACTTAATAGCTGTATGACTTTGGGCAAGTCACTTAACCCCAATTGCCCTGCCTTCTTCCCTCAAAAAAAAAAAGAAAAAGAAAATAGAATCCAACAATATGTTGTTTACAAGAAACACATGAAATATAAAGATAAACACAGAGTTAAAATAAGGGTTTGGAGAAGAATCTATTATACTTTTGCTGAAGTGAAAAAAGGCTGGGGTAGACTGGAATAGGGGTGGGTGGAGAGCCTCAATTTACCCCTTTCAGATCTAGAGAAATTTAGCCAAAAAAAGAAAAGAAATGAAGGACCATAGAGCTCTGAAGAATATTGAATGGGAACAGAAAGGAGCGTGCCTATTTCTCTGGCACTTTTAGAAAAATTGACCATGTATTAAGGCATAAAAATTTCACAAACAAGTGTAGAAAAACAGAAATATTGAGTGCATCTTTTGCTGACATAATGCACTAAGTGTTATATTCAATAAAGGGTTTTTGAAGCAAAGATTAAAAATTAATTAGAAACTAAACAACTTAATCCTAATAAATCCTAGAAACAATCAATAATTTAATTAAAGATAATAGCAACAATTAAACAGCATACCAAAATTTGTGGAATGCAGCCAAAGCATTATTTAGGGAGAAATTTATATCGCTAAATATTTTCACCAATAAAGAAAGAAAGAAAGAAAGATCAATGAATTGAGTATGTAACTAAAAAAAAAAGCTCCAAGAAAAGCTAACAAATTACACATTCCCATTAAACTCCAAAATAGTAATCTTCAAGATCAAAAGAGAGATTTTCAAAATTGAAAGCAAAAAAAAAAAACTTCTATTGAATAAATAAATTAAAGTAGGAACTTTAAAAAAATAACCTAGTAAAATAGATAAACCATTAGGTAACTTGATTTTAGAAAAGAAAGAAGAAAACCAAATTACCAGTCTTAAAAAAGAAAAAAAGGGAATTCAAAATTCAAAACCAATGAAGAAGAAATAAAAGCAATTGTTAGGAGCTATTTCACCTAAATATATGCTAACAAAACTGATAATGTAAATGAAATTGGTGAATATTTACAAAAACACATATTGCTGAGATTAATTAAATAGGAAATAGAGCATTTAAATAACCCTATCTTAGGGGAAAAAAAAACTATATAAGCCATAAATGAACTCCCAAAGGAAAAAAAAATTCAACACCAGATGGGTTTATAAATCCATTCCACCAAATATTTAAAAAACAGCTAGTTGCAATACTATATAACCTTTTCTTCTGTGACACAAATATGGTCTTGATACTTGAACAAGGGAGAGTCAAAACGAAGAAAGAAAACCTGTGAATATTGATGCAAAAATTTTGAATAAAGTATTAGCAAGGAGACTCCAGTGACATATTACAGAAATCACACATTATGATCAAACTGGACTTACTATACCAAGAATGAAAAACTGGTTGTATATTGGGAAAACTATAATTGACCATACCAGTAACAAAAATAGCAAAAATTATATGATTATATCAATTGATGCAGAAAAAGCTTTTGACAAGCTATAATTCACATTCTTATTAAAACACTAGAAAACAAGGGAATAAATAGAGCTTTCCTTAGAATGATAAGTAGTTATCTATCTAAAACTAAGAGCTAGCTTTGTATGTAATGGAAATAAGTTAGAGGCCTTTGCAAAAAGATTAAGAGTAAAGCAAAAATGTCCATTATCACCATTACTATTTAGTATTGTATTAGAAATGCTAGTTATAACAATAAGGCAAAAAAAAAAAAAAGAAATTGAAGGAACATTGTTGTTGCTGCTGTTATTCAGTCATTTCAGTTGTGTCTGACTCCATAACCCCATCTGGAGTTTTCTTGGCAAAGATACTGGAATAGTTCTCCATTTCCTTCACCTGCTCATTTTACAGATGGAGAACACTTAACAACTTACATAGCTAGTAAGTGTCTGAAGCCAAATTCAAACTCAAGTCCTCCTGACTCCAGGACTGGTACTCTATCCTCTGTGCCATCTAGTAGTGATGGAACAAGTATAGGCAAAAGAATCAAATAAAAATATTATTTTTTGCAGATGATATTTTGCTTAGAGAACACTAAAGAGTCCCCTAAAAACTAATTGAAACAATTAATTTTAGCAAATTTTCAGGATATAAAATAAACCCACATAAATCACTAGCATTTCTGTATACTATAAACAAAATCCAGCAGGAAGAAATTAAAAGAGAAAAACATTTAAAATAATTATAAAATGTGTAAAATACTTGGGTGCCTACCTTCCAGGACACATACTGGAATTATATGAACATAATTACTCTTTATACAAATAAAAATAGATCTAAATAATTGGAGAAATATTAAACTGTTCATGGGTAGGCCAACCAAATATAATAAAAATGATAATATTACCTAAATTAATTTATTTATCCAGTGCGATGTCAATCAAACTACCAGAGAATTATCTTATAGAGCTAGAAGAAACAATAATAAAACTCATCAGAAGAAACAAAAGATCAAGAATCTCAAGTGAATTGATGAAAAAAAGTGAGAAGAAAGGAATCCTAGCAGTACCAGATCTTAAACTACACTATGAAACTATAGTCATCAAAGCAATTTGGTAGTGGGTAAGACATAGAGAGTTTGATCAATGGAAATAGATTACATACACAATATAGAAAAGTAAACAAACACAGTGTTTTACAAGTGCAAAGATTCCAGCTATTCAGACAAGAATTCACTATTTGACAAAAATTGTCAGGAAAACTGGAAAGCAGTCTGACAGAAACTAGGTATAGGATAACATACTTGTCTTACCAAGACAAACTCCAAATGGATACATGATTTAGACATAAAGGGTAATATCATAAACATAAATTAAGGGAGCATAGAAGAAATTACCTGCCAGGTCTATGGCTAGGGGAAGAATTCATGACCATACGAAAGATAGAGAAGCTTACAGGATGTAAAATGGACAGTTACGACTACATAATTTTTTTTAAAAAAGGGTCTTTTTTGTACAAGCAAAACCAATGCAGCAAAAATTACAATAAAGAAAATAAGGGAAAAAAATCTTCACCACAAGTTTTGATAATGGTCTCATTTCTAACATATATAGTGAACTGATTAAAATTTCTAAGAATAAGATCCATTCACCAACTGACAAATGGTTAAAGGATATGAATAAGCAGTGTTAAGAGGAAAAAATCCAAGCTGTCAATTGCCGTATGAAAAATGCTCTAATTACTAATTAATGGAGGGATGCAAATAAAACAAGTCTGAGATGTTGCCTCACACCCAACAGAATGGCAATATTTAAAAAAAAAAAAGTAATGGTGATGGGGAAATGACAAGAAGGGCTAGAAAGGCCAGAAGAAATCAGGTAAATTAGTACATTGTTGGTGGACCTGTGAATTGGTTCAGCCACTCTGGAAAGCAATTTGGAACTATGGCCAAAAAGCCATTAAATTGTGCTTACTCTTGAACCAGAGATCTATACATCAAAGAGACTAAAGAAAGGAAAAGGATCTATGTGTTTACAAAAATATTTATAACCCCTCTTTCTATGGTGGCAAAAAACTGGAAACTAAGGGGATGCCCATCAATTAGGGAATGACTGAACAAGTTATGGCATATGAATGTGATGGAATACTATTGTGCTGTAAGAAATGATGAATGGAACGATATGATTTCAGAAAAACCTGGGAAGACTTGGATAAACTGGTGCAAGGTGAAATGAGCAGAACCAGGAAAACAATTATAAGTAATAACAATATTCTAATGGAGAAGGAGCGTCCCAAGCTATGTATCTAAGGCTTCACTCCCTTCCCACCAGATTCTAGTTCCATCGTAAACACATATAGCAAACAGCAAGTAAACTCATTTATCCAAGTCAATAACAAAATAGAAATCAGAGATAGTATACGCAGGAGAATATATACCACATGATACACAGAATGAATAAGCTCTCCTTTTGGGAGTGAGATAACTCAACTCAGCCAAGAGGGAGAGTCCCATATCTCTCCTAAGGGAAAATACCCCAGTCTCTAGTGTAGCATGACATGTTACTGATTGCCAGATCCTCAACATGGAGGGTTCTTCCCAAAATCTTTCTCTCCCTTCAAGGACTTAAAGAGAGACTGGGATGGCATATCTTTTCTATAGAAGCTGGAAGCCCTGAAAAAGACCAGGATGTCTCTTCTTTCTAGGTCTCCCTCATGCAAGCACTCAGTATTGAATAATTAATCTCTAGCAATGAAGAGGGAATCCTATGCAAATGGCTTTTGAGTCAAGGGTTACATTTTTTATGGGTATATGTTATCTTCTTTGATTATTTCCTTTGAGGGTAGTCAGTCTAATACCCCTTCTCTCCCACCCTTCCCTTCGGAGCCTCCCAAACACTGAGCTAGCTCTTGCAATGCGTGCGTCAGCCTCATTATCAAGGTATACATCTTAGAGGCAACAGGGGCCCACTGAAGGTTTGTGTGTAGGGCAGTTGCATGGTCAGACTTGTGTTTTAGAAAGATTACGTCGGCCTGAAGAAAGGAGAGACTGGAGTCAGGGAAATCAATTAGGAGACTTGCAATAGTCCAAGTGACAGATAATGAGATACTGAACTATGATGGTGGCTGAGAGTCAAGAAGGAAACAGAAGTAGAATCAAGAGGACTTGAAAACTAATTGGACGTGGGGGTTGAGGGAGAAGGAAAAGTTAAGGATAGATAATTCTGACATTAGGAAGCTAACTGACTGGATAGTGAACTCTGTCAGAAATAGGGAAGTTTGGAGGAGGGTCAGGTTGGGGGGGACAGGGTAGAGAAGAAGATGAATTGGTCTTTAAAGCATAATTGAGTTTGAGATCCAAGGCGTAATAGAAACACCCAGCTGGACTGACTAGGAGTGATTGAAGGATTTGTGCTGTGAGGCAGAAAAAACACTGGATTTCTACTCAGAGGTCCTGAGTTCAGATCTTACCTCTGCCACTTAGGAAACTTTTTTCTCTCTGGGACTAAGTTCTCTTGAGGGATTGGGATAGAATGCTGCTCAATCCTTTCTAACCCTAAGGGCTATGACTGATGGCAGCTGCAGAAAACAGGCACTTTCTGTCTGCCAGAAATGAGGATGGAGGATTGCTCAGAGACTTGGTGGAGAGGCGGTGTAAGGGGGAGATACCAAGAAAGGCCTTCTAGGAGGTTGCTCCTGCTTGGAAAAGCACAGCTCACTGCTCATCTCTACTGGGCTCTTCTGAGGCATATTTTTAGCTTCCTTCTGCACAGGGCCTCATCGGAGGCCACCCTCCTCCTAGGGGCCCAAAAGCACAAGCATCCCTCAAACCTCTGATTGAAGCTTTCACCAGCTCCCAGCCCCATGGGGCAGTCCCTCCCTCCCCACCTCACTCCCCCAGGAGACCTGTTTAGCGATTTTCATGTTCTTTGAGGGCAGTTACAGGCGCATTAACAACCTTCTTCCTCACCCTCACCCCCAACCCTCCTTTGGATCCCTGAGGAAATCCATACAGGCTCCATCTGGAGAGCCCTGCCATATGGCTCTTTCTGTTGCCAATAAATAAAAACTCTTAAAAAAAGCTTTCCAAAATAATCCAGATAATTGACCAAATTTACAGAATTCTAGATTCGTTAGATTCCAAATATATCCAACTATAAATTCTTTAAATTTCAAACTTTTAATTCCCCCTGAAAAAAGAGGGCTGGACTTTGGGTGAAAAGGCCTAAATTCCAGTTGCCACTCAACTACCTGTGTTACCTTGGACAAGTCCTTGCCTTCTCTGGGTCTCAGATGGGGATGACAATCACTTATATTCCTAAAGCCCTTTAAAGTTTACAGAGTATTTTCTTCATGTAGTACTATCATTATTGTTGTCCTGTTTTACAGATGAGGAAATGTAAGCCCAGAAGGATAAAGGGGCTGGTCCATGACCACAAAATACTGGATTCAAACCCAGGTCTCCAAACCCATCTCTAAGCCCAGGGCTATTTCTCCTTTACCACACTCCTCTCTCACTGGGTTGTCTGAGGTTCAAACTCCATAGTGAATACCTAGCACTTTGCAGTTCTAAAATACTATAAAAGTGTTGGACATTAGTATGATCCAGATGTTCAGCAGGTGTGGCCACAGCCTGAGGCCGGGAGCATCAGCCCTCTCTCCCTTCAGCTCTCACTCCTATACAGCTGGAAGGACATCTGTTGGGATAGCTTGTCCACTGCTTGCCCCCTCACTGCTCTGTGTGGGGCTGGGGGCCTAAGAGACCCAGGAGATGGATGTTTTTGGAGGTCTCAGGCGGAGAGGATGTTTCCCTGGTGAAAGACACTAGTATTGTCCACCAATCAGAATAGGCACTGACTGGGGGATAGGGGCAAAGTCCCTGCGGCCTTGTGGGAGGAAGCTGCCGGGGCTTTAGACCTCTGCCCTGAAACCACCAGCCTGAATTTCTGGCATTCTCATCAACTTCCAAACATCAGGCGAGGCCAGAAGTAAAGTCTGTCTCCAAGTCAACAAACAGCAGAATGAAAAGAGCTGGAAAGGGAGATCAAACACAAACGAGACAAATGCAATTCATCATGTTACGTGAAATGTGCATTATATGCACATGAAAAGGTTACTAAAAGGAAGTCAAACTCTGAGTACCTGGAAAAACCCATAAAGTTCCCAGAGAACAAATAACAAAAGCTACCTCCCTGTCCTCTCACAGCAGGGAGCAGAGGACTGACTAGCAGGTCAGAATATTGTATACATTGTCAGATGTAAACATTGTATCAAATAGTTTTTGCTTCACTATTTTTCTTTGTCACAAGATGGGGTTCTACCTGAGGGATCAAAATGATTGAGATAAAAAAACAAAAGTCTCTGTAAAACTTTTTAAGCACATCAGAGAGGAGCAAAACAAAGTACTTTCTGAGTACTAGGGATCTGCAAATGCCTTTCAGATACCTTGAATCAGATGTCCAGTAGACATCTTAAACTCAACATGTCCAAAACTGAACTCATTATCTTTCCCCCAAACCCTCCCTTTTACTTCACCTGCCTTATTACTGTAGAAGGCAATACCATCCTCAAGACCTAGGAGACATCCTGGCTCTTCACTATCTCTCACTCCCCATATCCAAGCTGTTGTCAAGGACTGTCAATTCTGCCTTGACAATAACTCTCTAATATACCACCTTCTCTTCTCCGACACTGCCACCACTCCAGTGCAGACCCTCATCTCCTTATGCCTGCATTATTGCAATAGCCTGCTGGTGGGTTTACCTGCCTGAGTCTTTCCCCACTCCAATCCAACCTCCATTCAGCCACCAAAGTAATTTTCCTAAAGTACAGGTCAGACCATGTCATTCACATAAACTCCAGGGGCTCCCTATTACCTCCAGTATCCAATACGAAATACTCTGTTTGGCATTCAAAGTCCTTCATAACCAAGCTCGAATTACCTTTTTAGTCTTCTTATGTCTTACTCCCCAACACACACTCTTTAATCCAGTGACACTGGCCTTCTGGTTGTTCCACTAACTAGACACTCCATTTCTCAGCTCTGCGAATTTTCCCTGGGATCCTCCATGCCTGGAATGCTCTCCTTCATCATCTTTGCCTCCTGGATTCCTTTAAGTCACAACTAAAATCCCCATCATTCCTAGGAGTACTTTCCCAACCTCTCTTAATTCTAGGGCCTTCCCTCTGTTAATTATTTCCTTTTTATCCTATATATAGCTTGCTTTGCTTATATTTGTTTGCATGTTGTCTCCTCTATTAGACTGTAAGTTCTTTCAGTGCAGGGACTTTTTGTCTCTTTTTGTATCCACATTACTTATCACTGTGCCTGGCACATAGTAGGAGCTTAATAAATGTTTATTGAATGATTGATAGAGAAAGGTCATTACCAATGGAGTAAAGAGGGAACATTAAAAGACTTTCTGATGGAAGTAGCCTTTGAGTTGAGTTTTAAAGGATTAGGAGAAGTATAGGGGGAAAGAAAGGGGGAGGGAAAGTAATCTAGGCATAGTAAGTAGAATGGACCACAACATGGCATATTAAAAGGACTATGAACATACCTAGGATCATGAAATTTAGACCTGGAACAATAGATAGGTAGCATTTTATGGTGCTTCAGGGTTTACAAAGTGCTTTATAAATACTACTTCAGTTTATCCTCACAACAAATCTGGGAGGTAGGTACTATTAGAATCCCCATTTTACAGATAAGGAAATTGAGGCAGAGAGAGCTTAAGTGACATGCCCAGCATCATAAAGTAGTAAGTGTCTGAGGCTAGACCTTGAAACTCAGCCCCCAAAGAAACTACAATCATCAGGGGGGAGGGAGTCAGGAAGTGAGCAATAGAGGGAAATAAGTGGGGAGGTGTTAAAATTACCGAAGATCTGAGGAAGGTGAGATCTCAAAGACCTTGAGCACAAACAGATAAATCAATAGTACTACCCGGAAGGGCTGGGGGTAGGGGAAGAGGGAGAAAAGTAGTTGGCACTCCTAGGGGCAATTTGGCAGGAAGATGCCTTTGAGGCAAATGGGGAAAGAAGGTAACCACAGGGAAAGTAAAATCAGTGGTAGACTGCATAATAAGGGAAGTTGGTGGAGGGGTGTCCTACCATGGGGCACTATCCTCATGTCATCTGCAGGAATAGGCATCATTCTTGGACAATAGTAAAGGAGAATCCAGAGGGTAAACTTTACAAGGTAGTGACTGAAACTGTCCAGAGGAGAGAACCTGGGAATGGATCCCTGGGAAGTTTTGGTTCCATGAGGAATACAGAGAATGGAGAAGGACTAGACAATCATAGGAGTCATGAACCAGAGAACGAGGGTCTAGACTACATAGAGAGGACAGGTAATGAGAGAGTGAGAGAACTTCTCTCTGGAGAGGGATGCAAAAATGAAATTTTAAAAACTAATGAACAGAACTAGTTAAAGAGAAAAAGAAGAAAGGGAAAGCTACTTTATTGAGAGAAAAAAAAAGGAAAAATTAATAACCAGATAAAACAGGAAAGAAAAAAGAAGTGATAGGCAAAACTCCAAAGGGAAAGGGATCAGGGATGAGGCAAAGCAAGCCACAGGGAAAATAGTCACTTCAAAAATGATTAAGCTAAAGTAACCCAAAGAGACATAGTACTGTGTTTACAACAGAAAAGGGAAAAAAATCATAACATGAAAGAGGAAAAGGGCCCATATATACAAAAATATTGATAGTAGCTCTTTTTGGTGAACCTAAGGAAGTGTCCATCAACTGGGGCATGGTTGAACAAATTATGGTAAATGCATGTCATGGAATATTATTGAATATTTGGAATATATGGAATATTTGTTATGCCATAACAAATAATGAAAAGAGTGATTTCAGGCAACTCTAGGAAGACTTGTATGAACTAATGCAGATTAAAGTGAGCAAAATTAGGAGGACAATTTATATAATGGGTGGGGGGGAAGGAGAAAGGAAATGAATAAGCATTCGTATAACGCCTACCATGTGACAGGCATATACTAAATATTTTACAAATATTTCCCATTTGTTCCTCACAACAATCCTACAAGGTAGGGGCTGTTATTCTCCCCATTTTACAGTTGAGGAAACTGAGGCAAACAGAAGGCAAATGACTTGCCAAAGGTCACACAGCTAACAAGTGTCTGAGGCTGAATTTTGAACTCACATCTTCCTTACTCCAGGTACAGCACTCTATGTGTTGCATCATCTAGCTACAACTAAAAAGAGAATTAAGTATTCCCATAACAATGACAAAGCATGATTCCAGAAGACAGTTGATGAAATATGCTACCTGCCCCTTTACAGTGAGGAGGTGATGGACTCAAGGTGGCAGAATAAGATAGCTTTTCAGACATGACTAATATTGGAATTTGTTTTGCTTGACTATGCATATTTGATTAAAAAAAGTTTTATTTTTCTTTCAATTTATTTGAATTTTTCTTCTCAATTTCTTTCACTTTGGTTGGAGTTTGGAAGAGGAAAGTGAAAGCTACCAAAAATGCCAGAGGGGGGGAGAGGAAAGGGGAGAGGGGAGAGAGACAGAGACAGAGAGAGAGAGATGGAGGGAGAGATGGGGGGGGGAGAGAAAGGAGAGAGAGACAGAGAGTGAGAAAGAGAGAGAGAGAGATACACAGAGAGAGAGAGACAGAGACAGAGACAGAGAGAGACAGAGAGAGGGAGGAGGGAGAGAGAGAAGAGAGAAGAGAAAAGAGAAGAGAAGAGAAGAGAAGAGAAGAGAGAGAGAGAGGAAGGAGAGGAGAGGAGAGAGAGAAGATATAAGAGAGGAAGGAGAGTAGAGGAGAGGAGAGGAGAGGAGAGAAGAGAGAGGAGAGAGAGGAAGGAACAGACAAGCAGGATAGCTTTGAAGATGACATTGAACCATGCCCACCCACAATTACAGAGTTCCCATGATAAAACAGGCTATGAAGAGAGTGAGAGAAATTCTCAGTGGAAAGGGGAACAAAAAATGAAATTTAAAAAACTAATGAACAGGACTAGCTGAAGGGAAGGAGAAGTAGGGGGAATCTAGTTTTTAGATCCTATTTACTGAGATCTATTTACTAAGTCTGATAGACTTAGACTGAAGATTGAGACATATTTTTTTTTGGCCCTGGCCAATGTGGGAATGTCTTTTCTTGATTTTTCATGTTTGTAAGAGGGGATTTTATTTTTCTTGCTTTCTCAAAGAGGGGAGAGAGAGGAAGGAGGAGAAAGCTGTCTCTTCATCTGGAAAAAAAAAAGTAAATTAAAAAAAAGAAAATAGCATGCTGAATTTGTTGAATGTTTGGAGAGAGAAGCAGGATGTACATAATGTAGGTTTGTGGCTACATGCACAATCCTCTTTTTCTGTTCTGCTTTCTATATGGAAATGCTCATCTCATTTGCGAAAAGTTATAAATAAAAAAATTCAAACTAAAAAAAGAAAGGAAGAGCTGGGTACAAACTGGGTACCAGCAGCAGATCCACCAGGACTTCACAACACAGTGGATCTGTGGAGTGTTGGAGAAAGGGAAGGGGACACCAAAGAGACAGCCAAAGCTCTGAATCCTAGGAGGATGAAACTGCTACCTGCAGAAATAGGGCAATTAGGGGAGAGGTACGAATGGAGCAAGGGCAGGGGGAGGGGAGGAAGGGAGAGTTCCAAAAGAGACACTTCCTATTGTCCAAAATGAGACCTTGATGACACTTCCAGATTATCTTACTAAAGCATAACTCAGATCCATTCACTCATTGGCTCAAAAACAAAACAAAACAAACAAAAGTCCCAAACCGCATTATCCACCAGACAAGGTTCAGACTCCTCAGCCTGGCTCTTGCCTCCCTCCCGCCGCCTCCCCCCCACCCCCCCACCCACCCCTGCCCTCCACCGCGAAACGGATTCTAACCTACGTGTCTTGTTTAGCTCCTATTGCTCCCTTGCAAGTACTCTCTATGCCAGCCAAACTGTAACTCAGTGCTCTGGGGCACACCCCTACCCTGTGCCTCTGGTCTGTACTTTGCTCATCAGTCACCTGAGGTCAGAATTCTTTCTCCTCCCACCAGCAACTCCACCTGTTAAAATCCAGCTCATCTTTTAAGGCCAGCTCAAATGTCACTTCCTCCAGGAAGTTTTCCCTGTAGCCTTCTTGTTCACTTTTCACAATACCTTCTAGATTGTGAGCTCCATGGGGGAGGGGTGTGAAAAATCATGGCGCATGGCCCTATTCCTTTTTGTTGTTGTTCATTCAGTTGTATCTGACTCTTGGTGATCCTCTCCCAGGGTTTTTTATGGCAAAGATACTGGAATGGTTTGCTGTTTCCTTCTCTACCTCATTTTACAGGTGAGGAAACTGAAGCAAACAGGATTAAGTGACTTACACAGGGTGACACTGCTAGTAAGTGTCTGAAGGCAGATTTGAACTTGGAAAGATGAATCTTCCTGACTCCAGGCCAAGCAGTCTATCCACTTTGCCACCTAACTACCTTAAAGTCAGGAAGACCTGAGTTCAAATCTTGCCTCAGACACTTACTAGATGCGTGACTCTGGACAAGTCACTTAACCTCTGTTTGCCTAGGAGGCAGCTAGAAGTCTCAGTTTTTTTCATCTGTAAAATGATCTGGAGAAGAAAATGGCAAACCATTCTAGCATCTTCGCCAAGAAAATCCAAAATGAGGTCACAAAGAGTTGAACATGCCTGGAAGACAATTCAACAACAAAAAAATAACAAAAATTTCCTACCTCTAGGCATAGCACGCTATCCACTGAGGTGCCTGGCTGCCCCATATCCCTTTTAGCACTTACCTTATAGATACTTGGGACCACAGAATGTTAGAGATGCAGGTTTTTATTAACTATGTATTGAATAAATGAATGAATATTTGTTGAATGAATATCGTTGAATGAAATGAGGGGACTAGATTGTAGATGATCTACAACCCTAAATCCTATGAATGAATGAATATTTGCTTAATAAATGAATGGGAGGTAAACATGGGACCAGGTGGCCTTAGTCATTAACATGGCCCTTTTGGCAGCACCCTTCAGGGGAGAAATAATAGTTCTCATATTTCTAAAGTACTTTTCTTATAGCTCCCCTGTGAGGAAGACAGGATAAGCATGACCATTCCTGATTTATAGACCAGAAAATTCAGCCCGCCCACCCCCACCCCAAAAGGGAAGCAGATTGTTCTCTCTCACTCAGCTAATTTTGGAGTCAAGACTTGGACCCAAATCTGCGGACTCCAAGGCCAGTGCTATTTCTATTACATAGTTCTGTCTCTTAAATGACCTTGGAGCTGGGGGTGGGGAGATAATTTGGGTCAGGAGTCCCTCGTGCCACACACCAGTTGGGTACCCCTCTATTACAGGGGTGTCAAACATGCTACATGCAGCCCCAGCATTCCCAAATACTGCTGAAAGTAGATTGAAATGTAACTGGGAACTATTTAACAACAACAAAAAAATGCAATAAAACATAGATGATGATATATTTTAAAACTAAGCCAATGTGTAACCCTCACAGATCTATATGCATTGGCCTTTTGAGCATGCCCAGATTGGCTAACATGGAGCCTGCTGCACCCTCTACTATGCGGGTAGGGGGTAGTCTCCTTGACTGGTGGCTCGCATTTTTTAAATGTGACTGAGACTGAGTGGTTAACTCTTTTTTCTGCCATCTTTTCATCTTCACTGTCTGCTTGCCCAGTGGAAACCATGAACTGAACTGGTGAGAGAGGGAAGATTTGTTTTCCCCTGCTCACCTTTCTTTTACCACTGCCTCTGAGGAATGGGGCTGGGTGTGTTTGTTTCTGTGTTGTTTGTCCCCAGTTTCAGGTTGGGCAGGTGATCTATACCAGACTCAGGACTTATGGCAATCTTGGAGCCAGGGCTGCAGGCGGGGTGGAAACCCTGAGAAGCCAGGGGGCTTGGAACTCGAACCCAAGGGGTGATTTGGACTTGGAACTGGGACTGTGCTCTATGAGAATACAGCCCAGTTATGAACCTAATCCCCTTCCCCTCTGGAAAACCTGAGGTCGTGGTGGGAGCTGGAGAGGGGAGGAGAGTGGTGTTGGAGGTGGGGAGGAACATTTGCCTCCCATTTGCTGTGGGAAGCAAGTTTGTATATTTGTGATTTTTGTACCTTTTTAAATAGTTTACTTTTTAGTTTTCAACATTCACTTCTATAAGATTTTGAGTTTTAAATTTTCTCCCCCTCTTTTTCCTCCCCTCTCCCCAAGACGGTGTACAATCTGACATAGGCTGTACTTATGCATTCATATTGAACATATTTTCATATTAATCATGATGTGAAGAAGAATTAGAACTAAGGGGAGGAGCTATGAGAAAGAAGAAACAAAACAAAAGAAGAGAAAATAGTATGCTTCCATCTGCATTCAGACTTCCAAATGCTTTCTCTAGATGTGGGCAGCATTTTCCATCACGAGTCTTTTGGAGTTGTCTTAGATCCTTGCACTGCTGAGAAGAGCTAAGTCTATCAAAGTCAGTCATCATACAACGTGGCTGTTACTGTGTACTGTTTCACTCAGCATCAGTTCATATAAGTCTTTCCAAGTTTTTCTGAAGTCCGCCTGCTCATCATTTCTTATAGTACGATAGTATTCCTTTACACTCATATACCACAATTTGTTCAGCCATTCCACAATTGATGGGCATCCCTTCAATTTCCAATTCTTGGCCACCACAAAAAGAGCTGCTATAAATATTTTCATACATGTGGGTCCTTTTCCTGTTTTTATGATCTCATTGGGATACAGACCTAGAAGTAGTATTGCTGGGTCAAAGTTTTATAGCCCTTTGGGCGTAGTTTCAAACTGCTCTCCAGGATGGTTGGATTAGTTCACAGCTCCACCAACAATGCATTAGTGTTCCAATTTTCCCACATCTTCTCCAACATTAATCATTTTCCTGTTTTGTCATGTTAGCCAATCTGATAGGTGTGAGGTGATACCTCAGAGTTGTTTTGATCTGCACTGCTTTAATCAATAGTGATTTAGAGCATTTTTTCACATGCCTATAGATAGCTTTAATTTCTTCCTCTGAAAATTGCCTTTTCATATCCTTTGATCATTTATCAATTGGGGAATGACTTGCATTCTTATAAATTCAACTCAGTTCCCTATATATTTTAGAAATGAGGCTTTTATCAGAGAGACTGGCTGTAAAAATTATTTCCCAGCTTTCTGCTTCCCTTCTAACTTGGTTGCATTGGCTTTGTTTGTGCAAAAACTTTTCAATGTAATGTAATTGAAATCATCCATTTTGCATTTCATTATGTTCTCTATCTCATTTTGTCATAAATTCTTCCCTTCTCCATAGATCTGACAGGTAAACTATTCCTTGCTCTCCTAGTTTGCCTGTACTGTCAGCCTTTATATCTAAATCATGTGCCCATTTTGACTTTATCTTGTTATGGGGTGTGAGATGTTGTTCTATGCCTAGTTTCTGCAATATTGTTTTCCAGTTCTCCCAGTAGCTTTTGTTAAATAGTGAGTTCTTATCCCAGAAGCTGGAGTCTTTAGGTTTATCAAACAGTAGATCACTATAGTCATTGACCACTGTGTCTTGCATGCCTAACCTACTCCACTGATCCACCAGTCTATTTCTTAGCCAATACCAACTAGTTTTGATGACTGCTGCTTTATAATACAATTTAAGATCTTGTGGAGCTAGGCCACTTTCCCTTGCATTTCTTTTTGTTAATTCCCTTGATATTCTGGACCTTTTGTTCTTCCAGATGAATTTTGCTATTTTTTTCTAGCTCTGTAAAATAATGTTTTGGTAATTTGATTGGTAATTTGATGGCACTAAATAAGCAAATTAATTTAGATAGAATTGTCATTTTTATTATGTTAGCTCAGCCTACCCATGAGCAACTGATATTTTTCCAGTTATTTAGATCTGACTTTATTTGTGCGAAAAGTGTTTTGTAATTGTTTTCATATGGTACCTGGGTTTGTTTTGGCAGGTAGACTCCCAAATATTTTATAATATGTACAGTAACATTAAATGGAATTTCTCTTTCTGTCTCTTGTTGTTGGGCTTTGTTAGTAATATGTAGAAATGGCAATGATTTATTTATTTTATATCTTGCAACTTTGCTAAATTCATTTATTATTTCAAGTTATTTTTACTTGATTCTCTAAGTATACCATCATATCAACTGCAAAGAGTGATAACTTAGTGTCTTCTTTGCCTATTCTAATTCCTTCAATTTTTTTCTTCTCTTATTGCTAACACTAACATTTCTAGAACAATATTGAATAGCAGTGGTGATAATGGACATCTGATTTTCATACCTTTTGAAGTAAATATTCCTTTGTAAAAGGTCCACTGCGTTGTATATAGACTTGTTGTTCAGTTGTTTTAGTCATTTCTGAATCTGCATAACCCTATTTGGGTTTCCTTGGCAATGATACTGGATTGGTTTGCCATTTTCTTTTCCAGCTCATTTTTCAGATGAGAAAACTGAGGCAAACAGGGTTAAGTGACTTGCCCAGGGTTAACAGCTAGTAAGTGTCTGAGGCTGGATTTGAACTCAGAAAGATGAGTCTTCTGACTCCAGGCCCAACACTCTATCCACTGCACCACCTAGTCTCCCATGTACACAGATAAGCGACCCCTGTTTCTTTTGGAGTTTGATACCATTACTCTGTTTGGGCCTAGACCAGACACCAAACCTTCCCAGCCCAGGACTCCCATGGAAGTCAGTTTTCATTCCACCAGCCTCCCTCCCAATTAAGCCTCTAAGGGAAGGTTTCTTAACCACCTTTGTGTTGTATACCCTTTTGGCAGACTGGTGACTGCTTTTTGGAATAATTGTGTATTACCTATCTATAGAACTAATGGAAATGCTAACTTTCAGTTAGAGGTCAGTGAAAATAAAGACGTAAATATTTTTCCACCCAAGTTCATGGACCTTCCTGAAATCTAGCCACTTGGGATCTGTGGGCCTCAGGTTAAGAACCTCTGGAGTTCTTTAAGACTCCAACACTTAGGCTCCCAAAATGGAAAGTAAATTGTCCAACCTCAGCTAGTTTTGGAATCAGTTGTCAGTCTAGTTGATAATAATATTAACAGTAACTCTAATGTATATAGTTTGCAAAAAACTTTGCAAACCACTTCAGTATTTTTGCCAAGAAAACCCCATGGGCAATATTGGCCTGCTATGGTCCATGGGGTCATGAAGAGTCAGACACAACAGAAAGACTGAACAACAGCAACAAACGCTTGATAAATTCTTGTTGACTGATCAACAGAAACAAAAAGAAAAAAAAAAAGCCTTGGTTCTTCTCTTACGAGGCCAGGCACCTCCTGGTGCCGAACCTGGTCCAAGGGTGAGTGGAAAACTGGAGGATCCTTAATGGGAGGGGGTATCTCAGTTCTTTGGGCCGGCAGGTCTATTTACACTGATAATAGGAAACACATTAGGAAGCCAGCCCCTGGGTATTTCTGATAAAATGTAGAGGAGGGGGAAGATGGGAAATTAGCGTTTGGCTTGAATGATGATGGTTCTGAAGCTGAAGGAGCGTTATTGGGATATAATTGGGGATAACGGGAGGAGATATTAAATATACCAATCTCTGTGCAATTTCAGGAGGCTTTTTAAAATTCTTGGTATAAACTCTCAGAGCCCATTCTGTTTTCAGAGTGTGGCAATGAATCTGGAATTGTGGGTATATGGAGAGAGTGGATTCCGGAACCAGGCAGATGTCCTTTAGCCATCAAGATTGTTTGGTGGTGGGTTCTAGTGCTGATTTCCAGAGTTATACCAACATTTGGGAGCAGCGAAGGCAGGTCCTGAAAGATGCTAAGAAACCTGAACAATTCTGAGCTCTGTACCATGACAGAGAGACAAAGAGATAGAGGGAGGCAGAGACAGAAAGAGACAGAGACAGACAGACAGACAGACAGACACACACACACACACACACACACACACACACACACACACAGAGATAGGAATGCAAACACAAGCAGACCTAGGGCCACAGCTGCAGAGTGCTCGTGTTAGCGTGTCCCAGTGTGTGTTAACCTAGATCGAAGCGAGCTGAAGAATAGGCAAGGTCTGCAGTGCCTAATTAGCAAAGGACTCCATAACTTCTCTAATGTCTCTTCCAGACCTAACACTATATTTCTCATTTTCTAATATTCTCTTGCTCAAGCTTCAAGCTCTAATAATCTATGTTCTATTTTCTAACATTCTATAGTTCTAAGGTCACTAACACAAAATTCTCATGCTATTCCTCAAAAATTAAAAAAAAACTGGAAAGACAAACCATATATGGATTCTTAAAGTGTATCTCCTTTTTAGAGAAAAATGGAGGGCAAAATCACTGAGCCAGTAAAGCAGAGAAATCTCTCTTCAGGCCGGAGGGAAGTAGGAATGCAGATGTTCACTAATCTGTAGGAATTTCTCTTCCCCTGGCTGCCTAGACTGGAAAGAAGAGGGTGGAACCCTCTATTATCTGCTGTGTGGAAGGGGCACATTCCTTGGCCACTTGCTTTTTGTTCACTAATCTACCCTTGGGTAGAACTCCAGAGAGATCATAAAGCTGCTGCTCCTGTCTTTTAAAGGCCAGTGCTTTTAGACCCCTTCTCCAATTTCTCAACTGGGCATAGTAGAAAAAAATCTTTGGGAAAGTTTCAGGTTAGAGTCTCCCGCTCTGCCCCTTCCCACCTTTATGACTTTGGGCAAGTTGCTTCATCCCTCAGTTTCCTCATCAGTATCATCCGTAGATGAAGGAAGGAAGGCAACAAGGATTTATTTATTAAGCACCTACTATGTGCCAGGCACTGTGCTAAGGGATTTACAATTCTCATCTCATAGGATCCTCACAACAGTTCTGGGAATTAAGTACTATTATTATCTGCATTTTACAAATGAGGAAAGGGCAGAGTCTAAGTGACTTGCCCAGGGTCAAGCAGCTAGTAAATTTCTGAGGCAGAATCTGATAATAATAATAATGATAACTAACATTTATAAAGTGCTTACTATGTGCCAGGCACTTTACAATGTGTTAGGCACTTTACAATTATTATCTCATTTGATCCTCACAACAGCCCTGGGAGGTGGGTGCTATTATTATCTCCATTTTACAGATAAGGAAACTGAGGCAGAGATAGGTTAAGTGATTTGCCCATGGTCACACAGCTAGTTAGTGTTTGAGGCTAGATTTGAAGGTCCAGAGCTATATTCACTGCCCTATCTAGCTGTAACAACAATGTTGCTTGCAGCTACTGTGGTTGTGTAAGGCCAATGACACCAGCACACAGGACGGCTGGTAGCACAGGTTCTTTGATCTGTTTTTCTAAGGAAAGCAACTTTAAGGAGTTTACAATCTCACTTTAATTAAACATACATGTATCATTCACTTAGTTCAGGGGGAAAAGTCAGCACCCAGAACTTCAGAGAAAACACAAACAGAAATTATATAAACAGAGCAAATAACACAAATCGACAGACAGGCTTCTAGCTGTCTGACCAAGACATTAAATGCATAGTTACCAGAGAAAGAAGCACCAACATCTGAGTTTTTCAAAGGCAGGGGGCTCCTTAACAACTACTCAGAGTCTCCACACCAACACTCTTCGCATGAGTGAGCCCCAAGCAAAATTCTAACCTCAGAGTATATATACACATCTTCAGGGTCAGAGGGTGTCACAACCATGTGACTCAAACCCATGTAACCTAGGCCTTCCCGTGACTTAAGCAAGTCATCAAAGACTGCCGATTCAATGAAAGACTCTTGGTTGAAACAAAGGCAAGACTCAAAGGTACTTGATTGCCTTAGTGTTGAGAAGAACTCCAAAACAAAAGACAACAAAAAAGTCCCACTTTACTTGCCATTACTGGCTGAGTCCAAGATCATAAAATGATCATAAAATTCATAGCTGGAAGGGACATCAGGGGAGTCTGATTCTTTCATAATATATGGTGAAATTAGGTCCCAGAGAAGTAAAAAGACTTGTCCAATGTCACATCGCCAGGACAGTGCCAAGCTGGGATTTACATCCAGGCCTCCAGACTTCAAGTCCAGCGCTTTTCTCAGGATATCAAAATTCTTCTTTCCACTTAAACAAATCCCACTATCTAGCCTTCAAAACTCAGTTAAGCCATGCTCCTTCCAAAAGCTTTAGAATTGGACTTAGCATAGTGCCTGGCATATAGTAGGGGCTTAATAAATGCTTATTGACTGACTGGGAGATCATCTAATCCAATCTCTTTATTATACAGGTAAGGAAACTGAATGCCTCAAGAAGGGAAGTGCCTCACCCAAAGTCATTCATCTAGTTGTTGGAAGAGATGAAACTAACAAATAATGTTAATAGTTGTCATGTGTAGTCCTTATAATGTTTAATATTTGCCATTATGGTGTCATAAACTTTGTGAAGAGTCTTACACATATTATTTGATTTAGTCCCACAGAAAGTACCCTGATTTTGGAATCAGAAGACTTGGGTTCAAATCCTACCTCTGACTCTTGATTTTCTATGTGACCTTGGGCACTTTACCTATCTGGGCCTCAGTTTTCTCATCTGTAAAATGGAGGCTTGAACTAGATTGCCTAAGATCCCTTTTTAACTTAAGTCTGTGATCTTCACAACAGCCCTGTCAGGTAGATACTTTATTTTTTGAATTATAATTAAGATTTTTTATTTTTAGTTTACAACACTCAGTTCCACATAACCTTGAGTTCCATATTTCCTTTCCCCCCTCTCCCCCACTCCATCCCCAAGACAGCATGGAATCTGACGTATCTTCTTCATATAACTTCACATTGAACTTATTCACACAATAGTCAAGTTGTAAAGAAGAATTATAACCCATGAAATGAATCATGAGAAAGAAGAAACAAAACCAAAAAATAAAAAACAAACCAAAGACAAAAAAGAGGAAAAAAAAGGTGGGGGGGGCGGGAAGGCAAGTATAAAGAGTGTCTCAATCTGCATTCAGACTCCATAGTTCTTTCTCTGGATGTAGATAACTCTCTCCATCATGAGTCCTTTGGAGTTGTCTTTGCACCTGGTAGCACTGAGCAGAGCGAAGTCTATCAGGGTTAGTCCTCATGGAATCCATATATCTGTGGTTGTGTATAATGTTCTCCTGGCTCGGCTCCGCTCACTCAGCATTATGTCGTGTAGGTTTTTCCAGGTTATTATGAAGTCCGTATCATTCCCATTTCTTATAGCACAGTAGTATTCCGTTACTTTCATATACCACACCTTGTTCAGCCATTCCCCAATTGATGGGCATCCGCTTGATTTCCAATTCTTTGCTACTACAAAAAGAGCTGCTATAAATATTTTTGTACATATGGGTCCTTTTCCCACTTGTGTGATCTCTTTGGGATACAACCCTAGAAGTGGTACAAGTAGATACTTTAGGTGTCATTATCCTTGATTTTTTTAGATAAGGAAACTGAGGCTCAAGGAAGTTTGCCATAGCTTCTATTACTACTAATAGTGGTAGTAATAACGATGTAATAACCATGATAGTAATAATGATATTTGCATAGTACTTTAAGGTTTGCAAAGCACTTTACAAATATTATTTCACTGAATCTTCGCAACAGCCCTGGGAGGTTGGTGTTATTACTATCCTTATTTTACAGATGGGGGAAACTGAGGCAGACAGGTTAAGTGAATTGCCCAGGGTCACACAGCTAGTTAGTGTCTGAGGCCAAATTTAAACATAGGTCTTCCTGACTCCAGGTCCATGGCTCTCTCTCCAGCTTCACCTCGGCTAGTTTAGGGTCAGATCTTCTTGAACCCAAGTCCAACACTTATTCCATTACACTGGAGAAAAATGTAAGTCTTCTGAATTATAGTCTAGGGCACTTACCTCTTCAATACAACCAAAGAATTTCAGATTTGGAGGGAGCCTCAATGACCATCCAGTCTGAACTTGATGGGGCTGACGGGGCAATGGGACCCCTAAAAGGGAAAGACCCTCAGTCCTAGAACTTTCTCACCCATTTCAGCCCCATACAACTCATATATGACAAAGAATCACAGCTTCGGTATAATTGACAAGGGGCCATCCAGTCTTTCCTGAAATACTTCCAATGAGGGGAAATTCATCACTTCCCACAGCAACCCTTTCCACTTTTGGTTAGCTCTAATTGTTAAGAAATTTTTTTTTCCTTAAATCAAGCCTAAAATTGCCTCTTTGCAAATTTGCACCCACTGTTCCTACTTTTGCCTATGGAGTAAAGCAAAACAAATCTAATCTTTCTTCCCTGGGGTCAGCCCTTCAGATACTTGAGGACAGCTCTCACATTCTCCCCGTCCCCCCCCCTTCTTCTCCAGGCTAAACATACCCAGTTCCTTCAGTTGATGCTCTTTTGTCATGACCTTGAAGCCCTTCATCATCCTGGTTGCCCTCCTCAGGACAAGTCTCCAGTTTATTAATATCCTTCCTAATGAAACACTTCCCCTATGAGTCATGCTGAGTGTGAACAAGTCAATGTGTCTCTCCACTAGGGATGTAGATTAGAGCAGCTGCTGCAGGATGCTATGTCTGTAAACTACCAAGTGATGCTGGCAGCTTGATCTGCATCAGCTCATTCTAAAACAAACCCGCAGAGGAGTGCCTCTGTCCCCAGGCTTTCCTGAGTGCCCATCGCAATGCTCCATATTCTCCTCTAAAGAGTATGAATAAAGTTGTAGGGGGAAAAAATCACCGATGGTTCTTTATGGCTTGTCACTTACAGGGGTGATCCACAAGAACCAATTTTAGTTCTGGGTGAGTCTGCCTCCAAAGTGAAGGGAATAGGTCTTTTTTTTTCCCATTTCCTGGCTCGTTATATCCCCATCCCAAAGTACAGAAAATGATCTCTTTTTTAAAATTTTATTTTATTTTTAATTTATGGAATAAAACAAGCATTTCCATAATATAGTATAATAAAACAATGATTGTACATAAAACTGCAAATCTACTGTGTACAACTTGCTATTCCTTTTAAATATATAACCAAGTTATTATGCAAATTTCTTTTTTTCTTCTTTCCCTCCTCCTCCAGCCCTAGAGATGGCCGCCATTAGAAACAAATAGGTAAATATATATATATATATATATATATATATATATATATATATATATATATATATATATATATGTGTGTGTGTGTGTGTGTGTTTATCAGTTCTTTCTCTGGATGCAGATAGTATCTTTCTTCATATGTCCTTTACAGTTAATTTGGGTATTTACAATAGTCAAAATAACTTCTTAGCTCAAAGTCCTTCGATAATCTCTTAAGCAAAGCCTAGGTATGGTTCATGTCTAGGGTTTCTCAAAAAAAAATTAAAAGATTATCAAGGTCCCTTCTAGAAAGATACTCATTACACGAAGCCCTAGACATCAGATATAGGACAGTTATTTATTTTCTCTACCACAAAAGAAATAATTAAAGCAAAAGACTAATAAGTCTTTTGAATATGTGAATTAACGCATTTGATGTACTCTTCTCTATGAAACACTGTGTGGGACTGCTGAATGGATAATTCATATTTACTTCAGATCTGTATTCTAAGGAGCTCACAAAGTTGAAATCTCCTGATGAGTCAGGACATGTCTTGGGCTTTAGCCCAAGACCCAGACTCTTCTTGGTGGTTTCTCCTGGAGGTGGTTTGTCTTCTCTCACAGAATTGCTGTAATCATAGAATCTGCCTCCCACTTCCAGTCAGTTCCAAAGAACTGACCTCCCAGACTCATGGGCTTATCACCAGAGCCAGAAACATCTGTCTCTCAGGATCACTCTTTGGTCACTTGTATTCAGAGAAAGAATAGGAAGGCAGGGACTCAAGGTCTAGTCCTGCCAGGCAAACACGTGTTCTTGCTGCCACAATGCATAGAGCTGCCATAGCTACTGTAGCCGTCAAACAGCAGGGCCTTCACCACCATGATGAGGGCCTCAGATACTAGACTCAACCAGGAGCCGAGCAGATTCTGCTCCACGCTCAAGAGAGCTTCTGGATATGCTTTACCTGTGAGTTCAGGCAAGTTTGTAGGGACCTTATCACTGGGTGTTTACTAACCCAGACACAAGCCACTCTCCCTACTGGTTCAACCATGGTGTTTGAGAGAGAACACAAGGCCTGATCAAGACTTGTAGCTCCAGTGACCTGAAAGACATGGATGTGTGTGCTGATATATATGGGGGTGCACATGCGTATGTATGGAAGGTCCAGCTTCAAAATCACAGGGGTCTTATATAGCTAGTAAACCCCTACCTCCAACTGATATCTGCTAGGGAAAAATACCTTTCCCCTGCTATCAAGAGAGAACCACTCTCTCAGCCTTGTCCCTCTCAGCCCTACCCTTATTCAGTCCCCATTCTTCTATTCCCTGTCCTTCTATTTTGTTTGCCTCAGTTTCCTCAGTTGTAAAATGAGGGTAATCATAGCACCTACCTCACAGGGTTGTTATGAGAATCAAATGAAATAATATTTGTAAAAAGAATTTAGCACAGTCTCTGGTACATAATAGGCACTACTTACTTATTCCCCTCTCCTTGCTTCCATTTCCCTTCCCTTCTCTTTCTCTTCCCCTTTTTCCTTTCCCTTCCCTTTCCTTCCTTTCCCTTCCCTTCCCTTCCCTTCTTTTCTTCCCTTCCCTTCCTTTCCCCTCACCGTTTCAATTATCCTCTCTGGTCCTGACTCTTCTCACCCCAATTTCATTGGTAACAAATCTCCTATCATCCTAGGCTTCTTCCTCTAACATTTTTTGAATCTTCTCGCCCTTGTAAAAACCTGGCTGTTGCTGAAAGACACTCATCCCCTTTTGTATCTAAATATTTATTCTCCCATGTCCTTTGAAGCACTGACTAGGAGGAATGCTCTCCCTTTCTCTAAGAGTCAGCCTTGCTACATCTCTGATCCAGGGTTCTAGGGTTATTTCCTAAGGGACTGGAGTGTCTCTTTAATGCCGTGAACTCAAGCCTCCATTCTTGGAGATTCCCAGATGGCTCATTCTCCTGACCTTTCGAAATTTAGAAGCTTGTAACCTCCCACTTAATCTCTGTCACTTTAAAAGAAAGAACAAAGCAGGGTAGGTTTTCTTCTTCCAACATTTTTCTCTCACCAAACATTGTCTAACAGGTAGAAGTCAGTCAAATAAGAAACCAAACCAAGGGAAGGAGAGGGCCCTCGAGGTCACTCCCTTCACTCATTTCTGGTTCAGCAAATCCAGCCACATTGAAGAGGCTACCATTCACCATGTGGTTGGCAGACCAGAACTGGTTACAGAATGTTGCACTCACTCCTAAGACTCTCCAAGGGCCTTCCATTATGCATCATCGCAACTCTCCTAGAACCAGATTCCCTGGCCTTGTCCACATAGGAAATCATATAAGCATGTTCTGGGCCTTTCTGCATTGTACAACAATTCTTTCATTCTTTGATTTATTCTCAATCACACTTGCTGTGTGAACTGTTTTAAATGCCTTCTCTCCTCCAGCACTCGATGCTCCCTTCCAACACCCCTCAGAAGAGTGAGTACCTCTCCTGCTTTTTTACTGAAAGACTCCAGGCCAACTGTGGCAAGCTCTCATTCCTACCTCATAGCTCAAATCCTTCTGAATTATCCCTGGTTCTTTCTTCCTTTGCTCTAGTCTCTGAGAAAGAGGAAGTTCTTTTCTTTGCTAAGGCCATCTTATCTACTTATACCCTTGACCTCATCCTTTTCTATTTCTTCCAGGAGCTTGGTCACCTGCCCACCCACTAGAGAGTTCTCTACCTGATTCTAGCCAACCACATGTATGACTTAGCATTTGAGTGTGCCAGAGACGATGAATTCCCCAGCAAGGGCCACAACAGCCAAGGCTTCTAGCCATGTTGAGCCTTATGTTTAAAAGGACTTGGTGTTTTGGTACAGTATGGTAGCTCTCGCAGATTACCAAGGCACCACTGCAAATTTATACCCTACATTCCAAAACATCACATGGGCAGAAGCAGCCAGGGAGTTCTTCATCTCCAATGCACTCAAATGCTGAGTCATACAGGTTGGCCAGAAGCAGTCGGGGAATATCTATGCATGCTGGGAGCCAGAGGAGAGGAGGAAGGTGACACCTCCACTATCTTCCTTTAGTAACTTTTCGATCTTTCCTTGTCTATCTAATTGTTCCATCTCTGCTATATATGAGCATGTTCATGTCTTTTCCATTATTAAAAGATTTCACTTGACCCTGCCATTCTCTCAAGCTATATATCTATATCATATGTATCTTCTCTCTCTCATAGACAGACTCCTATCTCTTTGCCTTTGCACACAGAGATGCCTCCCCCTAACCCCCATCCCCTAAATTCATTCCACCCCCACCTCTGCCTCTTAGAACCCTTAGATTCCTTCAAGGTTTAGTTCAATGTCCCTTCCTGGCATTCCCCCCACCCTATGGCTTTCTTGAGCCCCACCACCACCATGGCCCCACAGTCATTGCTACGACCTTCCTCCTCAAATAAATGAGTTATTGTTTTTACTTACTATGTATATGTTACATCCCCCAATAGAATATAAGTTCCTTGAGGGCAGGACTCTATTTTTGTGTTTGTATTCCTAGTGCCATGCTCATAGTAGGTGCCTAATAAATGCTGACTGAACTGAATCTAATAGTCTATGGCTTCTAATATTTACATTTCTATATCATTTTAAAGTTTCTGAAATCCTTTGCGCACACTAACCCTATGAAGGAGAAAATATAAGTGTTAGCATCCCTGTTTCACAGATGAGAAATCGCAGCTGAGAACTTACATGCTTTGCTCACATGGCTAGTAGGAATTGGAGCAGGTACCCAAACCCAGGTCTTCTAGCTTTAATAGCCAGATTCTTAGTAATGTATCATGTCTCTCTGATAAGGTTCTTGAAGACTAAGCCAGCCTCCAGGAGAGAAGATGGGAAATCGGTTCTGAGTTATAGGACATCACCCCTAATATCTAGTTGACTGGGGACCTCTGCACAGGCACGCACCCACTCTAGTCATGGAGGGGGACACCAACTGTCTTTGGGATACAGATGAGAGGCAGTGAATGGGGGGAGGGGGAGAATGTGGGCAGGGACGCTGGTGTGGGTACCAACAACTCCGCGGTATTTAAATCAGTCCATAAATATTTCACACTGAGCTTAGGCTAAAATAAACCTTCTGCCTGGTTATTGCAAGGCTGCAGCGGCCTGTCTGCTTGTCTTAATTTGTAGGCAGCTAGTGGGCTATTTGTGTGACATACAATTCCGTTAGGCCTCCCAGCAGAAACCCAAGAAATCAATGGCCTTAAATAAGTAATTAGAATTAGCTGACGACATTTTGGTTATCAAATAGCAAATGGTATAAATAAAAACTCATAACCTGTCCTTATTGCTATTAAGGATGCCTGCTATGTTTATTTGTCAGGTCAAGTGGGGGACACAGAAACTACAATGCAAAAGATTCAGAGGAGCAGAGAAAACAGTGAAAGACAGACAGCTGGAAGCAGGGAGAGAGCCCTGGACTTGGATTCCTAGGGACTGGATGCAATTCCTGACTCTTCTGTTTATGCTCTGTGTGACCTTGGGATTCATCTGTTTCTTCATTTGTAAGATGAAGGGCCTGGATTAGGTGATCTCTGAATTCTTTCCCAACTCATAAACCCTCTATGATCCTGTGATCTCCTAAGTATGGTCAGGGATTATTGCAATATGTAAATGGGAGCTGAGTCTTAAGAAAGCCGATTCATCATCAGGAATGAACAATATTTTCATCTGTTCAACAAACAGTTATTAAGCACCTACTGTGTGTAAAGCTCTCTGCTAAGCCTGGAAGGGTTTACAAGATTGCTCGTGGTCCAGCAGGGAGGGATTAACAACAATACACAAATTTATTTCCTAAATATATCAGAGAGGTGTGAGAGATAAGGAAAATACTATCTGAGGCCTGAAGGCATGAGTCTTTACAGATTAGGGAAAATGAGGTAAAGGTTTCTAGAGGGCAGCATGGTATTTGTGATGTACCTTAAGGAGAGGCAGCCTCAGTGGAAAGAGAATTGGATTTGGAGTCAGAGGGACTCATTTTGATTCTCTGTTCTCCTACCTTACACCAATGTGACCTTGAGCAAATTACTCAATGTTTCTGAGCCTCTGTTTCCTCCCCTATAAAATGGGTATATTAATATTTGTACTAAATAAAAGCATTGTGAGGAAATAGCTTTGTAAACTTTAAACTACCATAAAAATGGAAGATATTGTTATTAAGAATGGATAGGAATGCAACAAGTGGAAAGAGGAAAGGAGGGCATTCTGGGCATAGGGAACAACAGAAAAAAAGGTATGAAGGTAGCAGAGTACCACGTATTTCCTGAGGTAGAAAGCCATCCAGTTTGGCAGGAGTATTATTTGAGTGCTTATGGGTAGCTATGTGGAGCCATAGTGCACAGAGCACGGGACCTGGACTTAGGAAGACTCATCTGAGTTCAAATCTGGCCTCAGAGACACTTACTAGCTGTGTTAGTCCAGAGCCTCAGTTCCTCATCTGTAAAGATGAGTTGTAGAAGGAAATGGCAAATCACGCCAGCATCCTTGCTGAGAAAACCTCCAATGGGGCCACAAAGAGTCTGACATGACTGAAGTGCCTGAACAACTGAATGCTTGGAGGGGAGTAACAAAAGATAAGGCTAGGAAGGGAGTAACATGACCTGAGCAGGACTTGTTTGTCTAGTAACCTGGAAAGCATGAAACTGTGAGTGTGTGCTGCTGTATATGGGTGTGTATACCTGTACATAGTCAGTCAAGTATGTGCCAGGCATTGTGCTAAGCACTGGACATACAAAGAAAGGCAAAAATCAAATAGGCCCTGGTCTCAAGGATCTCACAGTCTGTCTAATAGGATAGATAACATGAAAACAACTATGTACAAACTATATGTATATATATATATATATATTATATATACACACACATACATATATGTGCATATATGTATATGTGTGTATGCACATGTATATATACATCCATATGTATATATACATGTATGCATACGTGTGTGTGTATATATATTATATATTTTATATATAGGAGGTAGTTTCAGATGGAAGGCACTGAAGACTAAGAAAGACTTCTTAAGGTGGGACTTTAGATAAGACTTAAAAGGCAGTCAGGTTATGTAGGAGGCAGAGATTGTTCCAGGCACCAGGGACAGCTAGTGAAATGTGTAACCTTGGGCAAGTCACTTAACCCCAATTGCCCTGCCTTCCCCACTCCAAAAAAAGAAAAAGGAAAATGCTTGCAGCTGGCAGGCTGAGCACTTTGTTCAGAGAACATCGAAGAGGCCCGTGTCACTGGACTGCAGAGTAAGTGGAATGGAATAAGGTATAAGAAGACTGGAAAGGTAGAAGGGCCAGGTTGTATGTTTGATCCTGTTTTATATTTGATCCTAGAGTCACTAGAGTTTATTGAATAGGGAGGTGATATAGTCAGATCTACATTTTAAGCAAGAGGCAGCTAGGTAACGCAGTGGATAGAGCCCTAGACCTGGAGTCAGGAAGACTTGAGTTCAAATGTGGCCTCAGACACTGGCTAGCTGTGTGACCCTGGGCAAGTCACTTAACCTCTGTTTGCTTTAATCCACTGGAGAAGGAAATGATAAATCACTCCAGTGTCTTTGCCAAGAAAATCCCATGAACGGTATGGCCCACAAGGTCACAAAAAGTCAGACTGAACAACAACACATTTTATTAATTTGACAGCTAGACGGAGGATGGATTGGCAGGAGGAAAGACCTGAGTGAGAGACCAACCACCAGGCTATTGCAATATTCCAGGCATAAGGTGATGAAGGACTGTACCAGGGTGGTGGCCATGTCAGAGAAAAGAAGGGGGTGTATATGTGAGATATTACAAGGGTAAAATCTACAGGACTTGGCAGTAGATTGGATATGGGGGATGAGAGATAGTGAGGAGTCAAGAATGGCACTAGGTTGCCAGCCTCAGGGACTAGGAGGGTGGTGGTGCTCTCAACAGTAATAGGGAAGTTAGGAAGAGGGGAGAGTTTTGGCATAAGATAATGAGTTCATGTTTGGGCATCTTGAGTTTAAGATGTCTATAGGACATCCAATTCAAGATGTCTAAAAGGCAGTTGGAGATTGGAGACTGGAGGTCAGGAGAAAGGATAGAGCCGGACAAATAGATCTGAGAATCATCTGCATAGAAATCGTCACTGAAACCATGGTTGCTGATGAGATCACCAAGTGAAATAGTATAGAGGGAGAAGGGAAGAGGGCCCAGGAGAATGTCTCGGGGGACTCCTCGTGTTAGCAGGTGTGACCCAGATGGAGATCCACCAAAGGAGATGGAGAAGGAGGAGCCAAAAAAGTCAGAGGAGAGGTTAGAGAAAGCAGTGTCACAAAAACCTGGAGAGAAGAAAGTATCAAGGAGAAGAGGGTGATTTTCAGTGTCAAAGGTCAAGAAAGATGCGGCCAGAGAGGAGACCCTTAGACTTTACAATTAAAATGTTTGGTAACTTTGGAGAGAGGAGTTTCGGTAGAATGATGAGATTGGAAGCCAGATTGTGAGGGGTTAGGAAGAGAGTGAGAGGAAAGGAAGTAGAGGTACCTGATGTGGACAGCTTTCTCAAGGGGTTTAGCCACAAAAGGCAGCAGAGATATAGGACAATAGTTAGTGGGAAGGGGCAGACCAAATGAGGATTTTTTTGAGGATGGGAGAGACGTGGGTATGCTTGTAGGCAGTAAGAAAAGGGCCATAGACACAGAGCAATTGAATCTAAATGAGACAGTAGGGACGCTAGAGGGGTCAATACTAGAGAAAGGGGGATTTCCAGAAAGGGAGCTCTTGTGCCTTGGCAAAGAGAAAGGCTTTGACCAAGAGCCATCAGAAAACCTTCCCTGATCATGCCTCCCTCAAAGTGATTTCTTTTTCCTCTTACAGGAAGAGAAAGGAAGTGAAGAGTGAAACAGGCACTGGGCTTGGAGGGAGAGGGCCTGGGCTACTGGGGCTTGCACCCTATGACTTGTTCCCTTTGGGAAATGACTTTGGGTGAATCACTTCTCATCTTCCGGATCACAATTTTCCAATTTGTCAAGTGGGGATGATTATAATGAGTTATTAATGAGTTGCTATAATCATAATTACTATTATTGCTTTCTCTCTTTGAGCCTCAGTTGTATCATCTGTCATTGCCACAGGTCATTGCCATGTTCCTGCTACCTACCTCAGAGGGCTGCTATTAGGACCATATGAGATCACACTAAACTATACAAATGTATTGATGATATATACACTCATTTGTATAGCACTTTAAAGTTTTCACCTTCTAGAGGAACTAAATTAAAAGTGGGATGATTTGTGTATAATGAGTTCCCTGTCACTGGAGGGATTCAAGTAGAGACCAAATGACCATCTATCAATAATTTTATATGAGGGACTCTTAAGCAGATCTCAGTTGTACTAGACAACCTATGAGGTCGTTTTCCAATCCTGAAATTAATTCTGTAACTTGGTGCTAGATTCAATGGGTAGAAGTTAAAGAGAAGCAGATTTTAGCCTCAGCTTCCATTTGTAATGTGATGATAATAATACTTGGGAACCTGTAGACTACAATACAGAAAACCACTGGATTTGGAGTCAGGAGACCTAGGTTGAATACCACTTCTGATAATTCTGGCCTGGGACCAAAGTTTGGGGTTTATAGACTGGGTTTAATCTTTGAGGGTTTCTTACAAGGGCTTCCCATAGGATAAACTCAACTTTACAACTCAAAGATTCTCTGGTTCTGAGAAGGAGGAAGGGAAGAGAAGAGAAGGAAAGAAAAGAGGATGGAAGCAAGGAAGGAAGAAAGTAAGGAAGGAAGAAAGGAGGGAAGGAAGGAAGGAAAGAAAGAAGGAAGGAAAGAAGGAAGGAAGGAAGGAAGGAAGGAAGGAAGGAAGGAAGGGAGGAAGGAAGGAAGGAAGGAAGAAAAGGAAGAGAGGGAAAGAGGAAAGGGAAGGAAGGAAGGAAAAAGTAAGGAAAAGAAAGAAGGAAAGAAAGAAAGGAGGGAGGGATGGAGAGAGGGAGAGAGAAGGCCTAGTATTTTGTAAGGTGCAGAGTGTTTTGCTATTAAGATTAATGGGGTTGGTGCCTAGGAGTTCCAAGGGGTGGGGACTTGGAGTTTGGGAAAGATGGAGGGGATCCTGTGCTGTAAGTCCCTACCATGGGGAATCAATTGAAAAGACACCATTACATACACTCAGACTTTGTCCTGGATTGTTTGCAGGGGGCAGCTGAAGGGGTGGGGGAAGGACCCATCCCACATGAGCCCAGTTGCCTAAGCTGTACAATGGGTCAGACAAGGAGTAATCCCTGCCTACTCCCCACACCTTTATGGCCTCCCAGGGGCTTGGGCAGGCCCTGCTGATCCCATTGATTTCCCCCATGGTTGGAATGCAGTGGTCAGCTGCCGACCACACGGGTAAATTATTCAGAATCCCCATGATTAAAAAGAAAGAGAGTGAGGGAGAGGGATAGAAACCATTTACTTAAAACCATGTATGGTCACATCCCCTGCACTAGCAGGCCAGGGCGGGGAGGGACCAGTTGGTTAGATAGCTCCCAGTAGACATCAAGCCTGCCTGGTCCAGGCCCTGGGCTTGGAAGACTTGATCAGTCTGTGGCTGCCCCTGCCCACTGCTAAAGAACTCTGGATTCAGTCAGAGGACTGGGTTAGAATTCTGGTTCTGCTGCTTTCTTATCGTCTATCCTTGGGTAAGTCACCTCTCTCTGGATCTCACTTTTCTCCTCTGTAAAATGGGAAGGGTGGGAGGGGAGTTAACTAGTTAATTTTCTGGCTCTAAATCCTATGATCCCATGATCCCAATGGCCCTGAACTATCTAACCTGTCACCTCTACGCCATTAAGATAAGTCTGGGACAAATCGTGGAGTCCTAGAATCTCAAAATTAGAAAGAACCTCAACCTGTACAGAACTATCCTCTACAACGTGATCGTAGAAGCTAGCATTTATATGATGCTTTAAAGTTGACAAAGTACATTATATATATTATCACATTTTATCCTCACGATGCCAGAAGGTAACTGCCATTTTTGTTCCCATTTTACAGGTGAGGAAACTTCGTCTGAAAGCAGTCTTATGACTTGCCTGGGGTCACGCAGCTACACACACAGCTAGGTTTGAACTCAGGTCTTCCTAACTTCGGGTCCAGTGCCCTGTCCACTTTAGCACCTTAGCCTCGACATCTGTGACAAAGCTTCTCCCTGATCACATTCAGAGACAGAGCATTCACAGTCTCCCAAGAAAGCCGATTTTGCTTTGGGATAGCTCTAATCGTAGGAAATGAATTGTAGAAATCTTTCTTTCCCATCCCTATTTTGAGATGCAAAATTTCATTTATTAAGGTATAGATTCATAGAATCTCAGAGCTGGAAGGGGCTTCCCAGGCCACATATAGCAACCCTTTTCTTCAGCAGGAATCCCCCCACCCATGACATTCTGACAGGTAGGTACTCAGCCTTTTCTTGAATCCCTCCAGTGATATGTTTGCATGACTTCACATGTATAATCAATATCATAGTGCTTGCCTCTTCAAGGGATGAGGAAAGGGTAGAAGAGAAGGGAGGAAGAGAATTTGGAACTCAAAATTTTTAAATGCATATTAAAATTTTATGTTATTGGGAAATATTTAACAAAATAAATAAAATGTAGTGACTGTCTCCAGTGATGGGGAGCTCACTATTTTACAAAGCTATCTAGTACAGCTTTGATCGTTAGGGATGTCCTTCTTGTATTAAAGCAAAATTTGCTGCTCCCCTCCCTCTATTGCTCTGAATTCTTCCCTCTGAGGCTGAGCAGAATTGGTCTAATTCCTTCACTTCTGAAAGTCCTTCAACTATTGAGAAAACTATCATATTCCTTCCTAAGTCTCATATTCCACAGGGCAAATATTCCTAGATCTTTTAGCTGTTGAAATTCCAGCATCCTAGTTATCCTTATCACTTAGTGCTTTGGCCAAATGCTGAGGACTCGAAGATTAAGAAAAGGATCTAGTCCCTTTCCCTTATTTTCAGTCCAGTGTTCTTTCCTTCTAAAGGACAAGGCCATGGGCAATGTTACACCAAGGCAAGACTACCCTTGAGGATATTAGGGCCCAGTCCTAGTAGGTAACTGAGTCCCCAGGTGCTTAACTCTTTAGCTTGGCTTTCTTGGTGCATGGACCTAGCCAACTACTGAAGAGAGATGAGGAGGTATGGCATGCTACCTTACATTTCTCACATTTTATATTGTGGTTGTGGGTCTTCCAAATTGCAGAGCCTTTTTGTGCCATCTCACCCAGAGTTGGACAATCCTGTCCTGCTTCTCCAATAAAACCACTGATGAGGGTATTCTTCCAGGAACTGCCCTTCCAAAAACAAAGGGCTGGAGGACAGATAGTGCAATGTAATGAAGCATGACTCTGGAGTCAGAGGACCAGCATTTGAACCCCACCTTTAACTCTATGAGATTTCACATTCATTTAACACTCTTGGGCCTCAGTTTCCTCACCTGTAAAAGGAGATAGTGGGGCTAGATGGCATCTGAGGTCCCTTCCAGGTTAGGTCTAAGAGGTGGCCTTTTATTTCTAATGTGATTTTCTAGGTTGCCTTCCAAGCTTTAAAATTCTAAGGCTCTTCCAACTCCTAACATTCCATGTTCGAAGGTTTCTTTCAATTCTGATATTCTGTATTCTAATATTCTTTGTTCTAATGTCCCTCCCAGCTCTTTTGTTGTATATTCTAAAGATTCTTTCAACTCTGACAGTCTATGTTTGAAGTCTCTTTAATCTTCCCTGTTAGCTCTAATTTCCATAAAGAGAAAGGAAGGACTGTGATGACAAGTTGGTTGAGTGAGGCCCACATTTTGTTATAAGTTCACTTGGACTCTCCTTGAGAAATAGAAACAGGAATCTCAAACTGCTGTCCCTACTGCTCATACCACACAGTGGGTCCCACCTGTGTTGTTTTGTTTTGTGGAAGGGAGAGACAACGCCCTCTCCAGATGGACCAGAGAAGATGTGTTCCCATGAAAATTGACCTTGAATGGCTTTCAAGAATAGAGATAGTTTATCTGTAGGGACTTCAGAGAAGAGGAGCACACTGTTTAAAAACCAGGAATGACAATGGGGCTATGTTTTTTCTCAAGTTTGATACAGTGGAGAAAACATGGGACTTGGTATTAGGAAACATGAGTTCAAGGCCAACTTTTGCCTCTTTCTATCTCTGTGAAACTTAGATAAATCATTTCATCACGGTATGGGATAGCAAGTACTAGACTTTATCTCAGAAGAGATGGGTTCAAATCCTGACTGTCACATATTTACCTTAGACAAGTCACTTAATCTCTCTTGGCCTTAGCTTCTTCATAGGTAATATGGAGATACCAAGTCTTGGAAAGATGTATGATAGAATGGAGAGAGAGAGAGAGTCACTTGATTTAGGGCCAAAGACCTAGATTTCAATCCCAGCTCTGATACTTATGACCTAAAGCTAAAGCTGTGGGTTTGCACAGATTGGGTTCAATTTTGAAGAGCTTCTTACCTAACTGACAGTACCAGTGGAGAGTAAGATTGAGGTTTGAACCTCCATATTGTACCTCTATCCCTTGGTACTATTTGGATCCAACTCCTGCTTGGTTCAGGAACTCAGTATTGTTCAAAAACCTGTCATCAATGTTCAGGACCTTTGATCCTGGAATTATTCTGATTATCTAGGAAATATGTTCACCATTTCACCCTTAATACTTCATTGCCGTCACCCTGAGTTTTTATAGATGCTGACTTGGCCCAGGAACTCCTCGTTGTTGTGCTGCTACCTTTAGCCTCTGCAGTCTCTGGGACCATATGTTTTTTTCTTTTCCTCTGGCCAAGTGTCTCCCTGGAGGTGCCTCAAAGACATGTACACCCTCCCTCCAGCAAACTGAGTCCCAGTCTCTGCGTGCATCTCCTCTGCTATCTATATCTCTTGTTACCCTGGTTCTCCCCATCTGTTTGTGCCTGCTCTTCCTTTTTAAGGCCAAGGCTGAGGATGTGGTTCAGCTTCATGTCTTAATCAGTTGGCCTCAAATGTGGTAGATGTTTCCACTTCGTATGTTCAATGCAGAACAAAGCTCTCATCAGTGTGTGGCAAGGAAGATCCGAGAAGGACAATGCTTGGATCTGCAATCCTTACAACCTTTACTTGAATAATCTTAGCCAAGTGGCTTTCCCTTCCTGGACCTCAGTTTCTTCATCTATAAAAGGAGTGGGTTGGACTAAAAGATCCCTTCTGATTCCCTTCCAACATTAAATCCCATGATCCTCTGAGTCTCAGTTTCTTCTTCTACAAAATGAAAATACTGGTCCTGTCTATGTTGCTGGAATACTCTGAAGATCAAATAAATGATTATAAAACATTTTATAAACCATGAAGTGCTATGCACATGTGAAGTATTATTGTTTCAGTGGAAAGAGTCCTTGATTTAGTCAGAAGACCTGGGCTTTTTATTTCCTAACTGCATGACCTTGAGCAAGTCACCGCTTCTCTCTGTATCCTCCTCTGTAAAGTGGGTCAATAATCCTGGCACCTCTGGGGTTGTTTCAGGAAAAGAATCTGTATTTTTTTAACGTGTGCTATAGGGCATAGCATTAGGGAGAGGAGAGCGGAGAGGTAAGAAAGGACGAGGGGAGTTTGGGATTTGTGTTCGTTTCTCCCTTTCCTGGGTAAAGCTGGAAGACTGACCATTTTTTCATAGGATGCCCAGACCCTCCTAGTTTGAGTTTCTTTGTGTTTCCCTTCCTCAAAAATTCCTCCAAACCACTGACCCTTCAAAGAATAAGATAATCATTCCCTCTGTGACACCAGCCAAGAAAATAATTAAATTGAAAAATGTCAGAGTTGGGAGGGAACTTAGAACATAGAATGTCAGAGCTGGAATGGACTTCAAAGCATAGGCTCGTAGAGCTCGGAGGATGCTACAGATCATAGGGTCATTTCATAAATAAGGAAAGTGAGGTCAGGAGAGTTTAAGTGACTTATCCAAAGTCATAAAAATATTTTGTGCAACTTCCAAAGTACTGAGGTCCTCTGACAACCATCCAGAACTAGTTCATTTACACCAATCCTTTCATTTTAGTGAGGAAGAAATTGGAGCCCAGGAAGCATAGGTAGAAAGAGTATTGAACTTTGAGTTTAAAAGTCATGGGTTCAAATCCTGCTTCTATCTCTAACTGTAATCGCAGGTATTATTTACACTCAGTATCCCCATCTGTAAAATGGGATTCAAACAGTCAATCAACAAGCATTTATGAAACACCCACTATGCGCTGGGCACTATGCTAAATGCTAGTGATACAAAGACAGAAATGAAACAGTCCCTGGCCTCACGGAGTTTACATTCCACTGGGGGAAACAATATGAATATAATAAATATAAATAAAACAGACACAACATATTTTGGTAAAAGGAAGAGAGGAGGGCAACTAGGTGGAATCAGGAGGACCTGAGTAAAAATATGGCCTCAGACACCTGACACTTACTAGCTCTGTGACCCTGGGCAAGTCAATTAACCCTGATTGCCTTGCAAAAAAAAAAGGAAGGAAGCACATATTAAGTGCCTACTTAGGCACTTAATATGGCACCATGTTAAGCCTTTTATAGATATTATCTCTTTCCTTTTCATACCATTTATATAGCACCTACTCTGTGCCAGGTACTATGCTAAATATTTTACAAATATTATCTCATTTGATTCTCATAACACCCCTGGGAGGTATGTGCTATTATGATATCCATTTCACAGATAAGGAAACTGAGTCAGATAAAGGTTAAGTGACCTACCCAGAGTCACCTTGCTAGCAAGTGTCAGAGATTAGATTTTAACTCAGGTCCTCCTATCCCCACGCCCAGCACCCTATCCATTGCACTACCTGGTGGAGAGAGTACTAGTAGCTGGAGGAATCAGGAAGGACTTCGTGTAAAAGATGGCATTTGAGCTGAATCTCAAAGGAAATGAGTGATTCTAGTAGTCAGAGTTGAGGAGGAAATACATTCCAAACATAAGGGTTAGCCAGTGCAAAAGGAAAGGAAGCAGGAAATGAGGAATAGTAGGAAGGCCAGTTGGACACAATCATATAGTGGGGAAAAGACGAATAACATATAATAAGGTTGGAAAGGTAGTTTGGTGCCAGGCTGTGAAGGGCTTTACATGCCAAACAGAGAAATTTATACTAATTCCTATATGTAATATAGGGAGTCACGGAAGTTTACTGAGTGAAGGAGTGATGATCAGACATGGGAAAATCACCTTGGCAGCTCTATGGAGGATGGATTGGAGTGGGGATAGGCTTGAGGCAGGGAAACCAATTAAGCTATTGCAATAGGTCAGGCAAGAGATGATGAAGTCCTAGACTAAGGTGGTGGCTACATGAATGGAGAGAAGGGGATGGGTGTCAGAGACATGGTAGAGTTAGAAATTACAAGATTTGGAACATGTTGGATAGATGGGGTGAGTGAGGACAAAGAATCAAGTGTGACCCCAAGGCTGTCACTCTGGGTGATTGGAAAGGAGGCAGTGTGATCAATAGAAATAGGGAAGTTTGGAAGAGAAGTGGGTTTGAGGAGAAAGATAGTGAGTTCTCTTTTGGGCAGATTGAGAAAGTAATGTCATTAATGTAGCCCACGTAAACTCCTAGGAGCCTTATCCCAAGTTTTACTCCCACCCACAAGTTGGGTCCTCAGAGCTTGGCTAGCTATATTGCCCTATCAGGGGCCTAGGGTACCCATGAGGTAGAAGGGATTATTCTCTCAAGCCCCCATCAGTGTGCTTCCCTGTCAGATTATCAATTGAGAATCAATATTGTCAGCCAGCCTGATGTAGTTTTTTAAAAAGTATTAACTAAGTGTAATGAGAACATCTGGTACAAAACGTTCCCCTAAAGTCTATGATATGCTTCCCCCCACATGCACACAGGGAATAGTGGGCTCAGGTTTAGAAAGCACATATGGCCAAGGGGTAACTCACAGCTCCAAGGTGCTAAACATCCTTTCCTACCATTTGTGAGGGACTCATGGTGTAGTTTCTTTGCTGTGCTTCCTGCAATCATAAATCCTATCTTTTCTGAGCACCTGATGCTGACACTGCTGTCTCTGGTAGGGTGGGGTAGGAACAGAGAAGGATGCTAGGCCACCAGGAGGAAGATGGGAAGTCCAAAATCCTCTGGGCCCTTCAGAGCTCTCTAGATCATCCTCCAGCAAAAGGGGCAGGGAGAGAAGGAGACCTGGTCAAGGGCAAAGCCGAGAGTCCTCTCTCCCAGATAGTGTCCCTCAGGGATGTGCTAGAAAGTCCTGCTTGTTCCAGGTTCTGGAATTCAATTCCTTCTCAACTCACTTGACAATTTATAGACGATCCTTTTGGTGTAGCCAAGTTTCCTCTGCCCATTGGAACAGGATTCTTGAGGATTATCAAAGGCCTGTGAGTGAACGAGTGATTGATTGACTGAGATATGTTCTCACCTATTTAGACTTGTTGTTTTGAGCTGTTTCAGTTGTGTCCAACTCTCATGACCCCATTTGGGGTTTTCCTAGCAAACATACTAAAGTGGTTTGCCCTTTCTTACTCCAGTTCATTTTACAGATGAGGAAACTGAGGCAAATAGGGTTAACTTTGCCCAGGGTCACACAGCTAGTAAGTTTCTGAGGCCAGATTTGAACTCAGTTCTTCCTGACTTCAGGTCCAGTGCTCTATCCACTGTGCCATCTAGTTAGGATATCAAGGCTAAAATGGGGTCAGATGGTTTCACCCCAACCCTTACAGGAAAACTCAGAGAGGAGAGAGTGTCCAGGAGGAGGGGGTGATCAGCAGTGTTTAATGCTGTACAGAGGTCAAGAAGGATGAGGAAAGAACAAAGGTCATCGGTTTTGGCAATGGGGAGATGATCGGATATCTTTAGAGAGAGCAGTTTCAGTTCAGTGATGAGGTTGAAAGCCAGATTGTAGGAGGTTTGGGAAAGGAAGTGGAGGCAGGCAGGCACCGGGTGTTGGCAGCAGGATAATAATACCTTTAATTTGTACTTCACAGGATGGTTGTGAGGCTTAAAGGAGATAATTTATGTAAAGCATTTTGCAAGGCTCGAAGTGCTATAAAAATGTCAGCTCCCATTATTGTTCCAGGATTAAACGAGTAATAGATAACACAGGCAGAATTTGAATCTGTATCTTTTGACTCCCAAGTCCAAAGACCTCCCTATTGTGCCATATTTCACATGCTGCCCAGAAAAATCCTCCCTTTGTGGGAGCCAACAGTATGCTTTGCAGAAACATCCCCATCCCCACCCCACCCCCCATCAGCTTCCCAGCCCCGTTTATTTTTGGTGGTAGCAAACAGGTGGCCGCGTGGGCTGGAGCTGGGTTGTCTCAGAGCCGGGCCTGATGGCACTGCAGAGGGATCTGAGGGTTTCTCAGGCATTTTACATTCAAAATTGTTGGGGGTTTTTAAGGGCTAGGAATTGCAACCTTCAAAGATAGACAGGGTTCACTCTTGGGGAGAGGTATTTTTGTGGTAGCTACAGATAGAGACCCATAGAGTGAGGAACCAAAGTCAGGGACATTAGGGGTGAAGGTATCATAGGCAGAAAGCCTGGGGATGGAGGAGACACAGGCAAAGACCCTGAAGATTTAGAGCTTACAGATAGACCTTGGGGATGGATGGAGGACAGGCAGAATCCCCCGGGGTACAGGTAGGAGCATGAAGCTTGCTAGAGCCAATTGTTAAATCTTCTGGGTGAGGATTTACACCTCAGAAATAAGGAAATGCTACCAATCAGGGCTTGATTTATTATTTTGTTGATTGCCTAGACTTAAGAAAATGATGGCGAAAATGATAATATGCACATTAGACTTAAATGTGTGCCCTGTCAGTTTTTTTTTTTTTTGAAGAGCCAGTTGTTAAAAACATTTACTAACACATCCCTGCATAGAGTGACCGTGTGCAGGGAACTTGGGACAGGAGGAGGTAGAGGCAGAAATGCTAAAACAAGGAACCTTGTTAGGTAACATAGGAAGGGCCTTGAAATGGGGGAAGCACAGACAGAGACACTGGGAATGGAGGGGGAAGGTGGTGAAGGGGAAGTCACAGACAAGTACCTTGGGAACAAAGGGACTAGAAGCAGCCCAATCCAGTAAGCATTTATTAAAGACCAACTGTGTTCAAAGCACTGTATGATAAAAAGAGAAAATGGAAAATAATCCTTCCCCTCAAGGAGCTAACATTTGAAAAAGTGGGGTTTAATACATTTTTTAGAAAGCAGAAAGAAATTTTATTACGATCCCACGAAAAAGTGGGGTTTAATACATTTTTTAGAAAGCAGAAAGAAATTTTATTACGATCCCAAGAGAAAGGGCAGTCTCCAAACCGATAGACAATCAGTAGGGAGAGGCAATGCCCAGAAAGCAGAACTCAGTTATATACCCTCATGCAAACAACCCCCACCCCACCTCTGACCTTTTTACTCTTATTGGTGGAGTTCAGGCTCACAATCTAAATGCGGAAATCTACTACCCCAGGTCCAAGGAGCAAGGAAACGCTAATTTAGCCAATACCAACTCTTAAGAACACTTTTATCCTTATTTGGTGAGGCTCATGCTGAGGGGGGGTCAGGCTGCTCTAAGTTTCAGATTCTTACAGGTCAAGGACACCCACACCTTCAGCTCTGTGGAAACAAACCCATCCCCTATCTCTCATAATCCCTTCTCTTCTTTTATCCAAATTTTTGTTTCTACATCTTTAATGCTCCCTTACTCTCTTTCTCATCTGGATTTTTCCCTTTAACCATCACCCCTTTAAGTATATATGGGAAGGATTGATCGAAGAATTGACAAATCAAAGGGGCCCTTTAAGATTCAAAAAGTCTTTTCCTATACAGCTGTCTGGCAGGGAACATTGTCGATGAAGTCCTCTGGTCCTTGGTATTTGTTTCAGCCATCTCCAGCACAGCATCTCAGCAACTTTTCTTCTTGTCTTCTTGTAGGAACCAGTTTTCTGTCCATTCTCCTACAAAAGTGACCTTAGCACAATTTTAAACTACCATTTCTAATCCTTATACCCTAATCAATTTACATTTTCAAAATTGGAACTTTGACCAATTGTCATGTTTAAGAAATTCACATCACAACCTAGTTTCTTATATTTTACATTAGCCCATTATTAATTTCCTCACCAGGAGGATGAGATTTCACTAAGGAATTAACAACAGGCTCCAGTATATACACAAATACACTAAATAATTAATTTTTAACACAGTACATGTAAGAGCATTTTGAGGAGAGACTACTAATAACCATGGGCATTAAGAAAGGCTTCCCATAGAAAATGGTACTTGGGCTGAGAAACTAGAGATTGTAAGAGGCAGAGTTAAGGAAGGGAGTGCATTTCAGGCATGGCAGACAGTCTGTGCATAGACTTGGAGGTAAAATAAGAAACGCCAAACTTGGGAAACAAGGAGTCTGGTTAGACAGGAATGTAGAGTGTGTGAAAGGTAATAACATGTAGTAATCCCAGAAGGATAAGCTGACATCCAATTTTGAAGGGCTTTAAAATGTCCAACAAATGGGAGTTTGTTTTTTGTGATAGGGAGGCAATAGGGAGCCATGAAAGTTTCTTGAGCAGGGAAATGATATGGTCAGATTTATGTTTTAAGAAAATTAATTTGACAGTTGTATGGAGAATAGATTGAACAATTTTCAATTAATATGCATTTATTTTCTCTTCCCCCTACCTCTTCCCCCTCACTGGAAAAAAAAAGAAAAAGAAAATATTTTTTTAAAAATGTGCATAATCAAGCAAAAAAAAATTCCTACATTTGTCCAAAAATGTATATCTCATTCTGCATCTTGAGTCCATCACCATCCTGTCAGGAGAAGTGGGTAGTATGCATCATCCTAGGTCCTCTGGAATCATGGTTGGCATTTGATCAAAGTTCTTAAGTCTTTCAAAATTGTTTATCTTTATAATACTGTTGTTAATGTAGACAATGTTCTCCTGTCTCATTGAGATTACATAACAAATTTGTGATGAATCCAGTTATCACAATTGTGTGACTTCTTCCAGTGGCGTTCGGTAGCACTTGAATTGGAGAGAAGGCAAATGGGGAATGTGGAAGGGGGGAAGGATTGGGGGAGAATAACCCCAGGATTGGAGTCTGAGAAAGAATGATAACAGTGCAAGGCCCTCAAGAGTTGAGGACAACATATGGATCATAGGATTAGAGAGTAACAATTGACCTTTTCTAGGTCTAAGGCTGGAGTGCTGTGCCCTCTCCCACTCCGTGAAGGGACACTTCTGCTCTGGAGCTATGGCCTCTGATAAGAGGGTTAGGTTCTTTTTCTTGTACTCTTTGACTCTTTGCACCCCCTAACTAGAACTCTGGGGGAAAATTACTTAAAGCATAGATGTGGCTCGTGTTCAGGGCCTTCCCAAATCAGGAAATAGAATAGTACTCAGTATATAGTCCAGATTAGGTATAGGACTGCTACTAATTCCTCCAAACAAAAAGGAAATGCTAAAAACAAAAGATTCACAAGTACACGTTGATAGAAAAGTGTCAAGAAGCAGCAACAATTACTTAATTATTGTTATACTCTCCTGGGAGGTTGATGCTTAAAGCATCAAGACATGTTTGCAGAATTATCGAATAGTCGTTTTACATTTCACTTTGGTTCTGCACTGTCCAAACAATTTCCTCTAGATTAAAAGCTAGGCTAAGAGTTGAGCTCCTTTTTCAGTTAGTAGTGATCCTCTCCAATACAGGAACTCTCATTGCTGCCAGTCAGCTCCAAGTAAGGGACTTTGTTTTTTATTTTTTTTTATTTTAAATTTATTTATTTAACATATTTAGTTTTCAGCATTGATTTTCACAAGAGTTTGAATTACAAATTTTCTCCCCATTTCTACCCTCCCCCCACTCCAAGACGGCGTATATTCTGGTTGCCCCAGTCAGCCCTCCCTTCTGTCACCCCATTCCCCTCCCATCCCCTTTTCCCTTCCTTTCTTGTAGGGCAAGATAAATTTCTACACCCCATTGCCTGTGTATCTTATTTTCTAGTTGCATGCAAAAACTTTTTTTTTTGTTTTTGAACATCTGTTTTTAAAACTTTGAGTTCCAAATTTTCTCCCCTCTTCCCTTCCCACTCACCCTCCCTAAGAAGTCAAGCAATTCAACATAGGCCACATGTGTATCATTATGTATAACCCTTCCACAATACTCATGTTGTGAAAGACTAACTATATTTTGCTCCTTCCCAACCCATCCCCCTTTATTGAATTTTCTCCCTTGACCCTGTCCCCTTTCCAAAGTGTTTGTTTTTTATTACCTCCACCTCCATCTGCCCTCACCTCCATCATCCCCCCCTTTTTTTTATCTTCTTCCCTCTTCTTTCCTGTGGGATAAGATACCCAATTGGGTATGTATGGTATTCCCTCCTCAGGCCAAATTTGATGAGAGCAAGATTCACTCATTCCTCCCTCACCTGCCCTCTCCCTTCCTCCCACAGAACTGCTTCCTCTTGCCACTTTTATGCGAGATAGTCCACCCCATTCTATCTCTCCCTATCTCCCTCTCTCAATATATTCCTCTCTCATCCCTTAATTTGATTTTATTTCTTTTAGATATCTTCTCTTCATCTTCACCTCACCCCGTGCCCTCTCTCTCTCTCTTTCTCTCTCTCTCTTTATATATATATACACATACATATATACATACATACACATTCACTTATATATATATATATACATAAACATATATATGCATATTCCCTTCAGCTACCCTAATAGTGAGGTCTCATGAATCATACGCATCATCTTTCCATGTAGGAATGTAAATAAAACAGTTCAACTTTAGTAAGTCCCCAAGTAAGGGACTTTGGATCTCCAACCTCTCAAACTCAAAAGATTTCTTCCAAGACCAGATGTTTCCATCTCAGAATCACTTTTTAGTTACCTATGCTCAGGGAAGAAAATACACAGTGGATAAGGTAACCAGGGTTATGAGATCCAGTCTCAGGATGGCCTAAACCGGGGGTGGGGAACCTGCGGCTTTGAGGCCACATGTGGCCTTCTAGGTTCTTGGGTGCAACCTTTTGATGGAGTCCAACTTTTACAGAATAAGTCCTTTTATTAAAGGGATTTGTTGTGTGAAGTTTGGATTCAGTCAAAGGGCCACACTTGAGGATCTAGAGAGCCACATGTGGCCTTGAGGCCACGGGTCTGCCCCACCCCCTGCCCCCAAAACCAACACAGGTACTCTAGTTGCCATTCATTTTCAGTTTGACATTTCTGCTAGGGTGTGGAAAAGGATGAGCTGTCCCTCCCCTCCCCTTCTTGGGGAATTCAGAGAGAAAACTATTGCTTTACATTCCAAAGACAAGAAGGAAGAGGAGGAGTCAGAGGTTATCTCTATTTTTTAAATTGATTCAGCCCCTCCCTCACGTTCATCATAGGACTAAAGGATCAATAAGATGATTTCTTTTCCTTTCCAGTGTACCAGAGTCCTTTAACCAGAGTACCTGGTCTGCTGAAAGTAGTGGAGGTTTCCATGGGATGTGGTTCCTGTTACAATAGCATCACAGACTATGAAGGGAGGAAAATGAGGCCAGAGCAGGGAGGAGAGAAGTGAGGGATAGAGTATCTGGAGGCAGAAACCCAGGGGATGGAGAGGTCACAAGCAGAGATACTGGTGACAGGGTATGACATGTCCCCTGGGGATGGAGGAGTCATAGGAAGAGGCCCTGGGGTCACTGTTAGGCTCAAGGTGAACAAATTGCTTCACCATGGCAGTTCCTCCCACATTACCTAGCCATAGACTGCAAGACGTCAGAGCTGAATTATCCCATCCCTGTCCCGATGCAACCTACAACCAAAGAAACCTCAGTCAATCCAGGTTCCTGTGGTGAGAAACTTTTGTTGTTGTTCAGTCATTTTCAGTCATGTCTGACTCTTCGTGACCCCATTTGGGGTTTTCTTGGCAAAGATCCTGGAGTGGTTCGCCATTTCCTTCTCTAGCTCATATTACAGATGAGGGAACGGAGGCAAACAAGGTTAAGTGACTTGTCCAGGGTCACAGAGCTAGTAAGTGTCTGAGGCCAGATTTGAACTCAGGAAGACGAGTCTTGCCAACTCCAGGCTTAGCACTCTTTCCATTGTACAACCTAGCTGTGGCAAGAAACTAGGAGCACTTCAAACCTCTCCCTGGGCAGCACTGTCGAGAACACAGGCAAGGACAGTACTGTCTGCACATATGTTTCCTCTTTCTATTTTTCGGTTATATTTTTAGCTCCTTTTCTTCTTGGTTTTCACTCAGCTGGCCAACGGTGTGCCTCTGGGTATTTTTCAGGTCAGCTCTCTTTATCATCTCTCTCTAATTCCCTTTCTCTTCTAGAATATCCACATTACCATTCTTTGTTTCCAAACTTGGTTTATTTTCCAGTGGTGAAATTATTGACTTGGACTTAAAGAATCATAGGATCATAGGGTCATCGATTCAGAGCCAGAAGGGACCTCAGAGGTCATCTAGTCTAACATTTCCTCAATTTGCAGATGAAAAAGCTGAGATCTAAAAAGATTAAGTGACTCTCTTTCATTTTAAAAAATGCTTTATTGATGACTTTTTCACATTGCCTGTCACTTTTCAATGACCTCCCTTCCTCTCAATAAAAGCCTGTCTTGTGACACAGAAGTATAGTTAAGCAAAGTAAGCCAGTGTATTGGCCATGATTGACATGTGTCTCACTGGACACCTTTAGGCCGTCACCTCTCTGCCTAGAGGAGGGAGTTAGATTTTGTCCTTGATCCTCTGAAGTCAAACTTGGTCGTTGTATTGCTCAGAGTTCTGATGTATTTTCAATACTGTTGTCCTTCATATGATTGAGGTCACTGTGTAAATTGATCTCTTGGTTCTTCTTTAAAAAAAATAAATGAATGTTTTCTTTCTTTATCTATTTATGTACATATTCATTAATTCATTCACCTGGTTCCTTAGGGCTTAAAGTAACTTTCCCAATATATCTAGTTAGTGGTAGGTTTCAAAGAAGAACCCAGGTCTCCTGTCTTCCAATTCATTGCTTTCTAGTTGCTAGTGGTCTTTCTCTCCTCGAATTAGCACCTTTCACTAAAAGGAAGTCATACTATGAGTAAGTGTGAAAACCAATATTGGTCCCAGAAAAGAGATGATGAAACATACTTCCCTTCTTTTGGCAGAGAAGCAAGGGATTATGGAGACATAATGTTGAATGCATTGTCAATTTTTGCTTAACTGTTTTTCTTATAAAGGAGAATTCTGTTCTGGGGTGATGGGGTATATATTATCCAGAAATTACTGTAATATAAAAATAAAAATCATCAATGTACCCCATTTTAAAATGTATCATGCATACCCTTATCTCTTTTCAGATTGTATCCCTCTACCTCCCAACTGGATGTAAACTCTCTGAGGGCAGAGATATGTGTTGTTTTATTGTCTTTGCATCTTCAGGGTGTTTAGTACACTGCCTTGCAAATGGAAGGTGTTTAATAAATGCTTGTTGGCCTGTATTGGAAATATGAAATTTAGTCAATGGTGTCATTAGACGAATTGATTGTTAGAACTGGCTTTTTGCCACAGTCTTGTAGTCTGAACCCACTTAGCTTGTTTCTTGTTTGAAGCTAACAGGTTTTTCATCCTGGGGGGGTGGGGTCGGGTAGGAGGGATGCTGGATGCTGTTTGTCTTCTTGGCCTCCACCACTCTTTTGCCACATCCTGCCTGGCACTTAGTGCCCTCTCCTGGATGATTATTCCAAGGTAAACTATTTAAAGCTACTGCAACTCAATTCAATTCAAAAACCTCCTAGAAACAATCCTTGTTTAAGCCAATCAATTAATCAATTCAACATTTACTGAGATCTGATATGAAAATGAATAGTAACTTAGTCCCTAATTGATAATATACTCAGCCCACATTAGGCCCTCATAGTGCTTGCTGATTGACTTTTAGGCTCCCATTCCCATTTCTTGGCTATTTGTGTGACCTCTGGTGAGTCGCTCTCATTCTGGCTCTCAGTTTCTTCATATGTCAAATGAGGGAATTAGATTACAAGCTCTCTTAGCATCCTATGTTCTATCGTTCTGTTCTATGGTCCTTTCTAGCTCTAAAATTCTATGTATTAGCTCTTCCAAATTTAACTTTCTATATTTTAAGGTCCCTTTCAGTTCTCACACTTTTATTTCCTATAAGGTCTCCCCCAGCTCTAACATATTATGTGTTGTGCTCTAGTATTCCATATTCCAAGGTCCCTTATAGCTCTAAGAAAATGCATGTAAAAGAGATAATGCATGAAAAGCCTTTTATGATCATACTTCTTATTCCAAAACTTCAAGAGAGCCTTGATTTTATATCTTTTTTGATGAAGATCACAAATAGTCTTCGTGAATTGATATGGCCCCAAACCCATCATCATGTGGGACCAACTGATTCTCTACAACAAAGAATACTTCCCCGGACAGATACTTTACAGCTTGGTAGGAACTATGCTCTTATTGACATAGCCTTTGAGAAACCATTTTCACCTCCTTGCAATAATGAAGCACTGGGGAAGTACTTTAATGGAGGTGTGTAACTTGCGCAAAGTTATGCAAATGGAAGGTGATTTCATTTCTATGTATGTATATGCTTTGGAACCAGCCTTAATACATTTCCTTCTATATGGTTCTGGGAGTTGTATTAAGAGAACTATATGTAGAAAAAATATGAAAGGTTGAGTGACTTTAGTAGTTGACCATGTTATATGTTTTAAGCTAAAATTTCAAAGTTGATGGGCTAGTGAATAGATTGAATAGGTTCAAGTATCTATTTTAAATTTAAGTGACTGTGAACATTAAGTCTGGAGAAGAGAAGGCTTAGGGGGTGACATGTTGACAGTCCTCACGTATTTAGAAGTTTGTTATGTAGAATAATGGTCCTGAAGGATAAAAGGAGTAAATATAGGTAATTAATTCCAAGGAGATAGGTTTGGGGGATACACACACACACACACACACACACACACACACACACACATGCACACACCTCTCTTTCCTTTTTTATTTCAATTTCATTTCTTTTTCTCTTTTTTTTTTTACATTTATTTTTAGTTTTCAACATTCACTTTTACAAGATTTTGGGTTCCAAAATTTCCCCCCCTCCACAGGGCAGTATGCAATGTGATATAGGCTATACATGTATAATCATATTAAACATATTTCCACATTAGTCATGTTGTGAAAGAAGAATCAGAACAAAAGGGAAAAGCTACAAAAAAGAAAAAAAGAAAGAGAGAAAATAGTATGCTTTGATCTTCACTCAGATCCCATAGTTCTTTCTCAGATGTGGATAGCATTTTCCATCTTGAGTCTTTTGGAATTGTCTAAGAGCGTTGTGGTGCTGAGAAAAGTTAAGAGTCTATCAAAGCTGATCCTCGTACAACGTTGCTGTTACTGTATACAAGCTCACTTCACTCAGCATCAGTTCATGTAAGAAAAACTTTCCTAACAATTCAGCTGTTAGCAGTGTGGCAGACCAGCTTTGGAGGTAGTGGGCTTTCTACCACTCACCGTTTTCAAGTGGAGAATGGATGGAAGACCACTTGCTGAAATGCTGTAGAGGAGATTCACGCACTGAGTGGGAAGTTGTACTGGATGACACCTGAGGTTCCTTCCAGTTCTACAGTTCTAGGATTTCTGCCTCTTTGCCTTTGCTCACATCTTCTCAAATATCTTTCCCTCTGTATTCTACTTACCCAAATCTTATTTCATCCTTAAAGATCCTATTCAAGTTCTCCCTCTCCTAGGAAGCCTTCCCTGACCTCTCTAACCTTTAACAGTCTCTACATCCACACAATCACACAACTTAGCATATAACTATCTACTATTTTGTGTCATTGGACCTATACTTTAGGAAGATTATTTTGGAATCTGTGTTGAGAAGGAGTGAAGAGGCGGAGAGAGGTTGGAAGTAGGGAGACCATGATCAATTACAAAGTGATTGCAATAATATAGGTGAAGGAGAGTGGTCGATGTGTGAGTTTAGAGGAGACAGATACAAGAGATCTTGTATAGGTAGAATTGATTGTACTTGGCAACTAATTGGATATGGAGAATGAAGGAGAGGAAATAATGAAGAATCACTCTGAGCTTGCACACTTGCATGACTGGAAGCTTGATTGTGTCCTCAGCAAAAACAGGGAAGGTAGAAGGAGGGTTCAATTATCCAAATGGAGATGTCAAGTAGGCAAGTGTTAATGTAAGATCAGTGTTCAGGAGAGGGATGACGGCTGGATAAGAAAACTTGGGAAACTCCAAAAGAGACAATAATTGAATTCATGGCAGATGATAAGAAAATCAAAAAAGAGTAGGGACCCAGGACAGAGTTTTGGGGTACACACATGCTTAGGTGTTAGAAAATGAATGATAATTTCCCAAAGAAGGCTGAGCAGTTGGACAGGTAGGACAAAACCTAGGAAAGAGAAGTGTCATAAAGGCTGAGAGATATTTTCTTTTGTTCACCACACATATTCAACCATTTGCCAGATCTTGTCAATTCTTTTTTCACAGTATCTCTAGCATATGTTCCTTTGTCTTTTCTTTCACAGCAATCATTCTAGTTCATTCTCTTATCCCCTCTTACCTGGTTGCAATAGCCTTCTAATTGGTCTTCCTGCCTAAGTCTTTTCCACACTAGGATACATCCTCTACTTGGTTGCTGAAGGTAAAGCAGAGGTCTGAACATGTAACCTCTCTGCTCAAATGACTCCCTATTACCTCTGGGATGTGAAGTCCTTTATTTCCAATCTTCTTATGAACTCTGTATCTCCCTTGGGGCTCACTTGCCCAGCTCTTTTAATCACTGGCTGGTTAGGTTTCCAGAGGAGTGCTGTTGCTATTCCCAGAATTCTAGTAGTAATTCTGTGGGTATCTAACCTCCTAAATGCTAGCTCTTGAGCCCCCCTGGTATTTTGTTGGTCATTTTTCAGTCCTATCTGACTCTTCACAACATCATTTGGGGTTTTCTTGGCAGAAATACTAGAGTGGTTTGCCATTTCCTTCTCCAGCTCAATTTACAGATGAGGAAACTGAGGCCCAGGGTCACACAGTTAGTGTCCGAATCTAGATTTGAACTCATGAAGATGAGTCTTCCTGACTCCAGTCAAAGTCCTATCCACTTAGCTGCCCCTATACTCTCCCTTAAGTAGCTAGTAGACCTTGTTCTTTAAGAAGTTATTTAATCTAAATGGCTTAGCAAGAACAATAGTTACAAACCATTTCTACAAGCTATGACCACAGTCTCTTACAAACACATGCAGAGGTTAACCAGGAGGTTAGAAGAATGGTCATGAATCCAGGTACAATTCTAGCTCCTCACCAGGTTCTGCTGCCAGTTGGCGGGGCCAGACAGTTCTGTAGGTGGCCAAACCGCTTCTCAGCAGGGTGGGGTGTCTCTGCTGGATAGACTGAGCTGCTGATCTCCTCAGTTTGTTCTTCGACGGGCAGTTGCAATTCTTTTTTCCACCTTCAGCCAGGGGCTCAGACCAGCAGTACTGTGCTCTCTTTGGCTAGAATTACCCAGTTCTTTCAGCTAGAGAAATAATCCTTAGCTTTTCAATTAATTATTTCTAATTCAAATTTTCCTCCCCTCCTTAAGCCAATATGGTGCTGGTTTGGGATGATTAGGTTCAGTTTAGTCACTTTTCACCTCCCGTACATCTCGGTGAATCTTGTGTTGATGGGTAGCTAGGGACAAAGGTGTGAATGTAGTCAATGCACTAGAGGAATACTCCTTGTCTTTCTGGTATCTTCATTTGCAGTTAAGGTATTCACACCTCCCACCTTTTCTAGGAATGTCTCTGTCTTTTAGTCTGTGCAAGCCTTCAGGTTTTGCTAAAGTTTCCTTGGGTTATTCTTCCCATCACCCATGGCTCACAGTTCTCAGGAGCATAGGCTTTATGGTGGGAAGAGAACTTAGATATTATTAGCACAGAGGTTCTTAACCTGGGGACTGCAAACTTGTTTTGAAAGATATCTTGGTAACTGTATTTCAATCAAATAGGTTTCCTTTGTAATTTTATGCATTATGCCATAGGCTTCACTAGACTACCAAAAGGTCTATAACACATTGAATAAAAAGGTTAAGAACCTCTCATATAGATAGTCCAACCCTTCATTTTATACATGAGGAAACTGAAGTGCAGAGAGGTCATATGAATTACTTCAGAGACACTCACATATTAAGTGGCAAAGTCAAAATTTGAACCCAGGTCCTCTAGTTCCAAATTCAGTGTTTAATCTAATACACTACATAGGCCAAAGACATTTTTTCCTTTGTCTTTTTAAATAACTATTTCTCCTGAGAGACTCTATTCACCGCGTTCTTCCAGAACATCAAATTTGATATGGTCACTAGACCTGTTTGACTTCTTTTTTATTTATGATTTTTGGCTCATTTCCTAGGGTGCTTCCTAGAATAGCTTCTGATCTTGCTCCTTCAAAGAGCAGTGAAACCAAATCTCCCTAGACTAACTCCTGAGGCCATAGGCCACTTTGCTGATGTAAGCCTTTATTTCACTAAGAAGGACTAGCCCACTTCATGTTTGTGCTTTAGGGACTGAAGTGCCTTCCAGCTCTAACATGCTGTGTTCTGTGTTCTAACATTCTATGTTCTAAGACCCAGGGCCTTCTAGGATTCTAACATGCTCCTTTCTGTGTTCTAACATAAGGTTCTAAGATTTCTTCTAGTTATAACTTTCCATGTTCTGTGTTCTAAGACCCAGGGCCTTCTAGGGTTCTAATATGCTCCTTTCTGTGTTCTAACATTGGGTTCTAAGATTCCTTCTAGTTATAACTGTCCATGTTCTGTGTTCTAAGGTTAGACTATGAGGTCTTTGAGAGCAGAGTCTGGTTTTTTTTGTTTTGTTTTGTTTTGTTTTTGCTTTTCTTTGTGTCTTTAGCACTTAGCAGAGTATGTGGCACATGTTGTTGTCGTTGTTATTCAGTCATGTCTGACTCGTCATGACCCTGTAGCACTCCAATGTTGTCCATGGGGTTTTCTTGTTAAAGATACTGGAGTGGTTTGCCATTTCCTTCTCCAGTGAATTAAGGGAAACAGAGGTTAAATGACTTTCCCAGGGTCACACAGCTAATAAATGTCTGAGGTCACATTTGAACTCAAGTCTTCCTCACTCCAGGCCTAGCGCTCTATCCACTGAACCACCCGGCTGCCTCAAACGGTGCATTTTCAGTGTGTCTGGTTTTTTGTGACTTCATTTGGGGTTTTCTTTGCAAAGATACTCACGGTTTGCCATTTCCTTCTCCAGCTCATTTTATAGATGAGAAAGCTGAGGCAAACAGGGTTAAGTGACTTGCCCAGGGTCACACATCTAGTAAGTATCTGAGACCAGATTTCAGGAAGATGAGTCTCCCTGACTCCAGGTCCAACACTCTATCCACTGTGTGCCATCCAGCTGCTCCACATGGTACACAGTAGGCACTTAATAAGTTCTAGTTGACTAAGATTCCCTCCAGTACATTTTTAAAAGATGCTGGCTCTTTCTGAATAAAAATCCTTGATTTGTTGACTATCCTTCTGGGATAGCCCATTCGTTTTTGTAAATCTTTTTGCTTCTATCAATAGCAGTTGTGTACCTGTAATTGAAGGTTAAGTCTGGCCATTCATTCTTTGCTGGACTCTTTCTATACCTCGGAATGCTTTGTTTTTGGACTAGCAATACTCCAATCAATCTTCCGATTAATTTATTGTTTCAAAATATTATTTAAGTCCCTCATCAGTGCCTCCCTTCCTTTATGAACAGAATTTGTACATTTAATCATCATGTAGACAGAACACACTGATTTTATAATTGTAGTTACAATATAGCTATATAGCTGGGGCAAACTTGTTCCCTTCTCTGAACCCCATTTTACTTATCTGAAAAATAAAGGTTGTCTTGCTGGCTTTTCCTTCACCAAAATTTTGTGGTAATAACAATGCTATTGCGATACTTTAAAACACCCAGGATATCATTTGTATGGGTCTTCCTTCTGCTCCATAACAAAGCATGACATGGTAGAGAGAGTGTTGGATGGGATCAAAAATCTGGATCTGAATTCTGTCTCATAACTCCTAGCTATATTATCTTAGGCAAGACATTTAATCCTTATGAGTCTCAATTTCTTCATCTATACGACTAGCATTTATATTGATCTTGAAGGTTTGCAAAGCACTTTACAAATATATATGATCTCATTCGATCCCCACAACAACCCTGAGAAGTAGGTACTATTAATTGTCCTGATTTTTTTTAAACACATGAGGAAATTTAGGTTAAGGAACTTACTGGCCTATAGTCACACAAATAGTATATGCGTGAAGCCAATTTGGATCTCAGCTCTTGTCTCCAAATCCATTGCTCTATTCGCTAGACTGTCTAGCTGCCTTCTGTAAATAAATAAATGACTGAATAAATCTATAAAGCTGGGATAATAGAGGCTATTCCAAAAGTATCAGGGTGGTTTAAAGCTTCTTAGAGCCCTATATTACCTGTAGTACCCTCCTGACCAAGGTTGTTGTGGGATCCTGATTCATTAGTGTCTGTAAAGTACTTTGCAAAATTTTAAGCATTATATGAGAGATGGTTATGATTATATCTTAATAGGTTGTTTCGTGACCTGCTGTGGCCAAAAACAAAACACAACAAAACAATTTTAAAAACCCACAAAAAAATACGTGTCCTAGTAGCAAAAGGACTTTATCCCCTCTGGACAGACGCAGTGTACCTCCAGACCAAGCTCCAATCCTTTCTAGCTTGGTTGTTGCTGTTCAGTAATTTTTAGTTGTGTCTGACTCTTCATGACCCCGTTTGGGATTTTCTTGCAAGGATATTGGAGTGGTTTGCCATTTCCTTTTACGGCTCACTTTACAGATGAGGAAATTGAGGCAAACAAGGTTAAGTAACTTACCCAGGATCACACAGCTAGTAAGTGTCTGAGGCCAGATTTGAATTTAGGAAGATGAGTCTTTCTGACTCCAGGCCTAAGCACTTTATCCCCTGCACCCCCTAGCAGTCTCTTCTGGGACTTGCCAGAACTGCTTTTCTGGGGGAGCCTCTGTGACTCCATGGTCACCTCTACATCCCCAAGGGTCAGAAGTGACTAGTGGAGGATTATAATAGCTACCCAGGACTTACAAAGCAATGCCTCATTCTGACAAATGTCCTGTTTCGAGGACATTTCCATTTTCCTCCTTCCTCCATTTATTTAATTTTTAAACTGAATTCAACAAACACTGATTAATCCTCAAGTAGGTATACAGATCTAACCAAGCTACTCATATTAAAAATTCTTTAGTGACTTCCCCAGAGTCTACCAAAATCATCATCATCATCATCACTACC